>NC_050495.2:1567792-2167792 GCF_012460135.2 Molothrus ater
CAGAGAAGGCATCACAGTGATTTGTAAATGATAGGCACTGCTGTCACACCTCACAGACTTTTTTGTCTGCTTGAAGACCCAGTTTACCACCAATATTTATATTTTATATTTTTTTTCTCTTGTTCATTGCCTGGCACAAACACATGGATCCTCTTATCTCTTCCAAGTCAGGTATTAAGCAGTGGATGGTCACACTTTTACTCATTATGCCCCCATGCTGTGGATTCATTGCTCAGAAATATTTTCCTCCCTCCTGTATTTATTGAGCTGAAGCCACCTCTATATCAAGGGTGGGAAATACAGGATAAGTCTCTCATTTTTCAAAGTATTGCAGGAGGTAGTTTTGTGGTTACTGTGTCCCTTTATCTCCTCCTTTGAAATAGCAGCTATGAAAAACTATTATAAAACAGAATTGCTTTTGTTATAAATTGTTTTATGACAAAGCTGGCAGCCAGTAAGCTGAAAACATATCTAAGAAAAAACCTTGTGCTCTTCAAAATGACTGAAAGTCCCAGTGTTACAGAACCTAATCCACTGGAAATACATTTTCAATGCATCACTTGTTAGCTGAATATTTATATTCAGCCTCAAGTAAATGGTCTGTGGTGCCTTTTGGTTTAGTGTGTGTAAAACAAGTGTCTATCATTACTTGCTGAGTGAAACATCATTGAATAACAGTGGAATTGTCAGGGGGAAGGCTACTAAAATAGAATTTATATTTCCCAAAGAAATTAGTCTTAGAGAGTTTGACTAGCTGGATATTTCAGAGAAACTTTCAGTTGTTCTCTCCCTCCCAGCACTGGTGTCAGTCTGAAGTCAGCTCACAGTTGGCAAAACAGCCACAAAGAAAGTTCTAGAAGGGGAATGTTCATTGGGCTTCTGTGGTGCACATCCATCCATGCTGTAAATGAATTCATGAACTCCTTAATGTTCCCACTTTCAATTTATTCCTGTGTTCTGACCCTCTCCAGCTCAGCCAAGCCATAACCCAGCTCTGAACCATCTCAGACTCTGGCAGGACCAAGCTCAGCTCTGAGATTCTGGGATTTGACCCTCTCTTAACAATATAGGCAGTAACATTAGTGCCTGTGCAGAACTGCAGAAAAATGTGCAAAAGCTGTTCAGGTAAGGAGCACTCGTGGGATTTGGGGCAAAAGAGCACAGAACTGATGGGAACCAGCCTTGTTATGGGAAAGGAGACCCAGAGCCAGTGTGATGTGGTTGGCAGGAGATGCTCACATATCCAACACCCACCCCAGCATCATGCACACAGCTCCCTTCCTGCTCCTGTTTGTCCCTGCCCAGGGCAGGGGTTGCAACAAGATAATCTGTAAGGTTTCCTTCAACCAAACGATTCTGTGAGTCAAATGTTTTATTCAGATCCAATGGGTTGCTGTTTATTTATGTGCTTGTTTATTTCTACTTTCACCGTTTAAAACTTTGCGCTGCTGGATTGTCCAAGAGGAAATCTCTTCAAAAAAACTGGAGGGAATTCTTTGTCATATTGATAAATATGAGCTGTGGGATGACCAGAGGGGAGGACTGCTGCTCAGGGGCACAGAGGGAGCACTCCTGTCCTTATTTCCAGGACTGGCACCGTGTGGGCAGCCACTATTTACCACAACAAAACGATGATTCAAGTCCAGCCCATTCCTTGGGGTATCTTAAATGCAAAGGCTCCATTTCAGCACAAAACATTTAGAGATGTTGATATACTTCTGCTCAGAAACATGTTTTCTGTGGCAGACAAATGTGGAGCATCAGAAAAGCCTCTCCAAAGCCTGGGATGAGCAAGGCACGTTCTCTGTCAGTGCAGAGAAGAGGGAGGTGTCTGAATTTTCAGTACCAGCTTTGCAAATCTGCTTTGCCAGGTCTCAACTCAAGTTCTTTCTGGTTTTGTTTTATTTTTTAACAAAGGATATCATTTTTCCACTTTAAAACCACAAAATCAAGATTTAGGCAGTAAGTCAGTGTTTGAGATCCAGTGAATTGCACAGTTCCCTTTAAACTCCTCATTAAAGTGTTTTCAGTAAGCTTAAAATCCTTCATTAAGCAGGAAGCTCATTTTCTGCTCAAGACAAGTCCTGGTGAATATAAGCTATTGTTGCATATTGTGCTTTTTTCCCCTTGGTCATCTCTGAAAATCTCTCAGAGTCCTCCTTACCCTATTTCTTGCTGCTTGGCAAACTTGCTGGGAAGGTTTTGTGCTTTTCTGGAGCGAGCCAAGGTTGCCAGAATTACATTAAATTTACATTTCACAGAGAGAAAGGCTCTGCCAGGGAGCTGAGTTAAAGCAGCATTCTGTTCCAAGGGTGCCTGCAAGCACTGATCTAATCAGTGATCTGTCAGCTCCACATTACAGACCTTGTCTCTGAGCAGTTGAAGTGTGTCTCTTTTAATCTGCACCCTTCTCCAACCAGGCATCGCATTCTTGGGCCAGATGCTAATTTTCTGTTTAAAAAAAAAAACCCCAACCCTAAAGAAATCAGTTTTGCTGGGTTTGGATTTGAAATACTCATTACAAAGAGTCGTATATTTAAAAACATTTCCAACACCCCTAATTGAAAAAGAAATCTCTCTCAGATACAAATTACAAACCACTAGAAGCTGATTTAGTGGAAGCCACAGAAATAAGCTGCACATAACTCCACTCACAGTTCAAGAAGAAATGTAATTTGGTACTTTCACAGATCTTGAAAATACAGCCTACCTATTAACAAAAATCTCCAAGGCCTTATCTCCAAAGGACATTAAAGTCAATTAACCAAAGGAGCAAATTTACAGGGTGTTCCAGCTTTGTGCAGATGCTGTTACCCACCAGTGGGATGGTTTGAGTCCAGTGTCTCTTGATTTCACAGCTTTACTTCTGAGGGGCAGCACTCCCTGAGGGTTTAACTAAAGCAGTTTCTTTTCTCCTGCTTTTAACCCAGGCCAGCTTTCCTGCTTTTGACTCCAGAACTGGACAGGACCAAAGCAGAGCTCAATAAACTCTGCTTGAAGGGAAGCCTGTGCTGGTGGTGTTGGGAGCCTCCTGAAAACAATGTCCTATCCCAACTGCAAACATTTACTGGAATTAAATCTCCAGCTTGTTCTGTGAGCCTTTAGCCATGCAATTCCTATTAATGCAAGCTGAAGCCACTCATGCCATGTAAATATGTGTGCACAGAGCTGGTGCAGGAACCTCAAGAAGAAGGTAATTATTTTGCAGATGCATGAGGAATAGAAATAAATATTCTTGTTAGACTAGCAGAGTCTGCCTGGACCTCTTCTACACTCTAATATTTGACTTTAATTTAAATATACACCTACTGTTTGCTGAGGCTGGGGGCTTGTGCAGCCTGTGCTGACTCAGGCACCACTTTCCCTGCAGCACTCAGGAGATGATGGTGGAGCTGAATCTCACCTGCCCAGGGAGGCTCCTCCTGTCTGCAGCAGCACTCACCAGAGATCAAGTCCTCCTCCTGATAATATCACAGATTTGCCATATATTTGCAGGTGATCTGGTAAATTGTATTGCTGCTCTTACACAGGGGAGAGGAATTGGGGTTTTTTCCAGTTCCTGGTATAAAAGCAGCCTGTATTTTCCTTTCTGCTCTCTGACAAGTTCCTGCTCCTTCAGACCAGCTACAAACCAACACAGTTCAGACTGTGCAGGGGGCATTTGTAAAGTTTTGTAAAGGCCCTGCTTTCTTCACGGCTCTGTGGAAATCATTCAAGAAGTCAGAGAGGCAAACATGTCTGTAATCACACGTGTTTTACAATTACAGACATGACAGGGTTTATGGGGAGCAGCAAGACATTTTACTGGCTGGAGACCCATCCCTGGGAAGAACAGATGTGATCTGGGGCACATAAACTCTCTCAGGTCTGAAGGAGAGCAGCTGTATCAGAGGAAGAACAGCTATGCCAATGCACAAACGTTTCTTTTGCTAACAGCGCCAATAAACACGTTTAAAAGATCATTGTAAACCCAGTTCTATTTTGCCATCTGGCTCAGCCAGCCACGCTGTGGGGGGGTGGGAACGAGGCCCTGGGGCAGCCAGAGGAGATGAAAGAAACTCTGGAGGTTGCTGAAGTGTCTCTGCACAATCCCTATAAAATATTCCATCATTTCACCTGCTGTATGTTGGTGAATAACTTTATAGCAATGCTCAGCTCCTGCTGAGAACACCAGCAGTGGTGTGAGGACACCAGCCCTGCAGGACAGGAGCCAAGTGGAAAATGGTTTTGTTTGTGCTGAGGTGAGCTACGAAGAAGCCACAGTGCAATCCTGCCATGACCAGAACAGTGACATGGTTTCAGTGGATTTCTGGGCTAAGTTTAAGACTGCCTGAGCCTGTTGTCAGGGACTTTGGAAAGAACCCTTGAGTTTCCTTCAAGGACAGATATCAAAACCCTCATGCAAATTGCCAATATTGGCTCTCACATGAAGGTGAAGTTGAAACAACACAATGCTATGGCTTCACCTGCTGGGAAATGCTTGGATTTGGGGTTTTGGCAAAGATAAAAGCACTCTGCTCACTCTCAAACCTACAACTCCTGACTGCAGTCCAAATGTCTTGAGTGCTTCAGCTTATCACTTAAAAACTCATAAAAACTCCCCCATGTTTAGGATTTTGGGAAACACATGGGAGATGGAGGTATAAGCAGATTAAAAAGTAAAGAGAAAAGTCATAATAATAAAAAAGAGCCAAAATGAAAATCCACTAAATCTCAGGTAAAAACCATCCAAATCTAAAAATAAAGGAAATGTAAAAACCTTATGTGCAAAGTAAATGTCAGCGTGAGCACAACTAATGCTGGCTCTGAACTATTGATTCAGAATAGCCCTGCAAAGTTAAAAAAACCACATGAATGGTCAATGAAAGGAGAGATCATTTGTTTCCTGTTGAAACCTTTGCTGTTTACGTGGGCATGGACCATCCAGGGGGATGGCACAGGGTCCACACTTTGGAAAATGCCTGCAGGACGTGGGCCAGCAGCTCCAGTGCAATCCAAGCAGCAGCAAATGCTTTGCACCAAAACTCTGCAAAGCCTGCCAGCTTGCAAGCAGAGCAGACTCTCAGACCATTCTCTTTATTTCAGCTGGCCAAATAAATCAGGAGGAGACACCAGGGGGGAAATTTCCAGCGCTGCCTCTAATGGGTTTAACTTGAGAATGCCCACGACTGCTAAGCAGGGCTGAATGTCTGCTCCTGCAATAAACACCAGCCTAATCCTGCAGCTGTGTGCTCAGCAAAATCCCACTGCTTTCAGCAGGATCTGTGCCTCAGGGCCGGGACAGCAGAGGCAGGAGAGGGAAGTTCAGTGAAGATTTAAACAGTCAGCTTAAATCCATTCATTCCTCACCCAGCACAGCTCTTCCTGCCTTTGTCACTGAAGCAAACACTGCAACTTCTCTTGTGCCAGATTCTCATCACCTCTTCTGTCATAGCCAGAAAAATGCCCACATAATCGAGAGGTCAGTCTTTGCCCTTCTCTGGAGCTCCTGATCTGACCACCCTGCAAATCATGTGCTACTCCTACTTTTGTGCCCTTATGAAGTGTTGGGTAGTTCTCTCCACTGCTGTCTGGGCTCTTCAGGCTCCTCAGTAGCTGAGGTGTTCTCCTGGGCACTGGAGGGCTTTAGCTGGAGCTGCCACAGTGTTTAGCACTCCTCTTGCTGCTGCCAGCAAGGCTTTTTCACTGGGTTATAAATCTGAGCTGGTGGCACGCCTTTTCCCCACTAATACTTTTCAATTTCACCTGAAATCCACCAACACAGCAGCGTTCCTGGAAGTTCTTCATCTTGCAAATGATGGTTATTACAGAACAGGCATTTCCAGTAGGGAATGATGGGATCAGAGCTCAAAATCCCCACTGTCTCTGCCCTCCATTTTCCCTGTCCACTTCTTCCTGGGGGAACATGATCTTCAGTAGGAATTGTTTCTTACTTAATTCAGAGCTGCTATGTCCTGCAGCAGCCAGGTCTGCACAGACTGAACAACCACCCAAAGCCATGGAATCACAGAGGCTTTGGGTTGGAAGAGACCTGGGTCACCTGGTCCAAGGCAGTGACACCTGAACCCTTCCTTGGCCCTGTTATTTGTCCCAGCAGAAGGAACTGAGGTCTGGCAGTGCTGAATGTCTCTCTCACACACACACACACACACACAGCAGGGTTGTGTTACACCTACAGGAGAGGTCCAGGTCCTTTTCCTCAGGAATGTGTGCTCCAAAGTCCTGAGATTGTGTGGGATTGATGAATGCTCCAGGCAAAGCACTGGTTTTTAAACTGCCCAGTGTTTGAGCGAGGGCTGAGGCAAGACTGCAAGGCTGACTGCATTTTTTAAATGCTCATTTTCAAATGGCTGTGCTGAAAAAGCAGAGCCCCAGGCACGTGTGAGGAGTGGGCCATGCTGAGGACAGACCCACCTTTTGTTGGAGGTGACAGGGATCCTCCAGCCCTTGATCTGGCTGAGCTCGGTGTCAGAGATCTCGATCTGCAGCGGCAGCCGCGGGACCCAGACCGTCACCTCCAGCTGCGTGGTGAAATGCTGGTAGGTGAAATTCACAATGGTGTCCACTTTGCTCTTCATCTCCTTGCCATTAACAAAGATGGAGTCACAGCTCTCAGAAACCTTAAAAAAAATAATATATATATATATAAAAAATTAGGAAATGAATAAAAGTTCCTGAGGAAGAACGAGGATGATACATGAGTGCTAAGACAACACTGCAAATCAAAGTCATGCATATTGCATTTCCAGTTCTCTAATTAGAAGCAAACAGTGATAAATGGACCCCAGGGAAAGAGTTGTGCTTTCCTCAAAGGATACTACTCAAACTACAAAAATAATTTAATGATGTTATATAACCTGTGTGAATCTTTTATATTAGGCAAATTAAACCCTTCATGAATCAAACTCCATGTGCATCAACGTTTATGTTTACAACTTGTTTAAAGAACCAGGAAAAAATGGGGCCATATGTTAGTAAGAAAAAGACTGACTCAGAACCATAAACCAGAATCTTTTCCCTTTTCCTTGAGCGCTGTAATGCTGAAAGACAAAGATCCCCTTATGGCTCATGAGCAGAAGTGCAGCAGAAGCATTATTTTTTAGAACTTCTCAGTAATTGTTTTAACAAAATGTATTCATAGTTGCTTCGTGGCATTCCATGAAATCACTGCTACAAGCAGCGTGTGGGCTGTGTACTACAACTCATCTGCCCTCTCGGCCCCAGGGATCTTCTGGCACAAAATCCAGGTCCTGAGCACAGATCTTACTGATACAAAACCATGATGCAGCAATTAATTCAATCTGCATCCTAGAAGACAGGACTCCTTTGTCAGGAAGGGGTTTCTAATATATTTATAACTCTGTGTGTGTGTGGTTTTAGCTATACAAACAGTATAGTTTTAGATACACAAACACCCAGTCATGTGTAACATTCCTGCATATTATTCATGTACAATATTCATGTTTCTATACATGTATAACATGAGTTATGTAGCTGCATGTGTACATGTATTTTATCTTTATCTGGTTTGCATTCTGCCTTGAAGAGAGAGAGGAGATCATTTCCCACAGAGTCCATGGTTTCAGTGTGGTTTTAATCTTTTAAGCCCACAGCTGATGAGATGTGGCTGTGTCCCTGGAATGCACTTTGTTCTCCTGTCAGGGCTGCTCTGTGTCACCTGTCCAAGGCTCTGGCACAGAGGGATGCTGGCTGAGCCCGTGTTTAAATTCTGGTTTCCTGGAATTACTGAGATAACTCATGTAGGCTTCAGTGGGAAATAGGCTGAGACACAGGCTGGGTTCCCTCTGCAAACCCAGCTCAAATCTTTTCAGATATTAATGGGGATTAGGGGTTACTGAGCCAAGAAAAAATCGAGAAAATCTCTGGCAGATGCTTTGTTTTGCTAAAAAAATACACAATTTTCAGATATGAAGTAAAATATCTGTCCTTCCATATTTGCCATATTCAAATCAGCTTCTCAGATCCTTTTCAATGTACTGAAATTACAATTGCTCATTTACAGAGGGGCTGAGCCGGGTGATGAGGGATGGGGCAAAGGAAACACAGTCCCTCTTCTGGAGAGAATATTCCTCCACATAAATGCTAAATGAACACAAGAATATAAAAATAATAAATCCAGATAATCTGATAAAGAGCTTAAAATGGACTTCAGGCTCAGGAGTACCACAAATGAGATGGAGCATACTTGGAATCTTTTTTCCCCTCCCTCATAATGTGTCACAAGTGTCTCTGGAAAGTTTAAGCACATTAAGCAAGCCCATTAATTGAATGAGCAGTTGAGATTCTAAACCATAAAGCTTACATCGAGGGAGTTATGTGAGAATTAATACAAGACAGAAATAATTAAGAAAACTCAAAGAGGGAGGGATAAACATCAAGGCCGGATCAGGGGAATAACTAATATCTGACAAGACAGCAGCTAATTTTTCAGATTCTCTTCTTGCTGCACCAAATGTTCTTGTCAGCAGGCAAGAAAGGTGCTAAATTAGGGAACTGAAAATGGACATTAATTGTAGCTATAAAAATATCAGTCTAGGTGTTGGAATACTGGATGCTGAGAATTTTAAACTTTCTGTGCTGAAAGGCACAGACCCCCAAGAGAACACTGCACTTGACCTGAGGCCAGGGAGAAGCTTCCAAAATGGAATGATAGCACTGGGATTGTGGGTGCGGGGTTTGACTAGAAGTGTGTAATATCACAGGGTGGAAAACTTAAGAGTTTAAGGGTTTAGAATATAACAATATATGTAGAGCAAGATGGAAGTTTTAGGGTGGAGGCTGGTCCTTCTTCTTCACCTTCTTCTCCCTTCTTCTCCACGGGAATGGGTGGTTTTGTGTAATTGGACAGAACAGTCCGCAGTGCGGGACACAAGGGATTAGTTATTGGGTTAAAAGTGAAAATAATTTAGGTGTCATCTCTTAATTGGATAGTTTAGCCTTAAAAGACCTTGTAGAGAAAGACAGTTGGCCATTTTGTAGCCTGTTAGTAGAAGGCTGTAGAACTCAGGACTTGTATGTGGATAAGAAATAATGAACATCTGCGTTTGAGCACAGAACACCGTCTGGAGTGCCTCAATCCTGACCTTGGCAGAGCAGACACAAAGCCAAGAGCCAGCAGTGAGTGGTGCCTGGTGTGGGGACACTGCTGAGGCTGGGACCTCTCTGGAGACACAGAGCTGGAAAGGAAAAACCCCAGGGAAAATAAAGAAGAAAGAAAAAATGAAGAAAAAAGAACTTGGGCATCCCTAGACGCTGGTGAAACAGTTTGGAGCAGAACGTGGATTCTGGACACCCACGAGATGGGAACTGAGGAGGAGAAACGGACGGCGAAACGTGAGGTATGATTTGCGTTCTTCAGGGTTAACCACAGACAGATAATGGGAAACATGAGATCAGAGAGAGATGCCTTAGATCTCCTACATTCAATGGGCAGGGAACATCCCACGGCTGTCCCAAGTGACCAACTAAAAGAGCTTTTACGCCGGGTGTAGGAACAGTTTCCAAACGCAGATCCAGGGGCTCTTTTCGATCCCTTTCTCTGGGACTCTGTGAATCTAAGACCATAGAATGCCGCTACGCTAGAGAACACAGCAGCAGCAAAAGCTCTTCTCGCATGTAGGGTGGTCTGTGAGGTTCCAGCCGGCAGAAGCCATGCACAGAAGCGGCACAAGAGGCTAATGAGATAATCAGCGCCCAGCCTCAGCCCGTGCGGGCCCTCCTCAGCCGCTCCAGCGGCGTCGGCACAGATCGCTCCCCACGGCTCCCCCAGGGACAGGGGACATGCCAGCCCTGCGAGGCGCTCCCCACAGCCGGGGGAACCCCCGAGTTACCGGGGAGCAGCCCGAGAGCGGGCGGGCCCGTCCCCGGTGCGCGGCCGCCTGGAACCGCGGAAAGCGCGCAGGGTCCGCAAGCCGCGCAGGCAGCGACCGCACAGCCACCGCAAGCAGCGCAAACCGCGGCTCCCTTCTGCCCGGAGGGAGCGGAGCGGGACCCGCGGCGGTTTTTAAGTAACAAACGTGGCTTTAGCTTCAGGCAGTGCGCAGGGCCCGGCGGGGACGGGCCAGGGGCACACGGAGGTGGCGGGAGGACAGGGGTCCCTCGGGACGGGCAGATGGAATCTCGGACCGGGGGTGGCAAGCACAGAGCCAGAGATCACAAACAGCGCTTCTTTACTGCCCACAGAGCCAGAGATCACAAACAGCGCTTCTTTACTGCCCATAGGTGCGGCGCCGCGTGTCCCTTCCCCGCCCGCTCGCTCCCAAACCCAAGCTCGGAGCCACCTCTCCCGAGCCATTCCGGCACCGCCCGTGGCCCCGCCTCCCGGCCTGTCAATCACTCATTAGTGCAGCTCAGAGGCTGCGCACGGAACGTGCCCTTCCCATATAATGGCGGCGTCCTGCTCACCTATTCCCTACAGAAAAATGGCGGCGCCCTGTGCACTTCCGTAATTTGTATACGTACTTCCGCTAACGCCATTTTGTGACCAACAAGACGTTAAACCTCCTGCTGCAGCGCCACCTCTGGCCAAGTCTATTATTGCACCCTCCCATTCTAATAGTATACAGCAACAAATGCAACCAGCAATTCCTCATACAGAGGGGTGTTATGGATACACATTATAATAGTGGCTTTTCGCAAATATTAAAATGGATTTTATATCTATCATGTTAAAGTAACTGTGTTATAAAGATATAGTTTGCATTTCTACTGTTAATTAAGCTTAGACATAGTAGTGAAATAGTATATATATATATAATATATAATATATACTATAATATATACTATATAGTATATATTATATTATATATATTATATATAATATATACTATACATATAATAATATATAAAATATATAATATATATTATATACTATCTATTATATAATAATATATAACAGATAATATATATATTATATATACTATTAGTATTATAGTATACTATATATACTATAACACATATAAGTATGTGTTATAGATACATATTATAATATTGGCTTTTCACAAATATGAAAATGGATTTTTTATGTGTGATGTTAAAGTAACTTTGTCATAAATATATGGTTTTTATTTCTAAATGCCCAGTGAACCATATGGTTCAGAGCTCAGGATTCACTCAGGTGTATCTCCCAGAAAATAACCCAGCCTGGATAAGAAAACTTGAAGAGAGCCATTGTTGTTTCAGTTCTCTATCTAGAATTTGAGTTTACTCTGTTAAGTACAAGCATATCAGACAATTCAAAGGAAAATCCAGCTGAATCCCATCACAAAGCAGGATAGACTAAAGCTCACATGAGGAAGCCTCTGTTTCACTCACACATATTTCATTACTGCCCTGTTTCTTTCCCTCACCTCACTACAACTGGTGCTAAAAAGTAGACTTGGCTCATCTGAAGGAAATGAGGACCTTGTGCATGGATAGAAAATGTCCAGCACTCCTTTTTCCCTTGGGACCCACTAGAGAGCCAGGACAAAGAGCTGATTCCATCCTGGAGCTGTGATTCCATGGCAGCACCACTGTTCCCTCTCACTGCTCTAGAGGGAATGGAGCACCCCTTGAGCCTTGGGGACTGCGCCCTCTGGCCAGGGCCCTGCAGCAATGTCCCCCTGCACTTTCTCTCCTTTTCAGCCCCCTCCAAACCTTCCAGCCACTCTCTGCCTGTCAGAGGTGCTGGGGATGCTGCTGGAAGGGGAACTGGTCCCAGTGCTGCCTGTTCCCATCAGAGCTGCTGGGCTTTGCCAAGGGGCAGAGCTGCCTGAGCAGGTGACTTCCACACAGAATTCCTTTGAGCTGCTGCTTCTGAGGGAACAAAGAGGGAAAAGGCTCTTAAATCTCTCCTACAAACACTACACAGTGAGAAGAATCGGCAAAAGCATAGAATGCCACCCTCTCATGTAAAATACACGGAGCAAGGCTGTTTAAAGCAGTCTGTCACCATCCATTGTCAGCTGCCTGGCAGCCCCAGCAAGTGCTGTTTGAGACAGTTTGCAGGGGAGCAGGCCAGCCACCGTGTGCTCCCACATGCAGGTCAAGAGAAAGAGAGCTTCAATTAACCTCTCAGGGCTTTGAAGCAGGTGGTTGGCTCCAATCCCCACAAGTAATTGTAAAAAAGCTCAATTTGCCCTGTACAGTCTATGACAGCCTCCTCACTTTAGGCTAATCCAGACCAGAGGAAGATAGCAGTTTGGGAGGAGTAATTGGGAAACCATTTGATGTTCAGGTCACAAAGGTTTCTGCACCCTTTGGGGGAGGAGGTAAAACAGAGGGGACGTGAACTGACAGGAAAACAACAGATGCCTGCTTGTGGCTCATCTCTGCATGCAGGGTCTGCTCCAAGCTCCTTCCTCAAGGAGCCCTCACAGGAGACAAGACAGCCACAGTCCCCTGGCTGTTTATTATTCAGGAGTTTTTTGGTCCCGCTGAAACCCTGCTGGGCACAACCATTTTCCTCCACACTCTCTAGCGTGGGAGGGGAGAGCAAGATCTGCTTCAGCAGAGACCTGGCCACAGGAACATCCATCTCCTGTCTGCAGCACCTCGGGGGGCCCAGCCCACCCCTCATCCCCAGGGTCATCCTTTTTCACCCTCAGGCAAACACTTCTCACTGATATTTACACACAGCTGTGTACCGACATGGATAATGAATTATAAAGGAGAAACTCCTACCCGAAGGAATGAACTCTAGTTAATTCAGTGCAAAGTAATGCTGTCTAAGAGGATGTGAGACCAAGCACAGTGCAAAGCTGTCCTGTGGCACTTCTCCACCTGTGAGTTTTTGACACGAACCCCACAAAGGGATGGTGCTAATTTTACAACCCATTTAAAGAAAACTGAGGCAGACACCATGTGTATCAGAATTTGGTCTAACACAGAATCTTTTCAGCTGAAAAACTCAGCCATTTGGTTATCCAGGTAATTTAAATTTGAAGTTCAGATTCACCCTTGAGAAGAGGTGCTTGCTGCCAAAAGAGCCTTCACCAGTGCTTCAGAAACACTGGATTTACAAGAGGAGGTTTTTGCTTGGGGTCAAGATCTACTTGTCTTTAAAAATACCTGATGGGTGTGCAGACTGCAGAGTTGTAACCCTGATTTTTCTCATTCATTTCTCATTCCTTGCCCGCCTGTCTCCCCTAAATAGCAAGGGGCAGAAAGATGTGCCTCATGTCTTGAGACAAAACAAAATGTATTCCCAAACCCTTTTTAGATAAGAAACAATGGTTTTGTTTAAATTCAGAATTGTGCCTGACAGCAGTCAGTCTAATAAATGCCAGGCTTCTTGTTTTGGCTGCAGCTGTGTGTTATGTCATGACATGACAATTATCCAAGCTCTCAGGATTCACCCACATTCGTGTGTTGAGTGATAAAATCAAAACTTTTCCTTAGATTTTGTTACTCTTTAAAAATTAAAACAAATCGGCCACGATTGAATGACAGTTGTGCCCAAAGGTGACCAACACCCAGTCCTGTTTGAATTCCAGCTCTGCCCAAAGGTGACCAACACCCAGTCCTGTTTGAATTCCAGCTCTGCCCAAAGGTGACCAACACCCTGTCCTGTTTGAATGACAAACACATTGTCCCATTTGAATTCCAGCTTTCCCCAAAGGTGACAAACACCTTGTCCTGTTTTTGGGTGACAAACACCCAGTCCTGTTTGGATGACAGGCACACTGTCCTGTTTGGATGACAAACAGGCTGTCCCATTTGAATTCCAGCTCTGCCCAAAGGTGACCAACACCCAGTCCTGTTTTTGGATGACAAGCACCCTGTCCTGTTTTTGGATCATAAGCACCCAGTCCTGTTTGGATGACCAACACCCTGTCCTGTTCCAGGTGTGTGTGGCAGTGCCAGTGCCCTGTGCCACCCTGTGCTGTTGTCACCTGCTGGGGCTCCTGGGGCTGATCCCTGAGGCTCTGCTCCCACCTGCACAGGTAGCACAGAGCTGTGTGAAGCTCCCAGAGCCCACCAGGACCCAGCCAGGTGAGGGGCACCGTGTGCTGAGGGGGCATGGCCCTTGCCTGGCACCTCTGTCTGTGCCCCTCACAAATCACCCTGGGTCCAAGCCCTGTAAAAGGTGCCAGGCCTCACAAAGATCTCTTTCTCTCCCAGAAGCAGGGATTTTTCCATGCAGATAATTCTCACAATAGTTCTGCCTCCCCCTGCCCCAGCTCATCTTGTGCACTGGGGTCTGCAGATATTGCCTGCAAGCAATTTGAGGCAAATGGTAGATCAAGAATATACAGAGTAAAGGATGGCAAATGACATGATGCTGGAATTTAAACTAATAAAACAAGAGGTTTTATTCCCTTTTAATCTTCCACATGTGCAGAAGAGTCTTGGAAGTGTCATTTTTGAAGCATTCTTTTCCCGTTAATTTGTTTTTATTGGCAAATCAGGTCTCCAAGTACTGTTCTCTGAAATAACTGCTGTAGTTTCAGATAGGAGTGTTGTTTTTAGGAATCCCCTGAGATATATTCTGAGCTTTCTTTCCTACTTAGAAACGATAGCCCGAGTTTAAGTCGAGTATTCCCCATCCCATGTGCTCGATACGTGTTTGTTTTTCATCTTATCACTGAATAATAATGTTCCACAGGAACAGGACACAAACTGCTGGCTCACAGCAGTCCAACAGCTACACTTACCAACAGGATTAGAAGGATTTCCCCCTCCCTACCACCAGCTTTCACTGGAGAAAAGGTAAAAAGTGAGATAGGTCAAGGTGAGCCTGAAGCGGTTCCAATGCTCCTCATCCTAAGCAGTCTTTAATTGCAACATCCACCAGGAATTAAACCCAGGCTGGTCACATCATCTGCCAGCAGGAACAGGGCTGTCTTTGGGTTGGTTCTTTTCAGATACATCTGCTCTTTTTTTAATTACCCAAAGGCTTGATCTTAAAACTGCTGAAGTCAATCCAAACAAATCAAATGGAGGATGATCCAGTACCAGAGTTTCAGTGGTTAGCAGCCATTTCCAAAACTACACAACCAAACCCATTGGGAAGTCCAGGCTATTTTGAAATTATCCTTTTGTAATAGTCTTTCTTCCCAGTTTTATTGTTCTAAAGGAGTAAAGCAGGAGATCCAAAACTCATATCTGGACTTGTAGTGTCTCTAATGAGAGACAGAAGCACGGCCTAGCAACTGCTTGGAGTTGGAGGAGCACAGAGGCTGCCACAGACCCAGTTTAAAGCCCCCAAAATAATCCCTAGTGAGCTGCAAGAACATCACAGCACAGCCAGGAGCACCATCCCTGTGCCTGCCAGGCAGGGCTGTCCTAAGAGCACTTCTGGCAGGGTAAAAGTGCAGCCTGTGATTTACACCCAGCCTGACTGGAACAACCAGGAGGTAGCAGCAAGGATGAAAGGAAAATCCTTCATCCAGGAAAGCACAGATCTGGAAAAGCAGATAATTTACTGGAGTGCTGTGTGTTCAAGAGACCAGGAAACTTCAAGCAAGGGGTTTGTGGAGGGGGAGCAGCAGTTCCACAGAGCTGGTGTGGACACCAAGGGAGCAGCAGCGGGACCACAGAGCGGCTGAACCCTCGTGCTGCAGTGAAAGAAGGCTCTGCTCATTTTCTCTGGGGATCAGTGTTTAACACTGCTGAGGAACAGAAGCAGGAAATTGAGGGAGGAGGGAGATGAGCCCAGGTATAGCCTGTGATGATGTGAATGGGTGTTTGAAGTTTTAAGAGTGGTTTTAGCATTTAACCCCCATTGAAACGCACTGAACTAGAGGGAAGGACAGCGTGGCAGACATTAACATTTGGGTTTAACAATACAGACAATTGCTGAGCCTTAGAGAAGGTGCACTGATCCATGAATGCACGATGAGAGTTTAAAAACCTGCTCAACGGAACGGAGTGTGCACTATTCAAAAACTGTTGATCTGTGCAAAATTATTAAATAACACTTGAGATGTGCCAGGATTGCAGTCCCAGGTGCAGAGCAGCTGCTCCCCTTCTCTCCCCAGCACGGTGCAGGGGCGTTCCTGCTGGAGAGGAGAAGTTTGGCAGGGGCACAGCTCCAGAGGGGAAGGTGGGTGAGCACTCACACTGCAGCCTGCTGCTGAATTCCAGCTCAGCAGCAACCCCTGAGCACCCACAGCACACAGCAAGGGCAGCTGCTCCACTTGCCTCCTGATTGATTATGGAGAGGGAATACTGAAAGCGAATGGGGAGCAGCTAAAGCAGTACATGGGGGCTGCCAAAATGTTCTCTGCTTCACGAAATGAGATCCTCTACCCATCGGCTGAGATTTTAATTAACAAAAATCAAGTTGAGGAATTCTACTGGAATGAAAAATTCCTGTTTCTGCTTTCTCATCACCGTGTGCAGACTGAGAAAGAGAGATTATCTGCACTAGGTGAGCTCCATGGCCATGTTAAGATGAAGAGAAGAGAGGAGAAGAGAGGAGAAGAGAGGAGAAGAGAGGAGAAGAGAGGAGAAGAGAAGAGAAGAGAAGAGAAGAGAAGAGAAGAGAAGAGAAGAGAAGAGAAGAGAAGAGAAGAGAAGAGAAGAGAAGAGAAGAGAAGAGAAGAGAAGAGAAGAGAAGAGAAGAGAAGAGAAGAGAAGAGAAGAATGACTTTGCTCATGGTACCTGGGATAGGCAGTGGTTGGTCCCCCAGGAATGTCACCTGCCCTGCAGGAAAAGAAATGCTGCTCAATAGCAAGAGCCAAATGCTAGAGGTGGCTGTGTTGGTGTTCCTGAATATCCAGAACCAAATGCTAGAGGTGGCTGTGTTGGTGCTCATTAATACCCAGAGCCAAATGCTAGAGGTGGCTGTGTTGGTGCTCGTTAATACCCAGAGCCAAATGCTAGAGGTGGCTGTGTTGGTGCTGGTTAATACCCAGAGCCAAATGCTAGAGGTGGCTGTGTTGGTGCTGGTTAATACCCAGAGCCAAATGCTAGAGGTGGCTGTGTTGGTGCTCATTAATACCCAGAGCCAAATGCTAGAGGTGGCTGTGTTGGTGCTGCTCTGAGCACAGCACAGCTGCAGGGGGTGGGGAACCAGAGGGACTCTGCTGAGATGTGTGAAAGAGAACGGGATGGCAGGGACACAGCCTGCCTCTGAAAATTTGATCCAGCCCTTGTTGAAGCAAGTGAGAGACTTTCTCCTGCTTTACTGGCCCCAGACCAGGAGTTTTCAGGGCTGTGAGGACTTCGCTGTCTATTGTAGTGCAGTGACAGCCAACTGTGACACAAGCTTGGAACAAAGACTTGCAGGCAGTGTGGTTCTGGAGGCTCAAGCTCTCTGCTGTGTCACACTTCAAGTTGTTTGGACCAACTGCAATTATCCCTTGATGGAGCAGCAGTTCCACTGCCAGGATGCAGCAGAGCAGGTGCACATGAAGCAAGTTCAAGCTGATTTCAGTCTCAGCACAGTTTGTGTTTAGGGAAAGCTTCAGGAATACTTTTTTCTTCCCATTCAATCACTACTTTTGTTGGTAATGAGAACACATGGAGCAGAGCTTAGAGCAGGATCTCCTTTCTTCCTTATCCACTTGTGATCAAAATCCTGTCAGTCCCACTCTTGCTCTGTGAGTTTCTGTTTCTTTGGAGCAGTCTCACATGCAAGCCAGCCTGGTTCCTGCTGGTCTTGTCAGCATCCTTCCATCCAGGCTGCTCATCTCCACCAGACATCTCCATTCCCAGCACTGGGACAAAGGATCTCTCACCAGCACCAAGCCCAAGCACACGCTCTCGTCTGAGGTGGATTTGCTCAAATATTTGATCCTTCCACTTGTGCAGATAAGGCATTACCAGCACTCGTTAGTTTATGTAAACATCCACATTTTTCATATTCATCAGCTGCTATCCCAGAAGGGCTCAAGAGCTGTTTCTGTGCTGAAACCCCAGCAGATGGTACCAGCTCCTTCTTGCACCCATCTAATTGCAAACACGGAACCTGCTCTGTAAAAGCTGTTAATTAGGTGAAAATAACACATATGTTTGAGCTGTAAGCTAAGGTGGGTTTTCTCCCCCCTCTCTGTTTTCCCCCAACTGAATTGCCCACACAAATGGGGTTATAAACTGACAGAATAATTTGCAGATGGGCGAGAGAAGTAAGAGGGGAAAATACTCAGGCAGCATCAGATGTAACGTTCCTTGCAGAATAATGGGCTTTAAAAGTCATTTTCTGTGCACTAAGTAAACTAAATGTTCATGATTCATGGCTCTAATCCCTGTGACTGAAATTTAAGATCTAAGGCTCCATGAAATTAAAGAAAAAGAAACAATTACATGCATATTCATTCAATTTCATGTACTGCGTATCCTCCAAGTTTTCAAAAATATTTTAACAGGGGGAAACAGAAGTTTCTAAAGACTGTGTTTGAGAAAACCCAGCAGATGAGCTCTAACTGCTGAAGCCAAGCACCCTTCTGTGCCTGCTGGCTCCTCAGCATTCCTGGGGAATGCAAATACTCCATAGGTGAGACAACACAGGGTGCACAAAACTCAGGGCACCGAGTGAGCAGAGCCCTCGTGCAGGACAGCTCAGCCTTGCCCAGCTGCAGAGGAGCACAGGGGAGCAGAGCAGGTGCCCATCAATGCCTGAGCTGCTCCTGCAGGAACCCTCAGCAGGCCTGAAGTTTGAGCTTTCATCTTTTCCAGATTCTGTACTGTGTTAATGTGCATTTCTGAACTCCATATAAAGTGTCAGCAGCTCTCCTCACAGCTCAGTCCACAGAACAATCCTTTTCCTCCTCTCCTCAGTCCCACAGAACAATCCTTTTCTTCATCTCCTCAGTCCCACAGAACAATCCTTTTCCTCCTCTCCTCAGTCCCTCAGAACAATCCTTTTCCTCTCCTCAGTCCCACAGAACAATCCTTTTCCTCTGCTCAGTCCCTCAGAACAATCCTTTTCCTCTCCTCAGGCACACAGAACAATCCTTTCCTCTCCTCAGGCACACAGAACAATCCTTTTCCAGCCCCAGAACCAAGGACACCACTGCAGCCCCAGCCCCAAAAAGTGCAATCAACAGGGAATGGAGGGGAGCAACCTGGGAGGATGAGACTGCACAACCTGGAGCTGGAATTGGACAATGAACCCAATATGGAAATGGACCAAAACTCATAAAAGTGTGAAAACTCAAGACAATGCTGTCCAGCTTGGGTGTAGCCCTGGCTGGGCTCTTGCACTGCCCAAGGTGCATCCTTTGAAGGCCTTTTAATAAATCCCTGCTTTATTAATTTAACTCTGCCCAGCCTCTGCTCCAGGGAGCCTCTCAAGGTGTCCCTCAAGGAGAAGGAGCCCCAGGTGCTGCTCCTCCTGCCATGGGACAGACAATCCCTTCCCCAGGGCTGCCATGGGAGTGTGGCAACAACAACAACAACACTGCAAAGCCCCCAAGAGCAGACAGAAAGGCTCTAAAGCTTGGGAGCTTAACAGCATTAAGAGCAATGTCTTAAGTCATGAATATTTGCCACACTAATCTAGCCTTTAATCTTCTCCCAGTAACACAAGGATACACCATCATTATCCCAAAGGATCAACAGAAAACCAGAAAAAATCCCCAGAAAGCTCTTGGATACACAACAGCACACGTTTGTTTTGTACAGATAACTCTGGTCCTGTGCTTAGGCAGTGCTGCATCGACATTCATAAGTCTTCCCAGTTAGTTTTTAGTCTCTGAGCCACAAATAATTCATTAATTAGTGAAAAAGGGACTTTAGGACAGACAACACAGGCAAGAAAAGCAGCCCTTAAACTGCATTTATTCAGCCAAGTGCTTCAATAGAATTATTTGGAGAGAAGGTCAAGAGTCTTTACCTAAAAATTACTTTTCTCCTCTGGTCTTCTGAGACTGGACTATAGTGGACTGCCTTGTTCATCTAATCCAGGAGGACACAGAGGATCAGCATTAGGAGAGGCTCCCTGGCCAGGAAAGTGCTCTGGAATTTCCCTCTGGACTGTGCCAGGCCTGATCTGTGCTCCATGGACAGCACTCACAGGGAATATTCCTCAGGGAAACACAGGGAGCTCCCCTGGACCAGAGACTGGAAAGGAAAAGTCCCTGTGTAACAAAAATATGGAAAATCTGCTGCTCACACCAGCAGCTGCCTCTGTGTTGTGCACCTGGAGCAGGAGAGGAGTGAATTGTCCCTCTGTGCAGGAAGGAGCAGAGAATGGAACAGAACAAATCCTGCAGGGGCTGTTCAGGGAGAAAGCTCAGGGTGACCCCTGCTCTGCCCTCTCTGCTCTTCCGCTTCCATTGTGCCAGGAAATCCAGACTCCAACGAGGGTGAAAGCAGCACATCCCAACCTCTGCAGAGCAGAATATCTTAATAATTACAAACAATTATTTATAATTACGTATATTTATAATTACAAAAGTAATTATACTGAGGTAATTACAAATGCCTGGTGCAACTGTAATAGGGATGTTTGGCTGCTGCAGTGCTACAGTGAATGAGCTGCACTGAATGTTCTGGCACTGCTGGGCACTGATGCTGGGCTCCCACCCCAAGGCCAGCAGGAGTGAGGGGCTCTGACATCTCCAACACCTCCCACACCTCCCTTTCCTCCTGCAGGGACAGGCTGGAGCTGCTGTGCTGCCCTTGAGGTGTCCTGCACAGTGCTGGGACATGGCCTTGTCAGGGGTGACACCTTTCCCTGCAGTGTGATGGGACATGGCCTTGTCAGGGGTGACACCTTTCCCTGCAGTGTGATGGGACATGGCCTTGCCAGGGGTGACACCTCTCCCTGCACAGTGCTGGGACATGGCCTTGCCAGGGGTGACACCTTTCCCTGCACAGTGATGGGACATGGCCTTGCCAGGGGTGACACCTTTCCCTGCAGTGTGATGGGGACATTGCCAGGGGTGACACCTTTCCCTGCACAGTGATGGGACATGGCCTTGCCAGGGGTGACACCTTTCCCTGCAGTGTGATGGGACATGGCCTTGCCAGGGGTGACACCTTTCCCTGCACAGTGCTGGGGACAAGGCCTTGCCAGGGGTGACACCTTTCCCTGCAGTGTGATGGGACAAGGCCTTGCCAGGGGTGACACCTCTCCCTGCACAGTGATGGGACATGGCCTTGCCAGGGGTGACACCTTTCCCTGCACAGTGCTGGGACATGGCCTTGCCAGGGGTGACACCTTTCCCTGCACAGTGCTGGGGACATTGCCAGGGGTGACACCTTTCCCTGCAGTGTGATGGGACATTGCCAGGGGTGACACCTTTCCCTGCACAGTGCTGGGGACAAGGCCTTGCTAAGGGTGACACCTTTCCCTGCAGTGTGATGGGGACAAGGCCTTGCCAGGGGTGACACCTTTCCCTGCACAGTGATGGGACATGGCCATGCCAGGGGTGACACCTTTCCGTGCAGTGTGATGGGGACATTGCCAGGGGTGACACCTTTCCCTGCAGGGTGATGGGGACATTGCCAGGGGTGACAGCTTTCTCTGCACAGTGCTGCCCAAGCCCATCCATCCAGCCCCACACACCTGCCACGAGCCACTGAGGGGGTTTATGTTCCTCTGGGGATTCCCTGTGAGCCATCCATGGGGATTTTACAGAAGAATTAACTGGCACAATCCCTCCTTTTCCCAAGAAGGGAACACAGCCTGTCAAACCCCTGAGGACGTGTCATAGGTGGCTCCAAGGGACACTTGTGGCCCTGGCAGCACAAGGGTGGCAGGTCCAAAACTCCCAAAATCACAGCAAAAAGATTCTGCAGACCTCATGGCAGAAAACAAAACAAACCACAGACTTTTCCTCTTTTGAGAAGAACTTTTAAAAAACCTACTCACAGTGAGAACAAATGTTAAAATGCCACATTCTGGGTGACAGAAAATCTGCCTTTTTTCATGGAGCTCTTCAGAAACCACGACTTATTGAAATCAATACTTCACTATTGACTTTCACTTACAGGCAGAGATTGAATTATCAGAAAAACCAGTGCAGAGCTGCCTGAGTCCTGCACTGTGCTCTCACTGGAGCATTTTTGATCCAAAGCCTGCATGACATATGTGGACTGGGCTTCTCTCTCATCCAACAACACCCTGTTAAAATCCATTTACAAACGAGCTGGCCTTCCTATCTGTCAGTCTTTCTGCCATGGACTGGTATGAACCCTGTCTAAATGCCAAGACAGGTCTGTAAAGTTCTTCAGTTTCCCCCTGGAATCTGGGCACAAACAACTGTTCCAGCTCATGCATGAAAGGTAGGTGACAAGCTGCAGAGTGCTGCCATAAGTTTGCTCTTGTACTTTAGGATTTTTCCTCTTTTCTTTTGTTTTTCAACATCTTCCCTTAGGGCTGTGTAGATACAGGAAAAGGTGCCATGGTGAAAGAAGAGAAAAACAGGGGAAGAGTGGGAAAAGGTTTCTGCCTTCTCTTCATTTCATCACAAGAGAAGTTTATGTAAAAGCTATGTGAGACATAAAAATACATCCCCAGAATCACAGAAAACCTATAAATCTGACTCCTTTACCAGAAATTATGAGTTCTCTTTCCTAACCAGAAGATTTACAGGTGCCACACAAACAGAAAAGGCTTCCAGATTGTGTCTGGAAAGGAAATGATGTCATTAAAAATGGTGCTTTGTTAAAAAATCCCTAGAAAAACAGATGGGAAAAGCCTGTGTTAAAAATGCCTGGAAGAAGAGGCAGGGGAAGCAGAATGAGAACAAAGTAATCAGGCAACCAAGCAGGCTGAGAGCACCAGGGAGTGCACCTGGATGAGCTGGACATTGCTCAGGCTGGATTTGGGTAAAAATAAATTGCAGTTTTCCACGTGCTGCAGGCTCTGGTCCATTCTTTGCTGTGGTTGTACCCAGACTGGTTCAGGCAGCAGAGATTTATTTGAATTTTAGTCACATTGCTCAGAGGGACATGGTCAGAGAGCAGGCACAGAGGTGCAACCCAGATGTGAACATCCCATGCACAGACACAGAAATTCCTTCCCATGAAACCCCAGGCCCCTCTCTTACTTTCATCTCCTACTTGCTAGAGCTACAAAAGAACAAGTTAATGCGAAGGACAGATTTAATTTCTTAATTAATGCACAACTTTCCTTTGTGCTGCTGCTCTCTGGAGACACTTCCTCCCCATCCCCACTAACCAAACTGCAAACCAGTGCTGTGATTGCCCCATTTCTTCCCAAGCAGAACACAAGTCCTGTGCAGCATTTGCATCCCAGGCATCCCTGCTGCAGGTGCTGCACTGTGCTTTTATTCTCTGTGCAATCAGCACTGAAGGCTCAATAGATTTTGCCTTTATTTTCTATAAGAGCCTCATGCTCCCTGTCTTCTTTAAGTTTTTCTTAATAGTGGCTTCTCAGCTGACATCACCTGGATTTTTTCCCAGTATTTGTGCTGCAGGTGCCCTTTGGAGGCTGTGCTAGGACAGCTGTCATCTCCTCCTCTGCAGCTTCACTTCCTATTTCATCCCAAAATCTTCAAATAGTTTCTTACCTTGATCTCCCATTCCTGTGGCAAAGGAGGGTTTGGTGAAGTTCTGTTTGGGATTTTAACCATGCTTGCTGCCAAAACCCATACATTTTTTTCTGCCCATTCGGCTTATTCTGAGATATTTTCATATTCTTGCCAGCCTTTCAAGGAGGGCTCCTGAGTTTGAAGGAAATTCTCTGCTGTCAGAAATCTCATCCTTATGGCAGGACACCCCTGCAGCAGGGGCTCTGAGGTCAGTTTGTGGTGACCCAAGCCATCAGCTCCTTTAACCCTGTTCAAGTCTCATGTTTCATGCAGGTCAGAGATGCAGCCCTGTTGATTTCACTGAAGACAGGACCCTTCTTTGTGGCAGTGAGAAGTTTGGTTTTCAGCACTTTGCTGCCTTCACTGCTGCCCAACACTGCAGAAGGTCTGCAGTCCTCAGAGAGCTGTGCTCAGGGCACCTGCACTTCTTGATTCAGCATCTCATTCTCATGCAGATTCCAATGCCCCTCCATGCTGCCCTTCAGCTCTGGCTGCACACTGCAGTTCAAGGGGATCATGCAGAAAATATTTTATTCAGAGCAGAATAACCCAAATTCACTTCTGTGCTCCTGGCTGGAAAACACACTGGCACCTGGAGGGTGCACCTCACACACCTGTTGCTCTGGTTTTTAAAGCTTTTCTAAGCTTTTTGATCTTTACATTCTTGTAACGAACTTTCTCACACACTTTCTGTAAATAACTCATTGTTTTGCATTCTTTTACGGAAGAAGAAAAATCTGATGGACTGTTGGTTTGTGCAGTGTCACTGGAGAGGTGGCACTGTCATTCTCCAACCCACTGTCACTTTTGGAAATCTAGAAATGTTGGAGTCACAAATTAAACTACCCTCTTTTTTACCTTAGAGAGCTGTGTGTCTGTGTTGTTTTGTTTTGTGTCCTGTAGTGACACACACCTGGCAGCACCTGAAAGGAGCACCCAAGAGCCTTGGAAAGGATTTGGTGCAAAGCATCCATTTCTTGAGAGGTGAAAAGCCACCCCAGTTGTGACAGATTGTGCCCATGGGCACCTCCTGCTCCTTGGAGAGCAGCACAGGCACAGTGCCTGCAGCTACAGCCCAGGGCTCAGGAAAGGCTGCACCAGCATTCTGGGAAGGGATGAGGTGCTCCAGTAAAATTCCTGCTTTTCAGGATACCTTCTGTTTCTTTCCCTTATTTCACTTCTTGCCTGTCAGTCTCACCCCAGCCTTCTTTATTTAGAATCACCTTCATTTTCAGGTACCACAGGCTTTTCCCTGAGCCTGCAGCTCTTCCTGAACTCCCAGTGACAGACAGAAAAAAATATTTGAAAGACAGGCAGCAGCAGCCCCCTTCAGGATCTCTTCAGTGTCACTGAACAGGATCCCTGACTCTCACAAGGTCAGCAGCCTTCTCTGAGGAGCCACACTCCTGTACAAAACCATCTGTGCTTTCCTCAAATGGGCCAAAGCTTGGAGGCATCTTCTAACAAGAATTCCGGGGATCAAAGTTGGCAATAATAGATTTTTCCTCAGCAGAACTGGTTACACAAGATGAAAATATCAATAATAGCATAAGGCAATGAAACAAGCCCCACTGTCACGTTTGTGAGGAACAGAAGGTCTCAGCAAATGGCTTGTCTGGGAGATTTCAGACCCACCAACAGCCCTGCAAACAGCAAACGAGCTGGGACTCCAACAATTCCAGTGCTGAGGTGTCCACAGCAGGGCTGGGCAGCATCCACACAACAATTCCAGTGCTGAGATATCCACAGCAGGGCTGGGCAGCATCCACACAACAATTCCAGGGCTGTGGCATCCACAGCATCCACACAACAATTCCAGTGCTGTGGCATCCACAGCATCCACACAACAATTCCAGTGCTGTGGCATCCACAGCATCCACACAACAATTCCAGTGCTGAGGCATCCACAGCATCCACACAACAATTCCAGTGCTGTGGCATCCACAGCATCCACACAACAATTCCAGTGCTGAGGTGTCCACAGCATCCACACAACAATTCCAATGCTGTTGGAATCCACAGCATCCACACAACAATTCCAGTGCTGAGGTGTCCACAGCATCCACACAACAATTCCAGAGCTGTGGAATCCACAGCATCCACACAACAATTCCAGTGCTGTTGGAATCCACAGCATCCACACAACAATTCCAGTGCTGGTGGAATCCACAGCATCCACACAACAATTCCAGTGCTGAGGCATCCACAGCATCCACACAACAATTCCAGTGCTGAGATATCCACAGCATCCACACAACAATTCCAGTGCTGAGATATCCACAGCATCCACACAACAATTCCAGTGCTGAGGTGTCCACAGCATCCACACAACAATTCCAGTGCTGAGGTGTCCACAGCATCCACACAACAATTCCAGTGCTGAGATATCCACAGCATCCACACAACAATTCCAGGGCTGTGGCATCCACAGCATCCACACAACAATTCCAGTGCTGTTGGAATCCACAGCATCCACACAACAATTCCAGTGCTGAGATATCCACAGCATCCACACAACAATTCCAGTGCTGAGGCATCCACAGCATCCACACAACAATTCCAGTGCTGTTGGAATCCACAGCATCCACACAACAATTCCAGTGCTGAGGCATCCACAGCATCCACACAACAATTCCAGTGCTGAGGCATCCACAGCATCCACACAACAATTCCAGTGCTGAGATATCCACAGCATCCACACAACAATTCCAGTGCTGAGGTGTCCACAGCAGGGCTGGGCAGCATCCACACCCTGTGGGCTGTCACTCTGTGCAGGGACAGCACCAAGGAAAAGCCTCTCAGGGTCTGAGCTCTCCATGGCAGCACTGCTGATGGATCCTCCCCATGGAAATGCACTCAGGGTCCAGCTGCAGCCCTGGGGCTTTCTCCCTGTGTCACCTTGCATGAGGACACCAAAGCCATCCCTGGTGCTCTGCAGGAGCAGGGGGACCCTGGGGAGCTGCAGGATGGGCTGGAGGGAGGAAACACAGCCCTGCCCTAAGGGTACAGGATCTGCAGCTGCTGTTCCCCTTTATCCTTTCTCTCCTTCCGTGCCACTTTGCCTCTGCTTTTTGTCCTCAGATCCTGATCTTCACTTAGCAATTGTGAAAATATTTTCTTGGCATTTATAGTACACAAAATGTGCTTAAAAACACAGCAATGAAGCATTTACTCCAAGGAAGGACTTTCTCATTTCACTCTCATAATCTCTCAAGCTAAACTCACTGCAGGCTGGGGAAATCTGGAAGTCTCCAGCTTCTGTGTGGCAGGAACTATTTAAGTCTGCAGATCTCCAGTATGGCTGTTTTGAAATCTTTTATTTGTGGGGTGGCAATAAAAGATGTGGAGAGAAAATCTCCCCTGGCAACATGTACTCTTGAAAGGCCCTTTCAAAGCAAACATCCCAGCAGTAAGAAATGCTTCAGCATGCCACGTTCCCATCTTCCCCTTCCTTCCCTCTCCACCTCCCCAGCCTGTGCTCTTTGCATTGGAATAATGAATTTCTTTGTGCCCCATCTTACAAAAGTGTTTCACATCACCTCCATGCACTTGGCTGGGGAAGACCCTGCAATCACAAGTTCTATTCTCTCACACAGCACTGCAAGTATTTCATGTTTCTTTGAAGCCAAGTGTTATCAGCTGGTCATATAATATTCAGTTTTGGGGAGGAAAAAAAAAGATGATTGTATTCTGAAATACTGATTGCATCAAATGGCAACTAGATTGTGAGACAGTAATCATGCTGAGCTCAGGCGATTAAAAACTCACTTGGAAAATTGCTGCTTGCTGAGCCTTTATGGAAAGAAATGAATTAAGAAGGGAAACAATAAGGAAGGGCATACATTAATTTGGCTCTGCAGTGCCTAATACTGATTGTAAGAGATCTAAGGAAGAACTGTGTGTCTTAAGGATTTCCTCTTATGTTTCCAGAAGGAAACCTGAGAGCCACCGGAGGGGGGTTGCAAATTAAATCCTAACAGCAATCTCAGAAGCAGCAATTGGAAAGGAGCAAATAAATAAACAATATAAATAGGAGCTAGCACTTCCTGCTAGGAGCTCCTCTTTTGTGACAATGCCTCTCACACAAAGGAGTGCCCTTGCTGGCAGCCCTGCAATCTCATCCATCCCTGGTCCCTGCTGAGCTGTGCTGGGGGTTTGCACAAGGAGCTCACCACAGGATGAGCTCCCTGGTCTCTGTGTTGCAGCTGTTGTGCTGTTGCAGCTCATGTCTGTGCTGCAGCCAGCCCTGTGGGGCTCCTGTGCAGCTGCAGGGCAGAGCTGCAGGGAGAGCTGCAGGACAGAGCTGCAGGGCAGAGATGCAGGGCAGAGATGAAGGACAGAGCTGCAGGACAGAGATGAAGGACAGAGATGAAGGACAGAGATGAAGGACAGAGCTGCAGGGTAGAGCTGCAGGGCAGAGATGAAGGACAGAGCTGCAGGACAGAGATGAAGGACAGAGATGAAGGACAGAGCTGCAGGGCAGAGCTGCAGGGCAGAGCTGCAGGACAGAGATGAAGGACAGAGCTGCAGGGCAGAGCTGCAGGACAGAGCTGCAGGGCAGAGATGAAGGACAGAGATGAAGGACAGAGCTGCAGGACAGAGATGAAGGACAGAGATGAAGGACAGAGATGCAGGGAGACCTGCAGGGCAGAGATGAAGGACAGAGCTGCAGGGCAGAGCTGCAGGACAGAGCTGCAGAGCAGAGATGAAGGACAGAGCTGCAGGACAGAGCTGCAGAGCAGGCACTGTGTGCACAGCACTGGCACTCAGGGCTGAGCACACTGCAGGCAATCTGAATAATCCATCAAATGAACGCCCAGGCCCGTGCCAGGAAGGGAAATGTTCCTCTCCCAGCCTCTTGCTGACACCTCCACCAGTTCAGGGCTCTCTGCTCATTGTCCCCTGTGGCTCACAAGGGATTTGGGGCCAGGCTGACACTGGGGGAGATTTCACCCTCAGCCCAGCAGTTTCCATATCCATCCCTATGGCCTTGGATGCTCTTTTTGCCTCCCCCTTTGCTGCCAGACTCTGGTTTTGTACCATGGGTTTGGGTTTGACTCTAAACTTCCGTGTTTTTAAATGAACCCAAGTTTTTGCCATTCCATTGTGAATGGAGCTGCAGCAGATGTAAAACCAAAGTGCTGATCACTGTCTGGAACACCAGGGTGACTGAGGCTGCAGGGATGGCCCTGCCAGAGCCAGGGCTGGGAGCTGACTGCTCTCCCTGAACACGATGCCCATTTGTTCCTGAACCATGGAGCACTTCCAGTGCTTTTCCTCAGGAGAAATTCATCAAAGGAGTAAAAGTCAACAACTTAATATTAACAAAAACGGATTCGTTTTCACAGTGAATTTGATGGAAAGCTGCTTAATTCCCCAGCCAAGCATCACAGAGTTCCAAATCTGTCCCTCAACTTCTTCTTGAACAGATGCAAACTTTAAAGTTTAATTGCCACTTAACACTTTTGATATTTTAAAATATTTACCTGGACCATTCTCCAATAGCCTGGCTCGACTCACAAAAACAACTCTAGCAATTCAAGTCTTAGATGTGGGAGTAAATGTCTTGGTACAGTGCCATGAGTATAAATCAGACCTTAATAATTGACAAAACAAAACAAAGTGCAAGATCCTGACATTTATTTAACCATTGAAGCCACTGCTCAAACTGAAGCTGAGGCACCCTCTTCCCAGAGTGTGCAATTAATTGGAATAGGAGAAAAACCACACCCCAGTGCAACTCTGCCATACTTCAGGCAAATGGAAAAAGAAATCCGTTTATAACTTCACTTTATTCTTTCATCCTCATTTAATGAGTTGTCTGACTCAATAACTCAGCATCAAGCACGATTCTGTAAGGCTGGGTTTTCCCCATTCCCCTCAGAATCCCAATCCAACCTAGGTGTTAATTCTCCTCCTGTTCCTGATCCTGTGAAGAGCACCAAACTAGCTTTCACTCTGAATTCCAGTTCCATATAATGAGAATGCAAAACCATAAATAACTAAAAACCTAGCAAGAGAAAGCTGCCTTTGCCCACAGAGGAGGAAGGGAGCTGGTTACTGTCAACAGTAGCTGCTTCTTCTGTCAAATAAATTAACTGTACTTCAAACTGATGGTGCCATGGCAGCCTCCTCATCTCCATCTCCAACTCCAATTCCAATCTCAAGGGAGAGCATCTCAGAACACGCTACTAAAGCACAGGTGTGGGTGAGCTAAAGCACAGAAATAAACACCCAAGCTGCCTTCAGAACCCAACTGTGACCCACAGAGCTGGGGAAACGCAGAGCTTTGGCTCTGCCAGTGCAAATCACTGCTGAGCTGCCCCAGTGCTGCAGACAGGTAGAGATAGAATAAAAGAAAGGCTTTATAAAATAGGGTTCAGGGCCTGCTGCTCTAGCTAAGCTAGCAGGCAGCTTCTAAGTCCCCATGTGAAAAAATCAGAGGAATGACATCCAGTTTGCACAACAATCTGTTCTTGTGGAGAAAAATAGGGTGCACCTGTAATAACAAAAGATCTGTCCCATGACAATCCGTGAAGAAACGATGTAAACTAACCAAAAATAGAGGGATTTGATGGATATACACACGGCAAGTAAACTGAGTTTCAGTGTATTGTTAGCCAATTAGATTTAACACGGTGCTTTCTGATATTTCCTATAAATATGAGCTTTGTGAATAAGGAATTGGCTTTTCTGCATGAAGAAGCTGAGTCCTGTCTGTTTCTGCTGTGACACCTCAGCCCCAGGCTCTCTGGAAATGGAGGCACCTGGGGGTGGGTGCATTGTCACACAGGTGGTGCTGCCCCAGGCCCTGCTCTGCTCAGGAGGGGATGCTCTGCCCCCCCTCCAGCTCCCACATCGGGCAGGGCAGCCCAGAAAGGCTTTGCTCCATCCAGGGCTGACAGCTAATGGCTGCTTTAACTCTGACACCAGCAAACTGTGCCCTCTGCACGCCCCTGTCACTCCCCTGCCTGTCACACACTGGCAGGACCTCAGCTGAGAGCACAGCTTGGCCCCAGGGTTTTGATGACAATGGGAATCTGAATTAATTTGCTCAAGCAGAATGATAGTTCAAGAGGTGTGAAAGCCTCGGAATCATGAGGTTCACAGAGCTGCAATTAGAATATTTAAATGGCTAGCTAGGATAAAGTCTACAAAGTACAGCTTGTGTCCTACAGAATCTGGAGGAGAAGCCTGTAAAAGTTTGTCATTTTCTCCCAACAACAGCTACTTATGGCTGCCTTTGTTGAGCGTGGACTGAGTTGTTCATTTACTCGTGCATTTCTTACTCTAAAATATTCAGAGTTTATCCTGAGCAATGCCATGGTTTGGGTGATGATTGTTTCCCAGGACTGGGATCCGTGCCCTTTGCATTTCTGCTCTCAGAGCAGCCAAATGCTAAGCCATAGAATTGTTTTCTTCCTCTGAAGTAGCAGCTGGTGCCTTGGAAGACACCATAAGCATCTCTGCCGAAATCTGTGTAATTGCACATGTCGGTGTGGTCTGCTCTGAGCGAATCCTTCTCCCAGACAAAACACTGTTTTCTCAAGCTGGCTTTGAAGGCTGTGTGTGTTCAAATATAGCTTCAGGAAGGCACACACATATATTTTGCTATAAACTGTGTACAACGTGTGCTGTATACAGAATATTAATGCCTCAATATGTGATTTTGTGCGACTGCCTCGCTGGCATCCTTATTGCTCTACATGGAGCTGGTTTGTGTGCAAATACAACTCCAAACACAAAGTTTTAGCTTGGCACAATCCTAAAACAATACAGATTTCCACCTGTTGTAGCGAGAGAGTTTCAAGCTAAATCTTTAATATGAAGTAAGTGGCTGTGGGCCTCTGTTCTGATCATACTTTGTCAAGCTAGAAAACTAATTAGCAGAATCTGGTGACCTGGATGTCAGAACCTCTGATATTTCAACAAAGAGCAAAATCCTTAATTCAACAGCAGACATATTGCAGAGAGATCTGATGTGCTCTCCTGCCCACCCCTAATGACTCATAAAGATGAACTTTGTATGGGGACAAAGAGAATGGACTTTTTGTCCAAAATAACCAGAAATTGCAAGAAGCTCTAATTTATAAGTTTGATGAATTGCAAACAGCTCGATGATAATTCATTATTGCCCTAACTGAGGCATATCTGCCTGCAGATACAAAAGGCAAGATGTTTAACAAGACAACTCTTTCTGGCCAATAAATCCTCCTGGGACAGGAGCGTCCCTGTCATCGCCACGGCACTGCTGAGACAGAGACAGCAGCTGAACCAGAGCTCCTCAGCCCCAAAAACCCTGCTCAGCTCCCAGCCATGCTCCTGCTCGGCTGAGGAATGTTCCCTGTCATTGTTTCAGGAGCTGTGCCATGCACTGCAGAGCCCATCCCTGCCAGCTCCTGGGGACAGCTGGGCACGGAGCTGGCACTGACCTGGGGCTGCTCACAGCTGAGGGCATGGGGCACCAGCCGGGTGAGATTTAAAGGACAGGAGGGACACCAAGAAGGACTCACCACATTAAACACTCACACTTTAAAAGCTTTTTCAGCACCCTGGCCCCTGCTCTGGGGCAGTCACACCTGCAGGGTCCATCCCCTTCTGCCAGCCCTGAACTGTTCCACTGAAGAAAAAGATCACTTAGAAAACAAGATCTGGTTCAAAATTCATAGTGCAACAAGCCAAGTGGCACCGAAGTTAATCCATCATATAAACAAGCAGAGAGGATTTTCACTGCTTCCAGGAAGAGTTTGGCCTCCTGAAGGAAGGTAATTTCTGCACGAGTGACCACAAAATAAAGCTGCTGGGTAATACAGTCATAGGTACTCAAAAATATGATAGATGGAGGAACAAGATTAGCTCTGCTTTATGTACAAGTCCATCACATTCTTGATCACATACTTTAATGGCAAAGCAGCTGCAGAACTCACAAATTACAAGCTCTGGCTTTGTTTTCAGAGCTGCTGCATAAATAGCTGTATTTAACAATGCAGCTTCCAGGCAGGCTCTTCTTTCTGCAAATTGTCCCAAGAATGTGCTGTGAGTCTGCAGCAAGGGATTGTTCTCAAAAATTCAGTGTCATCTAAATTGGAGAAGCTCAGTATGCCTCCATTCCCCTGTTTGATTTTTGCCCATGGATCCTTGTTGCAGTCTTTGTGCTGGGGCTGGAGATCCCTGTGCCCAGGGCTGTTGGATAAGGTCCTCAGTCACTCATCTGCTTTGACTGGAAGAGGGAAGAACTCTCCTCAGATTTAATCTGTTTCAGCTATTACCTCTCCTGCCTTTGTTACACTGGTTTTCTCTGCACATTAGATAAAGCCTGGCTGGCTGCTGCCAGGAAAATTAGGTCTTCTATTGTTTTACCATTAATTATGGAGAGTTCAAGATAAGGTTTGTGTTCCAAAAGTAGAGGGCAGGAACGGTTTGAATTTTACTTTCATTATAATTAGACAGGAAATTATGAAAAGGTGAAAAATAATTCATTGAAGAGCTTTCCTCTAGCAAGATAACAAGGAAGGCACATTCTGGCACAGATGGAGTTCACGGGGTGTTATTGAGCACCATTGTTCTCAGTGTGCCTGTGCTGGACACGGGGAGCCTGTCTGTTCCTACTGATTCACGTGTGGGCACAAATGGGCAGGGGGAGGCCCCTCACTCCCTGCTGTTCTACTGAGGGCCTTTTCTCCTACCAAAAAATTAAAAAAAAATTAAAAAAAAATCAGGCTAAATTAGTCCATGGTGTAAGGCATTGAGTGACTGCAGAGATTAATTGGAACAATCAGTCACTTTCTGAGTAACTTGCAAAGGACATGGAGTTATGACTAATGGAAGGATGAATTAATTGGGCAGCTGTCTCTCTCTCAGCTGAACACTGCTGAGATAAACATTTGGACTAAGGAGCTGTCCTCATTAGAATTTCTTCATTTGATGCTGATGGTTATGTTTACAACTACCATGAGACCCCAGAGTCTTCAGAATTTCCCTTCATGTGGAATTACTGCAGCTCAGGCTTTTAGAGGCACCCTCACAGAGGAGGGCATGAACCTTGCCTGCAGCTCCTCACTGCAGGCTGGCCATGCCAAAGCCCCTCAGGGTCCATTTCCTCCTGCAATAAACCCTCTGTAATCAACCTCTGCCACGCTCCCACCATTTCTTTCTTTTCAGGTTCACGGCCTGATTATTTATTTAGGGTTTGCAGGAAAAGCAGGGACAGAGGTTCCTGGAAGAAAGGGGTCCCTGGCAGGAGACACTGAATGAGGTGAAGATGAGGATTTTGGTCATCAGAGTCAATAGAAGCTTTATAAGCCATATAATGCAGGTGGAGGAGGGGTGAAGGATGAATTTCTCTCCTTGTTAGCAGATAAGGAAGCAAGATTCCAAGGGGAATGAGTGATTTACCCACATCACACAGGAAATCAGCAAGAGATATGGAAATTAATGCTGAGGAGCATTTCAGTGCCTTAATCATAAAGCCAATCTTTTCCCTCAAATGCCAACAGCATTAAACGTTCCTTTTAAATCATGGAATAAACATAAGACTTTCATTGACTTACAGGAATGTTTCCATCCAAATATTTTAGAGGGCAGCCAGTTCCAGTGGAAGGCTTGGTCAGTATTAGCACTTATGTCCAAACCTAGGAAGCAGGGATTGGGATGAACTAAAGCAAATTCAGCTGTCAGATCCCTTTGAGGATCATATGCTGAAAATGCAAGGTCAAAAAACCCTGGGTGTGTTTTATTATATTTACCCCTAATTAGGTAGGCTTTGGAAAAAAGGAGCTGAAATATTCTCTCCTTGGGTAGCTGTTAAACTGTTCAATGGCTGAGAACAGGGAAGATTCCCAGCTCTGGCACACAAATAAATCCCTTGTTCATCCCTCTGCCCATCTCTGAGCAGCATCAGGTCCCTGCCCAGAGAAACACATTTTGCACAAACACATAAGAGCCTGGGTGGAAGCCTGTTTTTATTTAATCTAGCTTCAATTCACTGTCTTAACTGAAAATAATGATGTTAGAGCAGTGATCAAAGAATTGTCTCATTAATTGGCTATTAAATCATTAGCTATTAAACAGAAATAAAAGGTTAAGAATGCAACACTCTATTCTGCCCAAAAGAATAGGAATATGTCTCCAGCATCAAAGAAACAATAAAGGCAGAATTAAGAGTGAAAAGAAGCTTAAGATAAGGCAATTAGATCCAAAATGCCTGACAACTCTCATTAGAGGGCTTAGCACTACAACCTATATGGAAAAGGCAACAGAAATTCAGAAGCAAAGTCAATATTGACTTTATCAAAGGGGCTTGTAAATGGAATATGCATTTTTCTGAAAAAAATATAGGCACATAAACATTGTACGAAATTTTAACTCAGCTAATTAATTGTTATGGATTCAATCTTGCAACCAATACATATATTTGCAGTTAAAAAATTATGCCCGAACAGCATTCAGTCTCAGTAATTGGTGACTGAAATCATGCAAGTATGCTGCAATTTTCACAAAAATAACATTACTCCCCATTTATACCACCAGGATGAGGCAATACCAACTCAACAAAGACCACATTGAGACCTCTTGGGTTTGTTCACTATGTCCAAATATTTGAGAGACAAGTACCAGGCCAGGAGCATTGCCTACTGTCAGTGATTTCAGACCCAAATAATTTCCTAAAGCAGACAAATGAAAACCTGATTTATATCAAATCACTACCAAAAAAACCCACAAAACATTGTAAATCCTGTCTGGTTCAGTCCAGTATTCTCAAAGAACAGCAAGTCCTAGAAACTCAATTAATAAAAATAAAAGTCCCCACACAGCATCTTTTGGATCTGGTTTTCTGAAGTGCAAAAAGAAGACAGTCCCAGCAGTATGTTGATTATATAGAACTTGATGCTTGAGTTTATAATATACAATTCATTGACCATGTTTATCAACTGATAAATAATAGTCACTAATCAGATAATAGCTGTATGCCACACAGAAAAAAAATGTAAAGAATAGCAACATTTATCAAGACAGTCTTTTCCTTTGACAATTAATCTAGTTATAAACAAAGATATTCATCCATGTTCCTCTGGTAAGAATCTTCAAAGAATTCTGGTTTCCAGGAAAAGAAAATGGGATTTTTTTTCTTTCCCTATCTGATACCTAAGGGAAAATATGGAACCCAGGAGTAATACCAAAAAAACCCACCTCATACAGAATTCTCTGTAGTCAATTTTTAAGTTCATTTGAAACAAGAACACCCCCAAATCACATAATAAAACAATCTAATATATTCAAGATATTCAAAAGCACCTCTTTTATGTCTAAAATAATAATAATACTAATGAGCTAAAAGCTGAAGGCCATGCAGTGGTGTCAGAAGTCAGACAGGCAGGGTCTTGGTAAAGTCACATCAACACAATTTTCATTGCAATGTCAGGGAGATAGAACCACTTGAACACAATATTAAAAAAAAAACCAACACTAAAGCACAGCACAACATTGTTTAAATTTGTTTAAAAGCTCACAGCTCTCATTAGAAGACTTTTTGCAGTATGATTGTTATTTCCTATCCCTGTCACTCTCTACAGGTGTTGGTACAGTTCAGGATTGTTCATTATAAGAAACTCCTGGCTGGTGATGCAGCCAGAGCACAAGGGAAACTTCCTGTCCCCTGTGCCAATATTCTGCATTATTGCTGTGAAACCACAGGCAGGACACAGCCCAGAGGAGCAGAGACCCCTCTGGGAGGAGCTGACCCCCTCCATGGGCTGCATCAGCACTGGGCAGCAGAGGAACACCTGGGCAGATCCGAGCAGCCCCTCTGGGAGCTCCCTCCTCACCCCCAGCACTGGGAAGGACTGGCTGATGGAAAATCCCAGCGTGGGGGCTGGAGGAGGAATGAAAGATACAAACTCAGCATCACAGAATAAGGAGTTTGGAAGGGACCTCTAAGATCATCGAGTCCAACCTCTGCCCTAACACCTCAACCAGACTGCAGCACCCAGTGCCACGTCCAGTCCTTTTTTATACACATCCAGGGATGGTGATTCCACCACCTCCCTGGGAAGAGCATTCCAGTGCTTTATTAGTTTTTCAGTGAAAAATTTCTTCCTAATATCCACCCTATACCTTCCCTGACGTAGCTGGAGATTGTGTCCTCTGGTTCTGTCAGAGACCGACCCCACCTGTCTGCAACCTCCCTTCAGGAAGGTGTAGAGAGCAACAAGAGCACCTCCAAGAGAGCCAGAAGGTCACCTCTAAGAGAGCCAGAAGGTCACCTCTAAGAGGGCAATAAGGGCACCTCCAAGAGAGCCAGAAGGTCACCTCTAAGAGGGCAATAAGGGCACCTCTAAGAGAGCAATAAGGTCACCTCTAAGAGAGCCATAAGGTCACCTCTAAGAGAGCCATAAGGTTACCTCTAAGAGGGCAATAAGGGCACCTCTAAGAGCAATAAGGTCACCTCTAAGAGAACAATAAGGTCACCTCTAAGAGAGCAATAAGGGCACCTCTAAGAGGGCAATAAGGTCACCTCCAAGAGAACAATAAGGTCACCTCTAAGAGAGCCATAAGGTCACCTCCAAGAGAGCAATAACGTCACCTCTAAGAGAACAATAAGGTCACCTCTAAGAGAGCCATAAGGTCACCTCTAAGAGGGCAATAAGGTCACCTCTGAGCCTCCTTTTCTCCAGGCTAAACAGCCCCAGCTCCTTCAAACATTCCTCACAGGGTTTGTGTTCCCAGCCCTTCACCAGCCTTGTTGCCCCCTCTGGACGTTCTCAAGCATCTCAACATCCTTCCCAAACTGAGGGACCAGAACTGGACCCAGTAAACTCGTGTGGGTGCCTCACCTTGACCACGTCTTCGTCAGCGGATCTGCACTCGGTGGAGTCGGAGACGTCGACCACGGAGCCGTCCTCCTGCACGGCCACCACCTTGACTGGCACTGCCACCATTCTGCCCGTCAGGATGGCTGTGTTGAGGATTTCTGTGTCCTGGGGGCACACACAAACACAGGGTGAGTGTTGGAGCAGCACAACAGCACGAGATTGGCACAGGGGTCATGACAGTGACAGGCACAGGGATGGGACCTTCCCTTGCACGCACCCTTCCAGCTCCCTGCAATGTTTTAGCAGCTTTCTAAGCCAAAAGCTGCATCAGGAGCACCAAGCCCTGTTCTGACAAACATGGGTTTATCCCTTTTGAGCCCATTCACACATTTCTGGCTGAGGGAAGGGATCTGCAAGCACTGCACTGCTCAGCAGGATCTCCAGGGCATCAGCAGCTCCTCCCAGCCCGCTGCCCCAAATGGTGCCAGTGGTTTGGGAGGTGGTTTTCCACCACCACAACAGCATTCCTTCCTTCCTCTTCCAGCTCACTCTGCTGTGAGTCGACCATTTCTTTCCATAAATACATTAGGAGAAAAACTGTGCGTCCATACACAATTTTTTTAGTCTTTCCCCACCTAGAGACGCTTAACCACGTTTATCTGTAACCCTGATGAATTCACAGTGCTGGCACTCTAATGACTCCATTACACAGCCTTCCTCTCTGTCCCAGGCTGATTAATTACTCCAAATGAGTTGCTACAGAGGCCCCTGCCTGGCACAAGCAGGTCCAGGCTGGAGGGGAGCAGCCTCTGCAGAAGCAGTGCTGACTGCCAGCCCAAAAGGTGGCACACACAAGTGGGGCAAGGAATGATCTGGGATTTCACAGGGATTCATTCTGCCCCCCTCAAAAAGCCTGCAATAGGAAATACTGCTCTGAATCAATCCCCTTTTCATTTTTCAACTTCCATAAAACTAATTGCTTGCCAGTTGGGGGGGGGGGGGGAATAAAAAAGTTGCTTCAAACCAATCTAACTTTAAATTCCATTATTAGAATTGGTGGAAGAAGGAATAGATTTTTGTGAAAAATTTGATGGCAGCTTGCATAGGGAGATATATTCACTATCATTTGCTCTGGCTGCTGGCTAGATTGATAGAGAATAATGGGCATTGACCACAAGCTAAGGACAGCTGGAGAAGACCAATAAATACTTGCAACTAAGATGTATTATTAATCAATATTCGGAACCTTCTACAAAAAGCAGCCTGAATTAAATGAGCTGCAGCACTAATACCAGCAGTGCCAGGCACCTCTGAGAGCCCCAGAGAGGTTTATGGGCAGCAGAACAGCATCCAGCACACACTGGAGTCCATTTCTGCTCAGGACAGCCCTGAAAGGACGTGCTCAGCTTCACACTCGGACTCCAATGTGATTTAAGAGTCATCCTGAGCAGAGAGGCTTTTTGGACAACACCTCAGGAAATAAGTGCAGGCTTTGTTCTGTTCTCTGAGAGGCACAAACCAGATGTTCTACACAGTAAATGACTGTCTAGTTTTTGTTTCTGCAGAACGGGCTCATTTATAACCAGCTGCCAGCCAGGAGAGAGGGACACTGGCAAAGAGAGGAGTATGTGACAGAAGTGGAAGTGTGAAAAAAACAACGGAAAATCCTTTACAAAGACCGAGATTTGAAAAAGGCTGAGGAGAAAATGCACTGCCAGGTGGAAGAAAGCACTTAGGTGCACCTCACGTGGAAAAAGGTTTTATAAGACAGCAAAGAGAAGGTAATTCATCCACAAGCCAGAGAAGAGGCAGTTAGATTTCACCACTGCAAACACCCCATATGTCCTAAGCCCTCAATATCAGATATTTGAGGAAGACCTGGTGGTCCTGGGTCAAAGGGCTCGTGAGGAGCAATTCTCCAACATCCTCCAACAATAGATGGTGTTCTTCTACACATCTGGGGAAAATCTATTTTGGCCAAGGTCACAAACAGCGAGCACACAACAAATTCCACTTCCAGACTCTCTGTTAGCACAGCTGTGAACTGCTCAGGTCAGGCAGGCAGTGCTTGTGTCAATCACAGCCTGATCAAAGCACCAGGGAGTCAGGATTAAACACTGAGTCAGGATTAAACACCCCTGAGCCAGGATTAAAGGGCTCTCTGCACCTTGGTGGACTGGAAGCAGCTCCTCAGCAGGCCTGATCCATTTCCCATTTGTTTTTTGCTCTGTTTGTTCTATCACAGGTGTTGGCCATCCTGTGTGGCAAAGCACAAGCCTCCAGCCCCCTCTGAAGCTCTTTAGTGCCAAAGCTGCCCTCAGACTTTGCACTGAAGGATAAATGGGAAGTTTATAAAGGCATTTGCATTCCTTTCATGAAAGATGAGCATGAGACAAACACAGGCACCAGAACTGTCCTGAGCTCCCCAGCACACACAGGAGCCCCTGTGCTAATTAGCTGGTGCAGCCTCCCAAACCCTGCACTCCACTGTGAGCAGCTCCACCACAGAAATCAATATCTCAGAGGCCTGGTGCCTGCACTGAGTGCTACACAAATATAATAGGCTGTGTAAAGGCCTTCTTAAGAGCTGGCTATTTATAGACTGCAAAAATATATTTCCCCTGAGGAAGAAATATGAACTAATTGACTGTCCAGTAGATTTATAAACAGACCTTTTAGTGCTTCTTCAACAAGTCATAACATTTCATCTAAATTCCGTAAAGCTTGGTTTGCATTTCCATGGCAGAGTTTCCTGCAGGAAAAGAGCTGCTGAGCTTCAGCTCCCTGTGCTGGTGATTTCTGGCAGCATCTGGGATGCAGAAAGGGCTCATTGAGCTGATGTTCCTCCCACGTGGCACAGTGAAACATCAGCCAGGACCACCAGCACCACCCTCTGACTGTGGGCACTACAAGGCCCCGGTGAAAAACCAGGAATCCTTCCCCATTTCTTCTCTTGAGGTCAGATCTTGACCAACTCCTTCAGCTCAGCAGCCTGAAGGGGTGGAAGCTACACATTCATATCACAGGCTCCGTCCCTGAATAATAATAATAATTATTATTATGTGTGTTTATGTGCAGCTCTCTACCTGACTGCATTAGCACTTCAGCAGAGCTCTTCTTAATTACAACTGTAACCTGCTAATAGCATTTCTTTGTTGTCTGAAGGAATCTACTTCTTATGCAGCCCAGGCTAAATTAAAATTTAATACAACATCAGGTCGCAACAGAACTAGGAAGCAAATGACAGCTGTTTAATTAAAACCTAAAGCTGATTAGATGGCACTACTGAGAGAAATACTCAAGAGGAAGAGCAGAAAACTACTGGAACTCAAGGCTGGGATAATGGCTTTATTTAAATATGAATCAACGCTGCACATAGCCCTAGTAAATGTTTGACAACTGGTGGGTCTGGACAAATGAGGAGGAAAAGTGAATGGGAGATGTGTCAGGAGCCCTGAGAGAGCTGGGAGTGCAAACACTGGGGAGGGACCAGGAGCTGGGAGTGCAAACACTGGGGAGGGACCAGGAGCTGGGACTGCAAACAAACACTGCTGGCCCTGGGCATGGACCAGGAGCTGGGATTGTGGGGAATGAATCCCATGGGCTGTCCCTGGGCATGGACCAGGAGCTGGGATTGTGGGAGTGACTCCCATGGGCTGGCACAAATCAGTTGAGGATTTCCAGGCTCAAAGCTCCCAATAACTGTGCTTTAAACACACCTAAACCGTGACCCAAATGCTCCTTGGGCAGGTGACTCTATGGCAGCCCCAACCATGCAGCTTTCACCCTCTTTTTGTTGAAAAATGAAGACGTGGAGGAATGGGTGATCCATGTCACAAGCAAGCACCTGAGGAGCTGGGCCCAGGTCAGGGCAGTGCTGATTGCTGCCCTGTGGGAGCAGCCAGAACCCTCCCCAGAGCCTGGCAGCCCTGCAGCCCAGGCTCCCCTGACAGGTATCATCCCTGGGATTAATGCACCAGCTGCCTGCGTTTTTCTAGAGGTTAACAAAACATGCTACAGTACACTAAACCCAATAAACACTCAATTGTAAATCAGGAGGGAAACCTAAAGCCAGCCCTATTCCACTGACAAATGCTACAGTTAAATGCCTTTAGGCATTTAGCTGAAATGACTGTCTTTAGTGAGGAAGGCAGAGAGCTGGAACATTTGTCTGTAGAATTGCATTCCTTCATTATTATTTCTTTCCCCTGAGTGTAGCTCACGAAAATACATTTGTAATATTAGAAGGAGTCTTTTAGGAAGCAGTTCTTCTGCCTGGAAACGGCATCTCTTAAAAAATGTAAATTACAGGGCAGATTGTGACGTGTGGGCTGGGCTAGGGGAGGGTTTTTTTTTATTTGATAAATTATTCACCACCTTTTGCTTCAGATCAAAGAGCAAGGCAATATAAATCCATTAAGCAAGCTTAATATATAAATTAGATGCTTTGCTGAAATTATTATAATCCACAGCAATTCTGTAGTTTTCCCCCCTCATGGCTGAACACCGTTTTAGGTTCCCAATACATATTAATGAAGCCTGGCTGTGAGAAAACTCCATTTTCCACCATTCTATCAGGTAAGATACACCATTCAATCACCCAAAGGCAAGAACAAACAACTGGGATTATGTGTTTATGAAAGATTAGAAAATGTAAACATTTTTGCAAAGAGATTATATTCTTTGACATTTTTTCCTTCCTCACTTCCTTTCCTTCCTCCCTCCCACTAAAGGGCTGAACTTCAGCTGCTTCCTTACCCTGCAATCATCATTTCAGTGCAGCACTTGTGGAATCAGCAATTCCCCAAGTTCTCAGGTGTCAGCACGAGTCCCCCCATCCCACTCCCTCCAACATCCATCCCCTGCTCTGTTTCCTCATCCCTGGAGTCTCCATCCCTGCTAGAGGGGTCTGTTCTGACAGAGGGACAATAAGAAACCCTGCAGCCTCTCCTGTCTAAGCTAAAAGTCATCCTCTATCTCCTAATAAACCTATAAAAATAAAATAAAATAGAAATAAATAAAATAGAAATATAATAAACATATTTCTATTATACATATATATATATATAATATAATAGAAATAAAATAAAACTAAAATAGAAATATGTAGAAATAAATATATAGAAATATAGAAATAATATAGAAATATAGAAATAATATAGAAATATAGAAATATATAAATATAGAAATAAAAGCTATTAAAAGGTTTTATTTGCTGTGGGATGGCTGAGGAAGGGCAGGCAGGTGCAGGTGTTGTGCAGCAGGAATTAGTGCAGATTGAGCCACGCTCAGAGGTTCCCAATCACTGCTTCTCACTGAACAATGGAGGCAGCAGCCATTAGCCTAATTGAATATTATTCTAGATGTGTATCAGTGCTGCAGAAACAATTTGATTTAGCTCAAAAAATCACGATCCAGAGACTCCAAAGCAGAGTCTCATTTCTGGACTTGTCTTTTTGCCATGGAGCCACTGAAGGAAGCTCTGATCTCAGCAGAGCGTACCTGGCACACAGAGCCAGCTCTCTCTTGGATTCATGGAAACTAAAGCTGAGATTTACTCCATTTCATGTTTTTTTACCAAGGAAATTCAGCTTATTGTGAGGTTTATGTAGGATGAACAAGAAAAACCTGCTGCTGAAGGTGAAACCTGATTAGACACACAGGGACTGTCATTTCTGTGACCTGAGGCAGTTTGGGGTTTGGTTTTTTTTTCATAACTCAGAACAGATCTGCCCCCATTAAGCAAAGGTTCAGAACACAGCCTGGTGCACTTGGCAGAAGTAATTGCAACCTGTCAGGCAGACTCCACTGTGCCTTCTGCACGAGCAAAACCCTTTCTGAGCCTGGGCTCGGGTTATTTCTCCTCAGCACATCATGGCCAAACCTGCTTGGTGACACCATCACTGCCAGTGCCCACCCGAGGCTGCAGAGCTGGGGAGCAACTGCTGTGAACCTGATTTTGGATGTCTGCAGAGAGAACAGGCAGCAAGAGCTCCTGACTCGTGTTTCAGGCCCTTTTAGCCAAGAAACACAGGGCCCAAAGTCAGCCTCAAAGTCTGGTGAGCTCTGCCAGCCATTCTCACTGGAATCTGTGCTGTGTTCAGGAATCTGTGCAGGACCTGAACGTTCTCCTGACACGCTCAAGCCAGTCCTTCTCAACAGCAGGTGACTGGGAACCATTTTAAAGCATATTTAGAGTTTCTCAGTTCATTTAAAGATATTGGTTTTTCACCTTTTTGTTCCAGAGGAACATAATCATGTTCTGACTTAATAAAATTGTGGCTCCCCTCTGACTGAGATCAAACAACATTGCCCTGCAAGTGGACACAACATGGGCAGAGTTCTCTGCTCGAGAGCAGTGAGTGTACAAACGGATACACTAATGATTGTTTTCAAATGGCCATGAAATAATTAATCTGAACATTCCTCAAAGGCATTGTTTTCTCCACAGAGAAGTCTAAGGAGGCCATGCCTTGCCATGGAACATAATTATCAGATTCATTTGAGTACCATCAGCAGTCAAAGATACAATTTTCTGGCTCTGTGTGTTTGTCCCACAGGCTTAATAATATTTAACAACATCAGAGGTGGCCATTTGGAAACGTTTCCTTCAGAAATATTTAACAACATCAGGTATGGCCATTTGGAAACGTTTCCTTCAGAAATATTTAACAACATCAGGGATGGCCATTTGGAAACGTTTCCTTCAGACTCCTCTCCAACTCCTTTCCTGCTCTTGATATTTCCTCCAGACTGGGCTGAGGGAGGGTTTTCTGGAGGGAATTCTCTGCCCCTGGTGCAAAGGTAGAGCTGGCAACTCAGTGGCTTGAAAAGGCTTCAGCTTCACAAGAGCAAAGCTGCAGGCACTGAAACATAAGGTTGTGGATCACGTGAGTTTAGCACTGCAATCTGTGTGCTCATCCCCTTCCACGAGCCCAGGTAGAAATCCATGTCCTGTAAGAACAGCTGCTTAATGCTATAGAAGGATGCACAAATTAGTTACAGCATGTCTGCACCACATCCCAACGTGCTGCAGGACACCAGCACGGAGGGAGCGTGGCTCTCCCCTGCTTTGGACACAGGGCCTTGCTCCCTTCAGCCCTTCCCAGGGGCTGTGCCTCAGGGAAAACTCTTTATGAGCAGGGAGAGATCCTTGGGAAAGCAGCCATGGCACAAAATCCTCTGAGATCTCCTGAGAGGAGACAGCTGGGCAGGGGGGCAGAAGAAGTGGGGTTTCTGTCTTCCCCCCGAGCACAGTTCAAACACTGGTGTAAGTCCTGGCCAGAGCAGGATGACCATTTTCTGTATTTGAGAAGTGCATTATGGAGTTTCAACAGAGCTCTGGGAGATGCTCTCACTCATTGTCCTGCAAAAGGAGGATTTCATTTCCTGAAGAACGTGGATCTGCAGGAAAGAGCTGTGCCTTTCCCAAAGAATTACTGCTTTTTATTCTTCAAGAGGGGCTGTCTTATCTGTCAGGGCCAGGCTGCTGCACTCACTGATTTCACCTGCTCAGGTGATTTCACAGCGGCTCTGGGCTCTCACAGCCTGAGCTCAGCCTCTCCTGAGTGCCTGCAGGGACTGATTCCCTCCATGGCCAGCACCAGAGATGCTCTGGAAGATTTCTCTCTCTCCATTGCCTATTGAAGGGCTCAGATGTCTCTTTGTACTTGAAGTCAAGAATTAAGGGAGAGACTCTCTATCCCTCCACGCTTTCAGAACTACAAACAGTCAATACCCACACACAGCTGCTGGTTCCTTCACCCCTGGGAGTTAAAATTTGCACCCCAAGCAGTGACACAGACTCACATTTGATGCACCCTTGGTCTGCTTCGCTTAATGAAGCCTCCTGCTGCTGTATGGGATGCAGGAAAAAGAAAACCATCCCATGTGTGGCCAGTGCAGCAGCAGCAGCAGCCCTTCCTACCCTTGCACACCCAGAGCTGCTGCTGCTGCTGCTGCTCTGTGCCCTGATTTTGGGAGCTCCCTGCCCTGGCTGCCTTCCACCTCCCCAGCACCGAGCTCCTGTCAAACAAACACCAAAGGAAATCTCATCGTCCTGGGCCTGCCACTGCCTGGAATGCTTTTGGTTTGGAGAAAACAAATCAGCTTCTCCATGAAAATCAAGTGGAAAGAAGTCAACTTTGAGAATATTTTCTTTTGGAAAATACCCTAAAATTTAAAAAAAAAAAAAAAAGGGATTTTTTTTTCAAATCAGAACATTGATTTATTAGAGGTGAGTTTTTGAGAGTTTTCTGACTGATCTAAGAAGTACTGGAGGATTTTTACTTCCTTCCTCTGCCTCTTCTTGGCTTGAGTTTTGTTCTTGACTTTAATTTGTCAGTCTGCTCACCTTGTGTGACGTTCCACCTTGTTCTGACATGCCCCTCTGTCTGATTATTTCTTTTCCTGCACAACTTTTACAAAGAGCAGCCTCTTTTTTATTCAAGTTCAGAACAAAATCCCTTTTTTGTTTTCATGATTGAATTTCCCAGTGAACTCTTGTGCAGTGTATTTATTTCCTGCAGACTAGGACAATATCATCTGGGTTTCAAAAGCTGAGCTGCTGCTGTCAGAACATCAATATTTTTCCAGAGTCCATCAGATTTTAGGAAACACAGTCCCTCGAATGAAAGAATGTGTTAAGAATCTGTGAGAAGTTAATAAAATTTTTTTTTTAAAAAAGAGACTGACTGGAGGTATTAACTATAATAAAGACCAAATATCCACAGAAATGTAAAACTGCTGTGAATGCAGCATCCAACTAGTGAATTTTCATCTTTTCCCGTCTCTATTTCATCTGTTCTATAAAGCAGTATTTAAACTACTGCTTCTAGTATCTTATCTTTCCACAAGACTTCCAAGCCAGTTCTCAGCCCTGCCAAAGACAACAGGGCAGTTATTGTAGTTCTTTTCATTACCCATCTAAAATAACTTGCCTGAGGCACAGGAAATCCCACCAGGCCAGGGACAGGTGAGGAAAAGGATTCCATATTCCCCAGTCCCAGGTCCATGCCTGTTCTCTGGGCGCACTCAAACCTGCTGTTGGTTCTGACCAATTTAAACACCAATTTCCACACCTTTCCTGCTAAGTGGCCTTTTTGCATAACAAGAAAATGGGGATTTTATTGGCAGGTTCTCTGAAATTCAGCTGTGCAGCAAAACGAACATCAGTGACTGCAAAGAGCTACAGAGGGGTCCAAATGCAGCAGCAGATGAAAGGGAAGGAAGAAATGCAGTATTATTTGCCATCCTTCTTAAGTGGAAAATGATAATGGCATATCCAATAAACATGAGTTTATAATGCCACTGGCAGCTGCAGGAGTTCAAGGGGAAAATCACTGAATATCTCTTAATCTGAAACCATTGCAAAATGTTCCACTTCCAGGGGCTTCCAGTGTCACCTCACAGGTGGGGCAAGGGGATGACATCAATGTTTCTCAGGAATAGGCAGTGACAGAGTTATTGGTTTTCAATAGAAGTATTCTGTAAACAGACAAAGGTCTCCCAGTTACTATTCTATAAAGGCAAGTAAATATCAAAGTCACAGCACATTTCCCTGATAAAGGATTTTAAACTGGTCCCTTGTTCTTACACCTCAGCACCAAACTCACACCAGGCTGGGATTCCACAGTAGATTCAATTTTTTTCATTTAAGCTGTTTGTAAACTATGTGAAAGAGTGGCTGACTTGGTTTTCCAACAACAGACACTGAAGGACAGAAGGAAAGTGAAAAAAGACTTCTATCTTTGCTTGCAAGGTATTGTCTTCATAATTAGCCTTTGGAAGTGATTAAGACTTGATTTAAATCCAAACCTCCCCATCTGTTTCTTCAGAACCTGTTCCATTGTGAGAAATGGGGAAAGTACTGATTTTCCAGAGAGATAAACTGGCTGCAGCAAGAGAGGTAGAAGAGAATTACCCAATTTGTGTTGAAGGACTCATCTCCAAGAACTATCTAAGTGAAGGGAAGCCTCTTCCTTTTTCTGCCATTTCCCTAATGTGAGACACAAAAATACACCCTGAGCTGCAGAAAGAAATCAGGTCAGCCCTGCTGGACTGTTCAAATAAAAGGAATATTTGCTATTCACCTCCATTAAGGAAATTTATCTCCCTTAAAATTGCCTCTGTTAACCATTCATTCTTTACTTTCCCTCTAAAAATCGGCAGGTTTTCATGATAATACACTTGTTTCTCCTTTTGCACTACCAATTTCAGATTGCTGACTGCAGTAAGGTGGGAGGAAGGCCAGGAGTGGGGCCAGGTCCTTTCTGTCCCTCCCTGCACATCCCTCCTGCTAAATGGACAGAGGGGCACAGGGAAAGAGGCTTTCTGCAGAAAACACAGCTGAACAAAACAGGTGGTTCTCTGGCATTTTGACACATCATTTCAGCAAAGAATTGAACAAAGGTGGGAAAAGTGCTGCACTTAAAGGCCTCCATAAACCTGACACAAAATTCCAGCTGCAAAGTGCTTGCACTTGGAAGCACCCCTGCACACAATTACCAGGCAGAAAAGAGCAAGCTCTCCTCACCTTCCACTTCTCAGCACTTGGGCTTCTTTCCTTTTTTCCCCCCATCTTGGAATATTCAGGCTCATCCTCCCCTCCTGGTGATATTTCACCCCTTGGTGCTGAAACACACTCAGCACAGATGTGGGGCAATAATTCTTAAAGTTTGTTTTCAAAGTGTTCCTCCAAAAAGGGAGGTTCTTACCTAAATCAAATTCAACATGGTGGTTCAAGTTTCTTATTTAAGCTACTGCATTTTCAATTTTTCCAGGCAACAGGAATAAGTTGGCAATGGATAAACAGGACCTTGAAACAAAAATCATTGTTCCTTTGTTACTATGCAAGAATTTTCCAAAAGCCCAAAAACTTCCAGAATACTGCTCTAACAAAAAGTGAAACGAGGTAATCAAACATTTCCCTCTGCATTCTCTTGTGTTATTTCAAGTTTGTTTTCATGGCCAAAGTGGTCAACCAGGGCCAAGCTCCTGAAGTCACAGCAGCTACACCAAACTCACCTTTCTATTTAAAGGTTTTCATTATATTGTCCAATGGCACTGGCATTCAGCTCCCTGCCCACCAGTCACACTCTCTCAAACGTGGCACTTCAGTGCTGCTTTTCTTCCTCCTGGTTAATGAAGGCAGTTGTGCAAGTTCTTGTTGATTTAGTTTGGGATTTTTCTCCCAGCAGCATTGCAATTAATTCTGGTGCACAGACCCAATGCAATCTGACAAGAGCTATTATGGAGAACAAGCTGGAATAAAACTGCACCTGCATTTCTTCCTAAAGACGCGTGGTGACAGGGGTGGAAGAGAAGAGGAGGGGTCCTGGCCAGGTAAAGTGAGACAACAGGGACAGAGCCAGCCTGGGACAGGCTGAGCAGGAGCAGCAGCTCCCTCCTCTGCAGCAGCACTTCTGCTCTGCTGTCCTTTGCTTTTTCTCCTTTCTTGGACAGGAATCCCAAAGCAGAGTTTCAGTCTAAGAAGCCTCACTCCAGCGTGCACTGCTATTCAGTCCAGAGGGGAATAAACCTATAATCTGGGAAAATCAAGGCAGAGGAAAGGAGTGCAGACTCTGTTAAGCATTAGCTGTGTGGAGCTGCTCTAGTCTGTATTTCACCAACTTTTGTCACAGCTCTTCCCACTTATTCTGCACGGTCTCTTGGGGTAAACAAAACCCTGCATTTGACTGAAAAAACATTGACATGAAAGGTGCACTGGGATATGATACATAAAGATTTTGCTATTTTTACATGTGCAGTGATATTTAGAAAGGTTGGGAATGATGTTTAGATCTTATTTATTTCTGGTCAAATGGATTGCCAGAGGATTTTTCTGACAGTGGCTGTTTACAATTCTGTGGCAGTGAATAGTATGCAGAAAATGCGCGAGGTCCTGGGGTTTCATTCACAAAATGCTGCACAGTGAATTCACCTGAGGTGGGAGCTGTGGCCTTTTTGTGAGTGTGTGATTTCCAGAGCACAACACCCTGAGAACACAGCTCTCTCCAGGGCAGAGTCTCACTGCAGATGGTTTGGGCATTACAACAACCACACTTGTTAATTTTACATCGTGTCCTCGGCTCTGCTGCACCAGGGAAGGGGGGCAATGTGTGACTCCAGCTGCTCCAAGGGAAGCCCCCATTTATCTCTCCAAGAGCCAGAGTCACTTTAAGGAGAGTTTTTCCCTCAAAGTGTTCTGACAGGCGTTTCACCAATGACTAAAACTTTACATTCAATATTTTGTTCACGTGCCCACAAGGAACAGTACAAACATGATTATACATTGAAAATAAACCCACAATGATTAATTGAGTAGATTAACCTCCAGAACACTTGGACAGCTGTTTCAACATGCTGTCTTTGAGGGCAATATGCTGAAGCAGCTGTTCTTACACATAAGGTAAAATTGTCCGCTTTGTTTTGCAATGTGAACACTCAAGGCCTGTTCTGTGTCTTGGTGACTTTAACTCACACCTGGAGCATTGCCAGGGCTCTGGATAACTTGCATACATCCCTTTTTTTCCCCCACCTTATTAGCAGCTTCAACAATGTCAACTCCTTCGTTCAGCAATATGCTCAAAAGCAGAGTCAAGTGGATTTCTGTCACAGACATATTTTATGAAAAACCCTTTTGTCAGGATCTTTTCTCCTGAGAAGCTGGGAAACTTCAGCTTCTCCATGTTTTGCTGCTTTGGAATGTGATTTGGAGAATTGTTTACCCAGCATGTGAAATTGTTTTTACTTGATGAGCAATGACAGCCACCTGTGTCGAGGCTGTGAGCAGTCACAAAATTTTATTATCATTCCATTCCTTTCTATTCCTTTCAAGCCTTCTGATGAAATCCTTTCTTCTATTCTTTTAGTATAGTTTTAATATATCATTTTCTTTTAATATCATATATATCATAAAATAATAAATCAGCCTCCTGAAACATGGAGTCAAGATTCTCATCTCTTCCCTTGTCCTGGGACCCTCAAACACCACCACGGATTTCTGTCATCTTTACACAGGATCCTCACTCACAGGCGACTCCCTGCAGCAAGATCCTCCCTGAGTGCATGAATGAATTGGATTATTTTTGCATGTGGTTTTACAATAGCACAAGTGTTCCTTGAATGGAAAGCATGTCCTGGTCCATGGAGCTTTCTCTCCTTGTTTCCAAGGCAACTCAATACACAGACACATGCAAACACACGTGCGTGCTATTAATGCTCCTTCTGGATGGGGAAATATCTTCATTTATCAATGGAACACTCAACAGCTTCTGGAGGAGTGAAAGACTCAGACAAACTTCTCACAGAGGAACTCACAGCAGGAAAACATTCAAGAAACTCTTCCCTTTGAGTACACTAGGACCACACGTTTTGGAAAGTTTTTGCATCAAGATCTCCTCCAGCCACATGAACGCAAAACCCTGAGCCCACCTTGCCTTGTCCTTGTGCTACAGTCAGGCTTTCAGTCAAGCTCTTCCAAAAGAAGGAAATAACCTTGGAGCTTGGCTGGCACATTCATGCCCTGGGTTCCCTCCCATGAATAAGAAGCTGACAGAAATGGTGGCACTTTGTGCTCCAGAGAGGTTCTGCAGCCCGGCCAGAGCTGAGCTGCAGGAGCTGCTCCTGACACTGCACCAGGGCTGAACCTGCTCCACGCTTCCAAATGAAACTCATTTCAGAACTAGTGAGCTCTGGGCACATAAATGATTTGTCATGCTCAGCACTCCGTGCTAAATCACATTTATAGCCTCTAATTCTCAATTGTAATCCTCTTTGGGATTGGCTTAATTGTTCTGCTTTTAAGAGCTGGGGGTCAGGTACAGGCACTGAGTGCTGAGAGAGAACTGCACAGTCTGTGTCTGGCTGATTCTGCTGCTTATCTGAGCAGGGAGATGTCACAAAGAAGGGAGGCAGCTGAACTGGCAAGAGGTGCTTTCAAAGAAAGCACTCGAACCGTTGTTGGTTCATTGGTGTTTCCATCTTTCTGATTTCCCCCCTGGCATATGAAAGGCCTGATGGTTGCTGTCCCTGCCTGGGAGGTTGGACTCGTCATTCCCACTCTGCTTTGTGGGGTTTCAGAGCACATCAGGCCTTGAATCAGAGCTGGCTCTTGCCTGTCTAAATACCCCATTAATGACAACAGAATCTGCTCTGTCCTCAGGGGTCATGTCCAAAATAAAACCCACGGGCACAGCACACCTCAGGGAAATTCTGCAATACCAAATCCCAAGGCAGTGTAAGCTCAGGGCAAGGCAAGCTCAGGCAAAGGGTCCTACCCAGATCTCCTTATACCAGCTATGGATTTGAAGGGACATAAATGTGATTTACCTCCAAGCTTAAGAGCCAGCAATTGTGCTGCAATGGGACGCTGCTTATACTGAATTCAGTTTAGGCTGGGGTTGATTTAGAAACAGCTGGCTGTGATTTATGGTGTAGGGAATGCAGTAGAATTCCATTAACATCAGCAGAACACCTTTGCATTTCACTGGGGAACCTGGACCTCTTTTCCATATGTGAATACAGGATGTTCCTCCTCCTTTGCATAAGTATTTGAAGCTGTACTTTATGCAGCTCTACTCTGGATAAAGATTCGGGTTTATGTCATCTCCTGTTTGTAAATAAATTTTTAAAAAGAGGAAAATCTTCAGCGGATGCTATGAGAAATCCCTGACTTCCATGGGAGCTCCACCATCCTGTACTAAGAAAACAGTTTATGAACCCAACTCCCTCAATTCATACACGCCCTAACTTTTCAACATTGCTCCTATTAACTTGCACACCATGTAGCCTTAATGATTTTAGGTTAGATTCATACTACATGCTTCTATTTATAAATGGTTTATAAGGGAGACTAATCAATATTTAATAGACATTTTAAGTGTGCAGCAGACACGAGCAGCATGTGTTAGAGAAGGTCAAAGGCACATCAATAGCAGGGTTAGAAACACTTGCAAGCTCTGACTTGCAAATAACCCCCTGGGCCAACAGGATTCTGTAACAATATTAATAGCAATTATCCAATTAGTAACAGTTTCATTAATAAGTGAGTCTTTGTGAACTATTTTAAATGTAATGCAGTCACACAAGGAAGCAGCTCCTGTGTGAGAGGTGACCTATTCCATCACAAGCACTAGGGAGAAATCCATGGGTTAGGGTTTAAATGCCACCCTTCTCCCACAAGCCTGAACTAACACTGGAACATTCCAGTGCAAACACCATTACAGTGTTATTCTGGGATTTGGGCATTTTATCATACACCCTTAGGGTTAAACTCTGCTTTAAGACACATAAATTCAAATCTCCCAGGAGCCTGGAGCTGCTTGCTGTGCGTATCTGTGCGTGTAGGAGGCCACAACTTTGCCTTTTTATTTACAGAACCATTAATTAAATTACTGCAATTAAATACCAAATCAAATTGCATTAAGATAACATTAAGCACACAGGAAGTCAGAATCAGAGCTGGTATTAGGGTTAATGGGAGCTCTACGTGGATAGGTTTTAATGTCTATAAGCCAGATCCCAGAGGATGCAGCTGACATGCACAAAACCAACTTGATGCAAATATTCTTTCACAATGTCCTAGTTTTTGCATCATTTCCAATTGCTTGTGTGGGTTTCCTGCTATTTTCCTCTTCAGGCAAGTCACCTGAAGGGAGATGGAAGAGCTTTGTAAATGACAGCTTCTGATCAACTCAGAGCAGCTGAGCCACAAAATTCCCAACTCCCAATTAGTCCACAGGGCACAAACTGCATTAACAAATCCACCTGAAATTATGATTCCTCTACTTTCATTTTAATCTCTTTTCTAATTAACTGAAACAGTAATAGAAATTTCTGGGAAAAAAAAAAATAAAACTAGAAGTCAAGGGAATCTAAATCCCAGTTTTCTGCACTGTCACACCTGCAGGAGTGAGCAGCAGCTCCACTCAGCAAATCCCAGCACGGGAAGATTCCTCCCTGCAGAGGTCCTGGGAAACACAGGGAAAGCCCCAAAATGCTGATTTTTTGCCACAGCAACGGAGTGGGAGGACCCACTCTGCAGCAAACTGCCCCTGAGTGCAACCCCAGCCCTCCTCAAGGAGCCAAACCTGCTGCTGGAAAATCATCACTGAAATGGAAAATGTTCCTGCAGCAGGCCCCTTGTAGATTCTTGCTGTCTTCTGAACTTAATGGTTTTCTTGAGAGTTTTACAGCAGAATTAAAATAATAATAATAAAAAAAGTGATGTTTGCTTATGCACTGATCAAACTAGCACAGAACTCTGTGTGCCTGTATTTTCAACTGGAAAAAAAAACAACATTGAGGAGATTCAATATTTATGTAATGTTTTATGGAAGTTCAATAGAAAAATCCAATATAATTTCCCAATTAAAATCACCTGCTAGTTGACTTACATCCATTACTATTATCTCAAGCCACTGTATACTGAACCTATTCACACAATAGTGTTATGTGAACATGCATAGGTTAAAAATTAGTAATTACTGTCTAGACAATTCACTGTTAGCTATAGTTGAGTGAATATAATGAATAATTTATTTGATTAATTTTGCATTCCTTTTCCTCTTTGCAAATTGATCATGACCATGGAAAACTTGAAAATGTACTCATTTATCAGAGTTATTTTCTGTGAATAATTCTTAGCCTGAACATTCTTTCACAAAACAAACTATTCTTACTTGTGGACTGAAATTCACATTATGGGGTAGAAACTACAGAGACCACTGGGATTGTTGTTCCTTTTTGCTTAAGCAGATCATCATGGAAAGAGCAGCAATGCTAAAGTGCTTTTACAGAGAACTCAAACAGTTTGATGCTCATTTTGTTGTGTAAGCTACATAAGAAAGAGAACTTATGCCACTGATAAGCAATAGCTAATACTTGATTTTAAACTACAGATGAAGAGGGAAGTCCATCCTTACTGTGAGTTTGAAAGCCCACAAGGAAAGAGGGAAAATAAGAAATATGTGAGCTGGGGAGCCCTGGAGGAAGGGTTTCACTGTCCAGCACAGCTCACAGGGCTGGAGGCTGCTTGGACAGAAACTGCTGGGCCCTAAAACCAGGCAATGCCACAGGTAAATATTTCTGATTTCTGTGGGCAGAGGTGGGTTTGGGCTGGGATTCCAGAGACTCCACACCCATTCCAGCTCCCTGTTCTGACATGGAATTTAACAGTGAGGTTTTCCCTTTGAAATTTGCTCTTCATTAGGCGAGCTTCAAAACGGAGACTGAAACAATGAGGGGCTTTGAGTCTGCACAGATCAAATGCGTTCTGACATCCACACACTCAGGATAAATGACACCCTAATGAGACACCCAGATCAAATGCTCTGTTTGCCACTCCAGTCCCCAGCAATGAGGAGCACATCAAGGCTGTTAACCCGTTCCTGGCACTGCAGGCTCTAAATGGCCCCACATTTTCTGTCTATCACCCTCAATCCTCATGGCTCCTCCTCTTTTGCAGGGCCAAGCCAACACCACAGGAATGATCTTGCTCCTGACCACGAGGAAACAAGAGGAGGAGGAAGGGGGCTGAATGAAGTTTGATTTTGGGGTTATAATTTCTATCTTTTCCCTTCCGCTATTTACCACAACCTTCCAGGGACCCAGCACAAGCAGCAACAGCAAACGCTGGCTGTGATCAGTGTGTCAGGGCAAGGAATTGAGGCGGGAAGGAATTGAGAAGGGCAGGAGTTAGGAGAGAAAGAAATGAGGATAGCAGGAATTGGGAGAGCAGGAATTGAGGAGAGCAGGAGTTTGGACAGCAGGAATTAGGAGAGGAGGAATTGAGAAGGGCAGGTTTGGGTTCTCCCCCAAGCACAGCAGCCTCACCAACCCTGCTCTCATGGCACTGAGGTTTGGGCAGGGACATTCCCAGCTGGAATGCTCAGAGTTGTTGCCGTCCCCATGCATTTACCAGCCCAGAAGCCCAAGGTCCCAGAGATGATGCAGGACTCTGTCAGCCCCTCCCTGTCCTTGTTCCCACATTCCTGTGATGCCAACATCCCACCCCTTGACACTCTCTGGATCTGTTCCTTCCCTCCAGCCACAGCAGTGGATTTATGATAGATAAATAAATGAATGTATTTATTCCCTGTGAACCCCTGGAATTTGCAGTGCCTGCTCTCCCTGCCCTCCCCACAGGGCCCTCCTCTGCCTCCGATGGGTTTTGGAAGAGCTCACCAAAAAGTGCCAACAGCACAAACTGCACCTCCCAGCCTCACAGGAGGCAGGGCTGGGAGCTGCTAATTCCCCAACTTCAGCACTGGGCAATGCAGAATATTCCAAAGCTGTCCCAAAGCTCCAGGCTGGAGTTTCCTGATCATATTAATAAAGCTGCAGTTTAGCATTTTCAGTAAAGCTGAGGCACCTTTGGAAGAAATTTCTTCACACAAAATAGCTGCTTATAGGCTGCATTACAACTTCCAAAGCTCTTGGATTGCTGCTCTGCTCCATCTTTATGCTGCTGTTGAAATTTAATTTAAAAAATAGAAATTACATGAAAAATAATTCCTGAGCCTAACTGTATTGGGCCCATGTAAATCAGAAATAACTACACTGAGGTCAGTGACAGCTTTGCCCAGGAGTTGTGCAGAACACAAATGACTGTTTAAAAAGGAAAGCTCTCACTGCAGCCTGTACATAAGAAATATTGTATTATATATACATATATACACACAATACAAAGTTAATTTATGCAGAAAGGACTCATCTTGCTGTACAATTAATAAATGCAGGCTGACTACTAAATATTCCTAATAATGCTTCCTCTCCAGCTCAAAAACAAACATCATTTTGTTCATGTGTGTCCATTATATTCACGTGCTGATTTAATTAACAGTAATTTCAGTATCTCGGAGATTTCTTCTCTGTTTAACAAATGATGCCCTTTTGCTGAGGGCTTGGGTTCAAACTACTGACCAGTCAGCTGTGGATCAAGTCTAGAATGCTAATTGGCAGTAAAACCAGAGTGAGCACTGGTTAACCTAACCCTAACCCTAACCCTAACTGGAAAAACTTACAGATGAGCCAAATTATTGGGGAATTGTTAAGGAACATAAAGAATTCTTTAGGCAGACACAGTGAAAGCTTTGCAGCTCCCTCCAGCAGGGTGGAGGGTCCCGGTGGTGCTCAGAGCCCCTGAGGCAGGCTCAGCTCATCCCTCTGGCCACCAGCCCTCAGGAGGGTCCTCCCTGTGCCCTCACTCTGCCCTGCAGGAGCTGCCACCACCCCTGATCCTCTCCATCAGAAAATTGAACTCCCATCAGAAAATCTGACATTAAAGGAAGCAAACCTAACTGAGCAGAGGGGTCCCAGCTCAGCAGGAGCCACCTCTCAGTATTTCCTCTGCACATTTCTTATTGGAAACACTTATTCTAACAAGCATTTAGTGCCTGAGCAGCCTGGAGAGGATTCTCTAAGAATGGTAAGTGTCCACATGGATCGGAGAGCCCTGGGCTCATTCTGGTGCGGGAATGCTGCTGTCCTCCTGCCCTTGGTGCATGGGCAGCACATCACCTCTTCCACACTCAGCTTTGTTTGGAAACCCCCAAAGCGGCCCAAAGGTGCTCCAGATCCCCATCAATCAATCCCAAACCAGAGAATCTTTCCAAAACAGGGCTGTGAGGTGCAGAGCTGAGGCACCATCCCTCTGGTCTCCAGGAAGGGCTCAGTGCACAGGGCAGGGCAGGAGAAGGGTCTGTGCCAGGGGATTCATCCCAGCAGCAGCCACAGCTCTGGGTGAAAGCAGGGAGCAGGAAAATGTGGTGCTGGGAGCAGGAGGGGAGGAGAAAATCCCACTCTGGGCATGGGATTTTGTACATGCATGCAAAGTACAACACAAAGGCACTGTTAAAAAGGAACTGCAAAGCCAAAGGTCAATGGGATTTCAAGTAAGAAATATGCATTAAGTGCAATGGATAAACACACAGGGGACAATTTTGCACATGAATGCATTTAACCAACTTCTGAGAGACACAGAAATCATCTGGGTTTGCTAGAAATGACTGATCCTGCCCTGGATTTTTTATACTTGAGAATGAAGTGGGTTTGGTTTTTACACCCAACCCCAGAGCAAGCCAAGGAAAATCCCCTTTGTCTGTCCCCAGGTGATCATAAATCAGCTCCAAAACTGCATTTTACAGCAAGGCCAGAGAGCAACAGCAAGGCCAGGCTCAGGAGACCCCAGCCATGCCTTGGGGATGGTTTGTGGGACCAGCAGAGGGTTCCCAGGGCACAGAAAATCCACCCCTGCCCCATCCCTGTGTGGGGAATGCTCTGAGGACAAACATGGGACAGGAGAAGCCAGCATTTACCCAGCTGACAATATTGGGCAAATCTCTGTCATGTGGGGAGATTCAGAGTGAATTCCAAGAGGTGGATTGGTGGGAAATGCTGCCTGGCTCCCAAAGGATCTGGAGCAGTTGGCATCAGCCTTCTCTGCATGTTCATTCATATTTTGGACTCTGATTGGAACGAGTATCAGCAAGTGTATCAAATTTCATGAAAGCAAATTGTTGGTTCACAGTGGAATAACATGGTGCTTTACTCAAGCACGAGGATGAAAACCTCACATAATCTCCAGCTATTGTCATCCAGTGTTTATCACCCAACACAGTAGAATACAATTCTTATCTTTGATGGATGTGGCACACAATAGATGTTTTCTTGAGTGCATCATAAATATTAATAGTATTCACAGAGCTTCTTAAAATTTGTCATGTCACACTGCTTTCATGGAAACACTCAAAATGCCATTATTTTTGGCCCACCAATAGGAAATTTTCCTTTAGTTTCCTTCTTTTTCGCTCTCAAAATTAAATGATAGAGGATGTTTAACTGAGCAGAGGAAAAAAAGGGATAATGGTTCACATTGAGCCATTCCAAAACCTACTTCAGATGCCCAGAATTAGACTGAAAGAGGAAAAAATGTGATAGCCTTTGGAAAACACAGTCCAGTTAAAAATGAAACACTTGAGGAAATTGAAGAGATTTGTCTGGAATTTCATTTTTGGAAGAACACTGAGGAAGAATGCTGACATGACCAAAATGTTCCTATCTGCCATATTCAGAATGGGACATTTTCACTTCAGGAAAAAAAAAAAAAAAAAAAAAAAGGGCATTTTTTCCTCCCAAAATAGAATATTTGTACATTATTGTGTCTATCCTGGGCTGCCTCCAGGGCAGTGTGGGCAGCAGGTCCAGGGGGATGATTCTGCCTCTCTGCTCTGGTGAGATGCCACATGGAGAGCTGCATCCAGCTCTGGGACCAGCAGCAAAAGGAGCTGGGGCTGCTGCAGGGCTGGGGCCAGGGGGGAGAGCTGGGGCTGCTCACCTGGAGAGGAGAAGCTCCAGGGTGTCACAGACATGGAAAATCCTTTGTTGGGATTTTTTTCTCCTGAGAAGCCTCAGAGGACAAGAAAGACAATGGTTATCTGCTGCTGTGGAATGCAACAGGTGCATCTGGGATTGGGCTCATGTGATTGTTTCTAATTAACGGCCAATCACAGCCCAGCTGGCTCAGACTCTCTGAGAGTCACAAGATTTTGTTATCATTCCTTTCTATTCCTTTCAAGCCTTCTGAAGAGATCCTTTCTTCTATTCTTTTAATGTAGTTTTAGTGTATCATTTACTTTGAATATAATATATATCATTAAATAATAAATCAGCCTTCTGGAACATGGAGTCCAGATTCTCACCTCTCCCCTCATCCTGGGACCCCTGTGAGCACCAGCACAGTCAGGGAGAGCTCAGACCCTGCCAGGGCCTGGAGGGGCTCCAGGAGAGCTGCAGAGGGACTGGGGACAGGGGCTGGAGGGACAGGAGCCAGGGAATGGCTCCCAGTGCCAGAGGGCAGGGATGGGTGGGATATTGGGAACTGGGAATTCCTGGCTGGGATGGGATTCCCAGAGCAGCTGGGGCTGCCCCTGGATCCCTGGCAGTGCCCAAGGCCAGGCTGGACACTCTCCCTCCCTCCTGGGACAGTGGGAGGTGTCCCTGCCATGGCAGGGCTGGGGTTTGGGGTCCCCTCCAACCCAACCATTCTCTGATTCTGTGATTTCATTGAATTGAATCAAACCCCTCAGCTCTGCACAGAAATCCATTTTTCTGCGGTTGAACAGCTGTGATCACTAAAATGCCTTTTCAGGGTGTCTGATGACAATGCCAGCTGAAATGCCCTGGCCTTGCCCAGTCCAAGCCCATGAGGACATTCCTCACATCTGCTCCCACACATTTCCCTCCCAGGGTGTTTCAGAGTCAAAGCCTTCCCCTGATCAAACTTAATAAACCTTCAGTGCTTTGTGTTTTGGTTGATGCGTTCCAAGAAATCTTTTTAAATTTCATCTTTCTCCATAAAATTCACCCTGTGGTTTTAGGAGCAGCCTGACAAAACAAAACCATTTCATTCTCTATGACAATTAATTTGGAGATGGTAATAATTGCACAAGATCTTATCTCTGCTGCAGAGACATAAAACACTTGCTATGGGCATGGGAAATAAAGTAATACAAAAGAAGAATCTCTTTTTTTCCTATTCTGTACTCTCTCCACAGTAGTTAATTTGCTCTGAGTATAAAATCAATCCTTCCAATGTGGGACTTTAGGAAAGCTCAAGGCTTCAATCCTGCTGCCATTAATCAGTGTTAAAATTCACACTGAAATCTGTGATCTGGGAGCCACAGATTCCAGTTCTGTTTTAAAACAAAGTTGATAATTCCTAATATTTCTGGGATGAAGATCCACTCTAGACTGAACTTACATTTAATTTTTTTTTTAATGAAATGGTGAATGTTGGGAAGGAGAAAATCCCACTCTGGGCAGGTTCCTTTGCATGCAAAGTACAACACAAAGGCACTGTTAAAAAGGAACTGCAAAGCCAAAGGTCAATGGGATTTCAAGTAAGAAATATGCATTAAGTGCAATGGATAAACACACAGGGGACAATTTTGCACATGAATGCATTTAACCAACTTCTGAGAGATACAGAAATCATCTGGGTTTGCTAGAAATGACTGATCCTGCCCTGGATTTTTTATACTTGAGAATGAAGTGGGTTTGGTTTTTACACCCAACCCCAGAGCAAGCCAAGGAAAAGCTGCTCAAGACTGACATTTTCTGGTTTAGTCTGAGGTGCTGCTTTCTAAGCCTGGGTCACCTTCCACCTTGCACTGAGTGTGCTCCTTTAACTCCTGAATATAAATTCCATTAGCAAACCATGATTTCTGTAGGAAAAATAAATTCTTTGAAGTTTTTTTTTTCAAACAAATGAGCCAAGTGTTGCCCTCAGCAATCCCATTTCAGTCTGAGTCACAGAAATGGGCACTTTTAGGACATTTTTTTCTGGGTGTTCTTGTCTGGCAGCAACCAGCAATGCAATTATCCAAGCTCCATTTAAAGAAACCTCACCAGAGCAGGCACAGCCATGTGTGTAAGGGACTCACAGCCTCAGGAAACCTTTACTCCACCAACAGCTCCCGTTTTGGGGGAGGAAACAAACGTCCTGAAGACATAGTTCAGATACTTGTAGAAAACAGAGAAATGTTCGAGGCTGAGGGGCACAGAGGCCTGGGGAAGTATTGATTGCTGCATTTGAAAACTGCTTTGGAGCAATGCCAGTCTGGGACTCACAATTCCATTCCTACAGACAGGATTTGCAGCATGGACCTCTGAAAGAGCAGGGCTGCCAGGCACAGACCAAGCCATCCCTTTCCCTAGATAAGAAGACAATGCCAGGTATTTTTCTATTATTAAATCTATTGTTCCTCAAGCCTTCAGCCCCAGCTGGAGCCTTCTTACATAAACCAGTTAAGATACATCTCTTCAGTGTCTAATTCTTTACTTTAACCAAGTTCTGGTTGCCTAGAAACTCTTTAAAAGACCTGGATTTTAATTTTTTCTCTTTTTCTTTATATTTTTGCCAACTGTTAGTTAGGTAACAGATTAATCAAATCACAGGTGTCTGTGACAGAAACCTGGGTGACAGACTGAAAGCTGGGGCAGTGTTTGTTTCCTGCACCCCAGGAGTGCCAGACTCCACTGATGACCTTGCTACCACCAGCTTTCCACAGCTATGGAAATTGCAGATGATGTCTGCTTAGATCAAGAGCAATAACTGAGAATTACAGAATGATATCATCACTGGACAGAGCAGATTTATCTGTGCTATCAGTTTCTGTAATTAGCAGGACATGCACTTCCACTTTGCAGGATTATTATATCACATTTTTACATTAAGATAAATCAAGCTGTCTAGTTCAGATCTAACTTTAGAATGTTCTGCTGGACCTTCTGGATGCTGAAACACACCTTCTGCTGCATCAGACACCAACCAGATTCACAGCTCCCAGCCTATGTCAGTGCCATAAACATTTCTAAATAATCACCTGCTGTGTTTGGAGTCAGCAATGGGAATTAACAGCAGAAGAGAGAATAGCAGACTTGTCCCCTGATATTCAGCAGCACAACAAACAGAGGCACCAAAAAGAGCTCTGGCTGTGGTTTCCTCACCCTGATCTGTTCTTCTGCTGTGTTTGAGGGGAATGGATCACCTTTACTGCGGGGATGTGAGTTCCACGTCTTCATCTGGGCACCAAATGTTGGAAGAACCAATTTAATGAACCCACAGAATCCACAGAATCACTGGATTGGCAGAGACCTTCAAGATCAAGCCCAACCCAGCCCCAACCCCTCAACCAAACCCTGGCCCCCAGTGCCACATCCAGGCTCTGTTAAACACACCCAGGGATGGTCACTGCATCCTCCCCAGGCAGAACATTCCAGAACTTTATCCCCCTTTCTGTAAAAAAAAAAATCTTCCTAATATCCAACCTGTATTTCCCTCGGTGCATCCCTGCATTTTTAGCTGAATTAAAGCCTAAACAAAACAAGAGTTTAGGTGACAAAATAGCATTTACAGTCTTCCAAGCCACTCAACCCTGCTGTCACTTGTTCTTAAAGGTACAAATTCTACCTCTTTTCTAACCAAAATAGTTTTTAGAGATAATAAGCAAGAGCTTTGCAAGATTAAGTGTTTCAAAAGTATCTTTAAGAATATAAAAAGGGACTTAGAAGTCATTCAGAAACAGGTAAAACTAAATAAGAGTGACTTCATTTCCATTTCATTTTCTATTCTCATCAAGTTTAGTTTATTCAGGTCTGATTAATTCACGTCTACAAAGAGCTCCAAAAATATAAAACACTACATAAATACCAAATAATAATAGAGTACTGAAGGAAAAGCTAATTTGTTAATTTGCATGGAGTTTTAAGAATTAGCATTCATTTATTGATTTATTTCCCCTGTGCAAGCAGGCCCATCCAATCCCTTTTAGCTTTTTTAGTAGAAAATACTTTGGCAGCAACGGATGAAGGGCAAAAGTTCATGAGGAAGGAAGTAAAAAAGGGTGGGTGCTTCTGAGGGAAATGCTGCAACACCCAGACTCTCTGGCTGTTTCTCTGGTTTTACACCCCAATTTCCCCACTGAAATCCTTGTTCATGTGCAAAGCCCTGATATTAAAAAGTCCATCATGCCCCCAACAGAGCTCAAAGGCTCCTCCTGGAAAAGGTGCCTCTGATTTTACCAGGAGATATTTGCATTTTTTATTTTAAAACATCAGCTTCAAGCTTCCTGCGCTCATACACCTTAACCTGCTGGACACCTCCATCTTCAGGAGGTATTTTGTCCTTTCCGTGCAACTCAAACCAGGCCTTTTATTAAATCTTTTATTAAATTGGTACTTTGCAGCTCACTGGACTATTTGGCTCTTTTGGGGGAAAGCAGAGCAGCAAACAGCCCGGTTGTTTGGTTTAGCAATGAAGCTTCCCACACATGCAAAGCTAATTTATTTCAGTGGAAATGTCCCCACTAATGACACCAGCTACCCTCAGAGCCCAGCCTGGCACTGCCATTCACACAGAGAGGACAAGGGCTCCACAGGAGCCATTCCCATGCACCAGGCCAATAACCCACCAACGGCAAAGGATTTTCACAAAAGGCCCAAATGGTTTCCAAGGAGCCATTACGGCACACCAGGTAAATAAAATATTATTGGAATGGATTTTTTTTTGCATTTAAATCACTTGCAGCAGGTGCATAGGAAGCAGCTCATAATAAAAAGGCTCCCATTCCTGGAATACTAACGAGGATCAACGGAAACATTCAGCAAAAGGGAGCAGGGAAAGGTTCTTGCCATGGCAAGGGGAACAATTCCCATAAAAACATTCAGGAAAAGGGGGCAGGAACAGGTTCTCACCATGGCAAGAGGAATGATTTCCATAAAAATAGGGATCAGCAGCAGGTCCTTACCATGGCAAAGGGAACAATTCCCACAAAAACATTCAGGAAAGGGAGCAGGGGCAGGTCCTTACCATGGCAAGGGAACGATTCCCACGAAAACATTCAGGAAAGGGAGCGGGGCAGATTCTTGCCATGGCAAAGGAACGATTCCCATAAAAATAGGGAGCAGGGGCAGGTCCTTACCATGGCAAGAGGAATGATTCCTATAACAACACTCAGAAAAGGGACCGGCAGCAGGTTCTTACCATGGCAAGAGGAACAATTCCTATAAAAATAGGGACCAGCAGCAGGTCCTTACCATGGCAAAGGGAACAATTCCCACAAAATCATTCAGAAAAGGGAGCAGGGGCAGGTCCTTACTATGACAAAGGGAATGATTCCCACAAAATCATTCAGGAAAGGGACCAGCAGCGGGTTCTTACCATGGCAAAGGGAGCAATTCCCATAAAACCACTCAGAAAAGGGAGCAGCAGCGGGTCCTTACCATGGCAAAGGGAGCAATTCCCATAAAAACACTCAGAAAAGGGAGCAGCAGGTCCTTACCATGGCAAGGGGAACAAATCCCATAAAAGCACCAGAAAAGGGGGCAGCAGCGGGTCCTTACCATGGCAAGAGGAACAATTCCCATAAAACCACCCAGAAAAGGGGGCAGCAGCGGGTCCTTACCATGGCAAGAGGAACAAATCCCATAAAACCACTCAGAAAAGGGACCAGCAGCAGGTCCTTACCATGGCAAGGGGAACAATTACTACAAAACCGTTCAGAAAAGAGACCAGCAGCAGCGGGTCCTTACCATGGCAAGAGGAACAAATCCCATAAAAGCACCCAGAAAACGGGGCAGGGGCAGGTTCTTACCATGGCAAGAGGAACAAATCCCATAACAACACTCAGAAAAGGGAGCAGGGGCAGGTCCTTACCATGGCAAGGGGAACAATTCCTACAAAACCGTTCAGAAAAGAGACCAGCAGCAGGTTCTTACCATGGCAAGAGGAACAATTCCCATAAAACCACCCAGAAAAGGGGGCAGCAATGGGTCCTTACCATGGCAAGAGGAACAATTCCCATAACAACACTCAGAAAAGGGAGCAGCAGCAGGTCCTTACCATGGCAAGAGGAACAAATCCCATAAAAGCACCCAGAAAAGGGACCAGCAGCGGGTCCTTACCATGGCAAGAGGAACAAACCCCATAACAACACCCAGAAAAAGGGGCAGCAGCGGGTCCTTACCATGGCAAGAGGAACAATTCCCATAAAACCACCCAGAAAAGGGACCAGCAGCGGGTCCTTACCATGGCAAGGGGAACAATGCCCACGAACATGGTGCGGCTGACGAAGATCTCGGACACCACGAGCTCGCTGACGGAGTCGTCCCGCGGGTACTCCACCTGCCAGGTGATCTGCTGCGCCCCTGCCAGGCTGCTGCCGTTGTCAATCTCGAAATCCATCTGCAGGATCTCGTAGGAGGTCATGTTTGCTCTGGAAAACAAGGTAAATTCCCAGCATCATCACCGGGGCGTTGATGGCAGAGTGGATTTTCATTGCTCTTTCCTACTCGCCAGAAGATCTGCCGTTAAATTCATATTAAATTCAGCGTCTCAGACTTGAGACACTGACAGATCCTTAAATAAAACTGCACATGGGCAACTGCAGAACTTTCTAAGGTGAAAATTCATCTTTTAGTTTCCTGAAACGGAAACATTTTTTCCATTAAACTCAGGCATTCATTCTCCATAATCACAATGAACTTACAGAATAAGCCACAAACCCTCGGAAAAGCAGTGCACAGAAGTTGCTAAATTATTTAATACAACATTATTATAATTTTGATGCTGCAAAACAACAGAATACTTGGCCATTCCTCATGTTCTACCAGAAATGAGCTCTTGTGGAGGGAAAAAAAGTCTTTCAAACCCAAACTGGTCTTTATCTCAGTGAAAAAATGGATTTGCAGAAATTATACATGACAATAAATGAGGGGTAGATTATCCCTATTTTGAATTCATGACAACATTCTCCTCGTCAGTGGTGCAGACTTGTAATTATATGGCAATCGTATATTTCTCATCTGGAAATAAAAGTTTAAAAGTAAAGAAATGGATGTAAATGCACAGCAGTCAGAAATGAATTTAAGAATTACTTCTGCTTCCTTTCTCAACAACAACTCTTATCACTTTCCTCAGGTCCAAAGCTATGTAAATATTAATAATTAATCCTCAGGTTAGAAAAACAGATCTTGTTTTTGTGTTACAGAGAAGCAAACAGACACCAAGCTTTAACCAGCAGCACTCAGAGCACCCACAGCAGGGATCTGCTTAGAAAACAGACCTTTGCTCATCCAAACTTCCCCACAAACTGAGTAGTTTTACAAATCATGCAAAGTTTACACACAAATATTTACAAAGAACACAAGTTCCAGACTCCCAGACAGACCCCGCAGTGTGGAGACCTGGTGGAGGTCACAGCCATGGAGAGGGGATGGAAAGGCTCTGACTGCAGAGCCAGCTGCTTCTTCTGCTGGAGAAACGCCTGATTTTACCAATACTGCTCGAGTTTTGGGGTAAAATCTGAATTTTCTGTATGTCAGGCCAATGGGACATTCATGGTCTGTGTGTCCCTCCCCAAAGCAGCCATTCCAGGAGCTGTGCTCACAGTTTTGGCTGCTGCTGCAGACAACAGAGACTTAAAACATCCTTTTGCTCTCCCCAAATGCACAGAGGCAGAATCTGGGTTTGCCATATGTTTCTGAAGGAGAATTGTAAAGGGGGAAAAAAATCTGAGCAGGAATTATTGATTTTCGTGTTTTCTTTCTGACAACAAACAACCTAAACATATGCTTCAATGCCTGGAGGAGAAATATTTTCCATGCTGACAGAAGATAATATCCACCTCCAGGCAAAACTAGAAGATATTAAGGCATCTTTCGTGTGGCCAAGCAGGCAACCAGCAAAAACCTTTTAAGATAAATTTTATTACATAATAATAGGGATGTAATTAAACCATTTCTGTTAAAAACATAAACTGAACTTCATTGTTTTCTGTGTATCACCTCCAGCAGTTTGTTTTATCTAAATTGCATACAATTAATATGCTCACAACACACAACTAAAATTCAGATATGAGCTTTGCACTAACTATGGATTTAGATATTGGGCCTGTTAAGGTTTGTTTAGGTCTGCAATTTCACTTCAGCCTGTTCAGGCCAATAGTTTCCACTCCCAAAACCACACAGGAGTGGTTTCAAATTGAGAACAAAACCACCAGTGGAGGATTTGGGTACAGAGAGACTAATTAAATAATAGGTTAGTCTGCAATGACAAATCCAATCCATGGGTCCCACTGACTGGCATTTCTTTGAGTTCAGCCCACAACACCTTCAATTATTCCTCTCCTGGTTTTCCTTTTACACATCCAAAAAGAAACCACAACAGGGGGGTTGTATCTTATACATAAACCTTGCTCAGATGCAGCTACATTAGCAGGTGAATTCAAACAAAACTGCATTAACAGGTGAATTAAAACAAAGCTACGTGAACAGCTGAATTAAAACAAAGCTGCATTAACAGCTGAATTCAAACAAAGCTACACTAACAGGTGAATTAAAAGAAAACTAGATTAACAGGTGTATTCAAACAAGACTGCATTAACAGATGAATCAGAACAAAGCTGTCCTCCGTCCCAGGTCTCAGTCCTGGTTCCAAAGAGAATCCTTAGCACCATTTGGAAAAACAACTCCAAATGTTTGTCAGAGGTTTTCTGCTTTGTCTCAGTAGCCAATTAAGTAGCATGACACATGAATATTGATTAAAGAAGGTTCCACTTCCCTCTTGGGCTTAAGCTGCAAGAGATGGCCTTGAACCACCTTTCACCTGCAGAGCCTCCCCTGAGTGCCCAGCTTTGGCAAACCAGGATTCAGCTTTCTGCACTCTATTCCCCAGCAGGTGAATGAATTTCCTCTAAAATTATGGGGTTTGTCCTCTTTGGAGCTTGAGCCTTGGAGCAATGCCAGGACTGTGGTATCTGGGACACCGAGCACCCCACGGATGAATTCACCCTCTTTGTTCTAAGCTTCTTCCCAGGTTACAGCTGTAACAAACTCATGATAAAACCTGAAAAGTGAATTTCTCTCATGTTCAGACTAGTGCTCACCTACTGGCTGCTTCATCTCTTATCCTATAGAGGTTTCCTGCTGGAAAGGCTGGTATTACATTCATAATTCCTGCAATTTATTAACCATCCTCTGCAATACCGTGTGGGAGACCACTGCCTTTTTCTACTGAAATTGATGGAGGTTGCTAAAGTAAAACCAGAGATAAATTAAGCCATAATCAAGACCTCAAATGTCAGCATTTACTTATGTCAGCTCCATTAGCTGATAAATTCCCATCCCAACACCTGCATTTCAATTTCTCTCTTGGCTGTGCAGCACACCACTGAAAGGCTTTTTAAAAGCAGGGGTTCCCCCCCTGCCAGGGCAAACCTTCAGCTTTTGGTCTGGTTGGGAACTGAGGGCAGAACCTTGCTCTGGGTGGCCACTGTCCACCTGCCTGGTGGAGACAAAATGCCACCAGTGGGAAAATGCACAGGCAGAGAAGACAAGGACTGTAACTCATGCTGTTATCAGCCATTAAATCCTGTTAAACCAAACTTTATCCTATCAAGATTTCCCAGCTTTTCCTGGAGACTTACTTCATTTTTCTCTTAAATAAGTTTGCACACTTGGGGAGAGTCTGATGGAATCCAAGGACTATAAATCACTTCTCCCTTCCAAATCTTTTCTTTCTTTTTAGTTAAATGTTTCTATTGTCCAGTGAAGTTTTCTCCAGGTTTAGGATTTTGCCAAACTCTAGTTTAGAGAAGGAATAAAAAATAAAAAGTCAAAATTACTTTTATAAAAAAAGATTATTTCCTGCAAGCACAAGGAAAAGACCTTATAATTTTAGGCAGCTGGCATGCTTGCTAATAAGTCCATTTCTATGGAAATGAGTTCATAACTATTAATTTTGCCTGCTCCTGATCTATTCTTGATGAGCCTTTCAAATTTAGAAAAGCGCTTCATGATTCTCTCAATTTGGTAATTACTAACTCCCTTTGATGAATCCAGCCCAGTGTTTCAGACATGAGACATTCATTACACATTTTTCTCTCTGGTGAGAGGAGAAAAAAAGAACCCCATGGGTCTTTTTGGATTTATTTCCTCTCACAAACTACTGTAAGTAGGTCCTCTTCTTCAAATGGTGATTTATAATCCTATTTGCGTACCTTCACAACCCTGCCTCTGCTGGGGGCTGGAAAAACGCCCAAATCCTTGGGATTTCTGCCCAATCTCCTGTTGTCTGCCCTCATACCTGTCTGGTGCATTTACAGCCCAGCCAAGCTTTGTCACACCCAGGCCCCATCCCACACCCAGTCTGCACTTTGAGCACAGAATGGCAAATCCATCCCAAAGGAAGCCAACTTTAGCCCCAAGCTCCAGAATAAAGCAGTTATCCCAATAAAGGAGTTATGCCAATAAAGCAGTTATCCCAATAAAGCAGTTATGCCAATAAAGGAGTTGTCCCAATAGAGGAGTTATCCCAATAAAGGAGTTATCCCAATAAAGCAGTTATGCCAATAAAGGAGTTATCCCAATAAAGCAGTTGTCCCAATAAAGCAGTTGTCCCAATAAAGGAGTTGTCCCAATTAAGGAGTTATCCCAATAAAGCAGTTGTCCCAATAAAGCAGTTGTCCCAATAAAGGAGTTATCCCAATAAAGGAGTTGTCCCAATAAAGGAGTTGTCCCAATAAAGCAGTTGTCCCAATAAAGCAGTTGTCCCAATAAAGCAGTTGTCCCAATAAAGGAGTTGTCCCAATAAAGCAGTTGTCCCAATAAAGGACAGGAAAGTGCTGCTCAGTCCCAGAGCTCTCCCCATAGACACGTCCACGTAAAGGAGCTGCAGTTTATTTTTACAAAATAACAGATCTCTGTGAGGGGCCAGCACAGCTCTCATGTGAGAGGTTTTAACCAGCAGCACGAAATCACCTGGCACTGAAATAACAATGAATTGACTTTGTCTGAGCCCAACATGAATTATTGAATTAATGGAATGATACTGTGACTGATATTAATGCGGCAGCAGCAGCACAACTGGTTTGTATTTACCTTAAATAAACAAAATTATTTGCTACTCAGAAAGATTAGCATTGCTAACCGAGCTGAAGGGGCTGCCCTGTGTGTTTGGGCAGGGAATGAGAGATGCAGGGGGGCATTTCTGGGCACTCTGCAGTGCCACACCAAGGCTCTGCTGGCTCCCACTCATGGGTCAGCAACAATTGAGCTGATAAAAGTCAGAGCCTTCTATTGCTGCACTTGGCTATTACAGGAAATCACAAGTTCCATTCACTCATAAAATAATGCTTTCAGTAAATGGCAATTTGTTTATGAGAGCCACAGCAGTGTAAACAACACCCTCCAAAATGGAGCAGACACGAGGTATTGGAAAAATTGAAAAATAATACATGTAAGGTATCACGTTGCTTGAGAGTCTTTCCAGGTTGATAATGGCCAATTCTTACTCTGACAAATTGTAACCAAATCCAATAAGAATTCAGTGACCTCACACTACCAAGGTACATTAGTTTATCAAATACTTGAGTGAAAAAGGTCTCGCTCCTTTGGTCTCGAGAGGATGAATTCTGTAAGTGTGGTTTACTGAAGAGCAAACACTCACAACAGGAGGCTTTTGGAGGTGCTCAAGACCCTCATTGCCTGCTGAAGTTAAATGAAGGGAACTCTCAGGGAACACCTCCAGATTAAAGGTCCTGACCTTCTGCCCCTGAGGAAATGAAGATCTGAGCAGTTTGAGATGAAGGAAATGAAAGCAAGGGCAGCGTGCAGCTTCTGAATGATGAAGATTTGAATATTAACCCTTCTGCCTTCCTGCCCAGGGCACCTGGGCTTACACACAGCTCTGACTGATCAAGGATGGCCAAGCCCAAGCCCTTTCCTCCCAGCACGAACAGCTCTGGTGAGGCTGGAAGGACACAGAGCTGCTCCCTAACACAGAACTTGCTTTGTTGTCCACATTTCCCCCTAACATTTTTTGGTGCCTGATCTGGGTTTTCTTTCACTGCCATAAAAATTCATGCTCTTCACAGAGGTGCGGGCAGAGAAAATGGCTACAGAGGATAAACCCAAGCTGCTAAGTCCATTAAGAATGTATGGATTGACACAGCATGTTTTAATAATCCAGTAAAAGCCATAAAAACAACAAGAAAATATTTTTGTTCAAAACACACCACCAAGACCAGGTATTATGATGTTATTTTGCTTAGCCAACATCTTCCCACAACTGAAAACAATAAATCTAGATAATGAGCAAACCTTTTAAGCTCTTCAGCTTCTCCACTGCCAATTCACAACTGTGCTGCTCACTAACAATGTGCAATAACTTCCACTTTATTTGATTTTATCAACATCATCATGACAACCCTGGAGACAACTGAGACAATTGCTTCAATTATTTTTATTTGCTTGCACCCTTGTGACAGTGCACAGAAATGCTTCTGGTAAAAGAGTCCTTAGATACTCTTTAAGTCAACCTTTAACAAAACAACTTTTAGGAGTGAACTTGGGATGGGGTAATTGGTGAGCTCCACTTGCTGGGCACTGGGAGCCCATTTGTACCTTTGTCATTACTCTCCCCTTTTGGAACGGCATGCAATCTTTTGGGGCTTAAAAAAGCATTTTGATTGCACTGGGATGTTTTTCTGACTACTATTTAGAACTTCTTTATTGCTGTGTTGTGTATTTCTTAAAATAAAGATTCTCTGTCAGGAGGAAGTCTTGTTGGGAAACAACAAACACATCCAGTGAGAAACTGGGGCCAGGCAAATATAGAGGGAGCTATTGTTGTTTAAAAAATAAGAATGATTTTATGATGAAAGACTCATGCTGAAACCTATCCAGTTAATAAATATCAACAGCCCAAATGGTGCTTATAATTTTTCTTCAACTATTGAGAAATCCTTACATTTTTACATGCCATAATCACATGGTCTATTTTCAACATTGCTGTGAAAGCAGCTGAAATACATCAAAAAAAGCAGAGATTAATTTTTAAATAACCAGTGACTGAAAATTAAAGATAATAAATTCAGTGGCACAGGAAGCTCTTTGCAGAGCAGGAACCCACATCCAAAGATCTCTGCAGACTCTCCAAAGGTCTTTACGAGACCCAGAGTGCAGCTTGGTCAGCCTTGGTCAAGCTGAAAACATTTCAGGGGAAACCCAGGGGAGGGTCAGGGGCATCCAGAGGCTCCATGAGACAGGAAACATTCCCAGGGAATCCCTGGTGGCACTGGGATGTCCACACTGCACCACTCAGGCACACACCTGAGTTTCCTGTCCCCTCTTAACCCAGCTCCAGCTGAGCGCAGCTTCATTCAGAGCCTGCCCTTCCCCAGGCAGGTCTGAAACGGGAGGCAGGCAAGGGTTTGATTTACCTGTGCCTGTCCCAGGTGCACTGTGAGCCTCAGGAGGAGGCATTCTCCTGAACAGGCACACTCAGCGAGGCTCTGGAGTTCTGTATTTACCAACATTCACAATTCCTCACCTTCCCAGACAGAGATGAGACCTGGGGGAAGTGACCTGGAGCCACCCTAACAGCTCAGCCCACACCTCCAGCAAGATTCCTTGCCATTTTAAACACTATTTCAACTATTTTAATGTGACATTGGCATCAGGTGATCAGACCTTTCTGTGTGCACCAATCCCACGAGAAAAGAAAATCCCTCCTAGAGCCAGGAGGAATCTCCTTGCTACCCAGTTGCTGTTTGGATTTCAGAATTACAATTGAGGCTGACAGCTGAATCTCCCTGGGGAGAAGAATCAGCCAGAGGGGATCTGGAGATGTAAATTCCCCAGGCAGGGAATTTCTGAATGGAAGCAGGAGCTGCAGCCTGTGACAGGAGCACCCCTGACTGCTGCAGGACGCAGGAACAGACAAATGGGACTCTCCCCATGAGCACTCACAAAGTCTCATTCAACTCTTAATTGAAAAAAATTAAAAACTTGGAATTTAATCCTTGGCTCAATGGCCAGACTGTGTAAATGACTAAATAACAGAATACCAAAGGGGAAATTAAAAACCAGCCCATATTTTTCTCCCTCCAGCTTGCTAATGCTGCACAGAACTCACAGGTCTGCTGTGATGCCACCTGCATTAAATAATTCAAGAAAAAAAAAATCAAAAGAGGGGCATGGCAAGAATTGTTTTATTCCTCCTACATTCTCTTCAGCTCCACACAAGTTTAAGCACCTAATGAACAAGACCTGGCTCTCCTTGAGTCCAGTGTACTCTTAGATGGAGAGGGAACGTGCAGGGTGTCCTGTGGCTGAGAAACAAATGTCCATGGCAGCATCCTCAAAGCAGTGAGGGCAGGGAGCAGGGCAGCCCATTAATATCAACAAAATGGGACCTCCTCTCTCCCCACCTCCCTGACAGACACATGGTGTGCCCAAAATTGGTTTATTTTAAAGGCTGATAATTGTGTTTTATAAAAGAGCTCAGCTCTTCCCCTCGCTGTTGGTACCCACGGAACAGACAGTAAAAACATGAAAGGGAAACTGGCAGAGAAACATCAGTTTGCCGTGTTTTAATTAATAAACAAGATTAATTTATCCAGCTGAGCAAACAGAGGGTGGCTCTGCATTCAGTGTAGGAACAGAAAGAGCCATCTGCAGCAAGTCTCTGAACCTCCACCCTTTGCTGTTTGAGCTGAAAGTCCTGATCTTCACACCAGAACTAAAAGCAAGAGATAAGCAAAGAGCTCCCATGTAAGTCATCCCATTAAAAGATCGTTTCTGTCCTAAAAATGAATCTAAATTTTCCTAGGCACGCAAAGGTAACTCCAAATAACAAACCACAGAGGGGTGGATTTAAAATTTTTCCATTTAAAAATCATTCCACGATTGTTTTTAATGGCACAAAAGTAAGGTCAGCACCACAGGCCCCCCATAACATCTCCAGGTCACCTTTCCAAAGGGCAGCCACGACCTTGGCACACTCCCAAGACAACCCAACCCATTCCCCAGCACTGACAGCTCAAGGTCACACCCCGGGCAAATGAGTGCAGGCACAAGTGAGGAAGAAGTGAGGTTAATTCACTCAGCCTCTGAAGAGGAATAATCAGAAAGGAAGGGGCAGAATTGTTGTTCCACCCAGCCTGTCCCACCCACTGCATGGTAAAAGCCAAAACATGATCCCAAAACTTCATTTAAAGGAATTTCCTCAGCAATGAAGCCTTCAACAACCTGAGATGGGGTGGGCAGAGGGTCCAAGCTGGGCAGACACCTGCACATCCCACCAAGGACAATTCCATCCCTCCTGCCCTCCTCAGGGAGGCTGAGCAATGACCCAAAGTGGCAAAATGACCCAAAATCCCCAGTGACAGAAATGCTGCTGTGATGGATGGGGTGTTCCATGGACTCCCTTTTCACCCACTGTAACAGTCACACAATCTGGGCATGGCTCTGCTTTTTCATTTTCCTTGCTACTATCAAAAATTTCACCCAAGCAAAAATACCAGCTGTCACAAAGCACAAAGAGACAGATGAAAGGGTTTCTAGAAAAAGAAGGCAGGCTCCTGTAAGTGCTGCAATTCATGTTAACTACATAAAATATCCCCAACATCACAGGGTTAATGCCAAGCAGAATGTACAAAACCATTCTCCTGCTATTCCTCTCTTTCCTGAGTCTCTTCAGGATTTCATCATCTCCTCCCTTCTCCCGCCCCCTCCCAACTCCCTTCCTCCCCATACAAGAATATGCTCAGCCCTGGAAAATTGTTCAGCTGAAATCCTGAGATTTTTGTTGAGGCCTGGCATTCTTTGGACAGCTGTATTTACACCCCTGGCTGCTGGGTAGTCATGCTGGAAGCAATTAGCTCTCATGCTTTTTCAATATTGCCTTTCAAAAAACTTTGAGATCCCTCATCTCTATCGATTTAGATGTAGAGAAGCACAGAAAAAAAAATTAAAAACAAAATAAAAAAGAGAGTTCATCCATATGCTGAGCTCCTTTAGTCTCATTCAAATGCAGCAGCTTCAGCTCCCCACCACCAATGAATGGCACCACAGCCACGTCCCCAGAGCATCAGGGGAGATGCTCAAAGGCCTTGGAAACCATCACCACAACACTCAGAGGCAGCAGCTCCCAGCACTGCTGGGTCCAGGGAAGGCTCAGCAGCCAGCAGGGGGACAGATCACCTTCCAGCACCTCTGTGCAGTTTAACAACACTTCCAAGTGTGTATTTCATATTTTTCTATGAGGGAAATCTGTCCCTGCTGGACTATTAAAAAAAAAAAAAAAAGAGAAAAAAAGGGAATGAAAGAAAAAAGAGAAGAGCATAGCTAAATGTATACTGATTGCAGTAATTGCATCCATTCCTCTGCTGGAAAGTCTTGTATTGTATTTCTAATATGTGCTGATAAGTGCATTCACAACATGATTAACTGCCTGCAGACAAGAATGGCTATTATGTTTAACAGACTGATTAGCAAGTGACAGAGCTGCAAACTGTACTCCTGGTAAATTGGCTGCTTTTAAATTACAGCAACTTTTTTATGGCTCCATTTTTAAAATGCAATGGCTTGTTACACATATGCCACGTAAATTCCTATCTGACAGTAAGGAATAGAGGATACTGAGCTTTTAACTTTTAATCTTCAGATCTCAATTAAAGCATTGCTCATTTTCTTGTTAATTACACCAAAATCTGCACTGTACATGGCTCTCATCAGGCATCACCTCATTTTCAATATTGGTCTCTCCAAAGCTACCCTTAAACACAGGGACAGGGATTTCCGTCCTTCTCTTTCTGAAGTTCTGCCTTATTTTTGCTGGTTCTGTAAGCAGATAACTAAGAGAGGATTTAGTGTATTCTTCCCAGGATTTGATTAATTCCCCTTCTCACAGCTGCAGGCTCCTTTTCCATGGACTCTCTCAGAAGCCCCAGTGCCCTCAGAGCAAGGCAGAGGGAAGAAGTGCAGGGTCTGTCCCTGCTCAGCTCCTGGAACTGAATCACAAACCTCAAATCCTCCCCAGTTCACACTGGCCACGGCATGAGGCTCATCCCTGCCCCTGCTCCAAGTGAAATGAGCTCCTCACTTATTCCCTCTATTTTATCCCAACAAAGGGTAGGATTTGGGCACCCAGCTCCTCGCAGTGCTCCTGGAAATCCTGCCATGCAACGCACGGCTCTGGCTTTTTGGTTGCTCTTATTTTTATCTCTGTAATGTAAAAGAGCACCAGCCTTGTTTTGGCTGTGTATTTCATACAAACACAGCTACAGACGCAGTCATGACCCCAGAGAGTTTGCAGTCCACAAGACAGAGAGAGAAAAGAGATTTAACAATCTGCGCCAATTTAAATTCATACAGAAGGCACAAACCCTTTAAGCACAAATTTATCTAGAGACTTTCAAGCTCAATGACATCATGTACTTCAAACCAACTTATTTATAACATAAAGCTTAGTATAACTTGTAAGGAGATAGAATAAATCAATTTGCTCTATCACAGAACTTCATCAGATACAATACAGATGGCTCTGCTACCACGGTTAAAAATAACTTCCACATTTTTACATCAGCTCAAGGCATTTATCAAACCAGGAAAGTGGAGGAGGAGGATGTTGTCTGGCTTGCACACAGTAATGGGAATATCCACCCAGCAGTCTGGGGCTTTTATTAATCTTCTGTCACGTGTTTATAATTTTATTCTGAACTGGGAGAATTCCGCTTCCAAAATCATTTATCTTTGCTAAATACCAGGACAGAGCAACTTGAAATTGTCTATTGAATGTAGATTAAGAGGGGAGAAAATAATCCAGAGGGCAGCCTGATTGTAGAAGGGGACAGAAAACACTTGAGCACCAAACCCACTCTAAAGCAAACCTGGCTGAGCAGCCAGCACTTCCTGCAGGATAAAAAAGGGTGATGGAATTACCAGAGCCTGAGACTGCACACAGCAGTGGCCGTGCAGGTCTGGCACCTCCTGCACGCTCCTCGAGCAGCCAGCTTGTGGCTCCCAGATAATCTGCACTGGACAGACTGCATGGACCCCACAGCCCTGCAAATAACGCTGCTGCAAGAAGGAAGTTCATTTGTTTCTCAGCTTTCATCACTCTTGTTCTCACATTCCACCCACAGAGGGGAAATTAGGTGTTGATGTTTGCTCAGGATTTATTGACTGGAGGGTTCACGGGGAGGTTCCTCCAGGAGCCCTGTTCAGCTCTTCCCACTGGAGGGAAACCACTGGAGAGAGGGCACAGAAAAGCCACCAAGGACAAAGGGCTCAGGCTGCAAATGCCCAAAGGGACAGGATCATTCTCTGTGCTGGGAGGGAATTCCAGAACAGTGCAACCCCTGCAAAGCAAGGAGGGAGAGCTCGTGCTGTGACCACTCTTTTACTCTTTTTAAACCAGGTATAACAAGCTCCCAGGTCAGCCAGAGCTCTGACATCTGCTGCCCGAGATTTTTCTTCATAATGAGCTCCCTAAAGAAGACCAGGAGCCTTTGTAACTCAAATAACGGCAGATTCCATCACAATGAACCTCGAATATGTAACATTAAACAGGGAAAACTCCAAGCAACCGGATCAAAGAGAAGGGAAATAAAAAGCTGTGTACACAGCCCTCCCCAGATTGGTGTCACTGCAGGCAAGCCCTCCACACTCACTCCCAGCTAACCCTGGGTGCAGCAGAGCCTGCCCTCATCTGGTGGTCACCAAGGACATCCTTTAAAGATTTTTTTTTTAATTAAGAGAAAAAAAGATACATTAGACACACAATTTAAACTTATTGCGTATTAAAATAGAAATTTGTCATTCCCTGCTCCATGCCCATATTCTGTTTTCCAGGAGATAACAACAACACAGCTAATTATGTGAATGCTTCTGCAGGTTATGATTGGGAATGAGATTAGTTGATTAACTACTTTGATAAAGATTCCAGTGAGTGTTGGGAGAAAGTGGGAAAATCCCTCAGAGCAACCTGGCCTGGTGGGAGGGTCCCTGCCCCAGCTGGGCTTTGGGGCTGGGTGATCTTTAGGGTCCCTTCCAACCCAGCCCATTCCATCTTCCTCTGATTTTGGTTATCTTTAGCATCTTCTGTCTCATCCTCATTATTACTGAAATTACCATGGGTAACAGGCCCATGTGTTCCTCCCCTCCATTATTATCTCATTCCATTATTTACTGAGCATCCCAAGCCCAACTGGAAATGTGCTCCCAGGAAAGAAAGGATCACAAATCTGCTCCCTGACATGAAAGGAACACGACAGGAAAAAGCTGCAAGAAGATCAATCATGCAAAGGTCCAGTGAATAACCCAGCTGGCCACAATGCTGCTTTGGAGATCTGCAAGCAGCCAAGAGATGATCATACTCTAATTAAAACAGCAAACTGCAAAAGGTATCCCAAAGGCTTTCCTCCCTCCCACCCAGCCCTGCACAGACATCAGGCAATAAACTAAACATCAAGTTGCTCTGGGAGTTGTTTTCATAAACAAAATACAGATAATGAGGTATCCCTCAAAACTCTTCTCCTTTTTCAATTTCAATTTCAAACTGAGAGGATTGGGTGGATAAAAGGGAAGGTGTCTGAAGCAAAAGGACAGATGGTTCTGCTGCCAGGGAGGTGCACAAAACTGAGGTTTATTACAAGCTTTTTATTTTACTTGGAGCTTTTTATTTACTCTTCTTTCTCCCTTCACTCACCTATTCATCTCACCCTCAGAGCACTGCAAATTCAAGCTCCCATCGAATTCTTCTGATTCAAATTCAAATTGAACCACACAAAGCACAGCACTGCTTTCAGTGCAGAAGTTTCAAGGGTTTTGTTGCAGATTTTGGGGGCTTTTTTTTTTATTTTTTAAGTGTCTAACAAGCCAATTAGAGGCTGAATCAGTACCTTTCAGATGAATACACAGGAAATGAGAGGAACATGGCAGTGGTGACACATCCTGCAGCCTGAGCCCCTGGAACACGAGGCGTGCGCTGTTATTTTATGTTTGATGAGAAAATACTACTGTGTTTATCTCATCGAGAAAACCACTTTCCCCCCTTGCTTTTGCATTAAAGAATCTCTTCAGAACCATTGCTGGGCTCTGGTCATGGAGGCACTGCCATCCCTGGCTGCCCAGAAAAGCAGCCAGAGCCTGAGCATCAAACAGGGCAAGCAGAGAAGGCCCTGGGCTACCCTCATTTCTCAACAGGTGCCTAAAGTTTATATTTATATTTTTTATTTCATATTTATAATCATATTTTATATATTATATATATATTTCTATTTTTATATACTTTCTATTAAGTCCCTGTTCAGCTAAACCCTCTGAGACCCTGCTCACATGGCAATGTTTAATGGGCTCGTGGACTGGATTTCAGCTGTTCCAGTCCAATAAAATGAAATACTCCAACTCAGAGCAAATTTGCCTGAAATTAATATCATGAATATCATCCTGGCTGAACACTAAACACTGGCAGGAGAGCTGAGGTCTCCTGGATTTCCTCTTGGAAATCCTCTTGTTGAGCAGCTCAAGTTATCCTGGGAATGTTACTGAGGTGGGTCCTTCCTTCCTCTGCCTTCACTTTTGGTCTTCAGCCTTGGGGGGCAAAAATTATGTGCATTATAATTAAAAAGAAAAGGAAAAAATAATTTAAAGCTAACAGTCATTGCAATCACCATGATAAATTTATAGGAAATACATTTAACTATTGCCATGGCAATCAGGAAACTGTTTGTTATAATTAAAAGGATAATTACCTTTCTCTATTTTAACAAACTCATGAATTAAAAATTTAGGACAGCTTTGCCAGAGTAAATTTATCTGCATACATTACAACTCACACGTTCCCATGGCATTTTTCTCTTTAACTCATCATGGTTTTTCTGTTTTATTTTATATGTTTTAATACCTGGTGTCCCTGCCCATGGCAGGGGTTGGAGACAAAATCATCTTTAAGGTCCCTTCCAACCCAAACCATTCTAGGATTCCATGCAGTGAGAAAACTCTGAGTGTTTTATTTACCCACAAATCTACAGAACAAAGGAATCTGGGAAAGTCACTTGGCAAATAATTACAGACTACAATACCATGGTCAATTCCCACCGAGCCTGAGAACAAGGAAAGCAGCAGCAAAGCAAAGCTTTTGCTACAAGTTTTGCATCAAGAAACCAGGGGGAGAAACTCACTGCTGTGTTTGGTTTGTCACCTCTTACAATGCAGCACCAGCAAAACTCCTGAGGAAGGGATGTGACCCATTTAGGGCTCCTTTCTGCAGTGATTTTCTCTTTTTTGCAGGTGCAGGTCACAGGTGAGATACAGACCATGATCCCTTTTGTTTGAAATATAGATCTCTCTAAACTGTCTTAAAAACAGGCACTGGCTGGGAAAGTGCCTCTTCCTTCTACATTTTGTTTGGAATAGAAATTCCTTCTATTTTTTGTTCGGACATTTGCTTATTACTTATTTGAAATAAAGATGCTTCTGAAGACTGTAAAGGGAAAAAGAAATTGAAATTATAGGAAAACATGAGCTCCAAGGATATTTAGTATGCAATTATTTAAGTAGAAGACCTTTAATAAACTGGATACTCAACCTCAGTTGATAAACTCAGTATTTAAAGACCAGTTCCATTTCTGGGGAAAAACAAACCAGGAGTGGTGTTAGATCAGTAATATATTTTAGCATGGCTTTTTCTTTTCTACTGTAAAAATGTCTACTATTAAATGTACAGTACTAAACTGGAAGGGAAAGCAAACATCAGCCAGGGTAAAGAATCAGGAAAAAAAGCACCTAGAGAGATAATGCACATAGAATATATATATATATAATATGCACATAGAATATATATGTATAATGCACATAGAATATATATATATAATGCACATAGAATATATCTATAAAATGCACATAGAATATATATATAATGCACATAGAACATATATAAAATGCACATAGAACATATATAAAATGCACATAGATGTTCTATGTATAGATATACATAGAGCATATATTCTACGCACACAGAATATATATATAGACTGTATATATATATATATATATAGACTATATATATAATCTCATGGAAAAACAGAAATAAAGGTGGTGCATCTCTGCTACAATAAAGTCCAGAGGTCCAGGGAGCAGCAGAACAGATGGAAATGAGCTTTAAAATGGGATCCAGGGTGGGTGAGACATTTCCTGGCTGCTCAGAGCAGGCTCTCCTTGGTGCCCAGCAGGCACACAGGGGATGCTGGGGCTCCTCTGCCTGCAGGGTTTAACCCAGACTCTCCTCTCCTGTAACATTTTTATGTCAGGAAAGGCAAGGGAAATTCAGGAAAGGGAATCCAGCGTCTTGGAAAACTCCAGCTCTGACAAACCAGGATGAAAACAAGGCGCAGCTCTCTGGGCAAGCCAGCCAAAACCAACCCAACAGATTGAGATGGCACCAAGGATTTCCATGGACCCAGGCATGCCTACAGCACCCTGGCTCTGCTTTAGAATTGGAGCTTTGCCTCAGGAAAACTCAAACCCTGGCTCAGCAGCTCATCAGATGGCTTCAAGCCAAGGGACACTGTCGAGGACAGGACCTGAGTCTGCAGCCCAAGGGCCACTGCAGGCCAGGGACCGGCACACTAGAAATAGAAATAATACAAATATATGGAATTTAAATATAAATGCAACTCTAAATATGCTGTCATCTTACTGCAGGGGTTCCATGCTGTTGTCTCCTTATCACAAAAGTTCCACACCTTCTGGGTGTTTCTTGTGGGCAGCTCTCAGAGCACTGACTCTGCTCCTCACAAAGCAAACAACTGACCCCAGCTCCCTTCTCACCCCACTCTTTTATAGCATCTCCTTCTCATTGTGGCCTGGTAAAGTCAGGCCTGTTCCTAATCTTTGATAACTGGCCCAGCTGCAACTCCTTAGGGGTGAGATTGCTTTCTACACTATCTCTGTTTTCTTATATTCTATCCCCCTACATAAATATATGTAAATATATATATTTATATAAATATATAAAATTATATTAAATATATAAAATTATATTAAATATATAAATATATAAATATAAATATATAAAAATATATAAATATATAAAAATATAATATATAAAATTATAAATATATAAATATATAAATATATAAATATATAAATATATAAATATATAAATATATAAATATATAAATATATAAATAACCAGTAGCCAGCCAGGCAGAGGGGAGGGAGAGCAGGAAAAATCCCACATGGGATTTTTTTCCCAGAATCTCCTGACTGCTGAGCTGCTCCTTCCTTCTGGAGCCACTGAAAATGAGAAGCTGTGGATGTGACAGGTCCCAGCTCATTCCAGCACCTCAGAATAAATGAAGAAAAGGCCCTGCTGAGCAGAGGAATGAATAGGGATTATTCCTTTTGCCTTACTCGGGGTTTTTGCTGCTGTGACTGCTCTGCTGGGAGCCCAGGGCTGATGCCTGAGGGAGAGGCTCAGCCAGGGAAAGCAAACAGAGACACCCTTGGCCAGGCAGCAGCAGCAGCCCACAGTGCAGGGGCTTAGAGGGGAAAAAGGGAAATTTAAAACAAAAAGGGAATTTTTACTGTTACTGAGTGGGTTTTTCCCTTGCAAAGATGCCCCTTCCCTTTCCAAACCCACACAAACTTCTGCAATCCACAACATCCTCTGGGCTGCAGCTGGTGAAGCAGCACCTCCTTTCCTTTTGGATCTGCCAGCTGCCAGTTTCAAGTGATCTCACCAACTCTTTTTTGGAAAGGACAGTAATTTCCCTGTTCACCTGCCACACTGGTGATTTCTCCAGACCTGGCTCATTCCCACTGAGATGGGATCTCCATGCCTGTGGATGTATTCCCTTTCCCTTTCCTGCAGGAGAACACAGATGTTGCCTTCCTAGCTGCTAATTTTTATCTTTTCTCTTAATTGAAATTACCTTCTGCATCCCTAATCTTATAACTAAATGTCCCATATGTTGATTATAGTGCAGCTTGCATAAATTCAGCTGAAGAAAGTTAGTAAATTTCTTTAATTAATAATTATTAGAAAAATACCCATTAAGGTAAATTGAAATTACGTTCATTGGATATTAAATTGTTAAAAATTATACTTTCTTTCAAGTTTAGAAATTATGACTGAGTAATCCTTCAACCAAGCATTACAAGACAGGAATTCCAGTGCTCAGCACAGCCTAATTTCAGAGGGAAGTGGATGTTCTGTTGTGATATAACATAAATGAATATACATGACTTAAACAACTCCTTAATAATAATGAGTATTAAAATGCTCAGAGAAATCCCTTCAGGCAACATAATTAATATATTAATCTAGTATATTAATAACAAAAAATATATTAATAAATAATATATCAATGAATAATATAATATATAATAATATAATGTATTAATATATTCTATTAATAACATAATTAAATAAATATAAATGCTTTCAGGTTAAGAAGTACATGGAAGTGTCTCAGACCAGGAAGACAGGGACACCTTCCCCTGCCCAGGTGCTCCCAGTGCTGCCCTGGGCACCTGTGCCAGGGCCTCACCCCCTCACAGAGAGGAACTTCTGTATATTTAACCTAAATTTCCCCTTTTTCACTTTGAACCCAACTAATATTAATATTAATATTCCTTATTTAACCCTTGCCACTCACTTCCCTCAAAGGTGAAATGCAAAGCAAACCTTGGGGCGTAACTCTGGGCAGAGGCAGAAATGTTTGCAGTGGTACAGATGTTATCTACAGCTCTACTGAGTTGTAACCAGAGCATTCCAGGAGCTGCACGCTGTGGTGAGGGGTTCAGAGGCTGTAACAAAGCTAAAATCAACCCTGCTGTCCCACCCAGGCACCTCTCAGGACTCCTGTGAGTGAGACAGAATCTCTGTCCTTGGGGACAGGGCACTGCCAGCCCCAGCACAAGGACAGAGGATAAATAAAACAAATAAAATAAATATGTTTATATTTGTTACTGTTACAGTTCTCCTTCTCCTCTGTGACTTTATTTTTCTTTTTTTTTTAATTTTCCTTTCCAACCTCTTAAATTTCATTTATTTTTTAGCTGTACTGTTTTCAAGAAAAAAATCTGTATCTTCTTTCAGATTAAGCCAGTCTTCTGCACCACAAACAGTAATTATTTCATATAATACACACACCAGCACACACATATTTCCTGTCACCAAGTACCTGACAGCATTTCAAATGCTGGGAGAAGTTTTTGTATTTAATAAATGGAAAAAACCTGCCACAGTTGATTTTATATAACTTATCCTTACAAGTTTAATAAAAGAACCCCATCCCACACCTAGACCAAGAAATTTGGCTGCCACATATTTAAATGAAATGCCCAGTGGAGCTTTCTGACTGCAAAGCAGCAGCAGATTTAGTGAAAGCAGCAATGGTCAGACAGCCTGAGTGGCAACTTTTAATTGAGAGTTATTAGAATTGGAGATTCAGGAAAAGGAGGCCAGTGGATAATTTAGAAACAGTTTCAGCTGCAGAGCTGCAGGTTGTGACTGGCACAGGTCACAGATGTCAGGGACTGGTGTCACTGCAGTCAAACCCCTCCTGATGCCACCACCCTGAGCAATGCTGAAAACTGCAGCATTCCAATGGGAACAGCCCAAAAACCTCTTTGGGAAAGGGAAAACCTCTCTGACTTTTAGGACAGCCAATAAATTAATTTTTCTGTTCCCTCAGGACAGAGGGAAGCAAACTGGCAGGTCACCAAGACCGAGGCAAGGCACAAGTTTTGCTTTCCCTGATCTCTGGCATTGGGATGTGCTGAGCCCCAAAATGGGTGGAAAGAGAAACCAGTGCCTAAATCAGCAGAGCCTCCCCATGGCAGTGCCTCCTTCCAGGCTTGCTCCTCCATCCTCATCCCAGCACTAAACTGCTTCCACTGCTCTCAAACCAAACCCAGATGTGAGGTCCCCTCCTAGCCAAGCACAGGGACAGAGCTGGGCTCTTTAAAGATTCAACTCCAGCAGCCCTGAGTGCCAGGGAAATAAATATATGGTATTTTAGAGGCATGGGACATAAATTCTGGCTTGGTTTAGAAGCCTGTGGGCAGTAAAGTGCTCTGCCCATTAAAACATAAATTATCATCTGAGTGTAGCTGATGAGAGGCTGGGACTAATAGAAAGTGGTGCTAAATAAGAATTATAGGAATGCTTTTCCCAGTCTGACTGCAGGAATTTACTCCCCACCCTAGCACACCTCAAGATGGCAGATGGAGATTAAGGCTGGTGTGTATGGGAGCTCAGAAGCAAACTGTTACCCTTCAAACACATCCTTATCAGTCAAACATCTTCTTAATCCCATCAGCTGTGGCTGGAGAGCACCTGTTCTCCCCAAACTTCCAAATCTTTATGACAAGAAAATGTCCAAGCTCCCCATCACCCCCTGAAGCAGGGAGCAGCAGCGCTGACAGAAAACTGAGCTGGGCTTGCAAACAAATCACCCAGCCTGGTGCCTCTGAACTCCCTCTGAAACCTGAGCCTGTAACACGCCTGAACCCCCTCAGAAACCCTGGCCCTGTGCAGCAGGACTCAGCACAGCATTAAATACCACAGCACACTCAGCAATTTAATCCAGATCATTTCAACTTTCCTCTACAGTTTTAGCCCAGACCAATTCTGAGCTCCTCTTCTGGGAATTAGGAAAAAGCGAGGGTAACAGGTCTGAAGTGCTCCATGAGCTCCAAACTGCCAGCTTATTTGTGTTCTACAGGTAAATCAATACATTCAGATAAAGTTTCTGATTGCCAGTAGTATTTTCTTTGACTCCTGAATTTACCCTTTTCTCCAGATGCTCATTTCTCCAGAAATAGTAACTTGCCTCTCTTATTTATGGTCCCTCTCTGCCATTTTTTGCTCTCCCTCTCCCAGCAGGGCTCCCAGACCCACTGGGACAGGGCTGCAGGAGAATTCAGGGTTGGCAATGTCACCAAGGATTGCCCACTGGGACAGGGCTGCAGGAGAATTCAGGGTTGGCAGTGTCCCCAGGGATTGCCCACTGGGACAGGGCTGCAGGAGAATTCAGGGTTGCCAGTGTCACCAAGAGGGATTGCTCGAGGTCCCACTGCTGCAGCCTGCAGCCCTGGCCATCACTGACAGAACAGGACTCTTGACACACATATCTGTTTCTTCAATGAAGACTGAAAGCCCAAATAAATGGAATGTCAGTGTTTGGGAACAGGGAATAGCTGTGGGTTCCCAGCACCCACGGCTGCTCTTATTGACTGGGCAGGAATCCTTTCAGCTCCAGGTTTGGCCTCTTGCACCACATAATTGAAGTTACTTAAACTCTGCAGGAGACCTATAAAGAGCAGAAGAACCCCAAGCTAAAGCAGATTACAATGGTTTCTTGTTTTTTCCCTACCAACACAGTGATGGCCTATTGTCCATTACAAATAAAGTGGAAAATCAGTCCTACATTGAAACAGCAGCCTCTGCATCACGCAGCACAATTGGACTCTGTTTCCATCCCATCTCAGCTAAACAGGACTGGAATTGTTGCACAAGTCCCAAGGTGCCCACTGATGTGAGATGTGGATTTTATTTATTGGAGAAGACACTTCCATGCTCTGGGAAAAAGTTATTTGCTGGCCTTAAATCATCCATGCAGGAACAACTAAAGAAAGCCTGCAAATATTATCAAGAAAGGATTTGGGATTGAATAGGGCAAGACAGGACTGAGGAGCCCAAAGAACAGCGGGGGAAGATAGGTTTGGGAGCCAGGGGTGAAGGAAGCCACATCTTTTGGGATGGAGGAGCAATCCTGCCTGCAGAGCTCCCCTGGGCATGCACAAAGTCACTTCCACTGCCAGGCAAATAAACTATGGAGCATCTGAAATAAACACAACCATCATCCAAAAATGGGTGATGTTAATTAAATTCTGTTAACTTTTTTTTTTTTTTTAAGTTTCTAAAAAAGAACCCCAAACAAAAAAAGAAGCTGCTATTTACAGCAAATTAAAAAGATAACTATCAAATCTCACTTATGGTAATATAAAACTATTTCTGAACTTTAATTATTATGACAAACTGGTCTCCTGTGGCTTGTTCATTTCACGCAGCTAAAAAAAATTGTTAACAGTCTTCTAATTATATCAGTTTTCTGTGGTAAAAAAAAACTGGCTCACACTTATTACTCTATCTAGAGAAGCTATGGATCATCTTGCTATTCACTTAATGCTTTTAATTTACATATCAGAAATGCTAATAAGGGTGGTGTTATTAGATCATATTCCCTTTTGCTTCTAACCCAAGAAAATGGTTCATTTTGTTTGGCTGCCACAATTAAATTAATTTATTTTCCTATGGCATGGTTTTCGATAAGGCCTTTATCAGAAGTTTGACTGTATTAAGCTTAATAGGACATCTCTCATTAAAATAAAATATGTTTCATTAAAATCAAACAATGGCTTTGCCCCCCCGCCCCCATTTTGGCTTCATTAGCATATTTAATAGAGGAGATAATTGTGCTTTTCACTTGGACAAGAGCCTCAATCTGAAGGATTTGTTTAAAATTCAGCAGATTATTTCAGGCTCACGTGATGCCTGGCAGTGCTTTGCCTGGAGGTGGCCAAGGCAGGAATCTGACAAAGAATTCAGATTGGGCACGTTCTGGATGCGTTCCACATTCCCTTCCTGTGGTGCCCTTAGCTTCCCATCATATCTACAATATATCCAAATGTACAATTCAATTATAACCTTTAGCCCCCTGCAGCCGCCCCTGGAAGACACAGAAGAGTCTGTTTGGAAAGGAACTGATCCACGGCCTAGAGAATCAACCTCTGAACGCTCTGTATTGGGAGAGCTGGCTCCTGTTTCCAGCAGAAACCCTCTCTGATGAGCTCTGGGATCTTTACTGCTTAGGCCTCCAAAAGGAACAGAAAAATACAAATAATTTTTCAAGAGACAAAAAAAAAAAAATCCCTACCTGAAAAAAAACTCAACTTGGAGAATAAGAGAGAGAGCCCAAGGTTTTGACCTCTGCTGTTTGCCCTGCTTTCAGCTGCTGCTGCTCACCTGAGCCATGCCTGGCTGCTCTGTGCCTTTGAAAATCCCTCCCCATTCCCACTCATCAGGGCTTGGGAACTCACCCCAGGTCCAGCAGATGCTGACACCTGTCAAGGGCAGGAATAACACACCCTGATTTTGGCTTGATGCTGGATGGGAAAGGAAAAGCAGCTTAACAAAGGTCTTGGGGTTGGTTCTGAGGCAGACAGATCCTTGCATGTGGCGTTTTCAGGGTCCTCTGTTGTGGGGAGGAAAGGTGAATCTGACTCCATGTTCTTAGAAAGATATTATATTATATTATATTATATTATATTATATTATATTATATTATATTATATTATATTATATTATATTATATTATATTATATTATATTATATTATATTATATTATATTATATTATATTATATTATATTATATTATATTATATTATGCTATACTAAGAAGAGAGAAAGAATAAGAGAATAGAGAAAGGAATAGAGAATAGAGAAAGGATACTTACAGAAGGCTTAACAAAATACTAAAGAAAAACTGGTGACCTCTTCCAGAGTCCTGACACAGCCTGACCCTGATTGGTCATTAAGTTAAAACAATTCACATGAAACGGACCAAACAATGACCAGCTGGTAAACAATCTCCAAACCACATTCCAAAGCAGCAGACACAGGAGAAACAATCAGATAATTGTTGTTTTCATTTTTCTCCGAGGGTGCTCAGCTTCCCAAGGAGAAGAAATCCTGGCGAAGGGATTTTTCAGAAAATGTGATGGTGACACTTGCACCAAGCCAAGTGGCTGGAGAAGGGCCCCAGTGCAGGGGGATTTGTGCCTCTCCCAGGTAAGCAGAGCCTGCCAGGAATGCAGCAGGAATCCCTGGGCAGGGAGCAGCCAGGGCAGTGCAGATCAAGGCTGTGCTCACTCCCCACCATCAGCACCTGTGTAAAACCACAGACAGTGATTTTATCCCAGACAATGTCCCTGAGGATCATTCTTCTCTTCTCCTGGCACCTGCTCCACTTCTTTTGTTCTTCTGGCACCTACCCCATTCTTCTAAAGAATTTTCTGAGGTGGAAACTCCTGTCTCCCCAGCTCTATCTCTGCCTCATATCCTCTCCAAACAGATTTCTGCTCACAGTTGAACAGACATTAGCTGCAGAAACAAAGCAGCAGCCCATATGCAAAGTTTGTTTATTTGCACTGTAGTGTCCTGTGCTTCAGCTCAAAGCCAAAATGCCCATATGGCCACTGGAAAAAAAAAAAAGAAGTGGGAAAGGAAAAAAAAAACCAAACCAAGGAGAGTAAAATATTGAGTTGTTTCTGCAGGAAGGAAAGGGGAGCTGTCAATACAGAAAGTGGGTTAACACCTCAGCAGTGTAAACACAGAGTGTGTCACTCTGCAGAGGAGAGGAGCTGAGCACACTCTGCTCAGCAATTTCCTCTTGTTCCTTGCTCTGCCCTTCCCCTGTGGGCACCACCTCCTGCCCAGAGGGAGCACGGAGTGCACCTGGCAGAGCTGAGCAGCCACAGGCAGCTCCCAAGGGCACAGGGGCACCCCTGGGCTCCTGGCACTGTTCATGTAGGGCAGGATTTCTCATCTAGCTGCTATCGAAGGGCACACTTGGAGCACTGCTCAGATATCACACACAGTGCTGCTAAATAAAGAGGGCTGTCTTCAGCATCCAGATAACTTTAGGGGAGAACTCAGGGTTTAAGCTAAACCAGAGCAAGGTTGAATTTTGACTCAAACAGCTGCTAAGATAGTGCCTTGAAATTCTAGCTCAAAATAATGAAAAAAAACCCCAAACCTTTCTGGGTTCTCTTCATCCTAGGCATCTTTTATGCCCAAGCTGGAAGGACTGGAGTTGACACCTGGATTAATTTTCCTGCTGATAGGTGGGAATTACTGGTCTCACTGTTGGGATGTTGGTGAATACAATTATTCACCAAAAGTCCCCAAAATTACCCCAGTTTAAATGATGCAGAGGCCCAGCATCATTTTAAAGCAGGGCTGAAAGCTGGGCTGGTTTGAGCCTGCTCTGGGGCAGGGGACAGCAGCAGCAGCAGCAAGGGTTGCACAGAAGCAGCAATCTGCCAGCATCCCCCCGTGCAGAGAAGGGGAGCATATGTTCAGTGCAGCATGCACACATCTCTGCCTGTCCCAGGCACAGCAGCAGCAGCTCTGGGACACGTCCTGAGCAGTGGGGAGCAGCAGATTGTGGCACGAGCCTTCCCTGGCCCTGCTGCTGCTGCTGCTGCTGTCTGAGGTTGTTATATTGATCCATTTTCTGCACCGCTGCTCCTGCAGCCCCAACGTGCTGCCCACAGGAGCCGGAGCTCTGGGGGTGTCCAGGGGGCCTGGGCACACAGGATGGCTCCTCTGCTGCTGCTGCTGCTGCTGCACTTTTCTTGGCTGAAAGTTATTGGCGTTTTCAGTGCTGCTGGTGCTTGTATTTGCTCCCGAGCCAGAGTGAATTCAGGTGTCCTTCCTGCCTGCCTGTGCAAGGTTTCCTTGCACACAGCTCCTGGCATTTCCTTGGGCAAACCTGACAGAAACACCAGTGCTCAATTTCCTCTTGTTTTCTTCCCTAGATGCCTCCTAAGCTCAGTTCTCTGAAGACAGACCCCTAAATGTCCCAACTACAGAGAGATGTGCAAAGATTTTTTTTTTTTTTTAGATGTGATTGAATCTGAAAAAGAGAAACGTTGCAATATTTCTTCAGATCAGAACAGCTAAAATTAAAAATTTTGCATCGTTCTTTCAAGGTCAGAACCCCTATGTTTTAAAAAGCCACAGTAAAAATATTTTAAAAGAAAATAACATCTTCAAATGAGGATATTAAAAAGAAAATAAATGAACAAAACAAAAAACAGCTCATCTATTTTTCCAAGGTCTAGAGAAAACACAGGTCAAAAGTTTTTCCTTATTTATAGCCTAAATGGTCTAAATATATACTGACTTCTGGTTGACACAATAATTTACTTTTTTCAGTGAATAAATAAATTTTTTCTGCAGTTCCACAAATAAGTACAAACAACTGAGAACTGATGAGACTGTTTCAAAACAAAGCAAGCAAACCAAAAAAAGCAAGGAAATGAGACTCAACTTCTGTCTTCTCTCCAGCACAGCAGTTCCCAGCTCCTGCCACGCTCTCTCCATACCAAACTTTGCAACCACAATAGCAAGAACATAAAGATATTTAGTGTCATTCACTGGCATTTTGAAATGAAAATTAACTTCATAGCTTTCATTAACAGCTTCAGATAATTGAAACAACAATGGAAATGTTGATCTACAAAATGTGATTCCCCAAACCACAGCTGGGCCAGGAGCTGGGGACTCCCAGCCACATTTCTGAGAAGAAGATGACAACAACCTCTCTGTATTACAGTCTTACTTTTACCTCTGACAGTAAAAATTAGCACTAAACCAGTGTTTTATTTCCTTTTCTTCCTGTGAGGAAATGCCAGAGCTTTTCCTGGTGCACACAGCATTTCCCTCTTCAGCACTTATTCCATTGATTTTCTGAATCTTGGCAAGACATTAACCTAGTCTGTATAACCACAGGCTACAGTACTTCAACTGCCAGACATTAATACATCTGTTTTAGTCACTCATCCACCCTCAAAATTGACAGTTTGAAAAATATCAGCCTCTGATACATGAAACTTAACTAAGCCTGGACAGCTGAATCAGTGAACAACCCAGATTTCCATGTTAATACCACCCTGCTCGACACAAGGCACTTGAGGTGTTTTATCAGTTTGTCTGTGAGAAGCATTCAATCTTTTCAGAGCCATAAAGAGGAGAAGGAAAGCCTGTTTTGCCTCCCTGAATTTCCCATGCATTGCTGAGATGCACAGCACCCATAACTGAAATGAAATGAACCTGTCAGGTGTGGATTGCAGGCACTGACCACACTCCCCTCTCCCTCCAAATCAGAGTCCAGTCCACTCACTACAACACCTGGGGGAAATGTTCCTCTGAGAGCCACTGGAAAGGCTACAACAATAAAGATAAAAATGTGCAAAACTGAGAACCAGGAGCAGCTTCAGCTGTCACTGCCCCAGGCCCCACAGCTCCACTGGGGAACGCAGACATCCAGCACTGCCCCAAAGGGAGCTGCACACTCCAATCCCACCCACACTGGCACTGCCTCAATGTCCTGGGAGGGTGGGAAAAAGAGGGAATGGGACACAGCTGCAGAAACTGAGACACAGCACCAAGCTCAGGGACCAGCTCCCAGCTCAACCCAAACCTGCCCTACCCCACACACCACCAAAAATGCAGCTCCCCAGCAAGGGTTGTCTTCAACACTTGGTCCAGGCTGCAACAGGGCAGGGAGGCTCTGAGATCATAAGAGGTATTTGATAATAATGAAAACAAAAACTTAATGAAGAGGGCAAAAAAAAAAAAAACCCAAACCAACCATCTTTTTCAGAAATCTGTTACAGGATGGTGACTGATGCACAGCAATCTGCAAGAGACTCCAGAGCAGAGAACAAGAGACAAGCAGAGCTTTCAGTGTAAAAAGTCAGAGAGGCTTTAAAGTAAAACCACAGAGCTGCAAATTATTGCAGAATGGGGAAAATGCCTTGAACAGTGACACGGTGGCAGCAGGACAAAGGGCTGTGTGGCATCTTCCAGCACGGAGCACAAATGTCATTATCTGAAATGGGACTCTTGGGCTGCCAGGGGGATGCCAGCACCTCAGGAAGGGCCTTCAGGCTTGGCATTGTGGAAAGAAAGATCAGCCTAAAGCAGGCAGGACAAGCTGGAGAGGCTGGAAAAGAGGAGGGGGAATAACAATGGAGAAGAAATATATTTTCTGGGACACTACATAGCTATGACCAACATTATTCTTGTTCACGTGAAGGAGCTGGGACATTGACTTTAATAAAAATAAAATTTGGCCTTAAAGTTGCAATGAACTGCTTATTAATTAGCATGCCCTAAATGTTCAGAAAAGGCTATTATTTAAAGTGCATTATTCCCCTCTCCAATCTTCTTTAAATGAAAGTTGATTGAAATGATGATAGGATTGAGAAATACAGACTCTTGCCATCTGAAGATGCTCTGTTACATCCTTTTTGCTTAAATTTCATCAAAAGCTAGCACAAAAGGGATGTCAATGACACAAGAGCAGAGCCAAATGCATCTGGCTTTACTGAGGATAATTGTAGCATCAAGTGCCTTGTTGGGTTGTATCTTTTAGAAACAAAAACAATCCATTGTGATACTTTGGAAAGGTTCCTTCTCATCTGCATGGGTCTGGTTTAAAAAGGATGATTTAAAACAAAAGGAACATTATCCAGTATTAGAAGCAGCAGATAGCAGGGCTCATTGATGCAGTGCACTGAGGCCTCAGTCTCTGCCATCCCATGGCACAGCTGAACTGGGGTAATTAAACCACAGCTCCTCCGTGTTATTTAGCAAAGTAAATAATTACACCGTGCCCCTGAGCTTTATTGGTAATTGGTAGCATCAGCAGAAGCCTTTGCAGTGGCTCCTGAACCTCCACTCCACGGGGCCGTGTCCCTGCTGGACGCTTCTGGATTTCTGGGCATCTCTGGCATTCCCTGCTGGCTCCTCCAGCAGCCACCACCACCTCAGCCCCTGTGGCAGCTCTGAAATGCTCTGGGTGGGTTTGTTGTTTATCTGAAATGCTCTGGGTGGGTTTATTGCACAGGCTGGCAAAGGCTCTGTTAGCCCTGAGCACCAGGAGGGCTCTGGCTTCCCTCACTCACTGAAATTGAAATTTTTTTGTCCAAACATAAATGTCACCACAGCAGGACCACAGTCACTTCCAGCATCGCTCCTCCTTTGCTAAGTGTGGCTCTTCCTGCAATCTTTTCATCTCCCAGGCAGCAGGACTCACCAGCCCACTGGAGAACACCCGGTTTTCTACAATCTGCTCATACCTAATTTAACTAAAGATGGGGAAAAGAGATACAGGTAATGATAATTGTTTAAAAAAATACATTCTCTGTTCAACTCTCCCTCTATTCCTGAAGGTTTTAGGTCATGCTGGGGGCACATGTCTGTTCTGGAAGCCTCAGAACTAGAGCAGGGCTGGCAGGATTGCAGCTCCATCCCAGCCCAGCAGCTGTGAAAGGGCTGGGAATGCACAAGGTGACAATCAGTCCATTTTCAATGGCACACTTAGACAAACACCCAACACCCTTATGCACTTGGTGACGTTGAAAAGGGGAATTAAAAGCACAATGCCCTGATAATCAGAGTATTCAACACAAAATAACTGTATTCACCAACAACCCAACAATGAGACCAGTAATTCCCACCTATCAGCAGCAAAATTAATCCAGGTGTCAACTGCAGTCCCTCCAGCCTGGGAGCTGCAGCGTTTGCTGTGAGGAGGAAGATGTGCCTTCCCTTGTTTGCCTGCTCCTCCCAGTGGCAGAAAGCAAAGGTCTCTCTGCTGGCAGCACAGCACAGCCTTTCCTTCCCTTCTCACATTCCCACAGTCCCTTTCAGCCAAAAACCAGGAGGGTTCATCGTGGTGCTCCACGTGCCCAGGATGAATCAGGAAAAAAGCTCTTGCATGACCAAGAATTAATATTCCATTGCCTTGAAAAGCCTGGACTGCATGTCAAATGTAGTAATAGTAGAGCTGATGAAATAAAGGAATCAAAGATAGGGAAAACAGATTCAAAAAATCTTTCCACAGGATATTAGTTTTGTCTGAGAGGCTCCTCATAGGTGCTAGCATCTAAATCAGGAATTTGTATCTGCTTGAGCAGGACAGAGATTCCATTTCACAAAGAGAGGTTCATCGGGGAAGCTGTTCTGAGCTTTCATCCAAAAATTCAAACCTAAAGTAAACAAAAATAGAATTCCTGCACAACATAACGCTGGCAAGAGAAAGACATCACATAAAACCTCTACCTTTCCCCAACTGCTATTAATCCTGGTGGATCCCTGCAGCTCTGCAGAGCTAATAAGCAACATGTCCCAGACTTGGCATGTCTGGCTACATTCTGAGCTCAGTGATTCCTATACACCAAAATTTTACCTCTACAGGTAGAGTGCTGACTTTTAATATCTTTACTTAAGCTGAAAAATGCTGTCACGTCCAATCAGTCCGAAGTCTGTCACTCATGAGCTTTTCCCTCACTCTCAGACCTCTGTATTCCCCAAGAAAACAGAAATAACAGAACGTGGGATGGCAAAGGCCACGTATAAGCCATTATTTGTTTTATAGTAATAGGTTGTTAGAGTCCTTCTTTCAAGGTTGGCATTTTCTTTAATGAATCACCTTTCTCCACAGTTATTTTTAATGTACTGTGCCATGTTTCTCATAGAGCCTCACTCTCTTTTGCTTAAATGCCCTGTTGGCATTTAATTTACTGAAACAAAAGGATTATCACCATATCTTACAGTTAGATTGGGATGATTAAATGCCTACCACCATACTATTTTTAAGCAGCAGCTCATTTAGCCTCAGTGAATTGTCACATGTACCATCCAACTTCATTGTGTGTTGTCATTGGAGAAGTAAAATATTGTCACTTCTGGCATAGTTTAGGACACTCCAAATTGACTCAGAGATTTCCTCGTGCACAAACAAGGACAAAGCAGGACTGGAGGTCACCCACTGGATCATCTGGGCCATTTGCTGCCAGGGCTGCCATGCTGCATTTGTGAGCTGTGTTTCAGCAGTGCTGCTGAGCCTGTTCTTCAGGGGCAGGGAATGTTCCAGAGCCTCACTGCCTACAGGCACAAGGCCGTTGGACCGAAATGGCTTCAGCTCTGTAGCCAAAATACAACAAAACTCCCCCCAAAACGGCTTTCCAGTATTAAACTGCTTGTGAATCCTAAACACTCAAGAAAAAGGTTGACATTTCAAACTGCAAGTGAATTCGTTCACCGTGAGCTGCAGAAAGTGCACCTCTCACAAGATAAATCTCCACCAAATGCCAGCCCCAGCTATCTCTCACCTCAGGCAAAACCAGAGGCTATTAGAGAACCTGTCTGCATGCTGGTGGTGCCACATAAAAACAAACACTGCCTTGGATTTTGTTCAGGGAGCTCCATAAACACTGAGCCCTGATGCTCATGATAGCTGCAGGCCTGCAGTTAAACATGGGCGTGTTTTCCTCACAATTCCTTTCCTCCTGCTCCTGTCCTGTACCAAAGTGTGACTCCAGATTTCCACCACCTGATCCAAAAAAACCAAGAATTCAGGGAAGCTTTCCCACCAGCTTGGCTGGAGGTTGGACTGGGACCTTTGAAAGAAGGTCCAAACACATTGAGTGTGGATAAATGAGCCACTTACTCTTGGCAATTCATGCCCAGGCTCCTAAAACCCACAACATTCCTTTCCCAAACCACAGGATGGACTCTCTGCTCTTTCTCTGGGTTTCCTATCCCTTGCCATTGTCTCTTTCAGGAGAAATAAAGGCTACAGAGTAGACAGAACTGGTCATTTATACAGCTGTCCCTCCAGCCCGGGCCCCCGGTGACCTTGGCACGCAGATGAGCACCCAGCACTGCTGTTCCCTGAGCCCTGCCAGCTCTCCCACCACATTCCCACACAGCACCCCCTGCTCCAGACAAGCCCCCAGCTCCATTATTCAAACACTTAAGGCACCCTTTGCCTTACTGGTCCTGGTAAGTCAGATTATCTCATTAGTGCAGACATTTCACTTCTGCTGTCAGCTTCTGATTTGTTTCAGCAAGTGAAAGGAAGCCAAGGAGTTACATAAGGAAGGACTTGTCTTCAGAAGCTTTGCAGAGAGCAATCCCTCATCTTGATAATTCTTAACAGGTAGTTGCTTTCTTCTTTTTCTTCCCCCCCTCCTCCCATCAGTTTCTCTTTTTATCAAAGTACAGTTAAGCAGCCTGACTGGCTTACAAAGTTTTTATAAGAGAAACTCCACTTCTCTTGCCTTTTTTGTTGATCTTTTCAAGCTTGTCCTTAAACAGTGCTTTTAAAAGTTGTTGCTATTATGGAAAAAAAAAAAAAAAGAGAAAGGAAAAAAGGCCTTGATAGGTTGCAGACATGGTCCTTGGAGGCTTATTCCTTACCTCAATCTCTTCAGAACTCAGCCCAACACTTCCTTTACAGCCAAGCTCCTTCCCCAAGGAACTGCAATATGCACGGTTCCCTCCTTTCTCCCCCTTTGTTCCCATTTCTATTTTCCACTTAAGCCCTGTGGACAGAAGCTCCTCAGGCACCAGCAGCAGGAGGCAGGCAGCAGAGGTTCACACACCCTGCTGCATTTGGGAAACAACAGCATTCCCATGGCTGATGTGCACACAACAGCCATAGGCCAGGGCATAAAATCCTCACTTCTACAACAAAAATTGAATGTTCTCCATCTCAGCCATTTGGAAAAAAAAAAATCCTTAATATGAAGCTTCCCCCTGGAGTCTGGCAGAATAGCTCCTTGCCTTTTACACCCTCCCTGTCTTTGCCAAGTGCCCAAATCCATTACCTTGACAACCCAGTGCATCACTGTAATAGCATGAGTCAGCCTGGCACTTTTTGTGACCATAACAAAAGCAGATTCCCATCGATTGGCGTGGAGCTCCCTGCTCCCAACTATAATTTCAGAAGGATACTTGCTTTAAATCTCATTGCTCTGTGCTTTGAGTCTTGCCAAACTTGTCCATAGACCAAAACCAGTGCCTTGCTTTATGGTCTCATTTTAATGGGTTTGTCTGTATTCCAAGCCCCAGCAAACAAAACAGATCAACCCTCTCCATTTGGGGTTCTCACTCCCAGAGGTGCCAAGGGATGGTCACAAAGTTCTGTTCCAGGCTGAAACCCAGGCATGCAGGGGTTTCACTGCAAACCTTTGGCACCTGCAGAGCTGAACCAAAGGCTTTGAGCAGTGAGGAAAGGAATGAGGGGCATAACCCAACAGGACTGTACAAGAGGTTTTGTGTCAGAGAAACCACAGCTCCAGCAGGTGCTGATGCAGAGGCAGGGCTGTCTGCTGACCAGCACACCTGGGGCCCACGAGCCAGGAAAGCAAACAGGTTACAGTGATGTCAAGAACTGTCCCCACCAGCCAGTACATCTTCTTCTCCAACAGCCACGAGAAAAGGGCTCGGATTTCTAGTTTTGGTTTCTTTCCTTGTCAACATCCCCATTTTCAGCAGCTCTGTTTATGGACACAGGGACATCTTCTTTGGGCTACAAGAGGGTATTCCCAAGCCTGTGGAGGCCAGGCCACAAGCAGTGTCTCCCTGAAACACTGCATGGCACTGCACAGCCCACGCTGCTGATGGGAAATCTGATTGCCATGGCATGTCCTGAGCTTCCCCATGTGCTTCTTTGGGACAGCACTGGAGTCAGCTCTGCCAGAAATTCAGGTTTTCATTGGATTTCTCATCACAAAGATGTGTTTCTGCTAAGCCAAAATCCACTTTAAGTCAAAAATCCTTGCGGGAAAGATGGGTGGGACACCTCAGCACTTCCCTAGGGCTGCTGGGGTGCAGGGGCAGTGAGAGCCTGCAGCACTCCCCAGGCAGCAGAGAGCACACTCTGCCCTGGCACAGCCTCACAGGAGCCCTGATGGGCATCACTGCTGTGGGGAAGGGCTGGAGGACACCCCAGGTGTCCCAGGAGATCCCAAGAATTTCACAGCCCTGAGCCTCCCATCTGTTCCTGAGAATGGGATAAGGATCTAATTAAGGGGAGATTAACAGGATGGGCTGGAGGCAGCAGTCTCTGCTGGAGGAAACTCAGTTACCTGCTGGAGCTCTCAACAGCTTCATGCAATAGTAGAGAATGGTGAAAGGCAACAATTTTCTCCGAGTTTTCAATAATGCTCCATGCAATAGAGCAAAGGCCCTGTCCTGTCCTTAGGGGAAACAATGCTATAGTTCAGAGAAAAAAATGAAAGAGAAAAAAGATAAATCAAAGCAAGACACAAATCAACTTCCAGCCCAGCATTTTGGGCTACTTAGTGATACACAAGTCAAGACAAAGCCTTGTGGCCCATCCAAAGAAAGGATGATCCTGGCAGGACTTCAGAGACCAAACCTGCACAGCACATGCTCCATCTCCAGACACCAGGCCACCAGTGACCAGGCTGTGCTGGACTGAGAAGTTCTCCAGCCAAGCTCCAAGGGTGACTGATGGTGGTGCAAATGAGGCCACGCTGCAAGGGAATAAACAGCCCTTCAGCAAAAATGAAAAGAATGCCCCAAGTGACCAGAACAAAGAACTCCTGAGGGCCCAATAGGACTCTCTGTCATACTGCTGCAAACTTCAGCCTGAGGTTGAAGGTAGGTTACAAACGTTGCTGTTAGGTACAGACATTTCTAAGATCCCACGCTCGTTTGTAGGCAGAGGAAGAGAGTGTCCATTTCACAGCGTTCCCTTGGCTGCTTCCCTTTCTGTGGCTATCAAAGACCTCAGGTTCGGCTGGAGCTTTGCTGGGGAACTGAAGCCAGCACTTGGAACTGGTGCTTTAGATTCCCTCATCTGAGGACAGGGCCCAAGCCTGAGTCAGGCTCATGGGTGCTGCTCTCTGCCTGCCTGGGGATCGCGGACCATTCCCAACCCTCTCTGAGCGTTCAGCTCCCTCTGATCACTGTTCCTAAGCCCCTTGTCAGAGAAGCAGATGTTAATATTCCCATTTTATGACTAGAAACTGAGGCACAGAGGGTCTGAGTGCCTTGGCCAGAGCCACAGAGGGAGCATCTGGTTTAGCAGAGAGCTGCAGCCCAGCTCCCCAGCAGCAGGCGAGCAGCCAAACTCCTGGAACAGCTTCTGTCAGGAACAATTCCCATATGGAAACATGCCACCAACACAAGGACAGCCTAATTACAATTAAAAAGGAATCTTCCCATACACAAATAGGGCAGCAGTGCCCAATGTATATTTAACCCTTTCCAGCACTGAGCAGGGAGGCTCTCACCATGCAGAAAGGCTTTGAGAGCCCCTGCTGCCAGTGCCACTGCATGGAGGGCACAGCCATGCCTGGTTTGCTGCTCAGCATGGTCCCACAGGCAGCTCTGCTTTTCAGAGAGCTCTGTCCCAGCTCAGCCCAGCTCAGCTGAGCCTCCCCTTGCCTGCCCTGATGCCATTTCCCTGCCAACACACTGCTCACTGCAGTTAAATCCCCTCTGCGCTTTCCTTCGGAAGGGAGGATTTCAAAATTTGATTTGTTTTACTCACTAAGTACTCTCTGGTATTCCCAGCAGATCCTTTAGCTGACAAGGTTTGTACTTGTTGCCACTTTGTTGTGTTTTATGAATGGGGCCCCAGCAGAGCCCCAGACAGCGCTGAGCACAGCGCACATCAGTCTCCCAGAGTTACACACAGAGCTCCCTGCAGGCAGAGCACGCAGCCAGGGAGGACAGGAACTCACCCCAGCAGGGCCTGGGACACAAATCCAACCATCCTGCAGTTTACAGCATGCCTGACCAACGTTTGTGCATCTCAGGGAGATGCTCACACGGTTCACACCATGGCGAGGGTGCCCAGGGGTGGCACAGGGAGGGTGGCAGTGCCCAGCTCTTCACCTCTTCACAGGCCTGCTCTGGGATTCCTGGTGCTCCTTCCCCAATCCCAGGCTGGACTGCTGTCCATGGGGGCTTTAGGGCACCTGTGTGAGCAGGGCTGCTGCTTCCTGAACCTTCTGTGCCTTCCCCTCACCTGCGCCCTGCCCTCCTCACCTCACCCTGCTGCTGGTTAAAGCATGTAATGAGCCACCTTAATGAAGAGTTGCTAAAATCCCCTTCAATTGTTTCCTCCTCGACTAAAGACACATCTGGGCAGTCCTGAATCGCCACCAGGAGTCAAGAGGTGCTTCACCAGGGCAGCAATGGGGTGAAAAACCTGCAACAATCAGATCAGCCACAGTGCTGAGGGAGACAACAGCCCACAAGGAAGGTGCTGCCCAACAATGCATGAAAAGTTCATCCCAGAGCATGATCCCACCTTGCAGACAACAAACAGCAAAGAAACACCAAGAAAAGAAAGTGGAGATTTGAGCCAGGGTTCACCCAGCACAACAACTCACCTCCCACACCAAGCATGGAATGAAACCCCTGCAGCAGGAATTACAGGGCAGCTGTTGTACAATTTCTATACCATTTCCATCCTCTCACTTTATGGGAGAACATTTCACCCCTACAAGGCTGCATTCAAGGCTGACAGCAGAACCAGCAGTGGGATTCCTTGCCCAAAGTCCTTAACAAAGTTTGCTGCCTTTGAAAGTGCGTTCTGTAAATTCTGTTCCTCCGTGCTCTCTGCTGCGCGTGCTCAGAGGGAAAGGCAGGGTGTCTGCAGGACTCCTGACCTCACAACCCCCCCGCGCCTTCTCCTGCAGCCACAGATCCACACAGAGCCACCCCTGCTGCTGCCTGCACCCAGAAAATGGAACTGGATGAGGGCATTGCAGGTTACTCGAGTCCCCAGAGAAATCAGCAGGAGTTTTTTCACTCACCTCCTTAGGAACAAAACCTCTCTGAATAATTCCTGCCTCCCACCAGTCTGCTGCTCAAAAATCTTTTTGGCTGGGATTCATCAAAGCAAGCCATAAAATTTCAGTGAATCTAATTTAGGCTTAGGGTCAAGTGTGTGGCACCTTAAACCCCCTAGAATTTTACTTTATTTTCAACAAAATTAATTTTTCAAAGCATGTAAGGAAGTGAAAGTAAGACAAGTATCTCTGCCTTGAAAATTTGTCTTGTATCATCTTCATTAGCATCTGTCACATTACACCCAGAGATAGAGTTTGCTGTGAGTGACAGAACGTGGCAAGTCAGGACATGCAGGTGTGTGACAAACAAAATCAGTGTAATCATGAGGCTCAGAAAATTGCTTTTAATGTCATGTTTATAGATGTAATTCTGTAAAATTACCTGGGCAGGATATAGAAGGATTTTGCTTTACACAACTGCCTGGAAATCCTAAAATTGCAGGTATAGAGGTGGGACTTCACTCACATTTTACTGCAAGGACATAATGCAGGAAGTAAAGATGTGTCAAGCAGCAAAGTGACCTTTTAAATACTGGTAAATAAAATGGCATTTTATTCCAATTCTTTCCAGTCAATGGTGGGAAAAGGTTTTAAACACAAGTCAAGAGTTGAGGAGGGGACTGGGAACAGAACTTTGCAGCCCATCCCACAGACAGTCTAGGACCTACAGCAAATATGTGAAAAACATCACATTTGTAACTAAAAATAAAATGCCACTTCATTTGGTGGCTGTGCAATAGTGATTTCATACAGTGCCATTAAAAGTAAAATTCAAACAGGAGGAACTGCTGAGTGCTGCTAAACTGCAGAATTTTTAAGTTCTTTTGAGGCAAGAACATGTCAATCTTTTATATGTCTGCAAAATGCCATGAACATCTACAGCAGTCCATAAATCATAAAGGGAACGATACAAGCAAACAGGAATTATGGGATCTTATCTCTCTGGCAGATTTTGCCCTATGGATAAAGTAGCTTACAAAGCAATAATGGAATATTATCAGCAAAATAAAGTTTTAGTGGCTTTTCATTCTTAGCAGCATTTTCCTAGCACCATGTCAATAGAAGCAAAGCTTCATCTGGGACCAAAAAGTTCTGATTTGCATTTGTTATCATGCAAAATGAGATTTTATTCTGCCCTTGCCTTCAGAAACACTGCATAAGATCATGCATAAGATCAGATCACAAAATTAAAACAATTTATTGTACTGGAAGTCTCTTCTGTTGGTCTTGGCCAAGTTCCCAGTTCAAGTGATTAGTGAAAGCACAGAAATGCTAATTAGCAGGGCAGGCTCCTCAGAACCCGCCCCGTTTGTGTTCAGGGGGTATTAACAGGTAGACTAACCATGCTCTCACTAAAATTACTGTCTGCTCCATCATTAATCACCAAGACAGGAAATTCAATGAGCACTTTCAGCAGACAGATAATTTATGCCTGGAGCTGAAGCCCTCCCTGCCTTGGTGTGGTCCTTCAGCGAGGGCCCAAGAGCATCAGCAGCTCACAGACATGAAAATCACACCCTGCAGCCCATCTGAGGATTCCCACAGCTCTAACTGCTCTTTCTTTGCTCTCCTTTTTGAGTCTCATGAAATTTTCAAGACTTTTCATCAGTCAAAACAAGCAGAATCTTACTTTTTACATTCAAATGCAAGAGCAATCCTTCTTCAGAATCACTTGACTCCAGAAGTCTGGGATTTTGAATGTAAATATTTGAGAAGACATGATAGAAAAAGTGACTTGTCAATGTGCATCATCATCACTACTTAATAAAACCCCTCTGTGCATGAGTACCAGCACTGTCCTGGTGTTTTATGGTAAATGGGTGGAACCAAAGCCGAAATAACAACCAAATAAAGCTTTGGTTAGCAGGAAACCAAACTAGATTAGCTATGAAGGGAAATGTCTTTCATGTCATCAGATAAAGAGTTGCTCCCTGGTTTTTGTCAAACATCAGCTGCTGGTGTGAATTCAGAGCTCCCCTCTTGATCTCCCAAAATCAAATGGTCCCACAAACTTTAGGAAAACCTTGCAGCATGAGACCTCCAAAAAAAGGAAACTTTCCATTGCAAAAAGCGCTCAGGAAACAGCAGCATAATTGGCTGCATGAGAGAGAACATCCAAAAAGCAATTAAAGGCTCCTCCTGGACTGGGCCTAACCCTGCCACGTCCCAACTGCAACACACACTTCACATTCCAGAAGGCAGCTCCCACATAATGGTTCAGCAACCTACACTGCTGCCAGGAATAGAAAAGTACATCAGACTTCAGCAATTAAGTTTTTCTGTGCTACATAAGCAGGAGAAGAACCATACAAAGAAAATAGCAGCACAGAAGATGAACAGGATGAATTACAGGCATCAGCAGTAACAGATAAAAGAATAGCTGCTTTCTTTCATTCAATAATGTATTTGGAGGAGTAAAGCTTGTGCTGACAATGAAAAATGTAACAAGTGGGACTACAAATAAATTGCAGTTAGCATTCATTTCGTCAGAGAGAGTCCAAAATTCAGCTTAAGGTTCACATTTTGTAGAAAATTTCTACCTAGGTCAAAGACTTATCCTACAATTTAGGTCACAATAGACCTTGAAATTGAATTTTATTTGGAGTGGGAGGACAGATCGGGTTAAGGAAGGTCAGGCTTGCCAAAAACCATTTTAGTTTTGTATTTAAGCATGAATTATGAGCAAGGGGGAAGAAAAATAGTAAAATATAAATGGGGGCTTTTGTGTGTTACTATGCTTTGTTAAAAGAATCCTTATCTACAGTGTAAAAGGTACTAGAATCTAATCAACTGCTCCCAGCAGGAAGCCAGGAGTAGCACTTAGAGAGTGCAGCAGACTGCCATATAATCATGGCTGCAGCAGAATTACAGCTCACAGAAGCCCAGCACTCCTGTTGATCTCTGCTGGAGCTTCGGGGTGGAGGGAGAGGAGGAGGAGGAGGGAAGAAGTCCAGCAGACATCCCCTCATCAAAAAAGGGAAACTACAGGATTAACTGGGGCCAGCCCCAAAGCTTCACCAGTGCACTCAATCACAAGAGGCAAAACCACAAATTGTTCCACTGCAGGTGATCAGCTCCTTGTTCCATTCAGCTGGTTCCATTCAATTCCTGCTCCCACCCATCCAGTTCTCCAGCTCTTTATACTATTTATTGCTATATATAAATATAAATATATTTTGTAAAAGTATCAGAGAGTTTGTTCTGTAAAACACCAAGAAAGGAGCCCTCCAGTGGCTTTCAACCTTCATGCAAAGAATAAAGGTACAAATGCCTGGATAGCTCCAAATCAACAGGCATCTGCTGGTGTTTTCAGCTTCTGAGAAAACATTGGACACTTTTTTCCCCTCCACCACAGTCTTTTCAGAACATGTCTGTGTTCATCTGGCTTGGGGTTGCCATGCATGTAAAACATGAGTGGTTGGAAGAGCTGAGCTAATTGTGGAGCAGCAAACAGCTCCTCAAAGGGAGCTCAGATCTCCAGAACAGCCCCTGGAAATGCTGCTTTGGGATGGAGGACAGCGAGGTGAGGGAAAGATAAATGTTCAGGGTGTGCAGGGAGGAGCAGAGCTCTGGCTCCTGCCTGAATCAGATGCTGGGCTGGGACAGCTCTCATTTCATGCAAGTGTCAACTTTTCAGCATTGCTGAACCCCAGGGAGCTCTCAGGCTGATGTACACATTGCTGACCACACTGCAGAGGGGCAGGGCCTCCCATTTAAGGAAAATCCTGAATAAAGGTGCCCAAAACAGAGAGAACAGCTGCCCTCTGGCTTCCTGAGCGCCAGCTGAGGCTCTGTAATGAGCTCCCCAAAAATCTGTCCCTGAAACAAGCACAAGTCCACTGGCACCTGGGGACAGCATCCTGCAGGTGACTCCACACCAGCACAGGTACCAGAGATGGATTTTTGGAGCCTGTGGAATTGACTAATAAACAGCTCATAACACTAGGATGACAATTGGTAATCAAATGAAAACATTCAGTATGAAAGAAGTCATTTTCTCCTACAAGGTGTTGTTAAGCAGCAGTCACAAGGTGTTGTTGACTGAATAAATAACAATTTTCATTATTAAGGCATTCATAGTCAGTATGTTCCATACTCATCATTATCATTTTTATTAAAAAAAAAAAGTCTACTTTTCCTTTATGGCAAGGCTTGGGAATGACAGATGATCCATCAGCTTATCTGCTGATTTTTAATGACAGCATTTTGCATTCATTATTCCCTACTTAAATGACTCTTTTTAAAAGAGGAATAACTTATTTCTTGCTCTGGTTACTAGAGAAATTAACTGGTACACCATTAAGAAGTGCTTGTCTAACAAAAAGCTACACCAGTCACAGACTTAGAGAACCAGCAAGGACATAAATTGTCCAAGAGGGAGAGTGAAAACAGGAGCCCATATATCCAAAAACCTCCACTCTCCCCTCACTGCCAAGGTCAATACTTCCAGATTTAAATCTCTGCACCGAAAACTCCCAAGAGAAAGGACAAAATAATTCTTTAGGCTTGTGCAGGGCTGATGGCTCCCTGAGCCGAGGTGGGGGAAGCCTTGGGGCAGGCAGGGTCCCCCTGTCCCTGTGCCCAGGGATATTTCCCAGGGAAATCACAGCTCCAGCTCAGGCAGCAGCTCAGCAGCGCTGGGAAATCACTGATCAGGGACTGAGCTCTGCCAGCCCTGCTGCTGCCCCCCAGCCAACGCAGCCAAAGAGCCCAAAAATGCAGCGCCCAGAGCACACATGCAGCAGAGCAACCCCCAGCAGCAAAGCTCTCCCTGGGACTTGTACGTGCCCAGCGTTTTAGCCCAGTGAGCCCAAGAACTCCAGAAGAATTAAACCAGTTCATTAATTACATCAACAACAACAACAACAAAAAAAATATCAAAAAAAAGAAAGGCATTTTTGCAAGATCAAGTTATTGGCAGTTGGTTTTAAGGGAAGCTTTTTTGCTAAAGCTTTAGTGATTTGCCTTAATGACTGCAATATTTCACAGCAAAGCCCTGAACAAGTGTCCTGGGAAAATCCACACAGACCAGCTTGGAGAAAGAACAAACACAGCTTCTGAGTGTGAGTTCCCAAAGACAGGACTTTGGGAATGACATGCCCAAATAAAATGGTATTTTCAGCCAAGTGCCAAGGGGAGGCTCCCCTGTTACAGGCCCAGGGAGATGAGCTGGTGAACAGTCCTGCTGCAAAGTGCTTAACTCCCATTTAATGCTCTTCTCGAATAAACACCAGTGTTACAGAAACAAACAAAAATCACATGCTGACACTGACAAAAGCACCAGCCAATTTTCATGTTTTCATTTTACAAGAGTTTATAACTTTTCACGTTAACTATAAAAAACATAAACATAAAAAGTTTGTAACTTTTTAAGTTGTAAACACAGGTGAGGCATATTAATGGCAAAATGAGTGCAAAATTCTAACTAAAGCAAAAAATAATTTATGCAAAGTTAATGCTGGGCTGTTTTATAATGTGTTTGGCACAGATGATTCGAATAAATCAATGTAACAAACTTAATATTTGCCTGTCTAGCAACAGCACCTCCTAACAATAAAATGAGTTTAAGTTTTGGCTAAATGCCTAATAAATGAGTTGTTAGCTTTTGTACTTTAATGCACTGGCTATTAAGTAAGCAAGTCAACACATCACGAATGGAATCCAAATGTGTGCACTAGGCTTTGCTACCAGCCAAACTCATAAACTGGTAAAAGAGGGAATTAAACACACCTCAAACACCAGCTCCCCGATTTCACATTCATTCAATAATCTTTTCCAGTCTATTATATCAAAGAACAATCCAATTATGGTACTTAAATCCCTGTGCACAGTTGCCAAAAATAATTTCCTTAGCAACACTTGAAATATCCCCAGAAACGTTCCCACATTACAGAAAATTCCAGTTTCTGATTTCCACAGTATTTCAGGTGTGACACACTAATGCCTGTCATTACACAGAACGTGGCTCACCATCAAGACTTATATTTTCTGCAGATTGGTGTCTCTAATTGCAGGCTCTGAGCACCTCCTTTATCATCACACCTGCCATGAAAAACGAGACAGGTACTTCAGAGCAAGTGGGTACTTAAGTGGCACCCTACATCAAGGGGCTCTCCTGAGGCTGGAATAGGTTTGCAAGCTGGGACTGCATTAAAAAGTACAATATTTACAGAACAATCAGGTCATGCTTCTGTGGCATAAGGGTTTGGATCACATCTCCTCCCTCCCTCTGGGGTTTCCATAAGGATCCATGAAGATTTCCCACCAATGAGGGGATGGAAATTATCTCGAGGTGCTGCACAGAAACCTGAACTTGTGCAGACCCCACATTTACAAGATGTTTTGTACTAAGAACTGTATTTCCTGGGTATTCACCCCAACAAACACCAAGGAAAAGGCTACTTCAACCCATCAAGGGAAAAAGGTAATTAAATAATGGAAAAAAACCCCAAAATCCAACACACAACCACTGTGGTCCTGGAGTCAGGACTCATTCTGAGTGAGGAGTTCAGCAGCCATGGTTACCTGGGCTTTATCACTCACACTTCAGCTGTCAATTAGCACGGCTGCCAAGTGCCACAGATCTCTGCAAAGCTCTAGAAAGTCCCCAGAACTGGGCAGATTTTGGTCATGGAACCTCCTGAGGCAGCCCAGGTGCCATCACCCCCATGGCCATTGAACACAGTGCCCAGGAGGAGCAGGCAGGCCGGCAGCAGAGCCTCGGGGAGCCCTGATCACTGTGGATGTGCCCTCATTCCCTTTGGCACCCAGGGTGGAACCACGCAGCTCCAGAGGGTGAGCAATGATTTCAGCAGCCACTCACTCATCTGCGTGCGCTGCAAATTGGCTCCCAGCCTCCCTGCCACATTCCTGCAGTCCTAATTATACAGACCACCCTACCCTGAAATTAAACTTTCCCAACTGTTACATCAATATTAAGCTTCACGTTGAGGAATGATACACCCAAGACCGAGGTAATTAGGTCAAATTAAAAAACAAGACTAATTTCAGAATGATTTGGTTCGCTTTTCTGCTGCTCAGAATAGGGTTTGGATCAGGTTCTATGGACTACACTCATGAAGAGTTCATTTAAGCCACTCCTTTGCATGTTGCCCTCTGCACCAGGAAGAGACCAAAGGGTCTGGAGTTCCAATGTTTGGGTTTTGTTGCCTTTTTTTTTTTCCCTACTATTTTTCTAATTCACTGTAGTCCCATTAAAAAAATGCTGCCAAAAGAAATTCTCTGCATTTTCTCTGGATTTGCACAAAGCTTTCTACCGGTTTGGCAAGTCCAGAGATCTTTATCAAACATTAATTTTCTAAGTAATTTTCATGCCTCTGTTTGTATTGAGTTCTTCCACCAAGACATTCCTTATTTTCCAAAATTTCCAGCCAACAGAACATTGACTGCACACCAGGCTGCTCCAGCTACCAGAGGTGCATTTGTTCAAAAATATTCTTTTGGGTCATAACACGGGATGGAGTAAGATGGAGCAGGAAGAGTGGCTCAGCCATCCCCTTCCTGGGCTGGTGAAACAGGGCCAGGAGCAATTATCTGCTCTGGCAGCCACTGCCCCAGCTCTGCTGGGGCTCTACCACAGCAGCACTGAGCCCAGGAGAGAGGCAGAAACAGCCATCCCAAAGAGCTGGCTGGCCAGGGGGAATCCATGTGGCTTCCAGGATATTAGGCTCCCTACAGGAGATGGAGACAATTTCATTGTTCTTGGCCTTGAATGGAAAAAAAAAAAAAAAGGAAAAAAAAAATGAAAGTGGAAAAAAGACCCTCCAGAAATGCTGTTTGATCCTCACACCAGAGTTTTCTACAATAAGCTGTCCCTCCCACTGCTGTTAATTTGTCTATTATTTTTATGTCCTCTCTCAGCTGCTGTGAGGAGTCAGTGCTTTCATCTAACAGGAACATTGCCAAGCTGGCCTGGCTTCTTTCACACAAAAAGGCTGAGATGTAAGGAATAAAGGTTGGTTAAAATTCTTCTAATTCAGGTTTTCTTTGTGACTCAGTGGAATTGCTAATGTTTGAAAATGTGAAAATGCTCCTCACTGGACACTCCTCACACAAAGAACAGACTCTGTCACTTACAGCAGAGGTCACAGCCTGGAAACTGCTGCATTAAAGATAAAATCCCCTCCATCAATGGCTCAAGGGACAGAGCAGCCTTGGGGGTGGCCAAAGGCCAGGAAATCCTGCAGGACCTAAAGGCCATGGGCATCCTACAGCCACAGCACATTTCCTTGCCCAAAACACCTCTGACCTGAGGAAAGTGCCTAAGAAGAGGAGGGAAAGACCCAAATACACAGCACCACAGCATTTGTGGCTTCTCCCCACACCTTAAGCACCCCTAATTTTTAATTCAGAGCTTTCCTTCTTCCAAACCAGCTGAAGTCTGGCTTCATGGAAATATGGCTTTCATGGTGGCAAGAGTTCCTGAGGAACTCCAATGTCCTCACCTACAGCAGCCTGGCAGAGGGTGACAGCAGTGGTTTTCCCTCCCACTACCTGCCTTTTTCCCTCCCCATCTCCCTGGCTTTATCCCTCCCCATCTCCCTGGCTTTTCCCTCCCACTCCCTGGCTTTTCCCTCCCACTCCCTGGTTTTTCCTTCCCCATCTCCCTGGTTTTTCCTTCCCCATCTCCCTGGTTTTTCCTTCCCCATCTCCCTGCCTTTTTCCCTCCCATCTCCCTGCCTTTTTCCCTCCCCATCTCCCTGGTTTTTTCCCTCCCCATCTCCCTGTTTTTTTCCCTCCCCATCTCCCTGTTTTTTTCCCTCCCATCTCCCTGCCTTTTTCCCTCATCTCTTCTCAATTCTTTCCTGCCTGCCTTCCACACCTCCCTGTGTTTCCTTTCTCCCCCTGCTCCTCTCACTCATTCCCTTTCTGGTGCTCTGTGAACTCCATGGCACCCAGCCCACTGCCTTTGCATGGCCTGAAATAAGACCCAGCAAGGCTGGCTGGCTGCAGCAGTTACTGCTCTTTTGTGCACAGCAACACATGCAATTGATCTTCTGTCAGACAAGTGCTGCTGCTGGTGGCACTTTACACACTGGCTGTCCTGGGGCCAGGCGGGTTCCTGTGGCAATAAACACATCAGGAAGTGTTTGAGTGCACGGCCTGATGCCTTCCCCAGGGTGGGGAACAGCACTCTGTGTGTGTACACTGGCTGCAGCCCATCCTTCTGGCATTATTTATCTTCCAGGAGCTCCACAGCCTGCCCTGTGCTGAGCTGACACTGGGTACAGGCACAGCTCAGCCTCCAGGAGGCCAAGGCACTGCAGGCAATCAGCTCAGCCAAGGCCAGGCTCAGCCTGGAGAGGGGCATTGGGAGTCTCTGCCCCACAGCCCCTCTCTTGATGGCTTGGAGGGGACATCAGACCCAAGTCTGTCATTCTGGAGGGGAATTCAACACAGAAGCACCTCCAGGGAGCTCTGAGAGAGAATGCCCACCTGGCAGAGGGGGCTGAGCGCCCCAGGCTGCCCCTGGTTGGTTCTCGCCCCATGACGGGGGGACTGCAAGGTGCAGGGGGGAATGGAGCTCCCAGCAGGGCAGGGACAGCGGGCTCCCAGTGTCACCTGTGCCACAAACCCTGCCACAAACCCTGCCACAAACCCTGCCACAAACCCTGCAAAGTGAGCACAGAGAGAGCAGAACAAACCCTGCCACAAACCCTGCAAAGTGAGCACAGAGAGAGCAGAACAAACCCTGCCACAAACCCTGCAAAGTGAGCACAGAGAGAGCAGAACAAACCCTGCCACAAACCCTGCAAAGTGAGCACAGAGAGAGCAGAACAAACCCTGCCACAAACCCTGCAAAGTGAGCACAGAGAGAGCAGAACAAACCCTGCCACAAACCTGCCCAGGTGAGCACAGAGAGAGCAGAACAAACCCTGCCACAAACCCTGCCACAAACCCTGCCACAAACCCTGCAAAGTGAGCACAGAGAGGGAAGAACAAACCCTGCCACAAACCTGTCCAGGTGAGCACAGAGAGGGAAGAATAAACCCTGCCACAAACCCTGCAAAGTGAGCACAGACAGGACAGAACAAACCCTGCCACAAACCCTGCAAAGTGAGCACAGAGAGGGAAGAATAAACCCTGCCACAAACCCTGCCACAAACCCTGCCACAAACCCTGCAAAGTGAGCACAGAGAGAGCAGAACAAACCCTGCCACAAACCCTGCAAAGTGAGCACAGAGAGAGCAGAACAAACCCTGCCACAAACCCTGCAAAGTGAGCACAGAGAGGGAAGAACAAACCCTGCCACAAACCCTGCAAAGTGAGCACAGACAGGACAGAACAAACCCTGCCACAAACCTGCCACAAACCCCGTCCAAATGAGCACAGAGAGGGAAGAACCCCAGCTCTCGTTTTCAAGACATCCCCAAAGCTTTGAAAACAAAACCAAATGATCTTTCCTCAGCTGATCATCCATGCCAGCAATGCATATTTAATTTAAATAAATATATGCACAAATCTTAACTGGCAGCAAATTTTACATCTTTCTTTTGGCTGATATTCCTGGTTCAAAGAGTATTCACAAGCACAGGAAAAACAGTGAATTATTTTAAAACTGGAGGATGCATTTGCATGCCTATAAATACATAAAATAACTGCTTTTTCTGCTTCAAAGCTACATTAAAATTAGTTTTATAAAATAAGTTAATAATTTGAATTCTGTAAACACCTCTTAAAACAGTAAAGAAACTGAATGATCATAAGAGAATCTTAATTTTTCATTCATTTAAAGGCAGAGGATGTAAAATGTTAGAGCTGAGCTAGACTGCATCAATTTAAAAAATACATAAACTTCCAGGTAACAGAATAAATACTTCTGAGGACACCAAAAAAAAAAAAAAAGCCTTCTGAAGATTTCACTCTTTCTACTTCTGCATACTGAGTGCCCCTCATGCAAGTTTAATTTATGCAGTGACAGATATCCTGAGAGACAGAAGCTGTATTAAAGACATGAAGATAAAATAATCCCAAGGTGAGAAGCACCACTTTGGTCTCAAAAACACTCAGCACTACAGGTTAAATCAATTTGATTAACTTTGCTAGTTAGCATAAATATAACCTTCCTGATTAAAATACTAGTTTGTCAAGGATCAGACTCTCCTTACCTGGTAATAATCCAATCCAATTAAATGGCTGTTCCTGAGGAAGGAAAATCATCTCTCAGTATAAAATTCCCTTTCAGAGCTGTTGAAACTCTCTGGCCCAAGTTTTTGTCTTGGTGCCACCTCCTCTGTCCTGAACCACGGGCTGGGTCACATGAAGAGTTTGCTCTTCAGCTTTCCAGCAAGGAGAACACCAAGCAGCATGAAATATGTTCTGTTCTGGAGCCTTTCAGATGAGACCATGGAAACTCAGCTCCTGCTCAGCACTGATTTGAAATAACCTAATCCTATAAAATGCTAAATCACCCTGGCAAAGCTCCTGCAGTCCTGTTCCTGAGGATATCAGCCCTGAGTTATGGGGTACCACAGCTTGCCAGGATGGACCAGGCTCTCAGGGCATTTTTTCAAGCCCTCTTGCCCTGGTCCCACTGCAGGCTAATTTGTGGCATGTTCCTGAAATGCTTCCAGAGAACTCTCAGGAGCACAAGAACTGCAAGGCTCCATCCATCTTTTGGCAAACGCAGTGGAAAAAACCTGCACGGTTTTGCAAAGTGGGATCTGCTTGCAGGAAACCACCAAGGACTCGTGTCTGGTAAACTCCCAAATTTTGGCTATTTCAAGGGCGTTTCTTGCACTGATCCAGCACTGAGAGCACTGGGTAAGATCCCAGCCCTTCAGCAGCTCAGCTGTTCTGCACAGAGGGCTGGAAACACCTGATTTTCAGCAAAGCCCACCAGCCCTGACTCCCCTGCACTCAGAGCAGAAATCCACACAGATCCTTCCCCATGGAAGTGCTGGGTCCCAGCTGCAGGCACAGAGCAGAATTGTTTGTGCTTGAAGAATAAATGGTGTCTTTTTGAACCAAAACACTGCTGCTTCAACTATCCCACCAAAATGAGATTCTCAGAGTTCTGCCCCAAGGACAGAGCTCGAGGGAGAAGAGGCACAGATGGCAAGAACCAATCTCCTCACTCAATGAGTGACAAAAACCTCCTTTGAGATAGCAAAAGTAAAGGCAAAGCAAGGCTCCACACAGATGAGAAAAGATGTGGGCAAATATACTGGTGTGTGTGTATTTAAAATAAATCTCTTCTTTTTATGCTCTTTGTTCAACTGCATTATCAAAAAAGAGGTTTTAAATACAAGCTTATGAGACTACTAAAGAGGTGAATTTATGAATGTATTCCTAACAAAACACACTCTTGAAGGCTTTAATCTGTGAATTGTGACAACCATGGACAAAATGGATTTTTAATAGAATATAATGTAAACTGCCTGAAACACTGTGATAAGGAATTTTTTTTTAAGTAATGCACAAAAAAGGCAACGATGCACTCTGCATGAAAGGAGGAAAGGTCTTAATTTAAAGCATTTTAATGGACACTCAATTTGCGTAGGGAAATGTGAGAAATGGAGATGAAAACCTCCTGATAGCAGCACCACTGCAGAGGGGAGAGGGAGGAAGATTAGAAAAGTAAGCAAATTTGAAAATGCTCCAGCTGATAACAGGGGCTGAAAGGAATGCAGACAGGATTAAACATGTCAGAGCCCAGAGCCCTGCTCTCCCTGCAGGCTCTGGCTGTCAGGGGCTCTTATCAGAGCTGAGCACTGGCAGAGCACAGCCCAAGAGCAAGGCAGACCTGCCCGGGGTGAAGGGCACCAGGAGGGCACAGATCTCACCCAGCCAGGGTGGCTGTGGCTCCTGGGGGTTTCTCAGTGTCCCCAAAGCTCCCAGAGCTGTGCCAGGGGCTGGTTGGGTTTTCCAGCCCGCACAAAGCCCAAGGGAGGCTCAAACCCACCATGAAGTCGGGCAAATCTTACCCAGAAATCAGCTAAGCTCAGCCCAGAGGCTCAGCCCTGGCTTGCCCACTGCTCCTCTACCAGCTGGGCCAGTCAGCAGAACTGAAATTAATTCCAAGAGAGAAAGAAGCACCTCCTCTGAGGTGGATGAACCATTCTGCTCACTGACAGCTTCTGCTCTGCCACAGAAGGGGCTGATCCTGCGCTCTCACCCAGACAGAAACTGCCCTCCATGAAGATCCTTGGATTCTAAAATGAACCAGCTCTAGTGACAATTCTATCACCTTGACTTTAATAGAAGCAAGTTCAGGTCTCCCATCATTTCAATGAAACAGCAGAACTTCTACATAAAACACTTGACATTCTTCAGAAGAAACAGGAGGACCATCATTATGACCAAAAAGACAAATTAAAGGAAAGATCAAAGTTAAATATTTACTCTAAGCACTACAATATTTGCAAATCTGGAAGTGATCTTTCAGCAGTTTCCATTTGCATACTTTAATTAATCCAAAAATATTAAACTAATCTCACAAAGGAAAGGGTCAAAGTATTAATTAACTTGAGATGCATTGCTTTTCTGCAATTTAACAGTTCAACACAAAGCAAAACTCAGTTTTAATAAAAACTAAGTTACTGTGACAGGTATAATTTCATGGATTAGTGAAACCCCATACAAGGCAATAAGTTTCAATGTTCAGGCTATTTTTTTTTTGGTCCAACTTTAAAAATAGTCCCTTCATTTTGATTTCAGTAACATCAGATGACCTCAATCTTCCTTTGACCTCAGTATTTCACTTTTAAACTGATGGTTTTCCACCTTGCTCCAAAGGGAGCAGAGGTCGTGCTTGTTAGAGGAAAGAGCCTGATGGGGTTCACAGGGAGCAGACCCTGCCCAGCCACCTGTTGCTTTTTGGGACTGCCTAAAAACAGAGGGCAGATAAAATAAAAGGAATAAAAAGCAGTTATATTTATTGAAGGGCCTTCATTAAAGGGGAAGGCAAAGCCCCCCAGGGGCTACACCCAAAATGGACCACATTTCTCTGGTTTAGTTCCTTTTTTTTTTTCTGTTGGCTCTTTGGCAAGAGGAATTCTTGTCAAAGAACCCAATTCTCTGGTTCTGTTCATATTTTTTCTGCTGGCTCTTTGGCAAGAGGAATTCTCGTCAAAGAACCCAATTCATCAAAGAACCCAATTCTCTGGTTTAGTTCATATTTTTTCTGTTGGCTCTTTGGCAAGAGGAATTCTTGTCAAAGAACCCAATTCTCTGGTTCAGTTCATATTTTTTCTGTTGGCTCTTTGCAAGAGGAATTCTTGTCAAAGAACCCAATTCTCTGGTTCAGTTCATATTTTTTCTGTTGGCTCTTTGGCAAGAGGAATTCTTGTCAAAGAACCCAATTCTCTGGTTCAGTTCACATTTTTTCTGTTGGCTCTTTACAAGAGGAATTCTGCTGCCCCGAAGCGTCACGAGCAGCAGATGTCAGCTGGGACTGGGAGGGCGCTGCCTCCAGTTTAATTCAATAATCTATTCCCAAGAAGTGAAACCAAAGGGGAATAAAGCTCTCAGCAGATCACGTCTGGCTTTGCAGGGAGGCAGAGGAGCAGTGCTGCAGCTCACTGATGAGGTGTTTGTGTGTGTGGGGCTCACCTGTCGGTGGCGCCGGGGTCGTTGTGCACGCAGGTGAGCGTGGCCGTGCTCCGGGCGCTGTCCGTCTCCTCCTGCACTCCCCACTGGTCCGCATCGCTCACCCTGATGTCCGAGATCCTCACTCCTGGGCCCGTCCTGATCCTGTCGGGGACAGCAAGGATTGCCTTTGAGACACAGTGGAAATTTTCAAGAGGAAAAAAAAAAAAATTGAAATTTTTAGAAATCCGTTTTGGTTTAGGTGAAAGGTGCGTCTTTGAGTTAAGGCTGTAGTTTGCAAACGTTGCTGTTTAGTCTGATGCCTGTTCTCGTAAAAAGCCTAGGCTCAAAGAAACTGCTTCAGAGAAGGACAGTGATAAGGAGGGGGGGACAGACAGAGAGACAGAAACTGCTGTGAGAGCAGGTCAACCTGACCCAGGAATTCTTTCTGATAAAGAAAAATTAGCAGCAAATGTCACGTGAAATTTTTAAAAAATGGATATGTATGAACCTTTTGTGAAATTGTATGCACATGTATTTGAGAGGGGGATAAAAAGGGACCTGGAGTTCCCAGAGGCACACATGTCTTTTAGGGAGAGTAATCTCCATGTGCTGTAATAAACATACCAGCTTTACAACTTTCACAAAGTTGTGGAGTTTTGTTTGCCTCTGCAAAACGCCTTAGCCACAGATCAACCCAGAGAGGTGAACCAGGAGGCTGAGAGGAAATACTCCCTCTCCCATCAATAACAGGCTTCAACCACGAGTCACTCTGCTTTAAAAACATAAACCAGGTCCAGTCATTTACAGAGGTGAGGTATGAGTTTCATTACGTGCAAAGCCAGCCAACTTTAACTTGAGCAATGTGGAGAGATTAAGAATGGTTTCTGCTTCTGCAGCACCAGTCTGATACAAATGAAACAGATGTGATGAAGCATAAGTTGATTTAATTTGCTGTGTCTGTCCGGCAGTTTGAGATGGGGAATAAGAGCAATGGGATATAAAATACATCCTCCTGCCTGCAAACATTTGGGAGTGAGGTATCTCTGATATTAGGCATGTCTGCATGGAAAAAAAATGAGTTTCATTGCTCAAAGACCATAATGCAGGAAGGAGAGAAAAGGAGTAAGTTATCCTAGACTGAGGGAGGAAAACAATTATGTCATTGCAGCAGGATCTATCAAACTGGGCACATCAGACTGCTGCTGCCGAAAATAATATGATGCTGACATGGAAAACTTTGATTTCCTGAGAATGGCTACAGTTTGAGAGCAGTGTGGTAGCTGGGAAATGTCGCCGGGTTTGGGCTCAGAAAAAATAAAATTTGCCAAAAATAAAAAGTCCATGCTCCAGCGAGGCTCAGCGTTAGGAACAGATTGCCAAGGAATAGGAAACAAACTGCTTTTATTAGCAGGAACTTCATTTGTGCAGCTTGACTCCTGAAACAAGCCTGGGATTACAACAGGAGTGCTGCAAATATGCCTGGAGAACGATTAGGCAGAGAGAAACTGCTGCAGCGCCACGCGCGCCACTGCTGCGACTTAATTAATTAAAAGCAAAGCCAAGAGGGACCTTTTAGTTATATGGTGGAATGGAACAGCACTGCTGGGACCTGGAGTGTTATTTAACAGTGAGTTGTGATGGGTTTACCCCATGCCTCATGGCCAGTTGGTGCTCGTGTCACACCATTAAAAACTTCCTTGGAGCTCTGGCTGGGTTCACGGGCTTGGATCAAAGTGAGTTCACAGCTCCATGGGTGGTCTGTTCCTCTGAGAAGGAATTAATTCATCCTGCTTTTATGATATCCTTATTTTTGCCTGTAAGCCTTCAGTGACTTGATGGGTCAAATCCATGCCTGGCATAACCAAGCTGATGAAAAATATTCTCTGTAGCAGGACTGTACCTGATATTTTTATAATTGTGTCCTTCCTGCTTTCCCACAGGCATTCACATCTCCAAACAGCATTCCTCAAAGCTGATGTGCCCTTTCCTATCACCTCCTCTTCTTTTTTTAGAGGGACATTCACTTATTCTGTAGTAATTGCTCTGGACCAAATAATTCCTGCAAGACACCTTCATGGCTTCATTTCAGCCTGAGTTGTAATTCACATGAGATAGAGAATTAGGCCCTGAGCAAGGGATTCAATATTTTCTTTCATTAGTCAACCACTTTTGAAAAAAAAATCATTGGGACCTGGCAAAAAAAAAAAACCAAAACCAAAAAACCCAAACAAATCAAAGTACCTGTTTTTAAATTTTCTCTTACCCAGCCAAATTTGTATTTTTTTGAGAAATTCCTGTCACCATTCTCTCAAGTTCCCATTATTTTCTTGACAATGTGTCTGAAAACTTCTAACCTGACTTTTCACCCAGGTCAAATCCTGGTTAATTAAAGGTTGATTGAAGGGCAGGAGACGCTGGGGGGACAGGCACACCAGGACAGTTGGAACTTATCCACAATTTCAGGATTCATCAGCTTTTTCCCATCTGCCAGAAGCTCGTTATGTCCTCCTACACAGCTTTTGCACTGCAGAGAGCTTCACTCTGCAGCAGCTCCTTTGGTCTGTCCTGAACCAAAGCTGGGGAGGAAGAGGATGAGGAGCTACAATGAGGATGAGGAGCTACAACGAGGATGAGGAGCTACAATGATGATGAGGAGCTACAATGAGGATGAGGAGCTACAATGAGGATGAAGAGCTATGAGGATGAAGAGCTACAATGAGGATGAAGAGCCACAACGAGGATGAAGAGCTACAACGAGGATGAGGAGCTACAATGAGGATGAAGAGCTACAACAAGGATGAGGAGCTACAATGAGGATGAAGAGCTACAACGAGGATGAAGAGCTACAATGAGGATGAAGAGCTACAACGAGGATGAAGAGCTACAATGAGGATGAAGAGCTATGAGGATGAAGAGCTACAATGAGGATGAAGAGCCACAACGAGGATGAAGAGCTACAACGAGGATGAGGAGCTACAATGATGATGAGGAGCTACAATGAGGATGAGGAGCTACAACGAGGATGAAGAGCTACAACGAGGATGAAGAGCTACAACGAGGATGAAGAGCTACACTGAGGATGAAGAGCCACAACAAGGATGAAGAGCTACAATGAGGATGAAGAGCTACAACGAGGATGAGGAGCTACAGCGAGGATGAGGAGCTACAATGAGGATGAGGAGCTACAATGAGGATGAAGAGCCACGAGGATGAAGAGCTACAACAAGGATGAGGAGCTCCAATGAGGATGAGGAGCTACAATGAGGATGAGGAGCTCCAATGAGGATGAGGAGCTACAACGAGGATGAGGAGCTACAATGAGGATGAGGAGCTACAGCGAGGATGAGGAGCTCCAATGAGGATGAGGAGCTCCAGGATGCAGTTCCTGCACACCTGGGCAGGATTCAGGACCCCTGTGCAGCTCCTCCTGAAGCTGCTCCCCTTTGCCTCCATCAGGGGTGCTCACACAGACTGTGAGGATGCAGGAGCTCCAACACCCCCCTCTTTCTGCCCATCCAGCTGTCCCAGCCTCCTTCACGGACCCTGCACCCCAAACCACCGCGCCCCTGTTGGCCCAGCCCCTCAGCCAGGCAGCTTTGCTGTTCATCTCTTGTGTCTGAGCTGGGTTTTGCCATCAGGTGAGGCTCTCCAGGGCTGGCTTCCCCTCAGGGTGCCCCTTCAGAGGAGGCCCTGTGGTTTTTGCCCTGCTGGCTGTGCCCCCCTGCCTCTCTGGGTGAGCAGCAAGTGAACAGCGCTCGCCGCTCCCCGGGCACCTTTTCCAAAAGTGTCTCAGAATGCTGCATTTTAGGAAAAATTCCAGTCTAATCCCTTGCATTGCATCTGCTCTGGTGGGCTGAGACAAGATGTCATTTTGCATTTTTGGATATCAGTAGAGCCAGGAAGGTTGAAAGAAGGAAGAAACTACGTTTGGCTTCTCACTTAGTAAAAGTCAAGAAATTCAAATGAAACCAGCCTACATATGGGAGTTTGAGCCTACTGTTCCTCAGATAAGTGATTCATATCTTTAACTCTTCCCCCAAACTCCACAGGCACAAAAATTATTGTAAGTGTTGGGGACTGAGGCTTCAAAAAGGAGTAAGAAATTCCTAGCAGAGCTGCCATCAGCTGGAGAAGGGATGGTGAATGGCACGTGTGTGGGCCCTCCTCTGTGCCAGGCTTCAATTAGAAGCTTGGGTGGATCATTTAGTTTTCTTATACCTCCCTTCCCCACGTATAAAATACTGGAAAGTGTTGCTCTGCCAACTCAAAGGGAGCTGTAAGGATAAATGGAATTGCCTGAAAAAAAATCTGATGTCCTTTAAATTTGCCAGCTGACAAAAATTCTGCCATCTCTGTGCATGAAACTGTGTGGAAAGGAGCTGCTGAAGTATTTCATAGAGCCATGACCCAATAAGTGACTGTTACCACTAAGATGGCTTAATTACTTTTTTTTATAATTTTTGAAATGAGAGGGGCAAAAAAATTTCCATTTACTGTGGAATATAAAGATTCAAACGTGCTGGGCTGGATGGAGCAGCATTCCCAGCCTGCCAGCCTGGAACCAGAAACTCTTTTAAAATGCAATCCCTGCCCAAAATGTATTTGACCCTGTGAACTGAGCCAGGCTAAACCTCTTCTCTCATTTCTCCCAGCACAAGGAAAATGGGACAAGTAATCACCAGGGCTGGGAGGGGAAAAACTCAGAGCTGCAGGAGGGGTTTATGCACCCAGAACATGGTTTGGGAATTCCACGGCCTCCCAGTGAATTAAGTACAAAATCTGAAAGGTAAATCCTTGCTTGTCACACAGCCCCAGCCCCAAGCCTGGCAGCAGGAACTGGGAGGTAAAATCTTGGCAAAAGGAACTTTAAAATAGAAACAGAAGGAAAAGATATTTAGGAAATAAAACAGAGATGTGCTCACAGCAGATGGGAAATGCTCAAAATGATGTGAAAAACGACTTTTTCAGAGCTATTTTAGAAATCCTCCTATCCCCTCCCCACTCCCATTAGGGGGGAAAGCATGATCTGAGCTAAATTCACTCTCAATGACGTACTAATAATAACAGTTATGATAAATTTCATTTGTAATTTCCAACCATTTCTGCAGTCAGCCCTTCCACACACATTTTTAGCCCAATTAAAAATAAAGCCATTATCCTTTCCCTACAGGAAATCCAAGCTGTAACCAGTTTAGTCAACTTGCCCAAAATTATTCTCTCTGCAGAGCCAGAATGAGGGTTGATCCCTCCCAATTCCCAGCTAGACACCCCTCCCCATCTCTCAGACCAAACCACAGCAGAGCTGAGTAATTCCAAGCCCTCACAGAGCATTTAACATATTTGAAGAATTGCACAAACAGCAAGCAATTAGTTCTGAACCAGGTCCCTGGGGAGTTTCTAGTTAAAATACGTGCGTTTTAGGCTGCATTAAACCAAGCATTAGAAATTAAAATCACCACTGAGCTCAGACATAACATCTGGGGACTTGTGGGTGTGGGTGAGATGGGCAGTGTTTTATAAAGGATGGAATACAAGGATTCCTGCAGAAGTGGAGGAAGGAGAGGGATTTGGCTGGGAGAGAGAGAAGCAGGTCTGTGATTCACAGCTCCCACACCCAGTGCACTCTGTGGCTTCTGGGAGGGAGGCACAGACAGTCAGGAGTTCATCGCTCACAGGGTGTGAAAGCAAACCCTCCTGGGAAATGCAGGGAGGGCAGAGGGAGCTCCCCCAAGGGGAGGCACCATCCCTCTCTTCTCTCTTCCTGAGCCTCCTGGATTAAAATTCTTCACGGGTAATCCAGAAATATGGGGAAATGAGGTGATGTAAAGTCACCCAGCAAACACATGGCAGAACCAGGAGTTAGACCCAGAGCTGCCAAGGAATATTTTGGTATCTTCACCCTCCTCCTGCTGCAGAGCCACTGATAACAGGCAGGCAAATTTGCCAATGCCCTTTCTGCTGCTGGGGCCTTGGGGTGTGAGAATCAGGGGCCCTGCACTGCCTCACCTCTCACAGAACTCACAACAGCTCAGGGGATCAGGTCCTCAATCTTCACAAGCTGAGCGAGTGCTTATTTTTCAAAATATTTTCCCAAGAGCTTTAGTTATTTATTCTTTTATATTTTAAAAGACCTGTCACAGATTTATGTTCAAATTACTTCCCCATCAAACTCTCCTTAAAATAGAAGCACTGGGGCAGCTGTGTTTGCTTCTGCAATTCCATATTAATGTCACAATACAAGCAAAGTTATTTTTCCAAGTATGTAAAATACACTTCAAAATACATAAAGACCCTGCAAAGACCCCAGCCCTCCCCAAAGAGGTCACGAGAGTAGAAACACAAGGAATATTCTGATTTACAGCAAAGTAAAACAAGCAGCCTACACAGCCCCACGGAGAGGTGTAAGTACATGGTGAGCAGATGGCAATTTGGAAACAGCAACTGCAAAGCACCAGACTGAAGGAAACCCCAGGTAAAAGGGTTTGATGAAGGTACCAGCAGGCAAAAAGCTCAGCATTGCTCTGGGGAAAAAAAAAAAAAAACAGGGCCGATAAGTGTGGTCAGTGAAATAATGGTGGGACAAAACCCCCAGGTGTGCCCTTGGGGTTAAAGGCAGATTAATGCTCAGAGAAAGGCAGAAACTTCCAAAGTCACCTGGAGTTCTGCTTAAAATTTGACATCTGAATTTGGTCCACGCTAAAAGCTGCTCCAGTGGCCGACCCCTCAGTGCACAATTGGCTGAAATGTGCTCCCAAAAGCAGAGCTGGGTGTGCTGGCTCTGCCTGCCTTGGCCCCACATGCCCCAGCGCAGGCTCAGAGCTGTGCTCTGCTCCCACCCCAGCACTCTCCCACCTTCACACCTAGCTGGAAATGTGCCTTTCCCTCCCCCTGGCATACCTCACTTCCTCCCTGCGCCAGTTATTTATAAATAACCTTTTGTAGCTGCTGTACTTAACCCTGCCAAGCGTTTGGGGCTGCAGCTTCCCTGAGAGCAGCTATTAGTGACACAAAATCTCAGTCCAGCTCAGGGAGGAAAGGCAGCCCCAAAGCTCTGGGTAGGACGCAGCAGATGAAACAGGTTCGGGGGGGCAAGGCAGGAACAAATCTGCTCAACAGAAGTGGTGGCTGACAGGAAAAAAGCCCAATGGCTCAGAGGACAGAAAACCCTTTGAAATCATGGAGGGGATCAATGCCAAAGATTTAGAATGATCACAATTACCACTCTTCTACCCAAAAAGGTGAAGCTATCAACCTTTTCTTTTTTTCCAGCCCATCAAATGTTTCACATTATGTAAAACATGGAGCTCACTAGCATATTGGATTTTGAATAATGAAAAGAGTAAACAGGATTTTAATTTGGATTCTGACAGTAAGGCGCTTTCCATGTGATAAATTAACTATTAGGGAAGACAAATTAACACAACCACCCCTTGAGTATGATGGCTTATGATTCTGAGGAAGCTTTTACAGAAGCATGATAAAAATAAGGCAGGATGAAAAACAGGATATGATGATGGCGGGAGTATTTTACCAAAAATTCTTCCTCCTTCTTCTCACCAAACTGTGCATGTAACTTCTCTTTAAAAAAATGCAGCAGCTTCTCTCAAGAGCCTCCCATTTTTCCTAAGAATGACTCAACATTTTAGGAGAGTTCCTCAGCTGCTCTAGATGACCAGATTGATGAATTTTAATGTGCTTGTTTAACACTGAGATGTTAAATTTGACATCTGTTGAGCAAGGTCAGAAGGAGAGGTGTCACCCCTCCTTAGGAATTTTTTTGAAAGGGAAGGTGTCTGAGAAACATTTTCTAGGCATAAGACTATGCTCATAAAATCAGCAAAGAGGATGTGATCAACTTCAAAGCAGCCAAGCATCAGGTTATATTTCCATATCCAAATGAAAACTCCCAAGTTTTGTCATTTCTTTAAAGGAGAGAAGACATTTTAAGATTTCATCTTCACATTTCAGCAGAAACTCCATTTTTCAAACTGCTCTCCCTCTCCCTCCCTCTCTCTCTCAGGTAAGCAAACACAGCTTAGAAAAACAGCAGAAAGGCATCCTAATTGGCTTGAAATTAAAGCTATTAATTTTTATTCTTATTTATTCCTGTCACAAACCAGACTTGTTTTATATGGATTTCCAACACTGCTATGGAAACCTGAGAGGTTCTGAAGCCTTTATGTAACACGAGATGAAAACGCCGTCTCCCACAGTGAGCACTGTTTCCTTTGAAATATGTCAACAGTGGAATTTTGTCCCTCTGGGAGAAAAAGGGTTGCCAGGCACGGAGACAGGAGACATCAGGTCCAAATCTATTGACTCAAGACATGCTATTAACCATTTAACTCGCTGGGCAACTTCAAAATAAGGATGTTTACTCACTTTTGCTTGGAAATTCATGCAAGGAGAAAATAACCTATTATTTCTATGGAGACACCATGTACTTCTGTTCCTAAAAATTGTACAGATACTGAATTTCAATGTATTCCTGTAATTTTCCAGTAGTACTTCAAACTGCAGGTCAAAAAGTTCCGTAACAATTGGCTTGCTCTGAATAAAACCAAAAGTCACAATTTACTGGAGCCCACCTGAAAACACTGCTGTACCTTTGACATTAAAATGACTTTAATCAAAATATGAGCAAGTGTGGGTCTAGATTGTGCTGAAAGCTCCTAAATTCCAGCAAACTCGTGACAGCAGTGGGACAGGGCCTGATGTTTGGGTGGCCAACCCTGGCATCCCACCAGCCCAGCTCCAGAGAACCCTGCTACTCCAGCATGGAAAGGGAGCAGATCCTCTGTCCTTTGCCTGCCTGGAGGGCAGGAAAAATCGCCCAGAATTTGCAAATAAACACACACACAATTCCTAGAGCTCATTGGACACGTTACACGTTCAAATATCCAATAAAGGTGAATTAACCATTCCTGCTATAAATCAGAAGGAGACAGGTCTTTTTCCAAGCATAAATGATCCTTGTAGTAGTGAGCAGCTCCTGCCTTCCCTCCCTCCTCAGGGAGCACACACAGCCTCCCCTGAAGGACAGAGATGTTTTCCTCCATCCCAGTGCCTCTGTGGGATGAACTGGGCTGGGATGTGTGGATTGTGGTCCCAGGAGCTGGGAGGGCTGGCACGTGCCCTCAGACATCCCCAGGACTGCACTTAGTGCCCTCCTCCTTCCAGCACAACAATTTGTGCTCAACCTTCTCTGCAGAGAGGAGAGGTGAAAAGCTGGAGTGGTTTTCTGTAACACATCTACAGAATAAAAATCAAAGCCCCTCCAGTCTCTTCAACCTTTCTCTGAAAGATCTAAAAGGCTCAGGCCATGTCCTTTACCTTGAAACCAATGCAGTGCTCTAAGAAATGAAACTCTTCCTTAAAACCCAGAAGTTTTAAGGGAGAATATGCATTACCAGCCTGAAGGAGTTCAAAGGATTTGAACTCGGAATTCTTGCAATCATCCAGAAACACAGCTTTGGAAACCATAATGAAAAAATCAAAGTAAGGCAGAAGTTTCCTCCTGCAAAGACAAAGCTACTTACAGGTTTCTTTTTATTGAAAGGCTCCTTCCAGAGATCATCACTGCAAAAACATTTGCAGCCTGAACAGAGTTCAGGCCTCCTGGGAGACAAAGCACTGTTATAAAAGGGTCATTTTCTGCCTCTACAAATAAAAATAAGCTCTGAAGGTCAGAGACTCTGGAAGCACCTAAACAATAACAAAATAAAAACTTTCCATCCCTGTCCTTGCAAAAGCAGATAACGAGCTCCATGGCATGTCCTGGTCAACACTGGAGCAGGGTTTACAGCGTTTAAAACACTCCATCACTGCTGCTGAATTTGCTCACCATCCTGGAGTCTCAGACATTTCCTTTTAAAAGTTTATTAAATCCTATAATATATTATTATAATAATTCTCTTTTACCAGACATCAGCATATATGACTTAGGGCCAAAAGAACCTTCCTGGGTTGCTTCAAGCTGCACCAGCAGAAAAATAAACTAAAAATGATCATTCAAAAGAGCAGATCTTTGAAAACTATATACACTTCTAATTCCACTGAACTCATCCCAACCCTTGGCACATCCAGCAGTTGTTTAACAGCATGGAGTGGTCTTTAAAGGATCTATCCTGCATTATCCATGCTTGCTCAGCACTCTGAAAGCAGCACAGAACAGGTTGTCACCAGGACCTCCACCCATGCTGTGGCAAGGAGACACTGACCCGAGCACAAGGGATGGAGTCAGAGGGAAGCGGGGAAAAAAAAAAAACAACACAGCAATGAAAATCCTCCCAGAATTAAAAAGGCCACAAGAACTTTGCCTGAACTAGTAGTTGTTGTTTTTATTGGAGTATTTTATGGGGTTTTATGTTGTTTAATCGAAGAAAGAAAATGGAGGCCATAAAATATGCAGAGCTAACTGGGGCTGCAGAGTACATTGCTGAATATTGCTAGTAATGCCATTTCCCCTTCACTGTCAAAAAATAAAAATATCCTTCTTTATATCCCTGTCACATGGAACAGCAGTCCTCTCACGCTTGCCAATCAATCATGCTGGAGTGCACCTTTACCTTGAGCACTATGTGCCAGGACGGTGAATAAGGGAACCTTAGGAAATAATCTCCCTTTCCACAAGATAGAATTCAATTTCCAGCATAGCTCAGGCCAGTAGTTTTCTTGAAAAGGTGGCACCATATATTACAGCAGAGAAGCATTTTTCTGCTGGTAGTGAAAACTTTAGTGAGCATTATGATTATGTGGTTTGTACTCCAGGCACCAATGACCACCGAGCAGGCTAATAACGAGCCAGTTCTGATGAGAACAGCCCTCCAGCTGGGATAAAACATCAAAGACTTTTTTCACCCTGGTTTTTTCCCCTCCGTTCTCCTTTCTTCACCAGAAGATTTTTTTCCTTAACCTGCAGACAATTTTCCAAGATCCTCCTCAGGAGTCAGCCCTTCAGTCTGGGTGCTCAGGTAGCCCCAGTCAGCCCTTGGCCACGGTGCCAACAGCTTCTCTCTCTGGCAGCCCAGTTTGCTTTCTCCAGGTGGTGCTTCTCAAGAGCTTCCTGAACACTCTGCAGGTAGACTGACTCTTTGAATCCTCCTTTGGAACTCTGCAGTTCTGCAAACATTTTTTGCAATTTAGCAAGTCCCAAGCTTGGTCTCTTGCCTGAGCCCAGCTGTGCAGCAGAGGCTGGCTGGGTCCACAATCCACTGCATTAAATTCCAGGGAAAGCCCCACAAATGGATGGTGCCAAACCCTGTCTGCCTGCATTTGCCTGCAATGTTTCCAGCTATGAAGATGAACAGACAGTTTTTTGCCTCTGGACACCCTGAAGCTCCAAGTCCCAGCTTTTGCTCTTCAGATCTGGCCAAAATATCATCCTGCAAGCTGATGCCTGACAGACAGAGCCCAGCAGCTCCAGAGCCAAAGATGGGAAAGAGTTCAGGAGGATTCAGCCCTCCAAAGTGAGTTGCTCACAGTGCTGCCACAACCTAGAAAGCCTTGCAAAGCTGTCAGGAAAATTTACCAGCCACCACACAAAAATTACTTGCCATTTACCAGAGTGATTGATGGTAATGCAAGAAACCAATGGCATTTTACTTGCCTGTCGAAAGAAATTACTCACCCTGGACCAGCAGGACTGGGGAAGGATTCTTTAATCCTTACAGCAATTTTTAAATTAAACTCAAGTGTTCATAGGGCCGAAGATCAGTCACAGACAGCAGCTGGCTTCAGGATGGATCCCAACATGATCTAGCATGGACAGACAGGTCTGGCACAGCAATAGCAGGGTGACAGGCAGCTGCACACTCTGCTTCTGACTTCTTTTTACATTTGCAGATTTCAGGAGGCCAAATCCATTTCCAGATCGTTAATCTCTAAAAAAGACCTTAGTCCTGGACTCGTGCACGTAATAAAAAGTTGGGGACAGAACAAGACAAAGAGGCCATAACCAAAAACTGGAGGCTTCAGTGGCAGGGGAATGTGCTCTCATTTTGTCTCTGTGTTCAGAAGAGTATTCCAGGATTAGAGAAGAATTCATTTCCTGAATCAGTAGAGGGATGGGACCATTCCCTTTGTAGCTTTCCCCTTCCTTCCTAACACTATCCTAGAACTTCCTTTTTTAGTATTTTTCCTTTACCAGTGCAGCTGTAGCCACCAGGACTTCTCTGTTTTGGTCTCACCTGCAGAACCAGCACTGTCCCTGCAAGGACAGCAGATCCTCCACCACAGCTCAGTCACAGCACCCTCGTTAAAGGAGATATTTCTCTAGTTTGGGGACAATCAGCATTCATTCAGGAGATTGCCAAGGGGGAAGGACTAAACAAAGGTCCTTGAGCAGCAGCTGATTCTTACAGGTGGCTCCAACACTCAGCACTGCCCTGGAGAACTTCTGCAGGACAAAAAGCAAAGGAACTCAACTTCTGAGGATAGGAACGAGCCACTCTCACAGCTTTGGTTTTGGATAGCCCATTTTCTTGACCACTCTTTATGATTCAAGCTCCTTACACATCCTCAGCCACCAGAGGAAAAACTATCTCTGCCAAAGGTCACAATCAAAAAGGGAGAGGAGGAACAACTCATGTTTTATGAAGACTACACAGGCCTAGGTGCTAGATACCAGGGAGCCTCTTAAACTTTCAGCAGGTCAAAGAAAACACTGTGTTTGTAATAACACTCCAAAACCAGGCTTTCCCACTGAGGGGGGTTGTGGGGCACAGAATCAGCTACCTCAAAACCCAGCCACAATCCATTATAACAATTCAGTGATTTTCAGAGAAAAACACTCACAGTGAGACACTGTATCCAACTGAGCATTGAGCACTTCCCATTTCTCTTCTGCCTTCCCAATTTCACTAGTCCCTAACCCTGTTAGTCATGAATTCTTGATTAATGAGCCTTGTTTGGAGGATGTGAATACTGCAATTGCTCTGATATACAGGCTCTAACCACAGAAAGACAATCTAATTCAGCAAGGGAATCTGCTGTGCTTAGGGGGGATTCCAAACCTTCAATAAAGGAAATCAGCTGTTAAGTCATGCTAACAAGGGGCAGCACGCTGTGCTCTCAGCTCCGTGGTGCCGTGTGATGGTCTCACAGCTTGGCATCTGGGGGCAAAATCATCTTCATGCGTTAAGGATGTTTAACATCTGCTTGTAAATCTGGGGCCGGTCAAAGCCCGGCTGTGAGTGGAGCGAGGGTGATGCCAGCGTGGTTTTACACCAGAATCCTTAACTACAAGGAACATGAGCACACACACATCTCCTGAGCCTGTGCAGCAAGGACCAATAACCCAGGGCTAAACTAATTATGGCTTGTTATGCTTGAGCAGGAAAACAGCAGCAGCTCCTCTCCTGCTCCTGGGGGATGTGTAAAACAAGTGTCTTGGTGGCTCCTCTGCCCTGTGCCTGCAGGGCAAGAGCTGTCTCTAGGGAGCCTTCAACTCCCAGGGTGTCCAGAGGAGCAGATTTCCTCCTCAGCTGGGGACATGGGGACAGGCAGGACAGCTCTGCTCTCCAGGCTTGACAGCAGGGCTAGACAAGGCCCTCAGCAGGCCAGCTAACATAAAAATGTATTTCTCAGGGTGTGAAAAATCTGATACAGCAGTGCAAAACAAAAAGATAAAATTCTTCATTTAATAATATCGCTCATCATGTGCCCATGAATATTCATAACAATTTGGAGGGTGGAGGAGGGACCTTAATTATACTTGAAATGGTTTATAAAATGCACCAAGATGGAAGAAATGCTCCTTGCTCTCCCACATCAGGCACTTTCAGATGTTTCAGGAGCCCAATCCCAGAGACCAGGGGATTCATTCCTGAAAACAAACCCTTTTCCCCCTGAGCTCCTCCCCAGCTCTTCTCAGAAAATGACATTTTCTGATCTTAAAACATCTTGAAAGAGACAGAAGGATTAATTTTGCTCCTCCCTACTTCATCTTCCCAGAACATCTGAGTGGTTTCTAGAGCTGCAAAGCCTCGATGTCCACGGCCCTTGTGGCTGCACTGCTGAGACATCCAAAGAGCCATTAAACCAAAGGAGAAGCCTCATTCACTGAGACTTTGTGTGGAAAGAGGGTGGGGTGGGAGGCTTAAAATCGTCTTCTGCTTAAGTTAGAACAACTGGAGAAGATTTATTCATCAATCAAGCTCTCCCCTTTCAAAAACTCACCCATTCTCATGGTGCTCTGCACACAGGAGATGTTGTTGGGACTGAAAGGTTGAGAAGTGCAGCCTGATCCAGTGGTTCTGCTTATTCCCACAGAAGATCCATGGGATGAAGAAACAAAAGCAAAGCAATCTGTCCCGTATTTTTGTGGACACAGTTTTGCATCTACAAGTCACAATTGTTTTCCAATTGCAGCACTAACACGAGTTGGAGCTCACCTTTCAGAGCACTTTCCTGCAAGGCTGATGTTTCTTGATGCCTGCCTGATTGTGGCTGTAATTTTTTCCTCCAGCAATTATTGTCACTGTATCAGACCTTATCCTAGAGTCAGGTGCTGAGGCATTCAGGGACAGCGTCCTCCCAGGAAGTAATTGCTGATACAAAACCTTATTCCCAATTACCAATGTCAATAACTTGTGGGTATTAAAAGTGAAGACAGTGTTTTCCTGGGCTGAGATTGCTTTCTAATCTGATACCTGGGCTATAAATGATCTGATTTGCTGATGAAGAGCTCAAATTAGAAAGGCACCGTTCAAAAAATCACGAAATATAAGGCTGACATCTTTTGATTTTCAGTGGCTCTGAGAGCACTCCAGTCCTTCCTGGTAGTGTTGCCTTCCTGGCTTGATCTTCACTGTCAAGACATCATCCTCAATTAACATCAGGCACAGCTGCTCTCAGCTTTAACACTCTGCCCACCCGACCAGCAGTGGGGTTTAAAAGTGGGTCTGCAAGCTGTAATCTCACACTCATCTATCAGAAATACCAGTATTATCCATCTTTTCTACTTTTTGGAACAGTGAAACCTCGGAAGCATCATTACCTTCAAGTTTTGGCTTAGTCCTGGGAATATTTTATCTTATTTTCACTTGGGGAACCCCTTTCTGTACTGAATATTCCTGCAGTCAAGATCTCTCTGCAGCTTTATGTGAAATTAAGTAGCCATTGTCATACACACGGTGCTGCAAAGACTAAATCCTGATACTGAGCAAAGTCAGGGTTTAATTTCCCTGCACGCAGCAGGTGAGATGGGGAAAGGCTAGATTTGGAGAATGTAATAAGCAGTCACAGGTGAACATAAAATATAAATGCAAAATGCATTTCCTCATATTTATTGCATTTTTTACATCTAAATCAGGCAGATTTCGTTCCACAGATTGAGACTGATCTGAAGTAATTTAGTGGGAGGCTGGTAGTTGAAACACATAATCACATTTCTAGAACAATGTAATTACATTGAATTTAATGTGATTTCCTGCCACAGGTTTAAAAGTGCAGCCTCCTCCACATTCTCAATTTATGCTGAACATGACACTTGATGTAAGACTACTTTTACACAGCCAGGTAGAGCATTGCATAAGGGGAGAAAGTGCTCTGTGACCACTTGAATTCCCCAGCACCATCAGGCAAAGATGCCAGCCATGAAGTACCAGTAAGCTCAGATCTTAAATTTCTAGGAAGATGCTGTTTCAGCAGGTGACCATTGATTTTAGATTTCGTTTTCATTAAATGTCTCACAAGGAACAATTTTGCCCACCTTAAGAACTCCTGCACAAGTCAGCTCTGCTCTGTGGAGCAAAGAAATTTGATTGGAAATTCACAGCAGAGGAGTTTTCAGGATTTTGTGGGTTATAGATATTCAGAGAGTGCTATGATAAAGACTTTTTATAAAGATCAGGCTAATAAATGGATAGGGCAGGTCAAACCCATTATGAACTGCTAGGAAATACTGGGGGGAAAAGCTAATTGCAACCTGAATGCAGAGCCTGAGTTTGAATACTAAAATAAACACAAGGACAAAGGGCTGGATGTGTATCAAAGCTAGGAATAAAACAGCACAGTCATTGGTGTTTATTTAACTCCTACAAATTAGTTAAAAGTTGATCTAGAGAAAGTGTGCAAGCCAATGCATCAGGACAGTGCTGCCAAAGCTCTGCATAAACAGGAGGGTTACTCTTGAAAATAAATAACACAAAGTTACAGCTGATCAGATGAAATTCTGCCTACGAGACAACTCAAGTAATCTGTTTGCAGAATAATTCCAAAGTTGTACAAATGGAGGCATATTTACAAGCAATTTGCAAACAGAAAGAAAAATGAATAAATTGATCAAAAATGCTATTTACTGCTGGCAGTTCATTTGACTTTCTGCAGAATGCTTCAACATTTATATTCCTTCATTGGAATAAATAAGTATTGAAATATAATGGATAATGAAGCAGATGCTAAAAGGCAAAGAGCACAGGATTTTTTTTTCTCCCAAGACCAATATAAATCTGAATGAAATAAAAGTTGAAAAGTGGGTTTTAAAGCTGGGGACTTTTATGAAAAGTAAACAAACAATGGATTTAAAGCAGTGTCATTATTGATGAATCACAACACTATGGAAATGGCCTTGGAGAACTCCAAATGTGTTACACACTGTGGAAGGGGAGGGAGAAAAGAGAAGAAAAGGCCCCAAAAAGGAGACAACACTGAGCCCTCCCTCAGCCCAGCCACCCTGTACTGATGTCACAAAATTGGCTGCATTTAGGTTATGAAGCCAAATCTTAGGATTACCCCATGCATGGAAGCTTTCTTTGGCTTGAATAAGAAAAAATCTCAAGATGTGCAGGCTTGAAACAAACCAAGGAGAGACCTCAATGTCCTTGAGTGGCTTTTTGTCACTCCCTGCAGAGCGCTGTGCTGTGAAAGGCTCCCACAGCCAGCAACTCTGCCGAGGTGGCAGCGACAAATGCGGACCTGTGACAAAAGCAGGGCACAGGAAAGCTTTGTCTGGGAGATGACAATGTGTGTTATGGATGGCTCAGCCACCTGCAGGCTCAGTGCTTGGAGAGGATAATGGCTCTGTCCCAGGAAGGACTTGAGGAGGGTTGAAGGCAGGTGTGAGTCCCACAGGGCACATTTTTAACATGTAAATCACAGCAGGACGAGCAGTGCCAGCTCAGCCACCGCATCCACAGGTCCAGCACACAGCTCAGCTCTTCCTCCTGAGCCTGACAAGCTTCCCAACAGCTGCAGCATCTCCAGACTTCAAACCCTTTAGCAGGGCTTCTTCAAGGAGCGAATGCATTTGCTGAAATTAATTTTGGGCTGCAGCTTCTTAAAAGGTGCCCATTTCTACATCAGGCAGATTAGTGGCACAGCCGGCTGGAAGCTGAGCTCTTCATCAAAACCAAAAATGTACTAAGCAGATTTTCCCTTTTGTTTAGTGGAAAGCTACTTTCTTCAAGGTGACTCAAGACAAAAGGCAGTTTGCTTAAACAATAAGAGATTTGCCAGAGGTCCCCCTTTTCATCCCCCATCAGTTCCTGCGGCTCAGGAAGAGAATTCTGCAAAGACACACGGGAGTAGGACAGTGGAGTCAGAACCCTCACTAATGTCAATCCATCAGCTGCAAACCAGAGCCAACCAGACACAAACACTTGGACTCAAACTTGATCAGAAATGGTTAGAAATGAGAAACAATTTGGCTACAGCAGGATTACCACTACATTAACTGGGAGGTCAACCCAACTATTCAGAACTTCCATTATGAAGCAAAAGAATGCAAATCTCTGCTTACCCCATCACCACTCCAACAGTTACATATTCAGATTTCTTTCTGAAATAAGTGCAAATTTGCTTTGATTCTATGACATTTCATCACTTAATACATTTATAGCATGTCAAGGGAAAACTTGACTGAATTCACAATGCTGTACTGATTGAGTTCCTAATAGGAACAGCTGTCAGAAGGACTTGTAAGGATAAATTTCAAAATCACATTTCCTAGTTGGCAGAGGACTTTCTGCACTTTCTGCACCTATGTACAGAACTTTCTGGTACACAGAGATGGACAGCCCCTCTCTTCCCAGTCTCCATCAGCCCATGACATGGCAGCTGCTGCAGCCACACCAGCACCTGCACAAAATGTTTTTCTCCAGAGTCCTGCCCTTGAGTCTATGGAGTCAGGAAAAGCTTTGCTGGAGACTCATGAACAAGCTGTGGGAGAGGAGTGAGAGATCAGTTGAAGGGAACCCACCAAAACATCCCCCAAGTACAAACTACCCAAGCAAAGGGGTCAGGTGTGAGCAGAGAGCACAGGAGGCAGCAGAGCTGGAGGTCAGCATTGACCTTGGCTGAAAATGGGGAAAGATGACGCAGAAAACCAACTCAAGTTTAGCCCATGGCCAGTGCCCCAACCTCAGAGCTTCTGGCCCTCTCAATCTCTACCTATGAATGGAAAAACATCTGGGGAGTTCTGCTCTGCTCCTGATCCCTCCTCAAAATCTTCACATTTGTTTAGAAAGGTCTTCAAAACACATCTTCCAAGGGAACCTGAGCATTTCCCAATTCCTCTCCCTCTTTGCAGAGACCTGCAAGGCCCTGAAGTCACCTACCTTGAGCACTCATGACCCTGTTTCAATTAGGCAAAGAGGGGGAAAAACCAGTGCTTTTCAGTACTTGGAACCAACCAGTTTCAAATAAATATTTAAAGCTGTCCTGATTGTTAGATAAGCAGCTTCTGCAGAGAGATTGCAAACGTTGCAATTGTTTTGCCATACGGTCGCCAGCAGCTGGAAGCTCTGAGATGCCCATTTCAATCAGAAATTTTCCATTTCAAATAAATTTGGCTGTTTGTTCGTAGTGGGAAATGCTTCCCATTACAGAGCTTTCAGAAGACCTCAAGGAGTGAAGCACAGGTGGCTTTTCTTGAAATGGGGGCAAAGCACAGCTTTCTGTAAACACTCCTTTTGATCAGTAAATAAGTAAGAAAAGGTGCTGTGCCACACTTTCTGCACTCCTATTAGGCAGCTGAGAGGCTCCTGCTAGACCAGACAAAGCCTTCAGTCAGTCCCACAGAATATTCCCAAACAAATGAAAAGAACAGGGGGAGGAATTCATTTTAAAGTGCATTCATTGTACTTTTCTTTTCATTAAATATAATCATATGCAACAGCTCCTCGTGGTGTTGAACGGACAATACTCCTCACTCTTTTTTCATGCCAGCACTTCAACCACTTGTACTTACATTCTTCCACCTAATCATTACCTCGCTGTTGTTAAAATCCATCATGCACTAGGGGCCAAATCTTGAGGTCCTCACTCAAACCCTCACTTAAATGAGCTCTTAGGAGGATTTTTGCATGATTAAGCATCACAAGCTTTGCCCCCCTCCCCGAACTGATATTTGAATAAAGAACACAAGAATTGGCCTTGATCATTACCATAATGCTTTCATGTTTTCCACAATGCCACTCAAAAGCCTAAAAATATGGCGTAGAAGCCCTGCAGGGAATTAATGCAAAGTGTCTGTATTTGCACCAGGAACCAATTGCTGAAAGAAAAAAAAAGGATATCTGAAATAAACCTGGAGGATGCATTAGCAGAAGCACTTGTGAGCAACTTGCCCTTTAAAGTACGCATGGGACAAATTCATCTCGAGAGTCACTTCAAAGAGAATGGTCTGTAATCAAAATTAATCACAATTAATTTGGCCCTAGGTTTCTGCCACAGAGAGCAGCTCCTGCAGGCAGCTCTGCGGGCAGGGATCACATCCACAGCGTCCACCTCTGCTGATATTGCCAATTCTGCTCTGCTGGTGCCATCCTCAAATGCTGCAACAGGATCCAAGCCAAATTTGCTTATCAGCTCTGAACCATGAGGCCAGCCAGCAATATGTGCTGAATGGTGCTCTTTTGGAGGATGTCATCTTTCTATTTATATTACCTAATTCTTCTCCTCCAGCTCCCTGTGGCAAACCAACAGTTGAAATCAGCCAGTGGAAGCTAACAGGGTTATGTAAGTGTCCATTTGCTGTACATATGCTCTCCTCCCTAAGGCAGGCAATCACATGAGAGAGGTGCACCTTCCATTTTTGATGTCTAAGCACATCAGAGTTTTGGAGAAGCTTGCTGGAGGAGCTGAGCAAGAGGCAAGCAGCAGAGAGCTGTCACAGGGCAGACTCAGAGCCAGAGGAGAGACGCTTCTGGGCTGGACACAGATCCTTGTCTGCCCATGAAACACAGCCCCACCAAACCAGGCAATGTCAGCTCCACACGTGAGCCCTCTCAAGGCATTGATGAGTAGACACAACCCTCAAACTTTCTGCCCAGACTGAATCCCTTGCTCTGCCAGCACAAAAGCAAAGCACTTCTTTGATATGGAAAGATGCAGCTTCCCTGCTTCTTCATCCCTCTCAGTCTCTACCATCTGTATCAAAGCAAACTGGGTTTATGGTCCTGGTTAATTCTTTTGTTCCAAAAATATTTAACTTACACTTAAAGGAAACAATATTAATCCCTGCAATCCATTAATTATCGTAGCCTTCACCCCAAGGTATGTAAAAATGGCACAGGCCCTATAATTTGAGGGACTGTTGGCACCAAATCTCTTGCTCTCTGGAAGCATCCAGGGTTTAAAACCTCAGGAAAACTCTCTAGGAAAGCTGAACTCCTTAACTCCAATTTAGTGTTAAAAATATGACATGAAGTTTAAAGTAGGCATTTTAATTATGTATATTCACATTTTTTTTCTTTGCTACGCTACCCTGAAGCATTGTCAGAATAGAGCTCACCAATATAGAGCACTAAGGCTTTACCCACAATCAGAATCTGTAAATTCAGCTCCTCCAAGTGTTCAGTCACGTGAAGACAAAACTGATTCCTGCTGCCCCTTCTCCTATGCTGATTGTGTATTTTGGGAGGTGCATCTTCCCAGAATATAGTAGTATCACTTCAGAAACACCCCAAGTTTCTGCATATAAACTCCTGTGACACATCTCCAAGATGAGTGAAATCCAGCAATAGCAACTGGAAGTGCTGGATTCTTTGCACAGAGCCTTTGCTCCCTGCTGCCAGCAGATGGGCTCTGCTGAACCCAAAGAAGATGATCTGAGCCTGTGTCAGGGGAGAAAAAGAAGGAGCCATCACAGCAAATGAGGAATGTGTCATTTTCCCACCTTTCCTTGGATGGAGGCAGAAGCACAAGGAAAACAAGCAAATCACTCACGACCACAGCAAGAATAGCACCAAAGTCCCCAAGCACAGGACACACTACATACTTGTAGTAACAAAAAATATATCTGTCACTGCATGTCACACGAGCTCATTCAAACTAAAAATTTATCACTTGCTTCGGACTCCAGCCAGGTGACAGCAAATATATCATGGAGCTGTCAACAATCTGCTAATCTGGGCTGTGAAGTGTAGGAATACAAGAAGCTTAAAAATATACTGCTCCTTCAGAAACCATAAATTCTGCTGGCTCTTTCTCACGTACCACTGGGTAATAGGTCTGCTCCAGCTCCTTCACTCCCACCTCCTGCAGTTAAACAGTTCCATTTTGCATGTCTATTTAGAGAGTGACAATCAGCCACACGAGGCAATCACCCATGGGTATAACTCCAAAGCAGCACAGACCCTCGCTGCCTCTGTGGCTGAGAAGAATTACCAGTGGCAGATTTAGCTGCAAAGCTGGTACAGAAATCCCAGGACAGACACAACTAGATTTTCAGAGACAGCTGCAATAACGTCCCTGCCCATCTGGAAACCTGAGCTGTTGGGCTCTTTGGAGCAGAGAAGAAAGCAAAAAGAAGAGAAGGAAGACCTTTCCTCATCCATCTGAAACCAAACCATGTGTCTAGGCTGTACCTTTTCGGAGACAGTGCAGAGGATGCACAGTCCCGTGAGTGAACACTCGAGGACTTCAGCTGCTCCTAACTCAAATATTGGACAAAAATTCAAACTGAGCTGGGGGAAGGAGCTCTGATTATAAACACAGGTAAAGTTTCAAAGAATACTTCACAAATAACAGCTTGTGACACTTCACACTGGGCACATTTCTGGGAGACTACAAACAAAAGCAACCTTCCTTGCTGTCCAAGTCATGATGCTGTATGGGCAGCAAGCTCACCACGGTCTGCATTATCCTGCTCAGCCTGAACTCCTGCCCCTGCAGCCCTGTGACCTGGCCTGGCTGGAGAAGGCAGCTTGACTCTCTGATCTTTGTGAAAATTCAGCTCTTTAACTGCATTTCTCTTATGCCAGACACCTTGGTGTGCCTGCCATTCTTCATTTCCTCCTCCGGCCACAAACTTCAATTTTCTCTCCTCAGCTCTTAAACAGCGCGTAATTACAACTAATTATCGATCACTGAGGGATTACTAGATGACAAATCCAATTTCCACACTGTTATCAAGCATGACTGACTGGGGTCCAGGGAGGATGAAAGGTACCTGTGCTGAGGAGAGGCCTGCAGGTGTCTGAGCTGGGTGGGAGCAGCGTTGTCACTGTCACCAGCACCAAACCCCCCTGAGGGCTGACGTGTTTAGGGACCCTTGACACAAGACTCCATAAATCCACACCGAGTGACAGTCCTCACCCCAAAGAGATTTACAAGCCTGCAAAAGCCTGAGCCTTTTACATCTGTAAATGTATTCGATTTGGCTGCATTTGTACCACTTTTGCATTCCATTTCTGCAAATATCCTCCCAAGCAAGTGAGCTGGCAGTGTTGTTCAGAGAAACAGCTCGTTTCAGGGCAAAAAAACGCCACTCCATTTTCCTCAAAGCAAATTTTAAATTTGCATGCTTTGGTGCACCTGCTGATCTCAACAAATTGGCTGATGAAGGGAAGGGGAGCACTGTGCAAGCCTGGGGCCCCCAGAACGCAGCTCACACGCAGCCCATTAATGGCATTTGTGAGCTGCAGCAGGGCAGTTCCCCAGAAATCAGGAGTTTGCTGCCACGTGCTCTGGGCTCTGTACAATAGAGGCACTGTGCACACAGAACATTTAAGAAAAAAGAATTAAAAAGAGAAATCTGAGAGAAAAATACATGGAGCTGCTCAAACATCACTGAACGGAGTAAAAAAGCAATGTTTTAATAAGAAGTCACATGATGAATTGTTCCCCAGTTGTACTTCAATGGAGTTATTCACATAATTCAAGCAGACACAAATCCCAGTGTGAAAATATCCGTGCTCTTGTAGCCCAGTGGCAGCCCTTCCAACATGACTTACAACAAAAGGCTGAAAAAGTCCACTCCCCTGGTACACACAAATTGGTTTATTATTAGAGCTCATCCAGCACCATTATTTTCTGACAGTAAATGTGTTTTTAACAGAATTGAAATTGCCGTGAAGAACATTTTTCTTGCAAATGTTTAACTTTTCTTTGGGGAAAAACCACATTTTTGTTTCACGTCTGTTTAACATTAAGATACATTTCCCTTTACATTCTGTTCCAAAGGAAGTACAACACAATTTAGAAAATGCAGCACTAAATCTTCCTAGCTCCTAAAAGAAAAAAAAAACCTGAGAATGAGCCTTACATAAAGAAAGATTGCAAGTACCTTACTAAGGACTTTATTCATTAAAAAAGACTCAAGTCTATTCTGCTTCTTGTCTATGGAAGTGAAATATGATTTTATTAAATGAAACCCTTAATATGTTTGCTAAGACTCTGTCAGGCTGAACATTAACTACATTTCCATTGTTTTTCAAGTCTGAAAAAGAAAGTTGTTCTGCAAAGTGACAATCTCACTTAAAGCTTCTTAACCTTCAGACCAGAGGGGAAATTTGCTTTATGAAGTGCATTTGCAATATCCAGCTCACACGGGGCACAGTACATTCATAAAGAGAAAATGCAACAGCTCTCAGAAAGCATTTAAGGAAGGGAAGGAGGGGGAAAGAAAGGAATAAACCACAGTACAGCATTTCATTTGGGGTAGGAAATTGCAGATATGATCCCCGATGTGGACAAATAGAGGATGATCTTCAGATAGATAGGGACAAACAGAACAATGGTCTGTGTATTAATGCTTGTCTAGAATAACTCCCTAAGCTACAGAAAAGTTTATCTAGTGAGATATTAGGAAGTTTTAAACTTAATAACAGAGTTCTGTGCATTGTGTTTTAAGGCTTACAAGCGGGTATTGTATTAGAGATATGCAATTTCGAAGGTACCTGTGCTTATAGTGATTGGATAGAACTACTGTCAATGTGCTTTTGCTTTGTGTGATTGGTCAGAAAACTTAAAAAGTTTTAACACTGAGTTCTTTGTCTGCTGCCTGGGACGTGAGCTGCTGGCATCTTCCCATTGCCATAACCATGTAATGAGACTGAAGCTGGAAAATCAAACAGCTCAAGGCAGTTCCCAGCAGTCCTGTCCTGATTGTGATTTGTGCACAGCCCCTGGCTGGCGATGCCCCGAGCCTGGGAGCGCGCAGGGTGTGTGTGCACAGCCCTGCACAGAGCTGCCCTCCTCACTGCCAGATAATCCCTGGGCTGCCCTGCTGCTCTCTGCCCTTTGCGGGGCTCACGCAGATGGAGCAGTTCCTGAACATCCCCCCGTGGAGGCATTTTTAGGGGAGGGATGCTCTGAGTCCTGTCCAGGGATCAGAGCCGGGAGGACACGGCTCCGCTCCCAGCGGGCCCCCAGCCCGACCCAGGCAGTGTCCCAGACATCTTTTATGGAAAATCCTTCCTTAGGATTCTTCCTCCTGAGAAACTGAGAGGCCTCAGAAACGAAATGTAACCGATGGTTATCTGCTGCTGTGGAATGCAACAGGTGCATCTGGGATTGGGCTCATGTGGTTGTTTCTAATTAATGGCCAATCACAGTCCAGCTGGCTCGGACTCTCTGTCTGAGACAGAAGCTTTTGTTATCATTCTTCTTTTTCTATTCTCAGCTAACCTTCTGATGAAATCCTTTCTTCTATTCTTTTACTATAGTTTTAATATAATGTATATCATAAAATAATAAATCAGCCTCCTGAAACATGGAGTCAGCTCCTGGTCTCTTCCCTCATCCTGGGACCCCTGTGGTCACCAGGCAGCGGCTCCCGGAGCGCTTCCCCTGCCGGGCTCCCTGCTCCTACACAAGCCCGCTCTGCCCTCTCCTGGCCTGAGCTCGGATCCGAGCCCTGCCGGACAGAGGGACACGGCAGGGCTGCCAACAGAGGGGTGGGCATCGCCCCTTGGGGGACACGCACAGGATGTCACCTCCCTGCCCACCACCAACTCACCACCCCTGGGTACTCTGCACCATCCCAAACCCATCTGCCCTGCTAACACACCCCAGGGACAAAGCAGGAGCTTTCTCCTCACTGGAAAAAACACTTTGAGGGCAGGAGAGGCATTGCCTTCCTCCTTTTGGAAAGCATCTGCTCTTTGAGGTGTATCGCTGGAACATGAGCAATAAAAACAGTGATTTGTAAAATGAAAGCAATGACAGACGTTCCTTGTACAAACACTGTGAGACATTACAGATAAAGTAACGTTACATAAATAGGCAAAGCATTAGAACTATTATCACCAACAACAGCACAGGGGACACAGCAGTTTAGCAAAGGAAGTGAAAAATAGCGGATGTGATTTAAGAGGCAGAGAAAATCTGAGCTGGCAAGTTGTAATTACTGCAGCTGAAAGCCAGCCAGGATCCTGGTTGACTGCCTCCAGGCTCAGGAAGTGCAACCCAGAATCTTTAAATGACCAAATAATTGGGACCTGGGTTTCATGTCCCCAGTGAGACACAACCATTGATGTAGAGTTCCAGGAGAACCACAAACACCGTCCTGCCTGGCACTCCTGGCTGCAGATCCTCCAACCAAACATTGACCTCAACCAGATCTGCTCTGCAAGGTCATTTTTCTTCCCACTGTGGTACAGCTGCAGGGCTTTTTCAACCATTCTTCAGCTTCAGCAGCCTGTAAGCATCTAATGTCTAGTCAGAGGACATCATTCATCCATTTTATGGTTCCCAGAATGCAAAGATATCTACCCAATTTCCTAAGAAACATTAATATTAAAGGATGGCTTTCTCAGCCCAAATCATGCAAGCTGAACAAAGTTCTCCTGACGTTTCATGACAAGGTGATTAATAATACCAAGAAGAAGAATGAAATGATACCAGATTATAAACTATTGTAAATCTTTCAGTCATCCCAGGAATAATGAATGTAGATTTCTTGGGAGAGCAGTACAGATTTAAACAGAATCATTTTAGTTTCCTTGTCAGTCAAGAGGCTATTTATGTAATACCAGAAAGAGACAATGAACTCACGTAATCTTAAAAGGAGAGTGTAGCACATGTCCTTAAAAACAAAGGATTCCAAAGACTGTCCTAAGCTAGAATTTCCAAAATTGTTAAAGAAAATGTTGCACTTTAACCATTATTTTTGATCACTGACCTTCCCTTCTCCAAGCAAGAGCCACCATGAGGAGAATGCAGTTGGACTTCAAATGTCTGAGCTGACATGACCAACCTTCTTCAAACACTCAGTTTAAGGGTATCCTCAGAACTGTACTGGCCTAAGAATCCACTGGACCAAAATGCCCCAAACTTCCTTGATGTGGGTTTTGGAGTCAAGAAAATGCAAATGCAAACTCTCATGAGTTGTTCCACAAATGCTGTTAAAGTTTCAACCCCCACCTCGAGGCAAAGTTTATGGCCTTACTCTGCTTCTGGCTGCGTGGGGAACCCAGTGCCCTCTGACCCCTTGGGGCAGTCTGTCCTAGACATTACCTCAACACAATAATTAATAAGTAATAATACTGAATTTGAGCTCGTGGAATTTGCACAGGCTAAATGTTCCAAAGAAAAATGAATAATGCATGCAGAAGAGATTCATTTGGGGGAAAAAAAATGTAACTTCAGTTAGAAATAAAGCCCTGGTTGCCTTGGCAAAGAGGATTTAATTGCTGTAATCGCTACATCTCACATAAGGTCGCTGTTTGAGGGAGTCCACAGTGCTGCTATTCATTCTGTGGCTGCTCTATGGCAAATAAAGGACTACTGGTCCCTAGAGCATCAGGGGAATAATTCTGAAAAAGGTTTAAATTATTTTTAAAGGGTTATTAGCTTTGGCAAATGAGTCAAAAGTCATCTTAGCTGAGGAGCGTAGGTACTTACACCACATTATGGAGATGGCAGCAGGAAATGCCACAATTAAGAGTGTTCTGCTGGTGGTGCTGTGTGCCATTACACACAGAGCTCCAAACACGAGCGTTCCCTCTCCATCTGTGTCCTGCCCACCCACCCACTCGGGGCTCCCACTGTCCCTAACAAATTCCCCAGAGAAACATGAAGCCAGGACACTGGCACACACCCGTGTGCCTTCACACAACCAAATTCAAGAGGTTTTACTGGCACAAATCCTAAGGAACTCTACGGAAGTTAATTAAATCTCCCCTCTTTTCTGGGGAACACTGAGAAGACTCTGGCCAGGCAAATTAAATTAGAGATGGGCCAGAGCCAAATTCCCAGATCCAAAACTACCCAAAACTCACAATGTATTTGGATCCAGCTCCAGATTCTCACAGCCTGCAACTGCTTCTCTCTCACCCTCTGCTACCTCCCAGACCAGGACAAAGTTTTCAGACTGTCCCCAAGCATCACTTGGTGCATTTTATCACCATCCTCCACCAGGGATCTGCATCAAAGTGCTCATGTGTGTGCTCCCTGTGGCTGCTTGGCACATTTCTACATTTCTTGCCCAGACCCTCATTAACTTGAGCAGATGCTTAGAAAGCTCATGAACAAGGCATTGCCTATCCCACACTTCTGCTTCTCTGCCTTTCCCACTTGCTGTCCTCTAGGACCAGCACAATTAGAGATGGGGATTTAGTGAAAATGCATTGGAGGGCTCCTTCATTAATACCACAAAAGGTTGGGCCACACAATGAGGAAAAAAAAAAAAGGAATTGAGAAAGTTTGCTTGGCAGAAGATTTTTCAGAAGGATGTAGTGGGGGGACAGGAAGGACATTTTGGTCTTGGTGAGCCATTTAAAGGGAAGCGTGGTGGGGCAGAGGGAGGGTCACAGGTTTGCCCCACTAACATGGGGCTGCTTGAGTGAGCATGGCTCTCCCCAGAGCACCTTCCTGAGGGGATACCCCTGGAAAAACTGCTGCTCAGGACAATTCCTCCTCTGCTGGGAATGCAGCATCTCCCTGGGGATCCTCAGGAGAACAGACTTGAGAGACATTTCCCTTTTATTTAGTGGTTGTAACCCCCAACAGAGGGTGAAGCACTGCTGCAGCCAGGGCACTGACAGCCCAGCACTGCTTGGTGCCAGACCAAAAGCTGGGGGAGAGGAGAGCCAGAGCACTCAGGAGCAGCTCTGGAAAGCTCTGGAAAGGCCCTGATGGTGCCCCCTGTGTCACCCAGCCCTGATCCCAGGGCAGGGGCTCTGGAAAGCTCTGGAAGGGCCCCTGATGGTGCCCCCTGTGTCACCCAGCCCTGGTCCCAGGGCAGGGGCTCTGGAAAGCTCTGGAAGGGCCCCTGATGGTGCCCCCTGTGTCACCCAGCACTGATCCCAGGGCAGGGGCTCTGGAGGCTCTGGAAAGCTCAGGAAGGGCCCCTGATGGTGCCCCCTGTGTCACCCAGCCCTGGTCCCAAGGCAGGGGCTCTGGGGGCTCTGCCAGCCTGAGGTTTCCCCATCCTGGCACGGCCACATCACGGCCCCTGCAGCTCCAGGGCTGCCAGGAATGGTGCAAGCAGTGAAATAGCTTTAACTGTAAGCACCATTTGCTGTGCCTCAGAATGGCAGACTCATTTGTCACTGTTTTCTTCTCCTGCAGCTCTTTGGATTCATCTGGGATCCAATAACTTTGTTAATATGATTTCTTTCATAACCTGGCTGAGTACAGCATCCAAGGCAGACGTGGCAGCTATTTGAAGCATTAAATACCTCACACAGCACAGCTCCCTGCTCTGCCTTGCCCAAAACCATTTCTTACCAGTCTTTTATTGACATAAATTGCATGGGGAGTAGGAGCAGCACCCAAAACAAGAAGATTTGTTGACAATTTTCTTGCAATATTTGGTTTCCTGCTCTTTCTGAGAGTCCTTTCTCCCCAGAGCTGTCAGCCAACTATCACAGTGGCCTTCTTCTATCAGAGCATGCAAAAACTCATGGGTAAACACAAGGACAAAAGCAACTCTCTGTTGCATCAGGGGGAGCATGAAGAAATTGAGATCAATGTGCTCCCTCAAAGCAATACTTCATCAGCTTCACAGGAGAGTAATCTCATTTTTACCAGGATAAAATGACAGCAATGCATGGCCTGAAACATCTCAGGAAAAAAGGAAATTTCAAAGTAGTGGCATTTTTCTACTTTTAATACAATTCATTACTGTGAATGTAATGAATAGAAGGAGAAGTAACTGCATCAAGGACCGAATCACTGTTGTGTCTGACTTGTTTAAACAAGACTGTGATTTACTGCACTGCCAGCTAATGAAGAGCTGTACAAGAAGCTGATCAATGCCATCATTGTCTGGCAGCACAAAGCAGGGACTACTCAGCATATTGTCCAAAACAAAGGCTCCCCCCAAGCTCCCTGCCAGGGACTTGCTTGTGAGGACACACAGTTTGCAGAGAGCCACAGTGTGCCCCAAACTTGAAGTGATCACTCACAGACAGGAACCTTTGCTGACTTGTGTTTCCAACCTGAGTACAAGGTAAAAATAAAAGAAATGGATGAAGAAAAACAAGACAGCTGTAAGACAAACATTAAATTGCCCTTTGTGATACTGTGAATTTAAGCAGTTTTGTCACCTCAAGGCAGCTTTGTGTTCATTAACAGAGGTAACTCAACTCAGAGCTGGCTGCTCACAGGCAAAAGTCAGCTTCTAATTCCATCTTCTGTGGTTTCCCTTCCCATTTCAGAGCTGCACCAACATTATTCACAGCAAAGGTAGGACAGGATAGCCCCCAGCAAAAGCAAGTTCTGGAGGAGAGCAGTGGCAATGCCCTGAGCTGGCTGCAGAGGCTGATCTTTGGGGTCCCTGTGATGCTGACTTTGGGGTCCCTGTGATGCAGAGGTTGAACTTTGGGGTCCCTGTGATGCAGAGGTTGAACTTTGGGGTCCCTGTGATGCAGCTCCTCACCCAAAGGGATCCCCAGCCCCATCCCAGGCAGGCTCAGCACCAGGGGAAGGTGAAGCACAGCCTGTCCCTGCCTCAGTGCAGCCTCAGTGCTCTGCACACCCACACCTGGCCCTGCAGCAGGCACTGAGCTCTGCAGGAGCTGCCTGCAGTTAATTAGCCGGAGCTGTCATGTCAAAGCTTCTGGAGATGGGGTTCAGCTTACAACAAGCTTGTAGAACCCGATCCATTTAGAAATGTAAAATCTCTTTCCATTACCATCAACAAGGCAGAGTTTGTGTCAGGCCCCGTGGTGCATTGGCACCTTCAGATCCATGGGAAGTGCTGGTCACATCCCTCCCCTTGCAGAGCACAGCAATGCCTGCTGACCTGGGCAGACAGGGGCCTGCCAGGGCTCCTCTCACCATCCCTGTTTGTCAAACAAGATGCAGAGCCACCAGTGGCACACAGCACCATGAACCCACTCACAGAGCAGCCACGAGACACCTGCTCCTGCCCAAACAACTCAAAATAAATACAACCACCTCTCTTATTTCCTGCTTCATGGTTCTGGATATGAGAAACAGCAAATTAATTTACGTGACATTGCCAGATCCTTACTGCTCACAGGTGCAGATGAATGAGATAGCTGAGGTGCTGGAATTCAGGGCTTGAATGGGAGCAGAAGTAGGCTTTCAAGGCAAACCAAACACCTTCTCCAGTGGGAAGTGGAACCTTGTTTCATTCCAGCTGTACTCAGTGTTCTAACACACACGCGAAATATTCCCAAAGCACCAAAATTAAAAATAACTGGCAAACTCTTCAGTGAAAAACACTGGTGGAATACATGAACTGGCTAAATATTTGTAATTAATTCTGCATTTTGATCCACCCTCCCCTCCAACTCTTACGAACATTTCCCCACTCCCATGAGAGAAGAGAAGATCCCTGAGCCAAGGAGCAGGCAGTGGGAACGCTGCCCCATCACCAGGAGCTGGGCCCATGCTCCCTGCCCTTAGCAGCACCTCCACACAGCACAGGAGCCTGGTGTGTGCACAGAGCAGCACGCCCAGGACCCCTCTGCAGGGCAGCAGGCACTTCCATCAGGAGACATCTCAATTAAAGCCCTGTTTTATCACCACGAGGCCGCAATCCCATCTGGAAGCGCTTCCAAGCCAATATCCATCAACTCCCAGGGCCTCTCTCTGTCACTGGAGCTGCTGCTCTGCCCCAGCAGTGATCATGGACAGCTGATTATTGCAGCACATAGTTGACCTTTATCTAAAATTCCATTAAAAAGCTTTATTGACTGTAGTCTTGCAGGCTCTTTCAGGATTCACCGGGTCATTTATTCCCTGCTTTTAGAATTGCTCCAGCTCTAAGGAGGAGTTGGGGTTTTTTTTTGTCATTTTGAACTGGTTTTAAGGCTGTATGAGGGGGTGGTTTCTTTTCTTCTCCCTCTCCAGGGTGGCTGGGACAGAGGAGGTTATCTTAAGGCACGTGAGGAGGAGAGAGAAGCTGCCAGTGTGGCACAATGATTTCCAGGCTGGTTCATGGATATGGATCCAGCAGCTCCCAGGGAAAAAAAAAAAAATCCTTTTTCCCTTCAGCCAAGAGAGATTCAGGTCTAAGTACTTCACACAGCATCCTTGTGAAATTTGTTACTCCATACCACCATGTCAGGTTTTCATCAGCTACAGCCAATTTTTCTGGGCCACAAGCTGGCCTCAAACAGAAATAGGAAAAATAAAATAATGTTTCAACCTTTTCTGAAAGAGGATTTATAGAAATGGTTCATTCAAGCCAAAAAACCCATTCTGGTGACAGCTCCCCCAGGCTTCATTGGAGTGTCCTGGAAGGATATTACTCCCTTTCCCATTCAGTAACAAAAAGAAAATAAAATAGTGGGAGGAAGACAATATAGGCATCAAATGAAGCAGGAGATCTGGAAAAATGAAATAGTGTGAATCTGTCTTGGAGGAATATGAAATAGTGCATAAGTACTTGGGGACTGCAGAAAGGTTGCACAGACAGATCTGGCATTTCCAGACTTAGCAGTGCTTGATATTTTTATTAACATTACATATCACTATTTCATATTTACATTTAGCTCCATGTACATTCAGAGAGGAAAGGGAAGCCAAAAATTTCAACATTCATCCTGGGTTTATTAAAATTTTGCACTCAAACCTAAATTATTCCCAAGCCACCAGTAACGGTTTATTTCTGTGATTATTTCTAAATCTGAACCAGCATTTCAGACTTCAGAAGAGCATTTTTGTAATTTTTTTTTTTCCTTTCTCAACACTTGGAATTCTGCTGAATGTTCATCCTGCAATGATGTTCCAGTGAATCATTTCTTTCTCTCCCCAGTGACAATCCCAGTGACAGAGCTTCCCATTCCCAGCAGCTTGCTTGGGAGCGATGAAGGCCATGTGGAGCCTCCTCCTCACAGGCAGCCAGGCTGCATTCCCCACAGTCTGTACTCTCATTTTCTATGCATTTCCGGATCCAAAACCTTCTGTTTTCTTTCCCTTGTTTGCTCTTGGCAGCTATTGGCAGGAGACATCCTCTTAATGATCTTTTTCTGGCCTCCTAGACGACTGCTCAGACTTCTCCAGATCTTTCATTATTAACACAGAAGCCTTGTAAGTCACTTTTAATGGTCTGTGCAATTTTTATTCCTTAGCGGGAGACATCACCTCCTCCATATGGATATATGTTTATTAATATAAATCCTTAGTATCATTTTGCCAAGTGAGACTAATCAGGAAGGGTCTCCTGGTACGTGTAACACCTTGTCCTGGTTCACGCTCAGTCTTTGAGCTGCTGTGTGTGGAGCAGGGCAGGGAGGAGTGGATGGAAAATCCTCTCCTGAGGTTGCCAAGGCACCAAGGGACAGTGATGGCCCTGAGCAGGGTCCTGCCATCCCCTGCAGGCACAGCTCCCATTTCCCTTCCCAGCTGTTCATTACCTGCTTCCTTGCTGTTATCCCGGAATTTCCCCCATCTCCAGCTCCATTCTGAGCAGGCACAAAGAAGGATGGCTCCTTGCTGCTGGGGAGTGTGAGGGATGCCAACAAACCCACGTCTTGTGTGTGACAGTTTGCTGTTAATGCTCGGCTTTCAGGAGCAGCACATCCTCACTAACAGCTTAGATGGGGAGACTTGGAGAACAACCCAAAAATCCATTGTTTACTCCTAAAGAGAGTGTCCTCATTTCTTCCCTGTAACCAAGGGACAATTGTCCATTTATTTCATTAAACGTTCTCCTGCTGTACAAATTGACTCCCATTTTTCTTTTGAATTCATCCTCTGAGTCTCAAGATGGAGTTAAATAATAACAAACACCACAGAAGAAATAGAAGCCATTCCCAGTGCTATTAGATGAGATTTCTGTTCTTCCAGTTGAGCAGGAATTGTTTTCTCCTGTCTCTTTTATAACTCCTCCATGTATCAGGAGACTTCTTCTGTTTAGCAATTAGCACTAAAGTTGCTGTTACCCCCTCTGTAGTCACAATTTCCATCTTTTTTTTTTCTCATTTACTACATTTCATCTGAGTTTGTTAGTGAAGAAGGAAACAGAGATACTCCAGCACATCAAAGGACAAAATGTCCTGAAATTTTGTGACACTGAAATATTATGAATCCTGCTGGAATCTCAAACCTGTCCTTCATTTTTACCCTCTTTTTTTTAACAAGGTGGCCCATAAAAGAGTTTAATCATGGCAAACATAGCCCATTTCACCTACCTTTACAGTTAAACTATGCTTAGTGACAAACCACCAAACATAATGGGCAAAATTTATCTTCCCAGATGGTGAATTTTGCAGTGCAGATCAGACCAGCAAGGCCACAAATTAATCTCCAGTGTCATAAGCATTTCATCACACACTTGTATAGATCATCTGTCAACAAAGGCACAACACAAGGCACTAAATGCACACTCTGTCCCCAGATTCTGCCCCTTGACACATCTGTGTCCTTCCCTGACACCAAGCCACGCTGGCTGCATCCCAGTAGGAAAATAAACAAATGTATTTTATTTGAAACACAGCACCACTAGAGCTCCAACTCCACCTGAAATTCAAGTTGTTGAATGAAAATAACCCAACCAAGACTTAGCTCAAGCCAAGCAAAACCACTTTGGAGCGATGGAAGAGACTGGAAGTGATAGCTGGAGCTTCACAAACAAGCTGCAGTGTCACCCTGCCAGTGACAGGACTGCGAGGATGGGCATCTGACAAGGGGGTGTCTCTCAGCACAGCACATTGCTGAATCAAGGAACTGCTTCCAACTGCTTCTCAGCTCCCAAGCTTGGTTAAGAATCACAGATTTCACCAAAACAAAAAAAGAATCCATTCCCATATAAGAATTGAAGTCAGTTCTGCTAGGAAAAATCCAGCATAAAATAAAATACTATGCAACACAGCATGAAATAGTAAAGAGGTGCATAAAATTGAGCATATCTGCTCCTTTGCATCCTGTCAGAGCTCAAGGCTGTGCTGAGAATGACTTGGTTTTGATCTATCCTCTTATATGAGCAAGACCCTGCTACACTTACAACAGATATGATTAAAAACTATCAGTTATATTAGGCAAAAATATATTTCCCAAGGCAAACATTCACTCCAATGTCTTTTTCTCTGGCTATAACACACAGAAATTCTAGGTATATAAAACCTTCTGGGTTTTCACAGACATTAACATTGAGCAGAAAAACAGGGAAAGCTGGTGAGGGAAGCTGCATAAATGAGATGTAGGCACTGTAGTGCTTGTATTTCCCTCAGCATCATTCCCTGCCTTCCACGTGAACTTCAGGTGAAAATCTCTCCATGGACCCAACACACATCATTCAAAACAATCACAGCAAGAGTTGTAGATACTCTTCCCATTCTAAAGGGCAGGTGAACCACCAGCGGAATTGTATTCTGCCTCTCACTTTCAGCATTCATCTGAAGGGTAAATAAAAATACTTTCAGTTTCTCTGATGAAAAGCACAATGCAAGCAAAGCCAAATAAAAGCCCAGACAGGCTAGACTACAGAGAGCCAGCAGTGACTTTTCCAAGGAAATATTTCTGGGCACGTAAAACATGCTGATTTATTGTACCAGAAACATTTCCTGGAGATCAACAGATTCCATACACTTTTCAGAGAAGGAAATCCCCATGGAAACCTGACTGCCTTCCCAGGAGCACTGAGATGGACGTTCCACATGTTGGGAGAACAGCTGGCAGCTGGAGCCATGCAAACCCCATGGGCTGTGGGACAGGTGAGGTCTCAGCAGCAGCCAGGCTCCTGTGGATCATCCTGGGGCTCTCCAGGCTGGAAGCTGCCTGCTCCCTCAGTTTCTGCTCCCCTGAAAACCCAGCTCAGTCGCCTGCTCAGTGCTTCAGGACCTATTTTGCTTTTGAAAAACACCATTTCAAAAGTGTCTCTGCAAGAAGTTTTTGGTTATTTCCTGGCCAGCAGAAATATCAAAACTCTACCCTTGCACCATTTGTTACGAGGTAAATGCTGTTTTATAAATTCCAGTGGAAAGAAAACACCCTCGTCTTAGGCTGTCTCTAATACCTTGGGAATTTTATCTGTGGTGTGGGGAAGAGAACAAAACCCTGAGAATTAAGAGCTGATGTTAAATCCTTGCAGAGCCTTAGGCAAATTCTATAATCTCTCTGCTATGGCACTGAGGATCAATAGACGCCTGCTGAAACCCGACTGCTCCGTCAGGCCAGTCCATCCACATGGCCAAACCCATATTTAACAAATTAAAAACACTAAATCCACAAAGAGCGTGAATAAGTTGTGTTTAAAGGAAGCCCCTTCCCGATCCAAACCTTTTAAAGTTTGGTTAAACCCCATTGTATTTCTCACACTTTCCCCCCGTTAGCAGCGCTGTGCTGTGAATCACTTGTCCCTATTCAGGCAGCAATCTGTAAGTTTATTAATATGCATGTGCTATTTCACAAATGCTGAATGATTTGAAAGTGCTGCATAAGGTTTGCTGTCTGTTTTCTCAACATCTGTCCCCAAAGTGCACTTCTGTCACGTTCTGCTCCCATCCTTCTCGGATCAAAAGTTGGAAGGCACGAATCTGCTCTGAGGTTTCCCTGCACGGGCTGCAGCTCCTCCTTTCCATAGAGCCTCACATCCTTACAGCAGATGACACTTTCCAATTACCTTTTGGCCCTTTTGTTCCCCCAGTTTGGCTCACATTTCTCTCTGAATCTGGTCCCTGTGCAGCTCTGAACCCGGAGTCTGACAGCTAAGGACAGAACAAATATGCAGCTCTAACCCTCGGGGTGGTTTGAAATGCCTGAATTCTCCTATTACAGGCAGATTCACAAGGAAAGGTCAACAGAGAGTCCCCAAACTTAAAACAAAAATGGGTCACGAAACTAGCAGTCAAAAGCTTGAAGAAGCAGGAAGGGCTGATCTTACAGGAAAACTGAAGACAACTTGCAAAGTTTAGCCTCAAATCCTGGTTCTGCCAAAGGATTCCTACACAGGCTGAGCTCATTTCCTCAGCTCTCAGCTCCCCTCTGTACAATGCAGCAAGAGTTCTCACCACATTTGGCCTGTGCAGGATGTAGCCCGTGCATTTTGGAAAGATAATGATAATAATGTCAATAAAACAGAGGGAACTGCACCAAAGAAACAGAAAACCCTCCTGCAAACTCTTTAGCAAAACACATTGGAGCAGTTACCCTGGCTGAGAGGCATGACTTACAGAGGCAGAATTATGACTAGAAGCAAACAGAATTAAAACAAAAAATAATCAAGCAAACATTTATAGCCCATACTTTAAAATCAATGCCCATGGTCCAAAAAGTGTCATCCACATAGATAATTCAAGACTATCTATAGTTTTTGCCTGTTGAAGAAGAAATGCAGAAGTTCTCTCAAGAAAACAGTAAATATAACCAAATGTTTACACTCAGCATTGATTTGCCCCTATTTGTTTTGCATACAACACTTAAAAAATTCTCTTACCTTAACACAAACTGGTCTGCTAGTGAGTAATCAGCCAGGAAAACATGGAAGGTCACAATGTCCCCCTCTCTGACTGGGCTGAGTGGTAAGTGAATAAGGATATTTTCATCCACCCTCAGCGAAGACTGCTTTAATCTGTCTTGATTTGGGTAAACAACGATGCTACCAATCCTCTCCATAGCTGACAGAGCTTGGTGCTCATTCTCTTCACCTGCATGGATATTGTTTTCCCATTTTGCATCCTCTGGAGAGCATTCCCCATCCACTGTGTAAATCTTATAGAAGAGCTCCACAGTAATCCCTTCCAGGGAGGCTGTTTCCTCTGGAAGCAGGGGTGGAGGGGAGCTGAACCAGCTGGGAGACAATTCCAGCTCCACAACACATAATCCCAGGTGGCCTGTCAATCTGCAGCTGGCCACCACCTCTCTAGACTCCAGGAAAGCAAACATCTTCACGCAAGGCAGCATCTCCTCAGAGTCGTAGTCATCCCAGTCCTTCCCCGCTATATAGAACAAGGTCTGTATTTTGGGTTTGTTGGAATAGATTGAGCTGTTGATTATGTGGGATTTTAATTTCCAATTAAAAGTGAATTTATTTGTGAAACCAAAAGATGCAGAAGTCAGCATGAGGTCCAAGGGAACGGGTTGTTCAACAGAAAAGGGTCCATACGTGGCATTTAGGACAGGTGGCTGTTTGGCTTTGTAAATAAAGAATGAATCCACCCTAGACTGCAAACTGGAGTTCCTCATGATATCCTGGTTGGCTTCCTTGAGGAAGAAGAAAGCATCAGCATTGGAGATGTGAGGGTTTGCAGGGAGATAGGTTGGCAGGTTGGAGAATCTCTGGATGCTGTCCATGATCCCTCCTCGGCTCTCCACCACTGCAGCCAACGAGAAAAGGAAACAGAAACTCAGATGCTTGCTTAGCATGGCCTCAGCTTCTGACAAAAGCAATGGATTACAGGAGATCAGTCCTGCAGTTACAGAACAATCTGACACAGGTACCGTGGAACAGCACTTGTGTTCAGAGCTCAGCTGGGAGCAGTGCACCCTCCCTTCCCACCTTCCCCAGCCTGGTCTCTGCTGCAAAGCCATTCACCAAGGACTGGCTACCACCAAGAGGGGACTGACTGGCCAGATCCCAAACTAACTTCCAAAACTTTTTCCTGGCAGTCTATTTTTGTTTTTCTTTTATCATCAGATCAAACTTTCAGCTTCTCCTCATCCATGTTTCAATGTGCCTAAGAAACTGACATATTGAATATTAGTAGCAGTAAAACAGAACAGTTTAAGCAGTAAAAACGGAACATTTGCTTTAATCTACCATCACTAACACAAAAAGCAATGGGGGTTGAACATCTGCATCACTCCCAATCCATTCTGCCAGGTCAGCAGCTTGGAAGTTGGTGAGAACCTGATAAAAGCTTCATGTTCTTGAAACCAAAACTTTTCACGATGAAATATGTGGGGTTTGACAGAGGTCTCAGTGGGATGGATTTACAGGCAAGAGTGAACTTGAGAGAAGGAGAAATCCTTTACACACAGAAGGATCTCAGACACTCAGAAGGACTTTTTGGTTTAATTCCTGAGGAGAATAAAACACATTTGGAAACCACAGAAGTTTCTCTATAACACAATGGTCAATCCTCCAGCCAGCGCTGAGCGATTTTTCCCAGGAAAAAAAAGATTCCAGAGGGAGGGAGGGATCAAACAGACATCTTTGGTTTGGGCTGATCTCTAATTAATAGTGAGATATATTCAGTCTGGGCTGTGATCCTACCAGAAACAGTGGCTCTTTCAGACTAACAATCAGTACCCAACAAAAAGCCGGTGAATCCGAGCTCCTGGGACTGCTCAGAGGAAACAAACAGAAAGCCAAGGAATTAAAATGCAGCAGTTCCATAATGCACAGAGATAACAAAGGCACAATGACAGAGCCTAAGGTCAAAGCTCTCATTGTCCCTCTGAAGCTGAGTGGTGATTTCACTGTTTGTCAGGGCTGGGCAGAGCAGATACACAACACACAAACAATTACACCTGCTCAAGCCAGATGACTCAGATTCCTGCAGCCACGATTTAGCAGAGATAAAACCTTTAATATTTAAGCTATTTTTTTCAGGTTGTGTATTTTTAAGGCCTACATTTATCAAAGCCAGATTCTAGGGCAAATCCCATCCATTTGACTTTGCTCCACTCTTGTTCTCAGTTGAAATTCTGGTCATTTGTTTTTGATAGTCTGATATTATCTACACTTGTTTAAATGCCTCTCATTTCACCACAATACTTTTGCCTTTACTTTTGCTGTATCTTTACTTGTGTCAAGGAGGTTTTTTCAGCCATTGGAATATTCTTTGTGGGAATGAGTAAACATGAAAAAATATACAAAAGCAGCCAAAAAAATTCTCAGCAGGAAACACTCTGCCAGCAATCTCCTCTCTCACCACTGCACCTGGGGATCAGGTCAGGGTTTCCTCTCAGCTTCACAGGCAAATGCAAATGTCCCCTGCCTTGCTCTCATCACAAACATCAGCCCAGCTCTGGAACTCACCAGCACAGCCCATGGTGAAATGCAGAAGTCCAGATGATGAGACCCTGGCAGTGGCATCACACATGGGACAACCAATTTTCTCGTCAGGAAAATTGACCTTGGTCCTTCCCTGCCACATCTTCCATCCCCATGTGGATGATGGGCAGAAATCTCTCCCTCCCCAGGCAGAAAGTCACCAAGGGATGCTTTAGCAGCCCCATTTCTGCTCTGTGTTTGTTTATAGGGCACTTTGACATGTTCTGCCATTGTGCAACTTCCCAGCTCAGGAGCAGAAAGTGAACTTTGATCCTGGGAAAGCTGAGGCAGAAGAGAAGGAAGGGTATTTTTTTCTTTGCTATAAATTCAAATGCAGACAAGCCCCTTTTCGGATTAATTGTAAATAAATTGAACTACATTTGAAAGCAGTACTTTTGAGAAGTTGCATTTAACATAAAAACTTTACAGCCATACAGATAAGCAGTCAAGCAGATAAGCAAGGAGCCAGAGCAGCAAAAGTTCCCTCTGATTTCTGGAGCAGGAGCTAAATCTCCTCCCAAGGCACACCAGGCTGCAGAGGAGATTTAAACACTGAGGCAGCGACAAACCAGAAACAAGACAAGGCTTAAATGCATTTGTGTTTACATTACAGGACTCCCACACACGCTTTATGCAGATATTTCATCTCTCTCAAGCAGTGATTTACAGGAAGTTTATAAGGGATGTTTTTCCTTTCCTCCATTTCGTTACAGTGGCAACTTCTCAGTGCCTCAGCTCAAAACTGGTGTGAGGACTAGGATATCATCCTGCTGTAACTCAAGCAAAATGAGATACAAATTTTGTCTGAAGGCTTATATGGGAAGCCATAAACATCAGTAGACAGGGCTGGGCTTTGTCCTAGAACCAGCCTGCAACAAAATATGATATCTGAATTTAGCAGCATTTTATGATGCTGTAGGAAGATCTAAAAAGAAATACTTTATACGATGGCAGGCCAACACCCCACCTTTTTAATTCAGCACATCAGCATCAAGCATCAATCTCCTCTCAGCAACAATCAGAAACCAGCCACATCTGGAGCTTTCTGGTGTGCAACAATGCCATGAAAAAAATCACCTGCTCCTTTAATAAGCACTCCAGCAAGATCAAAGAGGGCAGAACATTAGAGCAGAACGTGGCTTAGTTCCAATTAGGTACCAAAAGAGAGCAAGAGCTGAGGAAAAGTAAATGGAGACCAAATGAGCTTCCCCAGAGCCCAGAGCTTTCTCAGACAGGACAGTCTGGTTTGCTCAGGCTGCTGGGGCACCGGGGGTGCTGGGGGAGATGTGTGCAGATAACACACTGGGGGATGTGAATTGAGATATTTAGTTGGAATTTTGGAAAACTTTTCCCTTGTAGCAGATTCTCTGCAGGTGCTTTTCCCCTGCTAAAATACTCACTTGGATTAAGGAACTACTGACCCCTAGAGCAACAGGTCAGCTTTTAAAGCATCATCACTGCAATTTTATGTTAAAATCCTTCCCTCCAGAGCTGGGCAATATCCTCATAGCCCAGCTCACGCTACAAACTCAGAGTACAGGAAAGAAAACTCCCTTGTGATGTTTCTGAGGCACAGAGGGAGGAAAGCAGCAGGCAATGCAATGCTGAGCATCACAGATGCCCCTTCCTGGTCCTTGCTCTGCCCAGCTCAGGCCTCAAACGAAGCTCCTGTTCTGTTGCCTTGATCATTTTTTATCTAATCATAAAATTATCCACCATTCTTGGTTTTAATCTCCCTTGACCCTGGGCTGCCACCACAAAAAGCAGCGCAGGACTAAAAGAGGAGCAAAGCCACAGCTGCAGGACAGACTGTGCAACAAAAATCTGCCATTCATGGAACTCTAGATTCCATTGAATCTGTATTGAATTTCTTAGATTTTATACTTTTTAATAAGAAATAAAACAAGTATCCTGCTGGAAGGTAGTGGGGGCAGTGGCAGGTCAGCGTTAGCAACAATGCATCTATTTAATATCTAGTAAGAGGAAAGTCTTTTAAAACCATCATTTTTTAGCTAAAAAGGAAAACAGTTCCTGATGGAACCTAAATCCAAATTTCACATCTAAATATTCTCTCTGCTTTAGCAAACTATTTAACAGGAGCCAAGTCTTCCATAAGCCATCAGTAATTCTGAAGCTGAAGGTGCAAGGAACAACAACTGTTTAAAATTGCAACTCTTTCAATATCCTTTTTCTCTGAAAACAAACAAGAAGCCAACCCTGCACCTGTGGAAAAACTGTGAAAATGTTAAAATTCATCTTTCCTGCAGCATCATCAGAACTCTAGAGCGAGCTCACACAGACACTCCTCTTTGTAAAAGAGGAATCATTTCAAGTAATGTGGTGCCAGTGAGTGCTATGATGTTATCCATGACTCACAGAGGCAATCAATGGCTTGTCTGTACAGGAGAAAAATCACCAGCCCCTCCCACCAGCCCTCACTGAAACACCATAAAGATCAAACTACACATGTACATTATTCCACTCTAAAAATGGCTCTGTTCATAACAATGATTTTGTTCTGGAATTGCAGGCATTAGCCTTGAATGAAAACACACTGTACCCCAGAATAGGGTGTCTACATAAGGAAAGGCAATTTGGAACTCCTAAATTACAGAGAAACAATTCATTCTGGACCAGCTGTGTCGGTCACTTTCTCTCCTATTGCCAGGGATGCTGTTCAGAGACCCCAGCAGGGAGAGTTTGCCCAAGGTGATTTGGCCTGGCCACAGCTGGGAAGGAAAACTCTGACTCCTGGGGCTGGCAGGAGGAAAAGGAGGAGGGTGATTGCAGTGTGCAAGTCTACTACGAGTTCATTCATCACCTGAGCACTGTGAGTGGGCTAAGGCTGGGCTGTGTGAGGATCTGGGGATGGACACCCCCTCCTGCTCCCCCTGACTCACCCAGAATGCAGTGAAGTAGCCAGGAAAGGAGGATGTCACTGTTTACTTCCTGCACTCAGAGCCCATCCTGTGACTCATCTCCTCAGCTGTACATTCACAAGGAAAAGGAGGAGAACCCTCCACAGTCCCCCTGAGGGGTAAAATTCCATCACCCAACTGAAGCAGGAAAAATTCCATCACCTTCCATTCACAAACAAGCCTCAGTCCTTTACTGCTGACTTTGTGATCCAGTGAACCCCACTGCACAGAAAAAGAGCCATAATGACAATTAGTGTTTCCAGCTGGAACAGAGCAATTTGAAAATACAAATGATACTGCAAGGAAGAGTTAAGAACTGCTCCCAGTACATTTTTAACATTAAAGTCAGACAAAAAGCTGTCAAGATATAAAAAATAATAGTCTGAGAAAATGTGATAAAATCCCTTAAAGCTTTTCTTATTCTCTCTTCTTCTTATCCTAATTTGATGTAAGGATAGAACTTGATGGAGGACTTGCAACCAATTCACAGTCCTTCCATTCAATCTTGATTACACATTTGTGGAGACAGAGATTTGCTTTGCAAAACACTGCTGGACCAGCAGCTTGTTTGGAAAGACAAGAAAAAAGATGCAATTAAAAAAAAAAAATCAACTTAATCCAAATATCTAAAACTGAAGAGAGGTTAATTAACTTTTGTTGGCTTGGGACAATGTCTCACATCCTTATCTCCAAATGTCTGAGTCAAACTTCTGCTGCCCAGACTCCTCTGCAGCTGCACATTGTGGCCCATCTCATGCCAGAAGGGTGTCAGAGCTCAGCCTCACTCCAAGCTCCCTTGGAGCGAAGCAGGGAAGGTGCAGAATCCACTGACACCTGCAGGGTGAGAGATCAGCCCTGGAGGAGCCCATTTCAGCAGCAGCCCCAGCACTGAACGTGCAGAGCTGGATGAGGCAAGCTCAGGCTCCATGGGCAGAGCAGTCCTGACACATCACAGCTCCTGGCTCCCTCTCACTAAAGCTTCTCCTCCCAAAATTGTAGAGGCTCTTATTGCTCCCTCTGAACCTTGTACAGTGGGGTTTAGCTAAGGCACCTGGTTTTATGGGCTGGAGTAGTAATAGAGAAACCACATGCCTATGTTTACCCTGCACTCTGCTTCCAAAAAAACTTTAAGGCACATCTCGGGCCTCATCAATCTTTTGTCTACTAAAATACATTTTTAAGTGGAAAATTAAACCATGCATATGAATGGAACCCCTGATCAGGCCACACCTTCAGCCATAAATTTTGTTATTGTGTTCCAAACAAGGCAAGTGCTTTGGAACACAATAACAGATTAAGTTGGATGGTGAAGTTTCCGAGCTGGTGCTTTCTAGAGTTTTGAGCTTGCCTGCATTTTGCACAGTCACCCATACTGAAAGACATATGTGCAGCAAGGCCACCTACAGATAGTAATAAAACCGTGCTGTCTGAAAAGCTGCCTATAAATCTTATTAAAGTAATCCCTTCCCTGAACCCAGATTATTACATTCACCTTTATGGTAGAATAAAAATTAATTTTCTCAGCTATAATAAGTGTATGATAAGAAGGCATCGCTTGGGACTAAATAAAGATTATAATTAACTCCAACTGAATAAATCTAAATTTAGCTTGGACTGGCAATTTGCTTTCATGCATTTTCCTCTCCAGCTGAGTGAATAGGTACAGAAGGATTAGCATCCCATGCCAGTTCCAGCACTGCTGTCACAGAAAGGACTGGGACAGAGTGTAATCCAATACCCAAAAGGCCTGAAGATTAATTCAGGGTTCTCTATCAGCAAAAGTTTGGAAAGCTGGAGAAAAACAAAAAGGCTTAAAATTGCCATTAGGCTGCCAAGGAAAACGTGAAGTGTTGGACTCCAGAGGGGATATTTCTCCCTGTGCTCCCCAAATAAGGCCTGGGCAAAGGCAGGAGCTCTGCCCCTGCTGCTGAGAGCACATTTAGGGGAAGCACTGTCTGTGGTTGCTGGATTTTGCTCTCTCCTACAGGCACCTGCCTTTGGGTGCTGCTGGGCAGGTGGCTCTGTGCCCTGACCTGGCACAGTCACTCTCCATCTCCCTTCCCTCACCTGCAGCACAGGTGACCCTAAAGCAGCTGCAAAACAAGAGACCACAACAGTAAACGAGGACAATCAAGCAAACAAAATAGGGTGAGGTAAATGCATCAGGCAAATAAGCAAAGTTTACCCTGACTTTTTACTTAGCTGAAAATAAAACCCCTTAGAGCAGAGCTATGCCCAGCAGATCAGAGATTTATCCTTTTCCAAGGAAACAAGGCTCCACTTATAAAGGGTTGAGGAACTGCCTTGTTAAGCCACTACCTCATTATTTGTGTTGTCTGGGAAGATGATTGTTACCAGTGTTATTACTGGGAGGGAGGGAGGAGGTCCAGCTTGTTCCTCAGAACAGAGCCTGTATTTATCCTCTCTGTTTATCCTCAGCAGGGCACACGTGCAGCCCCAGCAGTGAGGCTCCTGTGCCACCTCCTTCCTCCTCGGCCCTCCCTGCCAGCCCAGCCCCGAGCTGGAGGACAGAATTTCTCCCTCCAGATCAGCACAGCCCAGGCCACAGGAGCAGACACCAACAAAGCTGCCCTGGCTGCCCACACTCAGAGCAGGAGGGCGCTGAAGAAAGGAGCCCCCCAGGAGTTTTCTCATTTACTGTGGCTGCTGCAATGGCTCAGGTTGCTCTGCTGGGCTGATCACTGGCCCAAGTTGCCATTTTAGTTTCCATCAGAGCTGTTAATACAGTGGTTAAAAGTCACAGGCTGCTCTTGGCAAGTTTCTCTGCATCTCTTATACATCAGCAACAGGGAGATTGTCCTGCCACTTACAATCGGAGGCATTATACAGTGGCTAAAGGTCACAAATTCATCAGCTGAAAGAACTGAAGGACAGAGCTACTAGTGCAAGTTAACCTGAAGTTTAAAAAACACCTGGTTAACCATGCAGGGGTTTTGTTCTGGTTACCTGAGAGGAGAAACAGCTGCTAATGCAGCTGCCAGCACTGACAACCCCTGTGCAGCCCCCCTTGCACCTGATAAATAAGGTTTGTCAAGGCCACTGGAGGTTCTCATTACTAAAAAGAAGGTTAGAATAGGGCTTTCTACCATTAGCCAAAGAAAACCTCATTTTCCCTCAGAGATATTTCATAAACAACAGAAAATGAATACATGTATGGGAGTGTGTGGTTATATTCTCCAAATAACAGAGAGGCTTCACAAGGCAAACACATTCACTAAAGGCACCAGGTGATTGCAAAAGTAAATCTTTTAAATATATGCTCTAAACCATTAGCTAACTGTGAAATATTTGTATTCTGTGTCAAAGCACCTACACGTCACACAAAGCCAAGAGACTGACAGGAGAAAGGGCAGGATTTATGTTAGCTGGGGTCTATCTGTCATGGAGATAGCCAAGCTGAGAGAGAGTCCTTTTATTAAAATCGCTCTCTGGCTGCAGATATTGATCTCAGCAGCCACAGTGAGTCCCCATTTCTCACAAAGTTCCTCCCTGGCACAGCAGGAAAGGGCTGGGGTGAATGCCCTCACCCCCAGCAAATGGCACCCCAAAAGGATGGGCAGGGAGCAAGGGGCACTGGTATAAACAGCACCCCACAACACCATGGCACTGCTGCCTTCCAGGACCCACAAAGTCCCTCTCAACAACTCTTCCCAAATTTTCAGGAAGCCTATTTTGCTCCCCAAATCACTAAGGCAGGTTGTCATTACTCCCATATTGTGTTCAGCATTAGAACGAAGTGAAGAAACACAGTGCTGAATGCATTTCTTGCATTCCCATTTTAAGGAACAAATGTCATTTCAAAGGGATCCTTCCCTAAATCTCCTCTGGCATTTTCCATTTTCCCTCTCAGCAATAATTTCTCCCCTGGTTTGGGCTGATCCCTCAGCCTCTGGACACAGATTTTTGGCTGTGCTTCTCTTTACACCTAAACCCAAAATGAAGGAAAGGAATTTGAAGTTCTACATTCTACAGACTTCCTACATTCCTGCACCCACGGGTCACACAGGTGTTTCATTTCAGGGCACCTGTGATTCTCCCCATGTAAGCCTCTCTCTCTGGAGATATTGGAAAATTCCTTGCATGAGCTTTTTAAAATTACAGGATATTAAAATGCTGATTGTCCAGAGGCACTGCCAGAAAGCAGGCAGGCTGGTCCAAAGCCTTCCTCCAGAACAATGGGCTTTCACTGCATTCTCCACCCTGTTGATTCAAAGCTCTTGGAGGCAATGAGCTCCGAGCTGATGGGCCCAAGGAGCTGCATGAAACCACAAAAGCAGCTTACAATAAACCCCCTGTAAAGTTATTAAGAACACAGATCTGTCCTGAATGCAGAGAAAATCCTCTGTCTCACCAGCACACATCCATATCCCACTGGGGCTGTAAGGAGGAGCCTGTGCCATGCTGGGGACCATGACAAAACAGGACAGAGACACCCAGAGCAAAATCCAGCTGGGGCAGCAGCTCTGAGCTCACAGCCTGAGCACTGGGAGCAATTCCCCTCTCCCTCCCCACTTCTGCTGCATCACTGACTACCCACGCTGGTTTTGGGCACTGTTAGCAGTGTGAATTCCTGCTTAAACCTTTGCACTGTTCAGGGCTGTGGAAATCTTTCCCTTAGGTGTCCCTGCAGAACTCCAGAGGTGCAGGCAGCTGCCTCCAGCAGGATCTGTGTCCCCAGCCTGCAAACACACACACACACACACACACACACAGAGATCATTCCAAGTGTGTGCAGCCTGGCTTCAGCAGGGAGTTTCCCCACTGGGAAATTGAAGCACAAGCTACAAAGTTCCAGGACAGAGACCTGTGAGGGCGTGCAGCCTTTCAGCTGCTTTCAATAAAAGCTCCACAGCTTTACAGATTCCCCACTATTAGTTCAGAGATGTCTGGACTTTTTTTCTCTGAACCCAGGCTTTAGCCTGCACTTAGCATTGCTCTCAGCAGTAACCAATATTATGCTAAGCAGACTCCCAGAGCAGTCTGTGCTCCCTGACTGCCCCAGGAGCAAGCACACAGGCCAAGTTCTGCAGTTCAGACATCACTGAGTTATCAATTCATGACTGCCTCTCGAGGAACATCACATGAAAACACGAATTCTTCCTTTCTAATGACAGCCTGTTTCTTTTCCCCTGCCCAAAATACCCAGAACAAAAGTTGCTATTTTGTCTCAGATTTCTTTACTTAATTCAACATTTTATTTTTGGAATGACAACAGCCTCAAGCAACTCCATTAATTTGTTACAGAGTGGGAGAGCTTTGCATTCCAAGTGTGATTGCTGACCTGCTCCCCTGCTTCTTGAAGCAGCCCTGCCCGCGCACATCCCAGAACCAGAACAAAGCATAATTTCTCATGGTTGAATGCATTATTTTACTTTATGAATACACATTTGACATATTTTACAAATTTACGGCAGCCGCTGTCAGAAAGGACAAAATAACCCTCCCCCAGTAGCACTTTTCTCTTACTGCAGCAATCAAAGGCTGCAGCTTGTCACTCACACATGGAGAGCGGCTCCTTGGGGCCAGCAGAGAGCCTCACCCAGGACTTCTTGGGTGTTTGTTTCTCTCTCTGTTGCCAATTCACAATTTAGAGTTTGATTTTCTAAGCACAATGAAAATTCCCAATAGCTCTGGAGGAGGCAGTTCAAGGAGATCTTGTCAAAATATTTGTGTGTAAAGAGAGTGAAACCTTATTGTGACTTTCATGCTGTGAGGCACCGAGTACAGTTACCTTTCTCACAGACAATTATTAACTTCCAGGCAAAGAATAAAAACTCTTGAGCAAAACCCAAATCTGGATGAGGTCATACTTTCTGTGTGGTTCACTCATGTCAATGTATTAATGCAATAAAAGATAATGAGCATTTAGCTGACAGCATTTTCAAACTCTCCAAGAGTCAAGAGGAGTAAATTAGACCAGATCTGAGATTGCCTGAGAAGGCAAAAAGCTGGATCTAATTCTTTTCTCAATGACAGGGAAATTATAAAATTGAATGAGAGTCACAGGACATCACAATCACAGCCCAACGTGCCTGGGCACAGCATTTGGGTGTGCTGAGAATGCAGCTCACCACAGCTCAGCATCAGCATCTGCCCATTTGAAAATGCCATCATGGGCAGTGACAGGGACAGCAAAAGGGCCCTGCTCACCTTCTGCTTCGTGGCATCACCTCTAAACGTCTGTGTGGAAACATCACTACTGCAGCTCAAGTTTGAGTCAATTCAAGTTCAAGTCAAATCTTATTACATCCAGTACTGCTCACCTACCCAGAGCCCAGAGAATGAAATTCTGCAGAAATTCAGCATCCAGGTCACTTCAGCACTCTGCTTTGTCTGGCATTTATATCTAAAGCCAAGCACATAATTCACACTGCATAATTTATCCATGGGATTTTGCCCATGGAACAGCCAAAGCAGATAACAATTTCTTCATACTTATTTATTTTTTAGAAAATTCAGTCAACTTCTCCTCTGCTTCTGAACTCTGCAAAAAGATTATGAACCTCTGGCTTTACTCTTCCAGAGCTTGAGCTCTCGGCTAGCTGTGATCAGACAGATTAATTCACCTCTTGTTCAGTCTTCTGCCTTTAGCTATTCTTGTTTCCTGAGTGGAGGGAAATGTGTACAAGCACTAAATCTCAAACACGCTATTCTAACATTTGGATTCCATTATCCTAGAGATAACATATAATCCTATAATGATATGTAATAAATTAACATTTAATCTCATATCAGAGAGTTCAAAGGGATCAGAGCCAGCTGGTGCTAAAATAAGCATTTGCTGGAGGCTGCAGGACTGGGAGCTGAGGATGAGATGTAAGATCTGAGCTGCTCTGGTGCTTTGGCTTGGCAAGAGTGGTTGGCAAGAAAAGGATGGAATAAACCCTGGACATGAAGGGAACCATCTCTGAGACCACCCAACCTGTGCCCATTCCCTGTCAGTGAAGTCCTTGCAGACCTTTCTAGAGCAGGAGAAGAAGATTTCCCCCCGAGAGCTGATGAGCAGGGAAGGTGATCGTCCCCCAGGGCTGCTCAGGGGATTTGATTCAGAGCTCCACTCATTCCCTGTTTGTCAAGGAAGGTGCCTTGAGATGTGGTGAGGCTGGGAACAAGAACCCAAACTGGGGCTGAGCCCTCTCCAGCTGCAGAGAGCCACAAGAACCCAATGCTTCCCCCAGCCCTCCCTCGTGCACATGCAGAACTGATGGAGGATGGACAGTTTCAACAAAGAGAAGACAAAAATAATTTTTCATTGTTTCCCTCTCATGTGCCTTCTACACAGAGCTAATCCACCAGGCACTGCACAATCTTCATTAACAATGACAGCTGTTAATAAAGTTTTATCCATAGAGAGTTCCTCATGAAATGCCCACAGTGAGCCTGGTGTGAGGGATGTGTTTCTCTGGAGACAGGCACAATTAAACACCCGAGCCCGGCCAGGCACCGACGATTACCGAGGGCTGCTGACCCAAAAAGGAGCAGAGAGCAGCCCCTGCCTGGAGTCCAAGTCCCTCCAGCTTCCCCAAACCCAGATTTCACTGTTAGGGGAAGGAGATAAAGACCTTAATATTTGTTCAAAAAGATATTGACATGAGTGAGGTTCAGCTTTTGTCTCTGAATCCAAAGACACTTCACTGCTCCATCTCAGACTGGAACACAGTGTAAAAAGGCTCTCAGCCAAGAGAGGCAAGAATCCATCAGACACAACAGTCTTTTTAAAAATCTTGTCAATTGTCTCTGTTAGTTTTTAGTGATCACACATCAACTTCACTGCCAAATTAACTTAAAAGCAAAGGCAGATTTAAAAAAAGGGGGAAAAAAGAAAATTAGACAGGACAGCCAATTAAAAATATACAGTGAGAGGAGTTTCACAACTTGACACTGACCACAGTTCTGTATCTGGAGAAAACTTAATAAATAAAAATAACACAAAAATTTGAAGTGTTACAGAGTTATCTTTGCTTTGGCATTTAACACACATTTCTATTACCCTTTCTCGATTAGCCAAATGAAGATCAATGTATCTATAAAACTCAATGACATGTTAATGCAAACCTTAAAAAAGATAAAATGCCTTTTATCTCAGTCTTAGGAAAACCTAATAAAGAATTAACAGTCCATGAAGCTGTGGAATTTCACTCAAGGCTTTACTTTATGCCAGGACTTCCTACTCCATTATTTTTTAATGGACAGGTTCCCCCAGGCTTTGGGACATGCCAGTACAATTGTACATTGTCATTAAAATTGGTCCCATATTTTCCTTCAGAGTTTGGATAGGAACTGCACTGTAGTATGTGAACTTAAAATACAAACACCCACAATGGATCAGAAGTGCAAATCTAGAGGGAGTGTTAAATAAATACGGAAAAAATGTAAAAAGTAATGGTGCTGGTAATGATCTGACAGTTAATGAATTTATGAGGTAAACCTTCCAGCTGCAGGATGAGCACTTTGGATCAGTGCTCATTTGGAACATCAGCATTTCAAATTTCTATCAGAAGCAACTGCCAGGAATCTACTAGCATGACACTAGGTGTTGAATCTTGAAAGGGAGGCAGACAAATATTAGTCTAGGACTTTTCTCCAGACTGGTTCTCAGAATTAACAAGGGAGCTGAGATCCATCAAGCCAGACACCCCCAGGCTCAGTGGGAAACTGGTCCCATCCCAGTTCCATCTACACTTATTCCTACTGGCAAACACACAGCAGCAGGATCAGAAATCTCCAATGCCAGCACTTAAAAGATGCATCAAATCCAACACTTCTGCACACATTTACAAAGCTCCTTGTTCTCCAAAGGGCCTGAACACTCACAGCTCCCACTGAGACTGAAGGAAATGCAGGTGCTTCCCCCCTGTGCTAATGGAGGTGGGCTCTGCTTGGAGGCCAAGGAAGGGACCCATTCCTGAGCCACCCACGGGTGAGTGTGAGGCCACAGGGCCCAGAGCAGCAGGGTGCTGGGCACAGGGAATGTGCCAAGAGAGGCACAACACGGAGCCTGAGCTCAGATGCTCTTCAAGGCTGACAGGTTTGGCCTGGTGAATCAGCACAGGGACAAAAGAGACAGCAGGAGGCAGGAAAAACACTGCCAAGGAAAAGCAGGAGGCAGCAGTCCAGGAGAGAGTGATGGGAGAAGCAGTGAGCAAAGAGGAGGTGGCAGGAGCAGAAGTGACTGTACACAGACTGACAACTCACTATTTCCATTTAAAAACCCCAAGCCATCAATGACTGGTCCAAACAGCTAAAAGCCACTTTGAAACCTTTATTTTTCCTCTGGGATGAGGGTGTCTTGCCCTTAACCCAGCTGGGTCAGGTAGAAAAGCTTTCCTGCCTCAGAGGTTGCTCCAGCCCAGCATTCTCCTCCTGGAGCTGCACTATTTGTACCTGGGACCCTCCTCACCTGCCCTGCTTCTCCCCCTGTGTTGGGAGAACAGCTGCTTCTCCCAGGCACTCTAAGATCAATTATTCTTGGCTCTTCTGCACAGTGCCTTGATCTGGAAAATTTATTTAGATAACTTCTCAGGCAGCATATTCATCTGCTGGCCTCAACATCTGCCTGAGCATGAAATTCAACATCTGAGTGATGACAAATGTCAGGCCAGTTCAGTAGAGGCTGTCCTGTGCCAGCCTCACCACCCTTGTTCTGGTAGAGTTGGGTCTCATGGCAAAGAGCCCGAGTGTGTTCCCTCCCTCCTCCTTGAGGAACAAGCTCAGGTCTCAGCCAGAGTGGGAAATCAGGCATGGGACAAGAGGAGAGGGCACCTTGTCCCATCAGGACACGGGGACAAAGCTGTACTCAGCCCTGAGGAACAGCAGCACTGCTCTGTCAGTCAGATGTAGAGAGATGGACCCAATTTGGGACGAGAGGAAAGACCCCAAACACACCAGGTAGGGAAACCCACACATCCCCATTTCTGCAGTGCCACCCCAAGCACCAAGGACATTCAGGCTCCCCCACACTGTCCCAGCACCACATTCCAGCCCAGGGAAGGAGCTGTCCTGTTGGGAGAGGATGGGAACAAGGCTGATGTCTTGGGCCACAGGCATTTCTGCCTCTCTGTGTGTGGATATGGAATAATAGCCCCGGATGCATCTCACACTGCAAAATCAATTGCTGGCAAAAAAGCTTATTTTGCCATCTTTACTCACCCATCCTCTCATCCACAACAAGTACACTTGGATCACCAAGGTGGGATGTAAAATTAATCAACAGGAAGGACTGCCTCCCCAAGGCAGCCTATTCCAGATCTATTCCTGGCCAATCTTCAAGCAATGTTCTTCTACTCACACAGAAAATGTGTAAGAACTGCAAATACAAGAAAATACTGCTCTGTGCAGTGGGGTTCAGACCAGTATCCTTTGTTGCCTGATGTGGAAAATTCCATCATCAGACCCCATCTGACAAAAGTCCCTTCCATGAGCCACAACTTTCAAGAATTCTTATAAAAGCCTACTACAAGCTTGGAAAAACCAAACAAATGGTAGAGAAATAAAGACTTACTTATTAAAAAGCAAAAACTCCTAGCTGTTCCCTTTTAAACACACCTTTAAACCTCACCATCTCTACTGAATTTTGGATGAAACTTAGAGTCAAATATTTGTAGGCAGCCAAGTGTAACAATGACCCTCCCTTTTGATGTCACCCTCGTGGCCCTCAGTGCAAGGCTGGGCAGACAGAAACACGGAGATGGAGGGTGAATTAGCTCGGGGGGGGAACTTGTCACTCAAAGTTGCTAATGCAAGACCACAGGAAAACTTGGGTTTAACCTCAGCAGTGACCACCTGTCACAGAGTGGCACTTTGAGTGCTTGTCAGTGAGCTGCTTTCAAAAGCAAGGATGCTGCCACAAGCCTTCCTGGAACTCAGCAAGGAAAAATGCACCTGTCTGCTGGGCAGCCAGCAAGGCTTCCCACAGTCTGCACCCAAAGGAATTCTCAAGTTCCAAGAAGGTTATGGAGACAAAAAATGTGCAGTATAAAGGATTCATACAGAGAGGGACTCCACAAAGCTCTCCTGTGCTCCTGGCACATCATTTCCTAGGAAAATTACAGCACTTCTTGTACAACCCCATCTGACTGGGGTACGAGGCTGCACATGAAGAGATCACATGTGTTCTTCACATTTACCATCAAATTTAAAGCACTTGCACACAGGAAGGCAAGATCTGCTTGCCAGGGAGCTCCCCAGCACATGTCCAGAGAAACTGGAGGTGTCTGTGCAGGAATGGAGGATGGCCCAGAGCAGGTAACCTGCTTCCTCTTGGCTCATAGCTGAATTGTTTTGGGTTTGTCTCTCCATACCAGGAGCAGTGCAGAAGTGGACCTGGTCCCCTGACATGGACTGCCAGCAGGTTTTGTCTCAACCAGTTTATTTACACCAGTACAGACTGGTGTAAAGCTCACCCTGCTTTCCCTGTAACACTCCTGCCTTAGAGTCCCATTGTCTGAACATCAATAACTGCAGGATTCACCAGAGATTACAATATTTTAAACAGAACGTGTCTGAGGATTTTTCAGGAGTATTAGTTTTCAGAAATGCTATATGTGTATTCATGCAGTTAATTACATAGACCACAATAAAAACAAAAAATGTCTGGTTTTTCCAAGTGTAGGAGTAAAAGGAAAAAGTTCAATTCTAACTAATCAACAGTCTTATCTTATTCTTTCCTCAGTACTTAATCAAAATGTTTCCAGCATATACAGCTAGCAGCAAAGACCCAAACAAGTTAATTTTCCTTAAGCAAGACACATTGCAAAACCTGCAACACAAATAAGCCAAGCATCACCTTGAATATAAAGATGTCCCCAACAGCAGGGAGCTGAGTCCCGGGAGTTCCTGACAGCACCAGGGCCCAGAACAGGGGTGCATGAGGGGGGCAGCAGTGGGAAGGGGCACTGGGGGTGGGATCCTTGCCCTGGCACAGCCCAGCAATTCCATTCCCAGCCCTGGGACTGTGCCTGTGCCGCCTCCCACAGCGCAGCCCACAGCGCCTGCAGCTCTTGTCACTTCATCAATGAGAAGCAGGAATTTGTGAAGACCAGCTTTCACTGCACTTCATTATGTTTTTAGCAGAAACCAGAAATCGATTGTGTCTCGTTAATAAAATTCCACCACAACAAACTAATTAGAGAGCCTCATTAATTTTTTATGCACGTTACCCCTGTGCAGGAAGCCGCTGACCTTTCAGTGACGGGTGTCGCATTCATTACACACTTCATGTTCTCTGCCTTCTTTTCTGTGATTTACAGTAGTTGCAACACGTTTTCCAGAAAGCAAAGCCTGTTTTCTCCACTGCAGCTCAGAGCTGCCTTCTCCCTCCTGCCATGTAATTCCTGATCACGTCTGCCTAGTCCTGCATGGCCCGAGGAGCAGGGAAGCAGAAGGACACCTCCAAACCACTTCCACTGCCAGAACAGAGGCAAGCAAAGCCTGGGCACACCTGAAGGTGCAGGGAAACACAGGGGCACAGAGAAAACCCATCCCTGCAGGAACTGAGGATGTGCAGTCTCTGTCCTGCTCAGCCCCAGGATGGTGGCAGCTTCCATCCCACACAAATCCAGCCTGGTGGTCTCATAATGATCAGCCCAAAGGTCAGTCAGTCCATCCCAAAGCTGGCCTCAGCCCTGCCCAAAGCACAGGATGCACCACTACTAAGTGGCCATTAGATGCTTTAAAGAGAAGTAAAAGAATTTAGGAATGAAATGAAATTTCTGCTTGAGTAAGGTCCCCTGGATCAGGCATTAAATCTGCCTGGTATCTCTTTCCTGTGTCATTGCACACCTATTTTCTCCTTGTAAAGCACACTATTGATTTTTACATGTTTTCATTCGCACTTAGAAGCTTTCCAAGATTGGACTTTATTCTTCAATATTATCTGCTGAGCAGTGAAACGCTGGAACAGATTGCCTGGGAGCACCACAAGGTCTTCATCACGGGAGACCACAAGGACAGGCTGTCTGTAAGGAATTCCACAGGTAGAGCTGAGCTCTCCTTGGGACAGGGACATGCACAAGATGATTCTTTATGTTCCCTCCCAGCCCTGTTTCTCTCCCTACGCTCAAGCACACTCTGCACCTGAAACAACCAAGGGAGTTCTCCTGCCTTTGGGACAGCAGCAGCACCTCAGCAGCAGGGAAGACAAGAGGTTGTCTTCCTTAATGTCATCCCTGGAAAACCCAGCTATCCCAGAGCCTATCTGTAAGGCACACCCTGAATTTCTGAGATCTTACCAGTCACCACTATGTATTGAACAAAAAGAGCAGCCACTTCTCACAACTGAACACCCATTTCCAACAGCATTTCCTGAGCCCAGGATAGTCTCATCCTGGTACTGGCCCATATTCACCGTGGGCATCAGTGATGTTTGGAGGGTTAATTTGTTAAAATACAGCCAAATGGCAAGTACTAAGAAGCATTATCCAAGTGACAAGTGCTTATGCATATTTTATGAAGCATCTTCAACCTCAGTTCAATGTATCCAAGAATACTTCTGAAAAATGGCAGATTCTGGAGGGGATTTGGAGAGGAAATGACATATAGAATAGGAGGACAGATGTTGCTAATTTATGATGCAAAGGCCTTCACTGAAAAGTGCACATTTTGCTTAAGATTCTCTACAAATGCTATTTTAATGCTGATTTCCTCCTCTTTAGAATTTCACGAACTCTTGTCTGTAAGAACTTCAGCTTGGCTCAGAAGTTTAGCTTGGATCAAAAGCAGCATCTGTAACCAGCAATTAAACTGGGGCTTCAGCACTGTGCTTTTTTTTAAAGCATATCCACTTTTTAACACCACCACTTGGAAAAACACTGCTAAGCTGTACATTGGGAATGTGAGAGTGCATCCTGCCTTCCTGCCTTCCACTCTTGCCAGGATTATTGGGACTTTTTGACCTGGGACTAAGCTCAGAACAGCAACAGAGTAGGAGCCAGTGAGATGGATGGATCCTAATACCCAGAGAGGTCAGGAAGCCAAAGCTAGATCATCTTTTAAAGAAAGAAAAGCAGGATACAGTGTCAGGCCCAAGTGCTTCATCAGTAACTCCCAATTCCTCATGCACACAATTTTGCTTTTCCCATCAACACTGAAGAGCTTTTCCAACATGAGTCATTTGGTTCTGCTCTCCTCCCTTTCTGTTCTACCCCAAAAGGTCTGGATCACAAACGAGGAGCACATGTCCCACATGCAGGAACCTGCACAGATCCCTTTCTGCACACCAGTCCCAAATGGATGTGTGCCCTCGTGGCTCTTCTGCAGCTCTCCACAGAAAAACACTACAGAGCAGATTATTTTGTGCAAGGCTGTGACAGAGGGGCCTGTGAAATCCTCCTCATGTGTAAATATCAGTTAAAAATAAAAAAGGGGAGCCATGTGCTGACTTCTCCTTCTGGCATTCATTTCAGATGCTGCTGGATCATGCCAAAGTGCAAATAAAAGGCAGCCACCATCGTGTGCAGACACTGCACTGAAAAACCCACATCAGTCCAGGGCTTTCGCTCCATCACAGGGCAATGTTTGCTCCTCAGTTAAGGCAGCATAATTATTTCACATAAGATGACATTTAAAAATCAAACACACACCAAAAACCCCCACAATGTGACAGTTACATAAGTCAGCAATCGAAAAATTTCAAGAATCGGGGTTCTCTGTACAACCACATTGGGGATGGGAGCACCAGGGCTCAAGGCTAGAGCTGGGACAAGGGAAAAGCCTGGAACAAGGAAAAGCCTCACCCACCTGCCCAGGTGCAGGATTTGGAGCGCCTCAAGCTCAGCTCTTTGCCTGCACTGCACAACAGCTCAAATCACAGCCCTGCATTTCACCTCCAAGGGAGCCTCCCAGCTCTGCTGCAAGCCAGGAGTGCTGAGGTGGGACCCCAGAGAACAGGAGAGGCAGCAGAGATGGCCAGGGCAGCGTGGGCTGCACCCATTCCTGGCAGCACACACCAAACCCACAGTGAAGGATTCCCAATCCGTAATTCAGTGGCAGTCCCTGTGCCCATGGAGCCTGGCAGCCCAAACAATTAATGACCATCAGCATTAAACACTGCTGACAGATCCTGGGGAGCTGCCTGGGGAAGGCAGTGCTAAATATAAACATCAGAATGGTATCTGGCTGATACCTGGGCTTCCCAAAAGGCTTCCCTATACCCTGGGCCATAGCAGGAGGGTCTGGGAGGACACTCAGACCTGGCCAGACCCAGGCCTTGGCAGCACTCCATGCTCACACACACCCACAGTGCTGCTGGAGGAGAGTGATTACTCTGCACAGCACTATCTCTCCCATCCCAAGCAGAATTTATTTCCCTTTTTTTTTTTTTTTTTGTTTTTATCTGATAAGTTGCAATTTCAGTGCACTTGTCTGCAAAAACACTGCATTACAAAGACATACAACAAATACTGACTGTTTATAGACTCTGTTATTTATTCCCAGTGTATCTTCCTACCTTTTACTGGCCACGTCTTTTATCAGCAATAACCAAGTACCTTTCAAGTTGACAACCTGTTTGCTTTATGGCTGGAAAATGTATCCAAGTGTCTTCCAAGCCTGCTGTGGCTGCATAGAATTCAAATAGCTCAATGAATGTCGTTTTTGCAAAGTTTAGTTTAGACATTATTCACATTTTGCTTCTGGGTGGTTTGGAGGTTAATCAGCATTGTCTTAGGATGGGCTTCTTTAGGCAAAGCAAACTTTTCAAAATTGACAGTGTCAGTGCCAGAACCAGGGTTTCCAGTCTACATATCACCCAAAATTATAGCGTCTGAAAAGAAGAATAATCATAATCCAAGGTCCAAGCAATTTTGAGATGATAGGCCATTTCTAGTCAGCATTAAAGGCAGCTGGCCACAAGGATATAGGAAGAAAATCAGCTAATGAAGAGTGATAAAAGAAAATAGTTAGAAACTAATTTTTTTTTACTTTGTGGCAGCAGGCAGGGACACCAGACTGCTGGACCTGTAAGGCACATGCACAACTACAGGGTTTCAGGGCAAGAGGAGAAAGCCCAAAAAAAGCCAGAGACCACACGTGTGTTCTGCCTGGACCCTCAGAGATGGACTCCAGCCATGCCCACTGAAGCAGAGAAGATGTTTTCACTTGCACATCTGATAAAATCAGCGCTGGACTGAAGGCCAGGGGCTCCTGGGGATGTGCTGCCAGAGCTGCTCCCCTCCCACACCCAGGAACCAGCTGGGAGGACTCTGCCCTCCTCCTCCTCCTCCTCCTCCTCCTCCTTCCCTGCCAGCCCTCCATCTCCTCACCAAGGGCTTGCTTCACATCACTACTTCCTTTGGAAAGGGCTGTTTCTCAAGCAATAATCATGCTTTTGTGTTTTAATGTTTTGATTGTGCTCTGCCTCCTGCTCTCCCCTAAGCCCCCTCCAGGTTCACAGCAGTGACACCTTTCCCTTCAGATTCCCTCTCCAAGAGCCATCATTTCTCTCCCTAACTGAATTGTTGTCATGGAAATCATTCCTCCTCTCCATCTTTCTGAAAGGCTTTTAGAAAACCCAACCCCCTGCTCTTCCACCTCTCCAGCAATCAGCCAGCTCAGCTCCTCTCCCAGCTCCAGGAGCGCCCCTCTCCCGCTGCCCCAGCCAGCCAAGGGAATATCTGGGCCCCAGCACAGGGGATCCTGTTCAGACCCCCTTGGGGTGATTCCAAGCCTGCCACAGCCCTGTGGTGCTCAGAGGGGCATCCCCCTCCCAGCTCAGGAGCCATTAGCTCTGAAATGCAGGGTGCAGCCACAGCCACCTGTTCCTGGCTATATATACAGACAGAGATGTGAAGTGTTTGGGGGTTTTGTATAAAAATGTTTCTGCTTGCATAACAGGCAGAAATTCTGCAGTCAAGAAATTCTGTTTTTTCCAGGCTGGAAAGTTAATTACTGACAATTGCCTTTGATGAACTTCCAAGACAAAGGCTGCTGGCTCCAAAAGCGAAGCATGGCTGAGCTGCCTCCAAAGAGAGAGGAAGAATCAACTGAGCCCAAAATAAAACCCATGAAACTGCTGCATTGGGCACCCATGTCCAGAAGCTGGAGGTGACTGTGAGGAAAGGCTGGGGCCACCAAACCCAGGCCACCCCCATCAGCTTCATTTGTCTGACACAAAGGCAGAGGTCAGTGAGAGGCCAAGGACAGCTCTTGGCACTTCCGAACAGGCAGGGCCTGCACAGAGAACCAGGATTAAAATACCCTAAATCCCAGCTAGGAAGACACAAACAGGCATTCAGCCATGACTAATACCCAAATATTCTCAAGATGGAAAACAAGAAATCTCTTCCATGATCATTCACTGACAGAGTCCCATAAAGCTACTAATTAGAATGGTGTTTACAGTCTATATTTCATTTCATCTGATGTTTTTACTCTGATTAGTTATTCTATCACCTGCAGAGAGCTAGTTAGCTGAATGCAAAGATGTCATTGGACTTAATCAAATAAAGTAGCATTTCATAGAGGGAATTCAGCTAGCTCCATCCTGCTCAGTGCTGTGGCCCTGTTAATAACTTCTTTTAAAATTAAAGTTGAATGAGAGCTAAGAAGAGTCAAGTTAGGCCAGTGCTCAGAAGAGTAACTTTAAAAAAATGGGTGAGCCACAAAAAAAAGTGCATTACTGATTTTTTTTTCTGCATAAACACCTCAGCCAGCTAGCAGAGCTGCTGGAGGAGTCACCAGCCAAGGTTTAGTGGCCCTGTGTTCCCAGAATATCCAGTGCATCCCCTTGGAGCAGCAACACTCCTCCCAGTGTCTTCTCACCCCAGCCAGCCAGACTCCCTGCGTTGCTTTCAGGTGTCAGAGCTGATGGGAAGGTGCTCTCTCCCTCCCAGACAGGGTGTCAGTGATCCCAGGCTCTCACGCCGTCCCTCATCCCACTGAGCCCTGCCCAGTGCCAGCCTGGCTTTTTGTCACTGCATGGCACGCTGGTGTCTGTGCTGCTGAGAGCCCACTGAACCCCAGATCCTCTGCCTGAAGTGCTGCTCACCTGCTCTGCTGCAATCCCTGCCCCAAGCTGTCACTTGGCCCTTTCATCCCTTGCTCCAGATCACCACTTCAATCTGCCCAGACTGAAATGAAGTATTTTAGGAAAGCGCTCTGGTTCTTCCTCCCCAAGCATCTGCAGTCTCTCCTGACTCTACATCACCTGTCAGTTTAACAAACCTACTCTCCATTCCATTACCCAGATTGATAATGAAAATATTGAACAGAGATGGACAGAAGCCAGCCCTGCAGAGCCTCACAGATTTTTCTGGGAATTCAAGATAAATGGGCTGTTCCATAAAGCCTTCTCTCATCTGTTCCCTCTGTTTTAAACCCCAGAAGCACTTCCATCATCATCTGTCCTCCAGGCAGCTCCCACCTCACACACACACTGTTCCTCAGCACTTCCACACTGCAGCGGCGCCTCTGGGGCACCCAAAGCTCCCCAAACCCCTGAAAATACCTCAAATCCCAGGGGATGGGGAGCTCTCCCCTGGCTGAGAGATGCTGGCACCTCTGGCCTTTCCCAGCCAGGCAACCAGCACCCTGGCTGGTCAAAGGCACAAATAAGCTTTGGCTTTAGAACAAAAATTGTTGCTTTTTTCCCTCCGTTTAGCTTCCTAATCACAGTTAGCCAAGCTTGAAAATGCTGTCGTGCATTATGCAATAATCCACCGAGAGCAGGGGATTTTTGCATAAGCTGTGTGCTCTAATGAAAAGCATTTCCCCCCCCTCTGCCAAGGGGCAAAAAACCCCAACCCACACAAAACAAACAAAACCTCCGTCCTCCAAGAGACTTTTACCAGTTCTTTGTTCAATTTGAGTCATACATCTACTGACAATACTTCTGACAAAAGCAGAGCAGAAAAAGCTCAATTTGCAAAGAGCTGGGCTGTGTTCACCTCTAACAAACCATACACTGATTTGCCCCAAGTTCCACTAAAAAAACCTAATAAAGGCTGCTTCCCCAGTTGAGGGGCTGGGGTTTCTTTTTTGAAGGAAGAAAACCCATTACTTAGTTATTAGAGTGGAGAAATCTCTCTCTACGAGACACAGAGTACTGAAATGTTCTAAAATTAATAAACTGCTCTACTTGGTGCATTTTAAAATTAGATTTCCTTTTTCAGAGGACCTGTATGCAAAGTTGCAACCTGATGCAAATTGAAACAGTAATAAACACTTCAAAAACACGTTTATAATAGAAACGCTAACAAATCCTTAACTATAATGATAATGGTTTGCTAGGCAGCTCTATAATGTAAAATTAATCCTTAACGTGTCTTAATTTTTTTTCCACTGGGTCATTTAATAATGTGATAACTCATTTCTTTCCTCTGCCTTCATCTCTCACATTGCCATGGAGACAATTGTGAATCAGATATAAATAAAAATACTCTAACACTGTGGCACCACATGTTCTTTTGATCCGTTGCCAACACGATTTTAAAATTACAGGAATTTACAGGAGCTCAATAATTAACAATTCATTTGCTAAGAAATCACTTCTTTTTAGCCAGTTTCCTGGTGATTTGCTAACTCAGGAATGCTCACAAACATGAGCAAGAAATTAAAAGTTCTGTATTTCCTTTCAAATATCTACCTTGCATTTCAATCAGCAGCTCAAAGGAAAACAACTATTGCAGGCCAGAGCCCAAAAGACAGCGCTGCATTTCCTTGTGTGGTCTCATCAGTCTTGGTGGGATTCCTAATGAGAATCATTTTTAAGGTAAATTTTAATTGTTTGAGCTCAGAATTTACTTGGCAAGGAAAAGCAGAAGTATGCAGTGAACAAGTCTAATGCTGGCCTCTATTATCTGAAGTGTCAAAGCGAGGCCACGGATCCCTGCTTCTGTATTAGTTTGTTAAGTACATACAGCAGCAGAAAGATTAAGATTAATTATGCGTTAATGATCTTGACACCCCTTAATTGCTACCCACTGATAGAGGCCACAATCCCTGATATTATCCATGTTCTCTGGAATTCTGATGCAGAACTCTCCTCCACTGTGGTTTCACAGGGGCAGGACTGGGGCCAGCGGCTCCTGCAGCTGAGGCTGCTGAGTTCTGTCCATGCCAAGGAGCCCCATGGCCTCCAGCTGGTCACTGCCACCTGCAGCACTGACACACCTGGTCACTGTCACCTGCAGCACTCACACACCTGGTCACTGCCACCTGCAGCACTGACACACCTGGTCACTGCCACCTCCAGCACTCACACACCTGGTCACTGTCACCTTCTGCACTGACACACCTGGTCACTGCCACCTCCTGCACTGACACACCTGGTCACTGTCACCTTCTGCACTGACACACCTGGTCACTGTCCCCTCTGCACTCACACACCTGGTCACTGTCATCTCCTGCACTGACACACCTGGTCACTGTCCCCTCCTGCACTCACACACCTGGTCACTGTCACCTCCTGCACTGACACACCTGGTCACTGCCACCTTCTGCACTGACAAACCTGGTCACTGTCCCCTCCTGCACTCACACACCTGGTCACTGACACACCTGGTCACTGCCACCTGCAGCACTGACACACCTGGTCACTGTCCCCTCCTGCACTGACACACCTGGTCACTGTCCCCTCCAGCACTGACACTGGTCACTGTCCCCTCCAGCACTGACACACCTGGTCACTGTCACTGTATGTGACCTGGAACAATGTGAGGACAGTCCTGGTGTTTCACAATTAGGGCTTGAGCTTCTTGAAGAGCTCAGCTGTGTGTTTAAACCTCTGAAGTCAGGGAAGAACTCCCAGTCTCAGGTTTTACAAAGGCTTCCATGCAACTGCTCCATTTTTATTTGCAGTTGCACAAACCCCTCTGTTCAGCAGCATTATTACACTGTTTACACGGTGCTCTGTCCAGCCTCACCAGGTACTCCCAGCCCAGCATCCCAGAGGAAATGTGTTTCTCTGCACAACATTTTCCATTCTCTGCTGCCTTAGAAGTGGAAGGGCCAGCATGGGCTGACCAAGTTATTAATCACTGCCATGTCTCTTCCACTAAAACATATCAGTTACAACTCTACAAATGCCTCTGTGCATCACAGGGAAACCTCACATACACAAGGTCTTGTAAAAAAGCCCTCAGCTCCAATAACTGTTTTGTCCAAAAGGATTAAAAGTGATTTAAGAGCTCAAGTCTGACTCTCAAGAGCAACATAAGCACCTAAAGAGTTTAAATAATAGTGAGGACTCAGTGGCTCAGGACTTGCCTTCCCAATATAATTCCTGCCGTAACAGCTAATTATAATTAGTGATACACTTGATACCAGGCCCATCCTTTTGGAGACTTGCAGTGATCTGCTTCTAGAGCAGGCTAGGGGAGAAAAAGAAAGAAAAATTTATTTTAAAAAAAAAGGAAAGAGAGGAAAAAAGGTCACTCTTTCTTCTGACAGCTGCTGAGAGCTGGTCCATGGGGAAATAGCACATGGTGACCAGCCCCACCAGCTGCCTGCAGCCAGAGAACTCCAAGAGCAGCTGCTCCAGCTCCAGCTCTGCCCTCTGCTCCCTGCCCTGACTCACAGGTGGGCACCTCCACCAGCCAGGGCTTCCAGAAATGGGACAGCAGAGCACCTGAGGCAGCCACCCTTCCTCTGTCAGCACATGCAGGGCAAAGGCATTGAAACCCTGCTCCCAATCCAAACCCAAATAAGTGCAAGAGATTGGATTAAACCTAGTAGGGAACCCATAGCTGGCAACCTGCATGGAAATATCAACACAGAGCAGCAATTTTTTACAAGGTGAATCCAGTGTTTGTGCCTCCCTGCCACTAGATCTTGCTATTTTATCAAGCACAGTTAGCTGGTATATTAGTGAGAGGCAAAAATAACCCCAAAATGCAGGAAAACTGCCTGGTGTTCAGTTCTGCATAGTGGATAACCTCACCCCATCACCACAGGACACACAGACCTGCTGCACATGGACACACCACCCTCAGCTTCCCAGGAAATGGCAAACAGCCTTGGGAGAAAAATGAAACTCAACTGAGAAGGCAAAAAGCAGGGACAGAGGGGGCTCTTCTTCACTTACTGCACAATTTGACCTAAATTACATGCTCACTCTAAGCAGCCAGGAGTGGATTTGGGGGAAAATAAGTTACCACAGGGCTTTAGCCTCCTGCATAGCTCTGCTGCAGAAAAGCTGCACGACTTCCATATCTCTTAATGGGCAGCTTGTGCCCACTACCTATGTCCAATTTCTCCCTCTGATCTGGTCCAGTAGTCTAAAAATAAAGTTAAATATAAACATTGACATCTACACCACAGTGTCAAGGCAGGGGGGAATTTTTAGTTGAGGGAGAGGACTTAATGCACAAAATAACTTTGACATTTTGTTGTACTCGCTGAAAAACTCTTCAACACCTCCAGCCTGGCTAAGACATTTGAAAACACAGATGATCTTCCAATCAATACCCAGCCTATCCTTGGGAGGAAAGAAAGGCAAAACAGTGCCATGTTATATATCAACTATCCCAGTCAGACAAATCAATAATTCATTATTTTTCCAAAGGCTGTACCACAGCCTCCTTCTTCCTTACTGGTGCACTCTCAATTAGCCTGGAAATATTTCCACACCAAAATGAACCACTTTGGTGACCTGACTCAGGTGTTTGCTGTGAAATTTCACATTTAACCCCAGCTTCAACAGCAGGGACTCAGAATAAAGGCACCCCCCTGAGGAAGCTCCTCAGGCCAACCCTGGCATTGCTTGGTCTGAAATCCCATCAGCTCCAACTGTTGAGTCTGGAAAATAGAAAACCTAATGGAAAAATGTACCAAGAGCTTTGAGGAGACACAAGAAGGAAGAAACCTCAGTCCTCAGAGATGGGATTAAAAGGTGACTAAGTCAATAGGGAAGACAGATGTGCACAGAAGTTTTCCACCATCCAAACCTCCTCTTCTCCCCTTATTCCTTGCTCCTACAGTTTGCTTTGAAAACAGTTGCACAAAATCAGGTTCCAAGTGGGGAGCTGCCATGCCCAGATGCAATTACAGGAAAGAAGAGAGAAATCATGAGATGTTCCCCTTCCAGAGCCCCTGTCTCACCAGAGGGAAACCCACGGGACAGCAAATCAGGGGTGGAGCTGACACAGAGGCAGAGAGAGCACAGGGCTTTCCTGGGCAGGGAAGTTCCCACTGTGGAGATGGCTAAACATGCTTCAACAAAACAACTTTGGGGGAGGACTGGTGGCATTCCCTGGCTCTGCTGCCCAGCCCAGCCCAGCTGGTGCCAGCACTGCCCATGTGGAGCCCGTGAGTGTGGGAAGGCAGCAGGCTCCGGTGGTGGCCCTGCCTGCTGGAGTGCCCTGGGCACAGAGAAGGCAGCAGGAGCCACCTCAGTCGGGTTTGGGGGCAGCCAGGCAGGACTGAGGATGGCAGCCTCACCTTGCAAACACGATCCTGCTTAGGGACTGGAGAACTGAGACACGCAGAGAGGAAGCGCCCGCTGAAATTCAAAGCCACAAATTCACTGCGCAGAACTTATCACACCTCTCTTGATCGCTGTCTAATAACTTAAAACACAAGAGTAGCTCCTGATCTCCTCCACCTCAGTAACCATTAAACATTCAAAAGGGAGCAGCAAAGCCTACACACCAAGTAAATCATGTTTCAGTGAAATCCCACCCTTGTGATTGATGCTCTGTGATATCCTGTGTGCTCCTTCTGTGGGGCTCTGCTTTTCATCAGCTGCTGGAGCATGGGGTTTATAACACTCAAATTCTCACTCTTGTTAGGATTTTGCTGCCTGTGCTCTCCCACAACGGCTCCCCACATTTATTAGCAGTTTGATAACAGAGTGAAGCACTTGTGAAACTGGCCCCAAGCTCCGCTCGCTGAACTGTGAATTAACTGTAAATATAATTAGAGCTGTACCTCACACTCGGGACTGGGAGGAACAGGAGGTCTGCCCCAGAGCTGTTACTACAGCAGTATGCAAGTCCAGGGCTGATAAAAATAGCAAACCCCAGCTAAAAGAGCAGAATTAATTACATCAACTGTTAAAACAAGCCACACAAAGTGCTTGTTCCTCTACTTCAAAATTAAGAGGAAATTCCTTCCTGCACTGTTTGGGGAAGGATCAATGATTCGAGCAGCCACAATCCCCTCCCAGTGCATGATGGATTTCCAGAGGTCTGACTCCATAAGGCAATGCTCAGTCATGGAGAAAAATTAAACCAAAATTTTCTTAGACAGACAATCAAACGGGTTTTCAGAAGTACCCATCTGCACCCTTTCAGAAAAATCCATCCTTCTGGTGAGATGATGAACACAGCCATCGTGAGCACCCTCAGGCAGCTCCTCCCCAGAGAGGGACCACTGCTCTCCTAAGACAAGCAATAAAAGATGAGCAGGACTAAAATGGAAGGGCAAAGAGAGGTGTGAGCTGTGACAGCTGAAAACCCAAGATATTTTCAGGAAATGATGTACTGTTGACACTGTTGGACTGGGGAGCCTCAGCAGGCAGGAGGAAAGGTGGTAACAGGGCAGCAAGGACCAGAGAGAGCAGAATCAGCTCAATCTGAGTGCAATAAATAACAGATGGAGGGATACCAAAGGGGGATCTGTCAGGAAAACTGCAGTGACAGCCCGAGTTACAGTTTGGAAGACTTAATCTAGGGGTCAGGAAGGTTTTCCCTCAGAGCACAGGAACAGACCCCAGCGGAGGGATGAATCCCAGTCCCAGGGGACGAGGCTTTCCCACTCAGTTCAGCAAAACCACTGCTCATGTGGGCAACTGTCCTGCTCCAGGCGGGAGCCTGGAAACCTCCAGAAGATCCTACAGTGGCATGAGACACACCCTGTGTGAGGTTAAATGAGCTGCACTCATAGGGGCAGGATGCAGGAAAGCACAGACCGTGAGGAAGAGGAGAAGAGGGAAGCCCAGAGGATGAGATGCCTTTCTACCAAAACTGCTTTTCTGTGGAAACACTCTGATGTTTACAGGGCATCAAGCTGAGACCCACCGTGAAGGGGAAGCACCCAGCCAGCACAGGGGTCCCTTCCCACTCCTGTGAGGATGGAGGCTCCAAGCCCCCCTCACCACAAGGACGACCAGCAGAGAGACTCCCATGCCCCATCCCATGGCAGAGGCATCTCCCACCCCCAAGCTGCAGTGGGAAATGGAAATATCTCTGGGTAATGCAAATAAAACCAGGACACTGCAGCCATCCCCACATTTCTGACCCAAATCTGTGCCAGCGTAGGCAGCGAGGCCATAAATCGAAAAAGCCTTGTAACATAATGTCTCCTTGTGTTGCCTTCTTCCATAAACAAGCAAGATTTATGCATTCCTGGGGCTATTAACAAGAGCCATTTGTCTTTATTTCTCCATGTAACTAATGGAGACACCAGCAATATTGATGAGCCACGTGGGATTAATTAATAAAGCTGTTTTCAAGGGGTATCTGTGGGCTTGGTTTCTCTCATACTAAAGGAAACGTCAAAGCATTTTTTCAAAGGATAGGATGAAATTTCATTTAAGAGACCAATGGCCCATGCGAGTGCAATCATTACCCAGCCTAGCAAAAAATTATCAGTGTCCAAAAGGTTGATGACATTCTCAGGTTTTCCTAAATTACTGCATTTTACAGTTATTAAAGCAGCACAGCAAATCAAATCCAACAAGGCCACAAAAGGTAAAAAAGAGAAAAAAACGTCAAAGGGTCCATATGGCTCCACTCTTGAGTTGCTGCTGGCCAGAACCAAGGTCGTTCTTTTAGAAACCCATTTCAAACCAGTCAGGATGAACCTGGAATTCAGGAATCTCCTCTTCCCCAGGAGAATCACACAAATCAGAATAAAGAAATAAAGCTAAAAACCCTCATGGTTCCACAATAAATCAAAGGTTGATCATGGGGTTTAGTATCCTGCAGCCTCATGTTTTAATAGATTCATCTTCCCATTGAGTGACCACGTTGGGACAGGGAATAACCAAATGAGGGGTGGAAGGACAGGACTGACCGGAAATATTGGAGACAGTTTAAACTTTGTAAACATGAGCTTTCACCAAGACAACACACACAGAAATGAGTCATTAACTTAATTCATTTTATGAAAAAGTTGAATAAAGGTTAATAGGAAATTAGTCATCTTTCCTTAGGTTTTTTCCTATCCATCCTACCTAATTTAATTTAAAACGTGCTGTAGAGTTCCAGAGGATGATTAAAAATAACCTCTCGTTTTCTATTAAACTCCTTAGGTTTGTACAGGAATTCCTATAGAATCTTATTAAACTTCTGTTTACTTCTGCTGCATTTAATTTCTATTCTGCACATCTTTTCCTTAAGTCCAGAGGGATTTCGTGATGGTGGTGGCTTATTAAATAAATATTCTTTGCCATGGCTGACAGCCCAAACTTTAGGTCAGGGCTGAACACCAGTGTAAAAACTCTTTAAAAAGCCACATTAGTAGCTTTGCTTTTCTGAATGGACCTCAGGAAGAGTTGAAAAGAACTTTTCTACCTATCACTGCTGCAACTTTGGAAAAGAAGACCCACAGCAACTCAGTCAGTCGGCAGGCTTGCTGAAAGCAAAAATAAAGTGGTTTTTCCCAGCTTTCTGTTCCTGTGGAGATACAGCAGAGTTCAGCAGCATTTATTAAAACAAGGTTAGATTGCTTTACAACAGGTACGATATATTCAACAAAGGCAAAAAAGTCCAGAGCTTCAAGCATTCTAAACCTATTAAAAATGGTAGAGCAGCTCTGATTTCCTTACTCAAGCACATCCCTCTTGCCCTCCATCTAAATTCACTCAGCTGTTCCTGTCTTCAGTCCATCCAGACTAAATCCAGATAATTCAGAGGCCCAGAAAGGTCTGTACAAATTCCACAGACCACAAATTCCAGTTTTTAAGGAGCAAATGGACAGCAAGCCTCACACCCAGCACTCGCCCTGATGCAACACTGAGAAGTGGCTTTGGGGCTGAACATCCAAATTTGATATCAACAGACTCATGTCCAACTCTGGTCAAATATTATAAGTTTGGCCTCACCAAGACAGGCTTGCTAAAGATCATAACAGGGTTTAGGTGCTTAAATATGTTATTGGAGCTTAGTATTTTCCATGCTGCTGCTTCATCCCATGTGAGCACACCTGCACTCCCCAGGGCAGATCGGGGGTTAAAAATCACCTGTGAGCAGCCAGGCACAAATTTTCACAAATTTTTTTTGTGGGATTTTTTTTTTTTTTTTTTTGGTGGGAGGCAGACTGGGTACATGGCACATCCTCACCACCAAGGCTTCAAAAAGACAAAAAGACCCCCCCAGCAGCAGTGCCAAGGTCTTTGCTGGCCTCCCCAGCACAAGTCTGATGCCCAGGATGAATGTGCCTTTTGGAAACTAATTGCACAACAAGAAAAGATTCTTTAATATTATGCAGCCAATCCTAAGGGGAATAATTATGGGGAGATAAAAAGAACAGAGAGGGGGGAAAAAAAATTAAAAAGACAGATTTACAGTTTCTACATTTCATTAGGAAAGCCTGTGGATTTGACAGTCACCTTGAGCAGCATTCAGGAGGGAAGGGAGGAGCCAGTAAACATCCAGAGGCTGTAACACTGCAGTTCTGCCCTCAGGTAACAGCACTGCCATTAAAGACCAAACCTAATAAGAGTTTGTTCTGCCTTGCAAGCCAGACAAAGCTTCAATAATCAGTTAAACTGAGATAAGACTGCAGCTGACTCCACACACACAAACCACTCAATCCTGGGTTCCTCATCGTTTTTCTGAGATCAATATTCATCAATATTCATCTGAGATCAATATTCATCAATGCACAGCGCTCAGGCACGGATCCATCACCCCCAAGGCTGGCACCAGCACAGGGCTCTGAGCACAGAACCACCCCTTACTCTTCAGGGCAAAGCCAAGCCAGGCTTGAACAACTTTGCTCCCCAGGAATGGCAGAGAAGGAGGGCTGGAGAGAAACCTTTTTGTTTAGAAGGAACACCAGATTATCTGAAAGGGGCCTGCATTCTTTAGGAGGCAGAATGAGACTCCCAGCTATGCACAGGACCTTACAAAAACCCCAAACCAGATGATCTGAAAGGGGCCTGCATTCTTGAAGAAGCAGAATGAGACTCCCAGCTATGCACAGGACCCTACAGCAGGTGTCCAACTGCCATGGGCACGGTTCCCTCAGGTTTTACTGCCACTGAGCCTTGCCCAGCTTTCCCTCCTAACACAAGATTCTCTCTCTTCTGAATAGAACAGAGTAATCCCTGATTTGAATTCCGCTGCACAACAGAAACAGCCTGCAAAAGCTTAAAAAGAAACCAGTTCCCTCTAGCAGAATAGAAGATATATTAGGCTCCAGGACTGTATAGAGCAGAACATAAAATTAAAGTAACAGACATCATAGAGTTTGATAGCATCTTCCAGTCTCAAAGATCTCAAAATACATTACTAAGTGCAACAGCCATTGCTCTGCTAGACAACTGCACATCTCCAAAGTGAATCACATATTCAGGAGAGGAGTTGAAAAGTCTTTATGTAAATGGAAAGCACTTTGCTGAGCCACAAAACTCTACCAGCTCTGGGAGGGAGCACAGCAGCACAGCACAAAGGTCATAACATTCACCACAGGTGTGCCTGTTACTCCAGCTCAGTTTGGACAGCAAGAGTAAATTAGCATTTACTCTCTCACCAGCAGAGAAAGATCATACCATAAATGTATTTTTATCAGCTTTATGAAATTCAGAATCTTCGCTTTCTTTGCTCTCCCCACTATTTAATGCCTAAAAAACAGATTCTGTGGTCAAAAAATTGGTATTGCTATAAAGCAATGTACTAATAATATCCTTGTTCAAGCCAGCTCCATCAGGCTCCTCTCTAAATGGTTTGATTGAGAATTTTAGTTAGCAGTTGACTCAGTGTTTTCATTAGTGGCTACTTTTTCCTTTTTTAAGTTTTAGTTTTTACAGAGATAAAAAGAAACAAGCACAACCTGTTCTAAAAAGCTTCTGAAGCTCTCAGTTCAGTGTTGTTGATTCAAAGCAGCCCAATAAACTTTTTTTAACTCTTATTTCTTTTTTTATTATGAGCCTTTTAAGAATAAGCTTGGTTTATCCTTTATCCTCTTTCTGCAGACACAGGAGAGTCAGATCTATACTCAGTATCCAACTTCTCCAAAGAGAAACTCATTCTTAACAGATTTTATTTTTTTTTAATGCAAGAACTAGAATTCAATTTTTAGGTCTCTCAAATACCTTCCAATGCTGATAAACAGAAGCATAATCCAAGCAAAATAAGTGTCTCAAATCCTCACAGCTAAATTCCAATTTCTGTGCAAATTTTAAATGTTGCCCTCCAGTTCCAAGGAGTTACACGTTGCACAAGCAGATAGTAAAGGCACTGACCTGATTTGTTATGCCAAGTTTATAAAGTGCCATAAAATACCGCAGAGGAAAGCTCCAAATTCCAGCACCTTCATAATCAATGGAAAAAACCACAAGACTCTCCCAAGCCACCGAGCAGGTCTCCAAACTCTGACATTTTCATTATGAAAGCTTGTTTTCCAAGTCATTAATTTGTCAGCATTTCTACAGTATTTCATAACTCCACAAGAGCAGCAAACTAAAGCATCTTGAAATCAAATGCCCAAAGATTTCCCATCCATTGCCACCCACAGAAAACTGCTGGGTTTCACCTAAATATCCACCAGAGCACAGTTGTGCCCTCAGACCCCCTCAGACCCCTAAAAGCCAAAATTTGGGCATTCTCTGCCTCCCCCCTCAGCTCCAAGGAGCCTCTCATTTCCCACAATGGGAGCAAAAAATACCAGCCTGAACCATTCTGGTTGGAGACACTGAGCATTTGAGCATCCATGAGGACATTGCAAGGATCCTCTGGTAGCAAAGCAAAGAAAATCAGCATCCTGCAGGACTGAGCTGACTCCCAGAGCTACACGAGCTTTTGAAGATCCAGCACTCATTCTGAGAAATGCCAGCAGCTAAACTTTGCCATATTTGAGTGCAGGGAAAGAAGACTTCCCTGAGCAGAGCCTGGCAGATTTATTATTTTCTCTGCTTTCCATAAAATTTTCCAGAAGAAAATCCAAATTTTTTATATATATATTTTTTTTAAAGGAAGCTAATTCTTAAAGCTCCCAATACAGCCACTAATCCCTAACCAATCCCAGAAGGCAATCTCTACCCAATGCTCATTTGCACTGGAGAGACACAATTCTGCATTTTTCCTTGACTCAAACTCCTGCTCATTGGGAATAAGTTGGGCAACATGAGAAATATAAAGGTGGCAGACCAGAGACATGTGCAAGCTGAGGAATCCAAATCAGGCTGGGGAATGGAAAATCCTGCCTGTGGGAAAAGCACCAACTCCTTTATTTAACACTGTCCCTGTGAGTGACATCACAAAATAACCCAGGATATATAAAATACATCCAGGAAGCCAGGAGGGAATGGCTCGTGGTGGGTACAGAGGAGAGGGGAGGCAGAGTGTCATTGCTGAGCACAAATAAATACCCAACTGGAATTACATCCATACTGGCAATGGGTTTTTGGTTTTTGTGCTGCCCTTTGCCATTGCTGTGCTGTTGAACTTAGTGCAGCCCTAGGAATACAAGTGGGACCTTCAAAAGCGTCGCTGTGGCTCTGAACCAGCCCCATGTGGAACAGGCCTGGCAGCAGCACCTGAGACAGCTCTGAATTGCCCAGCTGACACGGTACTTGCCTCTGCTAGGAGAGGGGAACTATCTCAGCAGGAAGAAAAATTGATTTGGGTGAGGATTTAAACTTTTCAGCTTCGTTTAGTCCCCATACCCACCAAGATAAATCCAGCTGATCAAGCCCCCATCCCTCCGTTCAAGGCCTGGCTCCACACATTGATGCAAGGAAACACTTGTGGATTTTTTTGCTGAAAAAGTATTAAAACCATGTGATGTGGCAATTGAGAGCATCTTTTAAAAGACTGGCAAAAAAAACCCCAAAACTTGGGATTTCCAAGTCATCTGTTCCTCACACACCCTGCACAGCAAAGACTTGAGCACGTGTCAGGTCAGAGAGGTTTTTTCCTTGACACAGAGGAAGAAAAATACAAATTCCACGTGCCATAATAGCTGCTAGTTGTCCACTGAAATAAAAGGGAAAATGCCATTTCTGCTCCTACACCACAACTGCTGCACCCTGAAGCAGAACACAGCCCTCAGAGGTAAATCCAGGCAGTGCTACAGAAACACCACCCTCGTGACAACACCAGTCAGCAAATTACTCCTAAGGAGTTTACAGCCTCGAGAATACCAGAGGGAAAAAGGAAAAAAAAGAAATACACCTAATTTCATCTGCATGCACTGTACGTGCTCTGACACATCACACATTTGTCATATTAGCGTGTGCATCTTATTATCCAGGGATGCATCAGAAACTGCTACCAAGGTAACACGGTGGCAATAAACAGCAGCCAGGGGAAGCACACCACCAGGAAGGCAATGCCTCTCCTCAGGTTATATTTTCAACCCCTCTCTTGCAGCCTCTCTGGTTATTAACATATCAAATATTGGATTTGTATAATTTGACATCTTTTGTGGTTTTTTGAGAATTAAGATCGGAGTCTTTAATAGCTCTGCTAGAAGAAAAATTCTCATTAAGGGCTGAAGATGAAGGGCTGAGATTTCTCATACGAGGGACTCTCCAGAGGAGACATATTTGTGTGAGTCAACAGCATATGTCACTCTTGGAAAATAATGCATTTGAATGTGATCTTCTCTCTACTAGTTTTACTTAATGAACAAACAGAACAAATCTTCAGCACTTCATTTCAGAAGGGTGCACGGCAAGGCAGGGGTTAAGTCGGTTTCCAAACTTCACCATGACAGGCAGAGAACTTCCCAGTTCTGGCACAGATCTGGGGAGAATGGCAGCACAGGGAAAACAGGAGGATTTATTTCCTTTTTTATGATAAGATGACAATTCAGGAGCCTGGCAAATCCTTAAAAAAGAAGTCTCTAGTGGATGGATGCAAACAGAAATGAGCCCAGGCACCTCTGCTGCTGTTTTGTCGACCACATTTATATACCTGGCCCAGATCAGCAAAGGGAAAATTGAGCTCTTTCAGGGGGCCAGATGGGCTCTCAGTCTCAGGTGTTGACAGTTTTCATTTCTTAACTGTTTTACAAATGAATGTGGATGTTTGGGGACGAATTTCCATTTTTATTCAGTGTATGAGAACAGCCTTTCTGGATATAGCTGTCTCACAAAAGAAGCCACTGCTTGATCATGGCCCCAGCTCATCCAAAAAATAGCTGAGGGCTGTAAAGACTTGGCAGGGGAGCACTTGGGAAGGGCTGCTGCTTCCCCAGCCTCTCTTGCCTGTGTGCATTGAGTCAGATTCCCTGGCTTTCGTGGCAGCCCTTTTATTATTCTTATTATTACTACTACTACTATTACTACTATTCCCAAGACAGCACCAAAAGCTGCTACAATAGGAGGGAGGTGAGCTGGGCTCTACTTTGCCCTGCTGAACATGAACATAATTACCACGTCCCAAGTGTACTACAGTGCCTTTGTGAATGGAAGTGATTCATGAGTCCAAAGGACCTCAACTGGAATTTAAATTCCCAGGGTAGGCCATTGGGTTTACAGACAAAAAAAAAAAAAAAAAAAAAAAAAAAAGTAGAAGTCTCAGAATAGGTACATTTGATCTAAATGTCTTGAAGAGAGATATTGAACTCCACAGCACTATATTTAGACTCACTTTTCAAAGGATAAATGCACTTCAAATCTCTTCATTAGTTCCATTCTTTAGCAGTGGTTTATTCTGCCAAGAGCAAACCTGTTGTGCTTTGGAGAGGATTGTGGTGGCCACTCAGCAGAGTTTGAGGGTCCCTTCCCAGCTGAGAAAATCCCCATGCTGACATGGCAGGGGAGGAGGATTCTCCTCTGCTCCAGGGCTGGGTGAGGGCACCCCTGGGGTGGAAATCCCTGTCCAGACCAAGGCCAGGCTGCCCCTGTCCAGCCAGCAGGAGCAGGGATCCTGCTGCCCTGAGCACAGACACCAGGTCAGAGCAGGACAGATTGCCTCTGGAGCAGCCCACTCCCTGCAGCGACTGAGCAGAGAAGCAAGCCACCCTTCAGGATGACTAATTGTCAGACAGGATCCATCCCACGTGTGGCACGCTCCTCCTCAGCATCCCCAGCCCCAGTCCAATATGCAAGGGGAAGCAAAAGGCTCTGCTGTCTTTGGCTACCTGTGAAAAGCCACGGGGCACGACCCAGGGGTGGATCTTCAGTGCAGAGCCAGGCCAGGCTGCCTCTGGAGCTCTGTCCCCAAGCAAAGCTGCTGAGGGTCCCCTGGAGCCCCTGGTGTGCAGGGTCAGTGCTGGCACAGCAGCTCCAGCCTGGCTCCCTGCAGGGCAGCTCCTCTCTGCTGCCTGCACAACACAGGCACAGAGCAGTGGGAGTGTGGCCCGTGGAGACCCTGCTGGGGCAACCACACGCTGTGGCCACGTAGAGAAGCTGTGAAGGGCCACACAAGAGCCTCTGCTGAGGTTTTTACCAAATTTCAGACCAGGAAGTTGGTCGGCTGCAAGGAGGGCATCCAATTCAAACAGGTCAGGCATTACCTGGAGGAGCAAACACGACAGACTCTCCTCCAACAGCTGCAATAATGCATTTTACAGAGAGCTCCCAGTCAGCTCGGATTTAAGAAGCTGCATACTTCAAGTGTCTCTGAAGAATACTAAAATGAGAACTCGGTCACACCGCACTGTGACTAGTGTGGAGCACTATTAAAGAGAAGCTAACATTTGTTTTCAATTACCCAGTGTATATCTGAAAGACTAAAGCTGTCTCCAAAGTATTAGATAAATGTGTGTGTTTACTGTGCACTTGTGCATGGAAGATGAAAGTTATCTGACAATCATTTCCAAATACCAATATTTTACCAATATCATTATATCAACATCTAACGAGTCTCCCTGGGCTTCACACCATGTTAAAAGGCAAAATTAGAAAGCAGAGGTAGCTGAACACTGCTCTTCAAGACACAGAATAAATGCAAATTAAAAAGCCAGGATCTTACTCCCATATTTCCATTTGTTCAGATCACGTTGCCATTTTTTTTTTTTCAAACTCTCCTGAAAAAAATGACAGAAAGCAGGAAAGTTTGTGGCAAATGCAGAATGGCATCCATAAATTTATGAACTAACTAGAGTGACATTCAGTGCGATGCAAAGTGCTTTCCAATCAATAGCCATGAGCATCAATTCCCCGGGAGGAGCAGTCCTGTGTCACCAGCAACAGGCAGTGCCATTTTCTGCTTAACTCCAGATGGCTGCAATCTCCCCGGGTCGATGGCATCGATGGGGCTGCGGGATCGGGAGCCGTGAGGACAAAGCGGGACACGGCTTAGCAATGTCCCCGTGTGCCCATCCCTGCTCCTGCTCCCGGGGCAGAGACATTGCAACAGCGATCCCAACACTGCCCACGGGGAGCAGCACCAATAACGGCATGCAAAATACACAAGGGCTCCGCTTTTGCTATGTGAGTTAAGGAAATTTAACTCCCGGTCCTCCTGAGCGTCGCAGGAGGCAGGGGGGGTGTTGGCTGATTTCAATGCAAAGCTTACTGTGCCCAGAAAGAGACCCAAAATGCAGCCTGGGAATCAGAGGGCTTGGGCACAGCCCCACTCATTTGTGATCAATAATTGTTTTTCCTGTCTTTTTGCTGCTAAGTATCAGCAGAGAGTAAATTTCTCCCAGCTAGCAGAAAGGTTTGCTCAGCATCCACTCGGGATGGATTAACAGCACCAGAGATTGACAGAGTCCCTGACAGCCGTGACAAACAAACAGCGTCGTGTTTGAGGGCTGCAGTGACAGCCAGGGCTCTGGAGCAGTGCTGGGGGCTGTGAGCTGTGCTTGCAGATGGGGCAGCCTTGCTGCCCAAAGCCTCATCCACACAGATGCTGCTGATACTTGGATAAAGGGAGCTGAGACCTGCAGCTCTTGCCTCGCACAGGAGAGACACTGAACACCAAGCAATAGCAGGTGAACAGGTTGGTTAATATTTAGTTACTTCTCACATGAAATCCTTTAATCTTCAATTAAAGATTTAATTCTGATTTGTTAGACACAGATTAGGTGCTAAATTCCTGCTGATAATTGCTAGAAGTGACCTGCAATGTGAATGACATAATCCTTCCATTTCTGTATTGCCTCCAAACAGCCCCAAACAAGGCCATGAAGGAAAAAACAGCTTCTCTGTCCCCCTTTCGGGCATCTGCTGCAAACAGGAGGTTTCTGCTGGGCAACTTGCCCACTTTGCTCAGTTATCAGCACCTTCGCTGCCCAGGAGCCAGAGAGGCCCAGTGGGGACCAAAGAAATGGTCAGCAGGGCCAGAGTGGATTCAGCATCTCAGTGGAACAGGCACGAGGGATGGCTCAGAGTCGATCACTGAAAACCCCTCTGCATCAAACCCTGTCAGAGCAGTTAGACCATCAGCTGATAACTGTCAATCTCCATTTGTCTGCAATGCTGTGAAGAAGGCTTTCTTAGTTCTCTCAGAGATATAAAGAGGCACTCTGATTTTGCTTTAAGTGGAAGTGTGTGATAATGTTAACTGCTGGTAAACCTCAAAGACTGTACTCATGCAGCATCAGAAACATTTGCAAAGAAGGAAAAGATCTAACTTTGGACTGAAAGACCTTAAAATCTACAGTCCATATTCTGCAAACTTTGGTGCCTCTGCCTAAGCACACTGCAGGATCTGTGCCTGTACCTTGATCACTCCAACAAGGCCACATTGCATAAAGGAAGTTGCAAAATTTTGAAAGTGCATTACTGTTTTTCTTAAGGATTTGTATTTTTAAAAATGTTTAGGAGGATATAGTACACCCAGAAACTACAGTCTCCAGCTTGTCACAAGAGGTACAGCACAAAAAAAAAAAAAAAAAAAAACACACCTTAAAGCCCTTTCCTAAGCAGAAGGCAGGGCAGCACTGCTAATTTATTGCAGAGCATCGTGTTCTTGCGGGTACCAGGAGGGAAACACTGTCCCTGCATTTCATGCATCAAAACCCCCAAGAGACAAATCAGGCTTGTGCCTCTGTGGTCACCTTCTGTAGCTGCTGGGGTGGATGGGCAGAGGTGCTGCTGTCTCTCACTCCAGATGCCAGCAATGTCCCATCCCCGTGGGCCCAAGGCTGTGCTGGAGAGAGGGCAGTGCCCAGCTCTGCTTTGCTGGGTGGCTGCACAGACCCTGCAGAGGAAGCACCAAGAGCAGCAGCATGGCAGGCTCACAGTGCATTTCTATGATGAGCTGAGCAGAACCTGCCAGTTCCATCATGCAAAGCCAGGGAGTGCTTCTTAAATCCCACCTGAGTGTGGGCACATGAACAATGCAGAAAGGAAGAGGAGGGAAAACACTGGAGGGGAAAAACCAATGCCAAGAGCAGGGGGAAGATTCAGCCCCAGATTACCTAACTGGTAAGAGAGGCCAGACAAGCAGCCAAGCCTATCAAGGTTTCATCCTCTGCTATACAAGGAGTACATAATCCAAAATATTCACCACTGCTTTCATTCTTACCACACAGGGGAACTCCAGGACAGGAACATAAAGCAAGGTTGAGTTGAGCAGGATGAACCAGCTCAGCCCAGCACCTCCTGCCCCAGTCACACACTGCAGGATGACTCCCAGGCAGGGCTGTGTGGTGTTGTGCAGGATTGAGGAGCTAAAGGCTCATCTGTTTTCCTGGCTCTGGCAGAGACCAAAGTTACTGCACGTCTCTGCCAGTTCCCTCTACCTGCAGAACAGGGATAACTGTGCTTAGCATCCTTTTCCTGCAGCTTGCAGAGTGCTTTTTAAAAATAAACAGGTGTGGAGAACTGCTTGTAGAAAGTACCATAAAAAAAGCCCCTCTAGATAAGAATCTAAAGTATAACAAACTTACTAAAACAGGATGCAGCCTTTTAGCTACAGCAACCCTGTAGCTTCTTTTCTCCCCTGAAGTTAAATTGAGGCAATTTTCATGAATACATTAAATTGGCATGAAAACTAAGAATGAAGAACAGTTTGTTTCTGCTTTGGAAATCTTTCTCTCCTGGTCTCTTCAGTTTTCTTGCCCATATCCAGCATCTTCTTCACTTTCAATTGTGTTATCACACATTTCATCCTATGATTCTTCAAGGAAAAAACCATCACTACTAATTCAGCCTTCCCTTCAGGGCCACTGAACATTTCAGTTGCCCATGATGCAGCTGAGGGCTCCAGATTATTCACCTGTTGGTCCTGCAGGTGCTGTTCCTATAAAATTAAGTGCCTGTCTAATGGAAGTGTTTCCCAAGGAGCTGGAGAGACTGTACAGCATGATAGAGAGTGCACAAAGTAAAATGACATCATCCTAAGGGGGGAAAAAAAACCCCAAGGAGGATCTGGAACCAGCTCCTTTCAAAGCAAGGCAGAATTCTGCTATGCTGAAAATACCAACTGGCTGCTTTCCCAGGTAAAATGCCATTGCTTGAAAGAAGGAGTCAATTACTGCCTCAAGGAACCTCCCTGTTGAGGCAAAAAAGCTATTTCAGACACTGTGTTGAGCCCTCTGCATGGTTAGAAAAAGAGAAGGGAAAGCTGCTTGTGTGTCGAGCCAGCACACAGGGAACCCAGGGAGATGTGGGCACATTTTTCACCAGAGGGTGGCAAAGGGGAGTCACATCCTCTGCTCTGGGCTGCTCCAGCTCCTCTCCCAAGCGCAGCCACAAGGCCCAGCCCAGTGTGCTCTGCATTTGGAGGACAGAGAGCACAAAATACCTCAAGGGGATCGGCAGGGATGCCCCTCACCTTGCTCTCTCTTGCCTTTTTGTTTGAACCTCCCTCCCTGTGGGGCCGGGAGCCTCCTGGCAGGTGCCGTCCCCAGCGGGCAGCCCTGATCCTGGGGCCATCTGAAGCCACAGAAGTCTCTCTGTGGGCTCCCACAGAGGCAGCGGGGCTGTGGCCATTAACTAACCCACAGCAGGTCTCCTCCAAGGGTCTGGTGACCCTACCCATGCACCCAGGGACCAAAATGCCAGTCAGGGAGCAGGGGAGGAGTGTCCTTGCCCTTGAATCAACCCCAGCAGATACAGCTGTGAGCCCATCAGGGCACCCTGGTGAGAATTTTATCTTCCATCCGCTAACAACACCCAGATTTTGTTAAAGATATGAGAAAAGCCTATTTTATCTGAGAGAGAGTGGGAAAACCCTATGTATACACACATGTATCTCTGCATAGTGTGTGCCTGAGTGTACAGAATATACATGCACACACTTCGCAGCTTTCAGAGAGGATGACAGCATGTTTTCATAGAGCACATCTGAAGAAAAGGTCTTGTATCAGTGCTACAGCACAGAAAATTTCATGTTGAAAATCAAGAATGAAGGGAGAAGAAAATAAAAGAGAGAATGTTCTCCTTCTATGTCTGAGGAACTTAACTACAGTGATGGGAAGATATAAAACCCCAGACAACACAGCACTGTTCTGGAGACCAGGATATGCATAAAAACTCCTGCAAACCCTTTTTAAATGTTCCTACCCCTCCTACCCTCCAGTCCATACCTCCAGGGTGCAATTTTCAGGAGACAGGAAGATTTAATGTGCTTTGGTTAAAATAACCCCTGGATTCTCGCTGCAGAGACTGCCATGACAGTGTTCCTCTGGTTTATTATATTAATAAGCAGAGTCATTCAGCACTCAACATGATGTGGCTCTCTGACTTGCACATGACTGTGTCCCCAAGCTGCAGCAATACAGAGGCCTGCCCCTAACTCCTACTTGCAAAAAGGGTTTGTTATTTCGAGGCAAAATAACCACAGCTGCTTACAAACAAGGATGCCCATACAGCAGCTTTGAAGTGTGCAGAGGCAGCAGCTGAGTTCACCCCCAGTTTCCTCCCTGCTCCCTGCCAGGCTCCTTGGGTTGCTGGTGATGTCCCCCACTCCCAAGCCCTCCATCACACTCCCATACCCATCCCACCCTGTGCACCCGAGGTGCATGTTGAACATATTTTCTACTGATTAGAGCCAAATAAGGGTAAAAAATAAGGTTATTGAAACAGTAAAAAAATCTCTAACCCACAAGCAAAGCTCTTGTTCCTCTTCCTGGCTTGAAAAACACTGCTGTCCTGGGCTGAAATCACAAGAACTTCCCCTATAACCTCTAAGCACTGCTCCCTGCCTTTATTTCCCAGCTGGGAGAGGCAAGTTCTGTTTCTGCACCCCAGGAAGCACCCCTCACTTGGCTCTGAAGATGCCCCATGTGCAGCTCTGTCATCACCCCCTTTTTCTGGGGTATTTGGCTCCAGCACAAGCAGAAAGGAGACTGCACTGCTGCTGATATCCACACGTACTCAATCCATGAGGACCCCAGCTGATTTTCTGCTCCCCTTTCCATAAAGGTTTTCTATTTTTCCCCTAAGATGCAGCCTCAGGAACGTGTTGTGTGGCAGAGGTTTTATACCATGTAAATGATGGATATTGTTTATGTACTGATTATGTCGAACCCAGCTGTTTACCTTTGCTAGGACTGCAATTATTTTAACAGTAATTGTAAAAATAAATTGGGGAGAGAAATAGCAGGGACTTCCTAGTTTGGTTTTTGAAACTAGAGCACTGCCAAGAGTGACCTGACCTCAAACAAGTCACATGCAGCCACTTATTTTAAATATCAACTGAGCTCATCCATGCTGAGAAAACAGAGTGCTCTGTAGGGTTCTGGGCACAAATGGGTCCCAAAAGGTTCAGAATTCAGCCCAGTCACATCTCCCTCATTTATCACCACCTGCTTAAGCTGCCACAGCACCCAGATCTTCCTAGAAGCCAACCAACCACATAACACTGACACCAGGACTGCAGAACACTGTCAAACTGCCCACAGGACAAGCACATTGACCTGTCTTCTCTTCTTTCCAACAGGTTCACTCTCCTCCATACAAAAATGCCAGTATACACTAAATATTTTTGAAGGTACTCATTTTGCAACTGGAGCAACCATTTCCCAGCCCTGCATGCAGTTCCCTGCTTCTCCTCCTCTCCCTGGATCGCAGACAGATGCCAAGCCATGGAAGTTATTCTTTCATTTACAGCATCTGGTTCCTTGGCAGACTCCTCGGGTAATTATGTTCATAGCTTTAAAGCTGTCTCAGGCTCTGCTTCATGGCTTTGCTGCTTTTGGCTTGTAGCAGTCTCTTCTCATTTTCCCTGTCCATCACATGGGCTGAAGGTTGCTCTTAAAATACAGGAATTAGACCACTTGCATGTCCCCCTAACCAGAGCACAAAGAAACAATACCCCTCGTTGTTGTCTAAACACAAACCCTTGTTTTACTGCATGCTGCTCCCCTGCCTCTGGAGAAACCACAAACCCTTGTGCAAATCCCTCCCAGGAGCAGCTGGCTCAGACCTCTCCAGAGCTGGAGAATGTGTGCCTACAATCACAGCCATGATGGGAAAACCCACCGTGACCTTTCCCTTTGCTTTTGGCTTAAACCTTCTCTGCCTCTCTGCAGCTGCAGGGTTCTCACCACAAGGAGCAGAGGGACAGACGTGCACTGGCTGCCAGACAGAGGGACACAAGCAGTGCAGCCACAGCAGCTCTGTTCATTTAACTGGGTCGAGTCAATGATATTTGTGGAGGTCAGAGGAGCAGGGTGCTCTTCTCCTCCCCGGGCAGGAGGGAAGCTGGTTGCTCTCTCAGTTCTCATGCCCAGCATCCAAAGGCCCCATCTGGAGCAGACAGACTGAAAACGCTGCTCCCTCAGCACAAGGGCTCCCTCCCTGCTTTGGCACAAACCTCCTGGGTACCCTCTGTGCTGCAGAGGTGCCAGAGCCCCAGCGCAGGGCTCACGGAGAGGAATCATCCTGGGCAGGGAGGGACCCTGGGCACAGTTATGCTTTTTGAAGGAATAAGCCCATAAAGAGAAAAGTACAACAGATTTAAGCATTTAAATGCATTTCCATAACTGTTTGTGATGATTCCCAGACAGCAGCCTTCATTAAGCTGGAGCTGAGGCTGAGAGCACCAATTAGCAGGATTTAAAAACAAAAAGAGGAACTGCTGCAGTTATCCCCAGACAAAGAATACAGGCCCAGCCTAATCTTTTATGCCTGGCTTTGCTGGAAAGATGGGAGGTTAAAGCTCCAGGAAGGTGCAGTGCACAGCCCTGGGGATGGGCAGCCAGCTTGGTCACTCAGCACCATTTGGCTGCTTGGGGAGGGAAGATGTAAAATATGGCAGCTCATCCTCACATCCACTGCCATGGAAGCAAGGAGAGAAAGGAAGGAGAGAAAGGCTGGCAGAGCACTGGTGGACACCTCCATCTGTTCAGCAACCCCTGCAGCTGGAGGAGGAGCACGCTGAGGACTGCCCAGCAGGTCCCAGCCATCACTCACACACACTCTGATTTATTGATGTTTGAGCTACTTTAAAATCACATGGCAAGTTAAAGTTACTCTTTTTTTCCCATTCATTCTGTATTCTGTCAAATTCTTTAACTTTATGCTGTGCAAAACAGTTCTACCAGAGTGGGCCTTGACAGCAAGAGCCTGCTTGATCCCCACTGCTCAACTCCCACCATGGGAACTGCTTTCCAAAGCAGTAAAATTCCTTATCCAGTTTTCCTTCCCCAAAAATCAATCTGCAAAGCCTGCACATCAACTTTGTCCAGTTTAGCCTCAGACTGGGAGCAAAGACACTCAGCAGTGCAAAACACAAACCAATAGGAAAGATCAAATAATCCATTTAAAGGGTGAGTGCTATGGATTTTCATTTTTTCTGTAAGAGCCACGAGCAATTATTTTTGAGCACAGAGATCTTAACCATTCATTTACCCTGAGGATAAAAGTGGGAGAAGGGGAAATGATTGCTTTTTCATTATTTGTTGCACTGCCAGTACTGAATCAAAGTCAGAGGACTGCCAAAAGATCTCTTTTGATCCAAATAACTATCATCCTCATAAACATTTCTACAGGGAGAAAACCCAAAACCCCAGTCCAATCTTTGCACCATGATTCTACAGATAAATATATAAACAACAACACAAAAAACCCCAACTCTAGCTCTATGTTTTTGCCATTCAAGCCAGGCACAAAAGCTTTTTAAAAGATGCTGTGTGGGGGATCCAGAACTGGACCAGAAAAAGCCAAGCTTGAAGATCCCCATCATCAGCCCAACACTGTAACACCACTCACAGTGACTTGGAGAGATTAAAAAAGAAAAAAAATACATATATATATATATATATAAAGATTTTACATCAGGAACCAATTTACTTTTGCTGCTCCACAGAGCAATCATGCCTCAGGACCCTCAGCTAAATGGCTGGAGCTCAAATGACTGGAAGAGCAAAGAAAGCAGCAGAGAACTTTAACGGCTTATGAAATTCAATTGAAACTGATGGTTGGAAAAGTGAAACATTTAACACCCCACCAGCTTAACATCAGTGCTCCCATGTGCACGGACACACAGACAGGTACATGAACCAAAAAAGGTGGGAACTCATTTTCCACTCCCCCACAGAGCCCTAGGGAAGGAGATGGCACCCTCATACAGGAACTCAAACAGTAGGTAAATATTGAAACTCCTCCAGACCTTTTTTCCACTGGAAGCTTTAACAGAAAACCTGTCTTTTGTGAAAATGGCAATACATTATTATGACCTGCACCGTTCATGTCTCTGAAATATTAGAAGCTGCATTCTGCATTTCAACTTCAGCTGGAGTAGGAACTCAAAAACCTTCCCTGCTATTTGAGCTGACTTTGAATAAACTGTTTGCAGCTGATGTACTTTTCCAGCACGGATCTCTTCTGTTATGAAGCCTGTCTCTGATGAACAATAGAAAAATATTGTTGACAGGGGTGTACTTTTCCATCTACTCAAAAATATCATTTTGCAGAATATTTTCACAGCTCAGCAGAAGGTGGAAAGAAAGACAATATTATGACTAGATAAGAAAGAAAGAAGACATTCTTTATAATTAGCTTATAGTAGTTTTCTTGTTGGTTTTGGCTTGCTTGAACAAGGTTCTTTTCTAGTTAGACCTCCAATCTGACTTACAAAACCTTCGGGCAAAACTCATAATCAAAGATTAACCTGGGTAAAAACAACCAGAATTTGGCCAAAACACTTTAGAGCAATGCTTATATCCCCAAAGCCACTAGAACCACCAGCAATTTCACAGCCTGTCTTTGAGGTGCTCCCAGGTGCAGGGTCAGTCAGGTGCTTCAGGCTGCACCAGCCCAGCTGAGAGGCAGGAAAGGCATGGCCACATCCTGGTGACACTGTCATTTACAGAGAGACTCGGGGCACAGGGACACTGCTGCCTTGCAGAGGGACTCAAAGACCAGGACCCAGCTCCTGGAGCCTCCGTGGTGCCCCTGGAGCAGGCAGGATGTCATGTGGCACAGGGATGTGTTCATGTGGGCACTGGAGCCCTCTCTGGTGCACTGCACCAGTTGATTCATGGGGAGGCTTTGATGTGCAAATTAATCATTATAACTTTTAACTCAGCTAGTGTAAGCGTCATATGTTGCTAATTACACACAATACAGGGGGGAAAAAAGTTGCAAATGAATTTAAATGCTTAACCTAATCAGGATGGCAAGTTGTGTTTTAATTACAAATTGTTGTGCAGCAGCAAAGCAGCTGCTGCATTTCGGCAGCTCTGGCTCCTGCTGTGCCTCACTCGTGTGCTCAGGTCCAGCTCTGCTCCCCACAGCCCCAGCCACCCCCAAAACCAAAGGTGGCTGCAGCCTTTGGGGACAGCAGGGACATCCTTCCAGGGGTGTGCCACCCACACCTGGCATGAGGAAACGCCCACCCTGAACATCTTTCTCCAGGAGTGTTTTGCAAGAAGGGTTCCTTATGGTCACCTTCAAGCTTGGCATGTTCAAACCCCTCCTTTAATCTGAATGAATGTCTCCACACACAGAGGCAGAAATCAGTGATCTTCCCCCAACTCAGTGCTTCTCAATTCACATAAGCAAGAACCAGGAGGCATCTTTGGAGCCTGTTTCCCTCACAGTTAAGGGAAAAGGAAGAATTAAATGCAATTACAATAAATAAATAAACCAACACTCCCGAACTTTGTAGTGCCTGGAGCAAGTTTTTACAACCAAATTAAAATGCCTGAATATTGTGGCTTTTATTGGAGATGCTGACAGAGCCAAGGAGCTGTAGCTAGGCAGTGCATCTGCACAATGGATCACCTTGGGAACATGCCAAGTGATGATGACCCTGCTCACCACCCAACTGACCCTGCACAAAAACAGCCTCTTGCCAATAGCTCTGCTGGTAATTAACCACAGAGTTTCAGTGAGGACAGAAAATCTCTGAAATGTATGGCAAAAATATGGTTATCTCAAGAAACAAAGACAGTCTATTGTTTCTTATATTATTTTTAACTTGATACAACCCCTACTTGTCAAAAAGAGGCGGGGGGAAGCCTCACAGCCTCTGAGAACATTAATTTGCTTTAGAATTTGCCACAGTAAAGCAAAAACCTGCAGTATTTTTGGTTGGGGTTTTTTTTGAACACCAGGGGGCTGATTACTGTGAAATGATCTTAGGCTTCTCCCACTAAGTGGACAGATGGATTGCTACTTTTGCAACTTCTTTTTGCAGCCTTGAATTCACTTGCTGGCGGGAGGCTCCGTTCCAGCTCTCCCCAGCATCATTTCTCTCCTTGCACTTGTCATCTCACTTCCCTGCCTGAGGCTGGGCTATGGAAAAGGCTCTCTGCAAGCACAGGAAGGTGCACACAACCCTTTGCCAGCCAAAAGGACCCCGCTGTGTGGGTACCACCGGGGCTCTGCGCCCCTCTCGTGCCCACCCTGGGGAGGGGGAATGGCACAGGCACAGCAGAGCCCACCCCTGCACTTCCATGCCAAGGAAGCTGCTGGTGCTGAAGCTATGGAGACAAATACCACCAGTGCTAGACAGACCAAAAATGAGGTCTCTCAGCATTCCAGCAAACAATCTGCAATGTAGAGGGTTCTGCAAGGTGAGAAAGAAACAAAAAAGCACTGCTAGGCAAAAGTCATCTCCTTAACTTTTTTTTTTTTTTTTAAGACAAATTTTACAAAGTGCAAACTGAAACGCTGCCAGCTCCATCCCTGCTTCCCTGACGAGCACGGAGAGCCTGCTCAGAGCCACTCAGGAATGGTGGGAGCAACGTGGGTCCCTGGGCAGCAGCCTCTGCACTCACAGCCCACCACTGCCAGGGCAGCGCACAGCTGGCCAGCAGGAGAGCTCAGAAGAAACCCCTGAGCGTGCAGGGAAGGAGCTGCTCATTCAGAAGGTGCTTTTTAGGAGCAATCCCCCAAGGGGACACTGCCTGACCCACTGGGCATCACCCCAGTGCAGCCCAGGGACTGCAGCCCCTTTAAGATGAAGACAAGGGACAGAAGGAGGAAACACTCAGCTTGATCTGAGGAAGTGAAAAAGCTCGGGAAAAGCAAACTGCCAGCCCCAGGAATGACTAAGCACAGAGCCAGGCAACGCAGAGCTGGCTGAGGCAGCCACACAGCACACGTCCCCAGACTGGTGCCAGCTCTGAAGGTATGCTCCATGGGGAAACCATTCCTGGGGAGAGAAAAAGAAAAGCCAAAGCTAAAAACAAGGATTCAATTCTTTAGCGAGCCACATGAACTGCCTGAGAGTGTTTATAAGCATTCCCATCCGTCTGTAACTCCAGCTGATGCACGGATAGCAATATATGGGTCAATAATGGTTTATCTAAAGATGTGTGTCAGCCCATCTCTCCTCACTCTCTGACAAACCTTTTACAAGAGCCACTTACTTTAACCCTGAATTATCTGCCTCTGCTCATCTTCAGGGAGAATCAGCACGGCAGAGAAAGAAGCAGGCAATTCCCTGTGATCTGAAAGCTCACTTTCTAAATCAAATCAATTTTTCTAACGTAATTTGCCTCATCTAAATCACTGACCCATGCATTTTCTCACCATCCTTTGACAAGAGCTGCACCAATTGAAGCAAAGCTAAAACACTTCAACCAGACCAATTCATAGAAGTCTTTAGAGGAATTCTTTCATCACTGTAATTAATTCTTTAAGTACCACAGTGGGATGCTCTGAATTCAAACCCAGTCCAAGGAGTAATGATTATACTAATGGGAGAAGCTGCGCAGTAAATAAATGCAAGTGCCCTGCTGAAAGAGAGTGCTTTCAATAGGAGAAGCACTGCCACTGAGGGAGAGAACTGCATTTTGGAGATAATAACTCAGATGATGAAGTCCCACAGACTGGAGTCTGCCACGACAATTCCCAGATTCCACACACCTAAGGGATGAGGATTTTGACAGACATGAGTTAGAGCTGGGGCTGCTCCAGCTCTCAGCCCTTTGAGGAGGGGACAGAGGGCCCAGGGCAGCTTGGAAGCCATCTGAGAGTTTGCTGGTTGGTGCAGGAACCAAAACATTGGCAACCAAAACAACGACTGCCCTTTGGCTTTCCCCATGTGGTTAAATGCAATAAAGCCTTCTCACACATTTAATGTGTTGGGCTCCCTAGAAAGGGAGGGAGATGCTTTAACTCTGGATGAGCAGGACACTTCAAGAAGACACAGCTGAAGCTGTAGCCAGGAGATGATACTTGTCCCTCAGGGCTTACAGCAGACTCCAGTAATCTCATTATGACACTGTAATAAGTGAAATAAGGTGCACAACATGGACATTTGGGGTTTAAAAGGGCATATCTGGAGAACAGCTCCTCAGTGCAGTCCCTGGAAATACCCCAATCCTCATGGCCTGTCCAGCTTCATCACACCAAGGAGGTGATGAGATGGGCACCACCATCTGGGCTCTGCTCTGTAGGACTGTCTTTGATATCAGCAGTAAAGAACAACAATCTTTCTGCTTATGACTTCCCATAAAAATTGCAATGGGCTGGTGCAAATCAAACACAGCAGAAGAACCAAGTAATGCCAGTGCTGGGGCAGACAGAGAGTCCTTAGAGAAAGCCTCAGCACTGGCTTTGGGCTCCTGCCCCAGGGCACCTCATGGGGATGATGCAGAGGACAGACAATGGCTTCAATGGTACCCACATTTTTCTCTCAAGCCCTTTGAGATCTACAGGTGAAAGAATGACAAATGATTAATATTTGAAAGGAAAAAAAAATGTCTCAACTGCAATAAAATTCATGCTATCTTCTGTTTATCTCTTGTTTCTCCTCTTTAATGGAGTTGAGCCTTTTTGCACCAATATTCATGCTAATAACTTTCAGTGGGCTACTCCTTAGCAAAAGGCCTGAAATGAGTAACTGTGCTGCATTAAAAAAAAAAAAAAGTGGAAGAAACCTTTGTATATTAATTCTCACAGCTGTCAGAGATGAGGATTCAATAATGTTAGTATCTAAGCTACTCCATTATTTTCAAACACCTTGGAGCAGAATGTCTTAGTGGGAGATGAATTAGATAGTGCCACTGGAACTGCCTTCTGAGTGTTCTCAGAGCAGAATCTATGGCTCATCACCACGTGTCTTTCAAGCCCTTGCCCTCTCTTCTCCAAATAACCTCCAGCTGCAAATGCATTTACATGCTGGGTATTTACATGCCAGACCCAGCTCCTTTTCTCGAGTACTTCCCACTCCCTGTTTAACCATTTGTCCCCATTGAATGGATTTGCCTGGCCTTGGCTTTGGATGGGTGGTGGGATGGAGGGTTGGGAGCTCAGGTCATCCCATAAAGGATGGAATGAAGCAGAGAAGGAGAAGCGTAGGCAGAACACAGGAGAGGTCTGCTGGGCTGCAGAGCTCTGCCAAGGGAAGCAGCAGAAGTCCTGGTGGCTGAAAACCAGCCCTGCTCAGGAACAGGCTGTACCCAACCTCCAGAGACGGGAAAGGCAGTTTATTTGCCAACTTTTCCAGCTCTAATTCCCATGAATTGGAGAGGCTGAGGCACGTTGGCCTTTGGGCTTGCCCTGAAAGGGCTCTGCTGCTTCTAGAAAGCTCTTAGCATCCTCTCAGGGTGCCTCTGGTGCAACCTTTTAAAAGCCTGCTCTACTGTGTGTGCGTGTTGTGTTCTCTCTGCACTCAGTGAAAGGCAATCAGACCTTGTGCTGTCAGCCTCTGCTACCCCCCCAGCCCTCCGGGTGCCCCAGGGACATTTCAGACTGCTGTGGCCCCACAGACTCAGGCACAGAGGCACTGGGGGCCCGTGGCTGTCGTCTTTCACCACACCAGCTGCTCAATCTGGCCAGGGTCTTGCCCCACGCACACGTCCAGACCAGCTCCTTCCAAAACTCATCTTGGATTTCTCCTTTTTCAACCAGAAATCTGGGTACCAAGAGCAGTCAGCAGCTACCAACTCTTTGCTGAGTTTCTAATTACTGCTTATCGCATAGAAATCTGCTCCATCTGCTCAAGGGCTCCCTTTTAGGGCACAGGGGCTCTGTCTTATTTTTGGTATGAATTTCATCCTTTTTTGAAGCTGCAGCATGAATGTTTGTTTCAAGAGCTGCAGCATCCATTAGACAACCCTCCTTCCCCATTGTGGCAAGAGTCTTGCTGCTAAGCAAAAGCTGTGGCTAATTGACATCAACTCCTAAACTGAGATCTAAAGTAGCTGTGTCTGTCACTCATGCAAACAGCAATGGCAGCTCAGCTGCTAAATAATGGAAAATGGTTCATTTTTCTGACTCAGGGAAGAACCTTTATTAAAGAAATGAACATCTCTGGTGCTACAGAGCCATGCCCTGATCACTCCTGCATCTTAAAAGTCTAACATTGGCCATAAAATTCCTAAGTAACATAAACCCTGTTCCTTTCAGTACTCTCCCAATCAGAAAAACTGGATTTAAATCACCTGCTGGCAGGTTTATTACAGGGCCCACAAGCAGATAAGGTCCTGTGCACCAGCCCTCTGCACTTAACGGGAAATAAATCTCTGCTCTGCCATCTGTTTTTGAAATGTTTCCATACAAGCTAAACAAAAAAACCCAAAGATACGTGCACCTCTCAATCCTTCGAAAGGATTTTATTTCTGGGGTAATGAGGATGACATTTCTCCCCTCTCTGGCAGAAATGCTTTTTCTCCTCAGGCTGATTCCCCCCAGGGCTCCCCAGCATTGTATGTGTGGATAAATGGGCTCAGCACAGGGGCAGCTGCTTGGCCAGAGGCATCACCTCCCACACATCCCATGGGCTGCAAACACCATTTCTGGAGCCTGCTGAGCCCCTGGGCTTGCCCACAATGAGGATTTGGTCCCTGCTTCTCCATTCAGCCCCAGTTTGAATGGCATCAGTGGAGTTTTTTCCATCATCTCCTTCCATCACCAATGGCGAGCTAGAGCTGCCCAACACGGGTGGTTTCACACCACCCCCTGCCCATAACCAGACCTGTGGGTTTTGCACAGCCTTTGAGCAGATGGCAGCACCATCCCGAGGCAGGAGGACGCGGCCATGCAGCCACAGAGCACCAAGCACCCTCTCCCCAGGATTTAGCAGCTTTGTCACTGACAGCCCATTTCCTGCCACTGCAGGGGAAGGGATGGGGCAGAGCAGCTCCTGAGGGCCAGCTGGTGCAGGCACGGTGAGATGAGCAGAGCTGGTTTACATGCAGTTTCCAATTAGTTTACTCAGCAGACAGCAGCCTCGTGGAAACTCCTCTGTTCCTGGTATCCCTCACCCCTCAGGGTACCCCTTTGCTTGCTCTCTGACTGCCACCATCACCAAAAAAAATATCAGGAAAAAAACAGAGTTAGAATCAAATGCTACACTTCATTTTCTCTCCTTGCCTGAAGTTGCAAGAGACAAGATAGGACATAATCACCACTTTTAAAATCATCTCCTATGACAGGGAAATTGATCAAGTGGAGAGGCTGGGCTGCTTTTGAACTTGAACAAACTGATTTTCCATGAAAGATGGTGTTTACATTGCCTCTCAGTAGTCAGCTGAAATATGCATTCCTCCTGCCATTTCATCACCAAAATTTGGGAGGAAAGAATGGTTTTGGAGGGGAAAAAGAAGGAAGAAAAGGGAAAAAGTGTGCTTGAATCTGGAGCACATCATAAATTCATGAAGCCTTCTGAATGCTATCAGAGACAAACATTTATATAAACAAAGAACAGCTCGAAGCGTGTTGCAAGAGAATTTTTGGGAAGCACAGAAAAAACACGAATATTTACCTTGCACCTGAGACTAAAGCCGACTGTGTGAGGTGCTGCCCAAACACAAAGTCCTTCCACAAGGAGCTCACCCCCACACACACTCCAGCAGCCCTGGCTTTACTTCCATCGCAGCCCTGTACGTCACAGAGGGCAGTGGGAACACCCAGGGAAAGCCAGACACTGAGCAATCCCCATCCTCCCTGTAAGTTGTCTCTAGGGACCTCTTTGCTTCGTAATTTCTGCCTGCCCATCCTCACGTGGGAGCTGCTTCTCCTGAAATGCCAGCTGGGAACTCCTGACAGCACGAAATCAAAGCAGCTTCCACGACACCTAGAGCAGCACATGGTAACTCACACTGCACAGCCTCCGTGGCACTGCATGGACAGGATCTGACAGCTGGGCAAGCACAGCAGTGAGCCGCCAACAGGGCTGAGAGCTAAAGCTGTGCCACCAAAGCAAGTCACCCCTGTCATCAACTAACATCAGTTATATTCAGGCAAGGAGAGAAGGGGGAATCAAGAGCAGTGAATTAAATTTGTTGAGCTGACAGTATTTATTTTGGAGGGGTGGCTTCTCTTTCACCAGGAGGTTTATTAAGGCCAAAAGACCTTGGTTTTGCTGGCTTCACACAGGACTTAGGGGGCTGCCAGCTCCCCTTTGCTCCTCTGAGACGGGACAGGTCTGCAGCCACCTCCATGAGACACAGAGCTTGATGAAACCACCTCTCCATCACAGCAAAACCTGTGCTTGGTACCAGCATCAACCACCAAGGTCAGGACAAGCAGCATGAGCTGCCATAACCCAACATCATGGGTAATGGCACCCCTTCCTCCTCCTCTCAGCAAAGGGACGCAGCCAGCACGGGCCCCCTGAGCAGCCTGGCTGCAAAACACAATTCTGGGGAGCTATGGAGAAGGGCAGGAGGAGCCCAGCTCAGTGGGGTCAGCAGGGTGGAATCTCCATCCCACTGGCACCCATGGGAAAACCCTGCACAGCCCAAATCCCTGTGCAACCCAAATCCCTGTGCACCTCCGTGGAGCACAGACTCTTCTCTCCAGGCACTTTGAAACAAGGGAGTCCTTGCCCAGGGACTGTGCCTTCCAAACTGCTGCCTGGGCTCCAAGAGCAACCAAATCCATGATGGCAAACCCAACACAGCAATTAAACAAATGGAGCCATCTCTGACTCAGGAATGCATCCTTCATCCAAAAAATCCTTTCTGAGACCCAAGCCCTGTCCCAGCCTTGGCAGCCCTCTGCTCTGACCTCCTGCAGCTGCTCCTGGGCTCGTACCTTCCTCACCACGCTGAGCTGCCTTAAACACACAGAGATAATAGGGCTGGGAGTGACTACCATTCCCAGCAATAAAATACAGCAAATTAATTGCATTTAATTGATTTTTATATTTTAATGTAACCATTTTGGTATTCAAACCACAAAAGCCTCTATTGATCAGCCAGAGCCAGTGAACAGAGTTCTGCGACCGAGCCGCACGTATTGAAGAAAATAATCAAAACCCAAAACCAGTGAGACTTCCCCATTTCAAGTACACAAAGGAGGCTGCAGCGGCAGTGACAGGAGATTTTGAATTGAGAAATGCTGTGCAGGGTAAGTCACACAGTTGCCTCCCGCATTCCCAGAGAGCCCAATGCCGATCGCAGCAGCAATGCATAAATCCAGAGTAGCTCCACTGACTTCAGAGCAGCTGGTCTAGATTTATGCTGATGGGAAGTAAAATCAGGATATCTAAAATATTCTGCTCTAATGGATGCTGGAGCAAAGGCACTATAATAATTTCAGACTTCCCTCCCCAGCCCACTATCCCTCACTTCACATCAGTTTGAACAGTCATTGCATAAAATGTTGAGATCTGCACTAATCTGGGGAAAATAACCTACATTTCAACAGTTTGTACAATCATGATCTGCAAATCTATTGTACAGTAGATAATGCAGGTCTTTCATTTCTGTTCCTAAAGAGCCTCTGAATAAAAAGTGTCTCCATATTAGGTAGAGTGATACAGGGACACATAATAAAATAAGCATAATGTCTCTCCACCCACGCCCCCCTGGAGCCAGAGTCTAAAAGCGATCGCGGGTCCTTCCTCACGCACAGCTGACAGCAGCCCGAGCGCATCATCCCACAGGGGCTGCAGGAGCGTGTTCAGTGAGCTCCGCACGCCCCGGCCCTGCCCTGCCGGGCTGCGAGGCAGCGGAGCGGGCCGGTGACACAGCACCGGGCAGGAAAACAAAATATTCAGGTAACTCATCCAGCTCGCTCACAGGATACCTATTCACATAACCTCGGAGACAGCTCCGCCGCCGCCGCCAGCGAGGAAGGCGGCCAAAACCCTGCCTAGATGCCAGCAACAAACGGGGGCCTGCTGCCAGCCAGAGACATCCTCGAGCTCAGCGTGAGCGGCCCTCGGCTGCCAAGCACACACGCACACCCTCTGCTCGCAGCCGAGCGCGCCAGCAGCCCCGAGAGCCGGGGCAGCGCACTGATCTCTTAATTGGACCTGCACAAAGCTATTTAGGGAACCCGCCTGACAGGCGAACAAATGCCACCCGCTTGGGAGAGGCTGCAGAAACTCAGCCTGGTGCATCGCCGGTCCCCGCAACGCAGCCAGCCCAGAGCCGGCCCCGGCAAGGGGGAAGGGAGGGAGCGAAGGCAAATAAATAGAGAAAAATGGCAAGAGCCCAAGGCGAGCGTCTGTAGGAGCCGGGAGCTTTGCGGAGATGGCAGCAGCACCGCGGCATGACTCATGCAGGTGTCTCTCCCGTCTGCAACAACCCAAACCGAGATGCGGTTCGTTAACCCCTGTAATCCAGAGGAGAAAACCGCCTTGGATTCCAGCGAGCTGCGGGAGGATCGGCACGGCCCCGGGGGGAGGCGTTCCCGGGCTCCGCCGCCGCTCGCCTCTCTCGCAGGAGCTGTCCCCTGGTCCCAAAGCCCCTCTGCCCGCGCAGGCACGGCTGCGCTCCGCAGGGGCGGGACAGGGCTCCGCTCGGGAAGCAGGAGGATGCTACGGCCGAGAGAGGAGAGAGGCGCGGGCGGGGAACGCGCTCGTTGTTCACAGCTCGAGCTGAGCGCACTGCGAGCTCCTGACGCGCACACCGAGCGGGGAGGGCTCAGAGCGGCGGAGAGGGAGGGATGGAGGGATGGATGGATGGAGGGATGGATGGATACGTCGGTAGGTTTGCAGCCACAAACTGTTTCAAAGTGGGTTTCCATATGTTTAAGCACTCAGAGCGCTGGAAGAATTACACCCACAGCCCAGTCTCACCATGGTAGCTACCCACACAGGAGGAGACGGGAGGAGGGAAAAGATTACCATTAATATGTCAAAGCAATAAATAAAAAATATTTTAAAAAACAACCAAAAAAAAACCCAGAAACCTGCTCCTTTGCTGCGCCCAACTCTCACCTCGATAAAGGAAGAGCTGCACGGAGCACAGGGCACGGCAGTGGCCACAGAAAGCCACCATTCCATGGGGCAGTGCTGACCCACAGGCAGCCCATGCCCCGCGTCCTGTGCTCCGTGGCCCAGTCCCCACGATCTGCACCCCAAACTCTGCAGCCCGGTCCCCGTGTCCTGCTCAGGAGGATTCCCAGGTGCCGCCCTGGCTGCACGCAGCCCAGCCGAGGCGGGGATGGAGGGCAGGGGCAAGCAGCGCTTTTTGGGGTGAGCAAGGACTGCCTGCTGTCCATCTCCCGTGTGTCCCCAAGGTTGATGGCGCCTTCCTAGCAAATCGTTCATGTTCTTCCTGTAGGAACCTTTCCTAAAACACTTCCCCAGCACAAAGCCTTCCCTGTGCCCTCCCCAAGAGCGACAGCTCCTGCTATTACCCCTCCCATGGATCGCTCCTTTTTCACCTAAAATCCTTGCATTTAGGCGTATTCCTAAAGCCCCCGCGAAGTTTCCCCAGCAGCCCAAGCTCCACGCTACGGCCAAACGCGAGCGCCGTCCCGAGAAGCAGTAAGCGCAAACGAATCCCCGAGCAACTTCAGCACCGATGCACCTTAATTAATTTGCTTTTAACAGCTCGGGTTTATTAGGAGCAGCACCTGCGAGGGAGCTCAGGGGAGCACGCAGAGGAGAACGTCCCCAGAGCGAAGTCCTGCTAAAGACTTTCCCAGGGGCAGCGCTCTGCTGAGCCCTTCCCCAGCAAACACCTGCACCTGGGACCCGAAACGTTGATCCCAAGTCCAGCTGGGGCGGAAATAAAAAAAAATAAGAGAATAACAGAGGAAGAGCATCTCCCAGCCTCACTCCCTGCCCGGGCGCGCTGCCTCGCAGCTGGCCGTGATGAGGGAATCCCACCTGAGCCCAATCGAGGGCCAGACCCCGCTCCCCACCAGCCTAGCGAAACCCGTCCTTCTCGGAATTCAGCGCAAAAAGGTTGCACAAGTATTTTGCAAACCGAAGGGGTTTAACTCCTGCACATCTTTCCCCCCACCCACCCCAGAGATAGCCAGAAAGAGCGAGGAGCATCAGGGAGGAACGGGGGTCGGCCGCCCCGTGGGAAACCCCACGGCCCTTCTCCATCCCCCAGAGCTCCGGCAAGCCCAAACTTTTCCCATTTTTTTTTCCCCCAGATCGGCAGCAACGCGCTGGCAGCGGCCGAAGCAGGCGGGCAGCCTTCGCGCAGGGGGCCGGGAGCCCGCGACACGCGTGGGGACAGCGGAGCTGGCTGGGGACTTCTTGGTGCGCCCCAGAGACGGAGCTCGGAGCGCGCTGCACCCGCAGCGCTGCGCGGAGCGCCGGGGGGAGCCGGGGAGGGAGGGCTGGCATGGGGGAAACGGCCGCAAATAAAACCGGGGGAGGGGGCAGATGTGAAATAAACACAAATAGTTAAAAACAAGCACCAAAACGAACACAACAACCGAAGCAGACAAACAGGAGCACAGCGGCGGGGTCGCGGCGGCGGGACCGGGGTTACCTCGGCACAGGAGCAGCAGCGGCGCCAGGAGCAGCGCGGGGCCCCGGGAGAGCATCCTCTTTGTTCCATGCCCAGAAGTAGTCATGGTGCTGATTTATTTGGAGAGGGGCGGCTGAGCGGGGCGGGGGGGCCGGGGGTGTCGCGCCGGAGCCCGTAACCACTCCCCCCGCTCCCCGCCCGCTCCGCGCCGCTCCGCTCCGTCCGGCGGCGGGGCCGGCGCCCGCCGAGGAGGGCAGGGCAGGGGAAGGGGGGTCCCCGCCGGCCCCGCAATCACGGCCGCCCCCGCCGCATCGCCCGCGCCAGCAGCAGCGGCAGCAGCAGCGGCGGCGGCGGCGGCTCCCCCGGGGCAGCGGGCGCCGTGCCGGGGCTGTGCCGGGGCCGTGCCGGGGCTGCGGCGGCGCGGCCGGGCCGGGCCGGGCTCACCTGAGCGCGATCGGGGCGGGCCCGCAGGTGCGGCTCAGCGCCCCTGGGCTGCGCGATGCCCGCGGGGCCGGCGAGCGGGGCAGCCCCGCGTGGCCTGGCTGGGCCCGGCTGCCCGCGGTGCCGGTGCCGGTTTCGGTGCCGGTTTCGGTGCCGGTTTCGGGGCTGGGCCCGCAGAGCCCCAGGGCCGGGCCCGTTGCCCCGGCCTGGGGGGGCCCTGAGTGGTGGGGGGGGGGCGCGGGGGGGGCGCGCGGCGGCCGCGAGAGGCGCAAAGAGCGCGCGCGCGCCCTGGCGGCCGCCGGCCGCAACTGCGGGGGGGGGACGGGACGGGAGAGAGGGAACCCCAAAAACCGCCAGGGCACCCCAAAAACGGGGAGAGCACCCCAGAAACCGTGAGAGCACCCAGAAATGTGCGAGGGCATCCCGAGAACTGCGAGGGCACCCCCAAAATAATGAGGGTACGCCAAAATGTGTGAGAGAACCCCAAAAACTGCGAGGGAACCCCCAGAACAATGAGAGCACCCCAGAAACTGTGAGGACATCCCGAAAACAGTGAGAGCATCCCGAAATGTGTGAGGGCATCCCGAAATGTGTGAGAGCACCCCAAAAACAATGAGGACACCCCAAAATGTGTTAGAACATCCCAAAATGTGTGAGAGAACGCCAAAACCAGATGAGGGCACCCGAAAATGTGTGAGAGCACCCCAAAATGTGTGAGAGCATCCCGATATCTGCCAGGGTATCCCAAAATCTGTGAGGGCATCCCGGCCAGTGTCAGAGCATCCCGAATGGTATGGGAGCATCCCGGGGCTGGGCAAAGAGCATCCCTCGGGATGTGGGGGCATCCCGAACGGTGTGAGAGCATCCTGAACAGTGTCGGAGCATCCTAAAGGGTGTCAGAGCATCCTAAACAGGGCGAGAGCATTCTAAAGGGCATCCCTCGGGATGTGGGGGCATCCCGAACGGTGTGAGAACATCCCGAACAGTGTTAGAGCATCCCGAACAATGTCAGAGCATCCCGAACAGTGTCAGAGGCATCCCGAACGGTGTCAGAGCATCCCAAAACGTGTGAGAGCATCCCGAACAGTGTCAGAGCATCCCGAACAGTGTCAGAACGTTCTAAAGGTTGTGCAAAGGACGTTGCTCTTCAAAGAGTGTGCGAGTGTCCAAAGGGGTGCGCAGAGGGCACCCCGAGGAGTGTGAGGGTGTCCCGAGGAGCACGGGGCGTGCAGAGGGCTCCGCAGAGGCAGCCTCAGGAGCTGGAGGATGTGCAAAGGGCATCCCAAGGGCTGCGCAGCGGGGAGAGGAGCGAGCCCAGGGCAGTGCCCGCCGTGCCCAGGGGAGCCCCGTCCCCGCGGCATCGCCCTGCGGGGCCCTGTGCCAGCGCAGCCAGGCACTGCCTGTGCCCTGTCCCCTGCAGTGCCACCGTACCCCGCTGCTGGAGCTGGGATTCCGCTCCAAGCCCGCTCAGCCCTAATTGCCGGGAGCTGTTGCTGTGATGGAGACAGGGAAGGAAAGGGAGAGGGAACTCGGAACCCCGCCCCTGGGCTCTCCCGCAGCTTTGCAAACGCGTCTCCGACTTTGATTTTTTTTCCCTCCCTGCATAAACAAGCTTTTCTGTAGTACTTGCTGTAATCTTGTTTGCTCCATAACCACTCTTAGGAATGTCATAAAAAATTTAGCTCTAATATTTTACCACTCCACACAAACATGAACGTGAGTAAATGCTTATCTCCCGTGTAGGGAAATGTGCAGCAGCGTGAGAGCACATGGGAATCAACCTCAGGCTGGAGGAACCCGACCCACAGAGCTGGGGAGAAAACAAAACCCAGGGGAACCCAAAGATTTGGGTTCCTCAAAGAAGATCAAACTAATAAATAAGTATATAAAAGGAGTAAAATGAATGTAATGCTCTTCAGTAATGAAGAGCATCTTGCTGTCTGCCCTCAGTACCTGATCTAATAAAATACAACTGGAATGTTCAGCTGCTCGTGGAGATCTGGTGGTCCAAAATAAGGGAATCAGCTGCTTTAGAGATCCCATTTGTTTCTGGGAGTGTGGGGGATGTTGGGATTTCCAGCTGGAGGTACAGGGGGGGTCACTGTGTGAAAGAAACGTGCAAAGGTGTGTGTGCAAGGGGCATCCAGAGCTGTGTGTGAGCTCTGCCTGGTGGCTCAGCTGCACGCCCTGGGGACAGCAGCAGGAGTTATGGGGGCACAGGGAAGGAGGAAACAATTCCCTTGTGCAGCTCAGACCCAGAGCTGACCCTCAGCTGGGGTCAGACCAGTCTCCTCACCAGCCCCAGCCCTGCACGCAGCCAAGGGCCTCGCCTCACCTTTAGGGCAGCACTGGGAAGCATTCAGACTGTACTCCATCCCTGCTGCACATTTTTAAGTGGGATTTATACCCAACATGTGCAAGAAAAGCCAAAGTGAGAAACCTTGCAGGCTGACAAAGTGCTGACAGGGAAGTGATCCCACTTGCAGAGAGATCCAGGTGCATTGGCTGGGAGCTGCTCATCCCCCATCCCATTTGTCCCATGCAGGACCAGTCTGCTTCATCCAAAACTTACCTCCCAACCTGGTGCTTGAGGGGGACAGGAAAGCTGCAGTGATCCATGATGTGCTCTCAGCCTAACAGAGCTCTAAGGTCTTCTCCGACCACTACAAAACGCTTTAATGCTTTTACTGCCTTTTAATGAAAGGTAATATTCTGGTAAGAATGAAGTGGAAACATGAATTAAGTGGTGTCTGCAGACTGTGGGAAGGTTGCTTGGCAGTGCCCTCTCTCCTTCCCACAGCTTTGCTTTGTTTGTGTTGCAAGAAACAAACCAAAACAACCCCAAATACAAACAGCAATAAACTCCTTTGAGAGCTTTGGGCTGAACACGAGGGACTGTGTGCAAACTAACAGGCAAAGGGGAAGATCTCACAGGAAAAATGCATCAGAATTGGGGATTTTCCAGGCCAGAAAGCACCTTGTGGGGTGAGCCCATGGCACAGCAGCTGCTCCCATGACAGGGACTGCTGGGGGTGCTTTGGGGAGGTGTCACTCCAATTTTTTAAGGTTTTCTAAGCCTTCTGATGTTTACATTTTTGTAACGAACTTTCTCACACACTTTCAATAAGTAAAATGCAAAAACAATAAGTAAATAACTTATTGGTTTGCATTCTTTTGTGGAAGAAGAGAAATTTGATGGACTGTTGGTTTGTGCAGTGTCGTTGGAGAGGTGGCACTGTCACCCTCCAATCCACTGTCGTTTTTAGAAAACTATAAATGTTGTGAGTCAGAAAATAAACTTCCCTTTTTTCACCTTGAGAGCAGTGGTGTGTGCCCTCGTGTTGTTTCATGTCCTGGAGTAACAGGGAGGTGTTTTGGGGAGCAGGGGGGGCAAACCCCTTGGAGACCCAGCTGATCACCAGCCACAGGGACAACCAGCATTGATTTGCCTCACTGAGGTTAAAAGAGGAGGCCTGAAAAAGCAGAAGAGGATTATTGGGAGATACAGAAAGCATGAGGATGAATTGCAGACAAATCATCCACATCACAGGCAGCTGATGGAGCACAGCTTCCTCATGGAAGCAGCAGGACAATGGGTGCTCCTTGAGTGAATTTCCACAGTTCATGATGGGAGTTTCTGCTTTCCAGAGCACTGCTGAGCCATTCCCAAGCTCCTGAGCTGGCTTACAGCATGGCTTGTCACTCCCTGTCTTCTTCTGGTGTGAGAGCATCAAAAGGTCCTGAGGAGGCAGCCAGGACAGCAGAGCCACCCACGGTGCCATCATCTGGGTCTCCCATATGTGATCCTCACAATAATTCTTTTCCCAAAGGAGATTTTCTTTTTAAGTTATTCTGGTGGGATGTTGCCACACTTCCTTTGTGCTGGCGTGACTTTGCACACAGAGGCAACCTGTGTTATGAGAGACTTGAAAGACTTTGCAGCATTACAGAAAGCTGTTGATTTTCACATCACTCAGATGTCAAAAGATGGGAGGCTTTGGGAATGCCCCTAGGAGAACAGAAAGAATGGGAATTTCAAAGATGTCTTGAGGTATTCGGAGGCAAAACCCCCAGCTGGGAGTTAAGGGGAGGCAAGGATGGGGGCCAGACCCTGAGCTGTGTTTAGATCCTGGTTTCCTGGGGGGAATAAGGAGCTCGAGTAACCCTGGAGCTCTGCACAGCAGGAAATATTGATCAGAGCTTTGCACAAATGACATTTCCTTGTCCCATAACGGATGTGGAGCTTGAGATTTAAGTCTTGTGTGTGCAGAGAGGCAGAAACTCTGCCAGTGGGGCCATGTGAGGAAACCCTGCCCCACTTAGTGAGCTGTGCTGTCCCACTGACCACGCCTGCTTGCTTCCAGGCTGCAACAAAGTGCTGGAGAAAGCTCAGATTTCACCAAAAATTCACGGCATCCGCTTCACAATGTTGAAAAACACTGGGGTAATGAATCCTTGGGCTGTTGGATGGAGGCTGGTGGCTGCTGAGATGGAAGTTACCCCCGACCTTGGAACATCGTTCCCCGATACAAAAATCGGGATCCTCGGGGCTCTGTCCCTGCCCGGGGCATCCCCAGAGGGAGGAAGGGAAGGAGCAGAGGGGAGGAGCCCCTGGTGAATCACAGGTGAGCAATTCCGTGATTCACCCGGCCCGGGAACCTGCGAGCCGGGCAGGAGCTGAATCACAGCGCTGCTTTGGTTGTGAGCGCAGTACAACATTTGGTGAGGGCTTTCTTCCTTTTAATCATCCTCTCGCTCATTATCCTCAAAGCCTCTTCCCAGGGGATGGATGAGAGGGCTTCGCTGGCCGGGAGGGAGCGGGTTAATCACCCCCGGGAGGAAAAGCGCAGCGCAGGGGGAATTACGGTGCCCCGCTGCCGCCGAGCGCCTGCAGAGACTAAAAGGTGATGAATTGCCGTAATTTCTGCTTCCTTCTTCACCTGTACTTAATTAAATTGGTTTAAGACAGGGCTGCGAGGAGACTGGCTGGTTTCTCCCTGAGTAATTTGAAACACCTGTATGGGGTAGGTGAGGGATGCCCGGCAGGATCCGTGTGCTGGGGCCAGCTGGAGATGCCCAGGGCCTGGCAATGCCCACAGCTGTGGGCAACCAGCCCAGCCCCTGCCCTGGCCACCACCGTGAGCCACCTGCAAAGGGCAGACAGGGGTTTGTGCGCCTGATCCACGCCCCGCTGGAGATTTCTCCTCCCTTCCTCCGGCTGGGACGCACCAGGGAGGGAGAAGAGGGGCTCAGAGTCAGAGAAATGGGTTCTGTCCTTGTGGAGAGGAAAGGGCTTTGCTCCTGTGGTTCTGTGAGCTCGGAGGGAGCGCAGGAGGGCGCTGGGGGAGCAGGACACACAGCCAGGCCGCGGGACACACAGCCAGGCAGTGGGACATACAGAAGTGCTGGGGGAAGTGTGTCCATCCTCATCCCTCCAGAAAGGCTCAAAGGATGGCTCATGAAAACTCCGCTTCCACCGAGCCACGGAGAGCTCCGGGAGCCACTCAGCCCTGGGGAGAAACAGAACAAACACCCCTGAAAACCGAGCAGGAGAAGGATGGGCAGGTGCTTCCCCAGCAGCCCGGAGCTCTGAGCCGGGGGTTCCGCCCTTGGCCAGGTTCACAGCCCGCTCGCATCCCATCCTTCCAAAAGTGCCAAAAACCAGCCCCCAGCGCTGCACCCGGCTGCCCAGAGATAAAATGCGGGCACGGGGATGGGAGGGACACAGGCTCGGGAGGAGGGTGAGGAAAGCTCAGCCCGGGCACCTTTGGGAGCAGCCGATGCTCCCGTGCCCGCACTCCTCAGACTGGTTCTCCGTGGAAATCGGAACCAGCCCAAACCACCATGGAGCGTTCTCCATGCAGGTCACAGCCGGGAGGCTTCCCAGGCAGCTCCATCAGCGCAGAGCTGCTAAAAGCGGGAGTCACAGCGAGCTCCGTGCCTGCCTGCTCATTAAAACAGCCTTTGTGCTCCAGAAACGCGCACCACAGACGCACACGGGCCCTGCCACTCGCACGGATTCCTCCTCTCATGTTCGCTCACTCTCAGCTCAGCTCAGAAATGCCTGCAGCCGTCAAAGGGGCTGGTTCAAAGGCAGCCCGGAGACAGAAGGGGAGCGCTGGGAGCCGCGCTAATCAAGGCACAGGGATCGGCCCGGCTCCCTCCTCCCTCCCCGAGCTTCGGCTTTGAAGACCTGTCATCCGTGTCGCCGCTCCTTCAGCGTTTAAACTGAGAGCTTTTTGCCTGGAATATATATTCTTTTCTTTTTCTTTTCTTTTATTTTCTTCTTTTTTTTTTTTTTTTTTTTTTTTTTTTTTTTTTTTTTAAGCCGCTCCGCCCACCCTTCGCCTCTCAGCTCTGGGGTGTCGGAGCAGGAGCGCCACAGAACCGTAAATAAAACGCAGGGGAGGTGGCCCCGGTGCCCGGACTGTCCCCACCCAGGCCATCAGCTGTGTAAACAAAGGGATTTTTTTATTTCAAGCAGGCTGTGCCGAGCACCGGGATCTTTAGAAACCCGGGTCTCTCTAATGAAAAGGAGGGACTTTTGCTCCCAGGAGCGCTACAAAAATTAATGGATATTATGACTGTAACTACTTGAATCAAATGCAAAGCCATGTGTCACGCAGCCCTTTTGCGATTTTCGCAGCTTATTACAAGCCTGTTTACGTCTGCCCCTGCCTGATTTAAGCCCAGCAGGAATAAAGCTAATCGGGAGTGGGCAGAGTGAATGAGGAGCAGCGATGCTCTTAGCAGGACTTATTCAAGTGCTTGCCCCGGGCAGGCGGGTCCTGCTGGCCCAGGATGGGGCACAGCCCGCAGGGTACCAGGCACATCCCAGCGCCCGGAATCGCTCCTTTGTGCCTGCTGTCACTGTCACACGCGGGCAGGGGACACCCCATGGCCCAGCGGGTCCCTCAGGCAGCGCAGGGTCAGGTCAGGGCGTGGAGAGTGGAGTGGAAAACGCCAGCGGGGAATTATTCCAGTATAGCGCGGAATTCTGTGCGCTGGAAGCGCAAACACCTTGGCGCAGCACCTCCAGCTGCCGCCGGGTGCCTTCATTGAGCCCAACAATGCCTGTGGATGGCGTTTGAGGAGCTGATGGAGCCGTCTGTGAAAAGCTGAGGTGTGAATTTTCCCCCGTTCTGCGCCGGCGGCGGCTTCAACCGGAGCGAGCGGAGCTGGGGAGCGCCAGAGCGCGGAGCCAGCACCAGGGGCTGAGCCGAGCCAGGAGCTGCGGGATGTGCCAGCCCTTCCTCCCCCCTTCCTGCACGGAACAAAGTGCCTGGCTGGAATTTTACGGGGTTGTTGTATTAACAAGCTCGGGGCAGGGATGGGTTTGGGGGTGTCCTGCTGCAGGGAAATTCGGGTTGGGACTGGCTTCACCAGCTTGCCCTCGCAGTGGGGTTTTATGAATTACTTACAGGTACTTGTAGTCTGTGTGCTGGTTTAATATTTTATCGTGTTTCCGTCCAGATGCAGGACAAGATCCCAGAGAAATCCAGATCAGGGCTGGGTCTGTTAATGCCACCACTGAATTTGCTAAGGAGCTGCCCCGGTGCTGCTCGTCCCTGAGATTTGGATGTGATGCACATGACGTGCAGGAGGAATTATTCATAGCAAATAATCACTCCTGCCCAAATTAGCTTCTGAAAAAGGTGGCTGTGAATCCACTGGACCGTGTGAGCCAGGAGCTGCTGCTAAGCAGCTGCTTAACAGGAGCAGATCCGAGGCCTGAGTGGCAAAAGGGAAATCTGGCAAAAAAAAAAAAAAAAAAAAAGCAGCTCAGGGTTATCCAAAAGTCACAGCAAAACCAGGGGCTGGGCAGGGCTGAGCTTGGCCAACAGCTTCTGCCATCAGGGTGGCTCAGACTGGGCTCCTGGGCTGCCCAAAGCCTCCCGTGAGCCCTCAGCAGGGCAGGACAGCTCAGCTCACCTGAACCTTCCCCTGCTCAGGCAGCACAGCTTCACACAATTGATTTATTTTTTTTTCTATTCTAATAAATGAGTGGGAAATTTCCACTCCTTGGATCAGGAGATGCTCTGAATATTTATGTTATTGTTCACCAATTGGAAAAGAAAAAGAAAGAGAAGCGCTATAAAGGAAGATGTTTGGTGACCCAGTTTGAGTGGCTCATTACGATTAGATCAAGCTAATTGCCAGCCTTGTATTTCATTTGGCAACTTGTTAAGCTAATTGAACAAAATAAAACTAATGAACAATTATAATGAAGTTTATAATTAGACCATTGGAAAAAACTCAGCGTGAGAATATTTAAGCATAATGAATGTGTGGGAGGTTTGGGAGGGGGGCAGTAAATTATGTCACTCTCTCCCACCAAAACCCTTCTTCCCAGGTTCTTGGTGCATTACCTATTCCCAAACCATGTCAACGGGGCATTTTCTTTATTATCAATTACCTGAATGCCTTTAATGTCCATAGATGGCATTTCCAGGGATCCTAAAGGCAGGAATCAGCCTGTTAGTGAGGCAGCTCAGAGTGGCCATCCTGTGACACCCCCAGCTCCGCCTTTACAATTCCAGGGCTCCATTAAGGATGGGTTTGCAATCCTAAAAGTGAAAACCAAGCATGTGGAGCAGGCAGAGGAGTTCACAAACCCCAGCAAGCTGCTCTGTCCTGTCAGCACAGAAACCTGGTCCAGGAGCCAGGGAGGCTGAAGGGGGAAGAACGGAAAGAAAAATGCTCTCTGCCTGATTAGAGCCATTTTTAAAAAATAGTTATTTTTGTCTCATATCTGAATAAACCCATTCCAGCCCCCTTTCACTCCCTGCTGTTGAAGCACAGAAAATTAAATACCATGATAAGACTTTCTGGAGTTTCAATTTACAGGTCAAGCAGGTACCCACCAAAACCTAATAGAATTGTCACACCAGGCTCTGCATTGCTTAAAAACTCCTCTTCCTCCTGTTTGTACATGAAAGCAATTAGTTCCTCTAGAACTGAGTGGTAACTGAGGTTTTGCATCAGGGAATAAAGGCAGAAACTCTTCAGCTAGGGAGGAAATGTGTTCAGCCTTTTCTCCTGGATGTCTGGAGGTTCCCAGTGCTTCTGGCACTCTGAAAGCAAATTCTGGATTTCAGCAGGAGCCCGTGGTGCCAAGGGCCACATGCACAGGGCAGGGATGAAGCACACGTGGCCCTGGAGGAGCAAAGGGTGGGAGAGGAGGAGACTGAGCCCTGGAGATATGAAACAGCTCAGCACTGATCCCACTCTCTGCCTGTAACCACTGTAATCCCAGGGAGAGTAATGTTCTTCTTCCCATTCACAGAGCTGCTTTACTTTCACAAGGATTAGGATAATACACTGACTCAGGGAAAAAAAAAATCATTTTTATGAGCTATCAAAATCTCTATTCCCCTCCCCTGTTTTAATTTGAGCTGCATTAGGAGAAAACCTCTGTTTCTGCAGTCATGTCTCAATATTTTTATGCCATTAAGAACCAGCTGTCCTCTTAATGTAATTACAGCTTTCACCAGGGGAGTGATCAGATCCTGGTAGCAGTGGGAGGCTGAGGCTGTCTGAGGCTCTCCATGTTCCATCACCTTTCCATCAGCCTTGCTTTGGGGTTTTTTGCAGGTGTCTGTTCACCTGCCAGCCACCATTTCAGCAGGGGCAGGAGGGTTTTGGCAACGAGGGTGCAGAGACCATGGCCAGCCCTTGCAGGGTTTAAAAATGCCTTTCCCCATGAAAAGGGGAAATTTTTCATGGGGAAAAATTGCTGAGGACGGAGGGCAGGAGCTGCAGGCTGAGCTCTCCCCCTGTGACATCCCTAAAATATCACACACCCAGGGATTCCCATGGGCTTGTGCTGGTTTGGGCATTTCCTGCCTCATTTCCCTCCCCTCTTGCATGCACACACCCTCTAATTACAAAAAGGTTGAGGAAATGGGAACAAACCCTGAAGTGAAGCATGAAATGGGCTCCATGGCTCCAGCTAGCCAGGGCCATTTAAAGCCTTGCTTGGCATTTGCATCATAAGAACAAATCCTGTACAGGAATCTCTCCTATGCTTTCTGCTCCTGCATTAATTCATGAAGTGTCATGTTTCTGGCATATTTTATTATACATGAGAACCAGACAAATTAAAATTCTCGGCTGAGTATCACATTTGTACACTCAAGGCTGCCTCCCTGAGCTCTGCTGAGGGTTGAAGTGACACTGCTTTAAACTCAGCTCACCTTCCAAACCAAGTCAGTTAAACCAAACTAACTCTCAACGTTTTCTTCCATTTTCTTCACAATTTATTTCCATTCAGCTTTAACATCTTTGTGGCTAATAGAAGGTGAAGATAAATACTCTCCTGATCCTTGTCAAAACACAGATCAATAGACTGGGAACGCTGGAAGCAACCGGTGCCTTTGTAAAAGAAAAACAGAATAAGGGATGGAACTGGGTGATCTTGAAAGGTCCCTTCCAACCCAAACCATTCCCTGATTTTACAACTATTCCCACCAATGGCACTGTTACCCTGCAGCAGCCAAAACTTAACTCCCTTTGAATCTACAGAAAAGGGAACAAAACTGGAAAAGGGATTTTTTTTTTTTTTAGTAGATTCCTCATTAGACACGTGAACCTCCTCAGATTAGTGATGTATACCTTAATATGCTATTGTAAACTAATTAGCAGTCCTGGAGATGATGTTTTTTTTCCAAGGGACATGATCCTTTCAGCTGGGATCTCAGGCTGAATGCTGATAAGCCTCTTGAACTTTGCAAAACCACTTGACAAAAGTAGCAGGACTAGAATTCGTTAAGTTCTTCTAATTAAGAAGTACAAGGCCCAATTAAGCTCTCACTAAGGTGCTGCCCAGCACAGTTGTGCTGAGGATTTTCTCACCCCCACCAGGGCTGGTTCCTCACTTGAGTTCACCTCCAGCTGCTGGTTTGGGAGAATTTCTCGGTGAGAAATGGTGTGGGCAGCTGGAGCCCCGCATTTACACTTCGGGACACCTCCCTGTTCTGCAGCTGGAATTGTTCTGGATTCCCTGAGAGCATCCCAGAGCTGCTTCCCTCTCCTGGGGGTGGCACAGAGCACGCAGAGCAGAACGCTCAGCCTGATGCTGATAATCTCATTACTGGAACATAAAGAGGCCCCGCATTCCCAGCAAGGGAATTGTGTGTGCTCCCCTCAGCCCCCGCCCTGGAGTGTGGCCACACCTCACAGCAACTCCCACCCTGCTTTTATTCCTGGGACAACACAGCTCAGGACATGGAGCTTCCCCTTTCTACAAAAAATGTAGAAGGAAATGAAGCTACATCTTGTTGCTCTCCAAGACCTGGTTATAAATGAGCTAAAAATGCCCTTCCCTGGAAAGGAGAAGGATGAACCAAGAAATCTCAAATTTATCCTCAGGTTTGCAAGATGCAGGCAGCAGACTGGCAGCCAACAGGCTGAACAATGTCAGTGCAGGAATTGTCAGTGCAGAACTGCAGAGGGCACCCAAAGGAATCCCAAAGCCTTTTCCTACTGAAACCTCTGTGCTCAGGCTCTCAAAGGTGGCCCAGAGCATTCCCCACACACTCCAGTTTCCCCCAGCCCAAAACTCTACCCTGGCACTCCTTCCTCCTGCATTTTAAACCTAATTTTAATGCCCATTTACCTGTGTGAGTGACTGCTCAGCTCATAAATGAAATCCTTTTAAATATGTATGCACTAAAGTGAAAGACAATAATGGCCCCAGGGAAGTTGCATTCCATCAGGCAATTACCTGTGTTTTTAAAATCACTGTGCAAGTAATCCACACAACCCACTGCTCCTGCACATAACAATAAACAATTTTATCAGCTGTGCCCTGCCTGGGCTGCTGTGTACCAGCTCATTTTATTTCCTAGAGAACCACCACTAACCAGGGAAATTAATTGAAATCATAAGGCAGTGGGAAGGGGAAGTACCTGCTCTACCAGGAGCTGACAAAAGCACATTTCTGAGAGGGGAGTGATAAAACCACATCCCCCAAGGGCAAATGGGCTGATTCCATCGCAGAATTCAGGAGTCACTCTCAAATCTGAAGCCAGCCTGGAGCTCCTCTGCTCTAACTGCTCTGCTGTTGAACATTTAAGTCAGAGCTTAAAGCCATTTCCAGAGCCAGCTCTATTTGCATGCCACACATCCCACTGAAATCTGCACTTGGAGCTTTCCAGGCAAAACACTGTGAACCTCAAATTATAAATAGGCAACAGGAAAAAAAAAATAAAAAGAAGAGGGTTATGCACTCAAGGTAGAGCAGCTACATCCTGGCAGCCCCAAGGCATCCATCCAGTGCTTCTGGGTAAAACTGTAATTTTCAGGGCAAGACAGAAGAAAATCCATGTTTTTGTTTGTAAGGGATGTCTGGGAAAAGCTTTGCAACATCTGACAATTACAAGAGAGCAAATTATATCCATTAATTAAACTTTCTCCAGTGTTTCCAGCATTATGAAGGATTAGAAAAAGCAGCCTCTAGGCATTGTATATGTTCTTAATGTATCTGTGCTTCTAAACTATCTTTAATTAATGAAAGAACCCAAAATTACTTATTAATAAGGTTCTGTGGGCTTTGTAAACCTCAGACATTTTGCATGAATTAAAAAACAATATAATGAAGTTTTAATGAATACAAAGTCACAGTTAATGTAAAATTTATATATAGCAAGCCAGAAGGGGAAGGAATTTAAAAGTACTTTAAATCATAGGTTATTGGCAGCTTGGATAGCTCCTTTTTATACTTTTCTAATGGGTGCTTGGTATTTTTATTATCACACCAGCATGGCCTGACTTGGTACAACACAGAAAGTTTTGGACTAAGGTGGACTTAGATTAAACCCATTAAAATCAGAAACAAACTAAGCTAAAAATTATTTCAAGACAACCAGTCAAAAGGGAAATAAAGACAGCAAGAGATGAGAGATGTAATATATAATTATTATATATAAAGAATTGATTCCTTTTAATTAATTCTTTATCGACGCTGAATGCATTCAACACAATTGTAAGTACAATAATATTTCACCCACAAAATTCAAATAGTGCAGGAGACACTGAATGCCAGAGGGTTGGTACAGCTACTGCAACTGTATTTTATGATAAACAAAACACTTTAGTGCTTCCATTCCACTGTTTCAGTAAGCTCAGGTTTTTAATGACAGTATTTTTCCCTTTATAAACTGGAGGGTTACAGACCTAGAAAAGGGGTCTCTCACTTCCAACATGACATTTAGTAAAAAAAGTTACAAAACCCATCAGCTTATAATAAAGAAACACCCTGGAATTCCTCAGCCAAGCTTCGAGCCAATAAAGGACTTCAAGCAAGGAAGCAAAATGTCTTCTTCAAATGTAATTCTGTTAATGCACAGCAATGTCAGCAGATTCCATGGAAATAACCTGGAATAGCCCAGGAACGAGGAGGAGGGAATGCTCCCTTCACCTTCTGAGCCCCCAGAAGTCTCTCAGCCAACAGCTTCAAACAATGAGAAGGCTACAGCACAAAATGAAGCAGCAATTCCCCTCAAAGGTACCATCAGGTATCTCAGGAAATGATTCTGAGTCAAATGGGTTCAGTGCATTATGATTTGGCTTTATAAAAACATCTTAATGCACACTACACTGAGAACACTTGCATGGTTCAGGGACAGGGGGTTAAAATCACTGTGCACTCCCTTACAGGGGACAAACACAGGGGTTGAAAAGTGTTGCTAAAAATCCAGTAAAAAAAAAAAAGCAAATATTTTATGAAAGAAATATTCTATCTGCAACTATTGGTGCTCCCATTTGATGGGCTGCTGATGTAAATCTAACCAGAAAAGATGCACTCATACATATAAAAATCAAAACAGGCAGGTTTCTCCTTCCAGGCTGGAAAAAACTCCAAAATATATGGCATATTTAACCAATAAAAGGGAGCTAAGCTTTACCCAAGCCTTTCATAATGCACTTCATGAAATATTTTTTCCTTTTAAAAGAACCACTGGTATTAAATAGAGCTTTTTCTTTACATACAGTATTGGTATATACAAAACAAATACAGAACAAAGACACAAAAAAAACCAAACCCAAAACAGTGACTTTAATAGTCTTGAAGCTCAGGAATATTTTGGTAGAGGTCCAAAGCCTCTGGGTTTGAGAAAGCTCCCCGCTGCTCAACTTCTTTCCCTGCAATTATTTGCTTCACAGCTACTTCCACTTTCTTCCCATTTACTGTATACTGAAAAACAAAACCAGCAAAGATTAAATTAGTTTTTTTTTCATGTAGTGGTTTTATGAAAATATTCATGAAACTCCCCACCAACTCCAGAACTCTATCAAAATGTAGCAGAATGCCTTCTCTTTTGTTAGACTTGAAGCACTTTCTTCTGAAAAATCACTTGAAGAGTAGGTAGAATTGAAAGAGTTTGTGTCAGTTTATTACTCCTACTGGCAATTCTGTGAGAACATGATCAAGCTCCAATATAAAACAACAAAACCACGGTATAAACACTAAAAATATTTGGTTTTTATGTTCTGACACATTCAGTGTTCAAACAGTTTTCAATTTTTTAAGGGTGGACTCAAAAAACAAAGCCCAACCGCACTGGAAGAAGAAAACCAGGATTTTCTTATCTGAATTGGACAGTTTTTCTAAAAGAGTGAAGTGAAACTGAGCTTAAATGGTCCTTTACAGTTAAACATTCAAAACAAACCACAGCAAATAAAATAAACTGGAACCAACAGAGGCTTCACCTCCACTTGTGAATCGCACAAATTCTATTACATTGCGTGACTCCGAGTAATAACCCTGCAGAAAAACCCCAAGTTCGTCTCTTAGGATCAGAGCTGTGATTTCTGACCCAAAAGGAGGATGTGCTCCAGGGTGGGCAGGAGCAGCCTAGGCCTGCCTTGGGGGATCTCTGGTTTGAGAGGCACCAAGGCTTGCTGAGCCCCTCCCTGGTGCTGGTGCCACTGGGGTTTTGGGGGTGGCAGCTGGGAAAGGTGACACAGAAATCCCCCCTCAGTGTTCCTGCCTGCTCCATGTGCTGGGGGAGGAACCCAGGCTGGGCCTGGCTCCAAAGCCACTGAACCTCCTGAGTGAGCTCCAGGCACCCCCACTGATCACTGGAGATCATTCAGAACAGGTGGAATAATCCTCAGCACACCCTTACGATATTGTATCCATACAAAAAACCCAACTTTTCCTTATTAGATCTGCTGAAGTCATGGGTAACCCCACCCCATCCTGAGCCACCTTCATCTCTCTCCTCAACAATCAGCAACCCAGTTCTCACACATGCCCAGAAACCACAACAGCTCAGTGGCCTGCAAGGGAACTGCCCTCTTTAAAAAAAGATAAGGCTGTTGCAAGTAAATTAGTTTACTTTAACCAGTAAATCCTGTGGATGATGACCAGAATGTTTATCTGGTCTGGACAGAACTAGACAGATTCACACTTATGTTTTAAATATAAATACCCTACTAAAAGCATGTTTTGTGCTGCTAAATCACCTCAGCACAGCTGCACTGTTTCTACCAGAACACAGTGTCAGGATCAGATTGTGTTTGCAGATAAGGAGTCAAGCACATTTTTCCAAAAGTAGCAGAAAATAGGCAGTTTCCCTTCCTTCCAAGCAAAACTTTTAAAGAAAGATGTGAGACAGCTTTGATCACTTCACCACTGGCAGATTTACCTGAAAGGTAATTAAAATTCACTCAACTCAGTCAATGTGTGAGCTAATTAATGATCTAGGCAGGCTCTCCAGAGGGGCAGCCCATCCCCAGCACCTCCCTGCTGTACATCCAGGTGATCCACACAGTTCACAAGTTCAACACTCCACACAGAAGCTGAGCTGCAGCCCAGAAAATGGGAACTTCAGGGAATTTTAGACTCGTGCAAAGACATTTTGAGCCAAGGACTGAAAATCTGCCAACAGCATCCTGAAACAAAATTAACTCAAGAGATCAGGACCAGATCCCTCTGTGGGCCACACAGTGTTGCTGAGCCCTACAGCACTTCCAACATGGAAAGTCACCCTGCAGGAAAGGGGAGCCAGGTTCAAATGATGCTTCTGAAGTCTCAACTCTCTTGTCTGGACACACTCAAGTCTATGTGCAAATGGAGTGGGGAAAACCACACTCTGCACCCCCATTCTGCTGCTCAGAGACACTGTAACATCAGAGAGGGCTGCAAAACAGATATTCCAACTGAGGAGTTCACACAAAGAGCTCCAGCAAAACAGCTTCAACAGACTGAGCATGAAGAACCTTCAGCTGCACCAATTTCTCCTCCTGAACAAGCACAACAATTTCATTTTAATTACTGTTACAGTTAAGACAGTGATAGAGCTCCATTTAAGTGGCTAAACAGATGTAAAAGTGAAATGGTTTACAAGATGATCTTCTGAATTTATCAAGTGCTCTCAGCTCTCCTAAGAAAGTCACTCCTAACAGGAAAACAAAAACAAAATATGCTTATGGATAGCCAGAAAAGCTGAAGTTAAATGACCTTTTTAGCATTTTTTCCTCAAGAGGTTTAAGAACACACTATTGAGAAAAAGCAACCCATTTTAAAAACAAAAACCACACTTAGCTGAAGAGGAGATGAAAAGATGTTGCTAGGCAACATAGACAAACTATTTATAAAGCCCGAATACACTTTTGAGATGCTAAAATTTCCACGTATGTGGGTTTGAAGAGCAGTGACAACTGCTCCTTAATTACTATTCAAGGTGACAAAGAAAACAGCAGGCAGCCTTTTCCCTGACATACCGGGATGCCTTTGGTTTCCAGGATGAGGCTGGGGACGTGGCGGGCGGAGAGCGCGGCGCGGATGGCGTCCTGGATGCGCCGCACCAGGCTGCGGCTGAAGGCGTGGCTGGAGGCCATCTTCAGGAACAGGATCACCCTCTCCTCGCCGTCCTTGTTGTACTGGGGGACACACAGGCTGTCAGACACCTCCTCGAAGGCTTCCACTGCGGAAGGAACCTTTGTTAGAGCTGGCTGCTGTGTTTGTGGGGTGTTGTTGTGTTATTGCGGGGTGCCCCGGCGAAGGGAGGAATGATGAATCTGACTCCATGTTCTCAGAAGGCTAATTTATTATTTTATGATACTGTATGATATTAAAGAATACTAACCTAAAGAATATAGGAAAGATACTTACAGAAGGCTAAAAAGATCATAATGAAAACTCATTACTCTCACCAGAGTCCTGACACAGCTTGACCTTGATTGGCCATTGGGTCAAAACAATTCACATGAAACCAACCAAACCATCTCCAAACTGACCTTGATTGGCCATTGAGTCAAAACAATTCACATGAAACCAACCAAACCATCTCCAAACTGACCTGGATTGGCCATTGAGTCAAAACAATTCACATGAAACCAACCAAACCATCTCCAAACTGACCTGGATTGGCCACTGAGTCAAAACAATTCACATGAAACCAACCAAACCATCTCCAAACTGACCTGGATTGGCCACTGAGTCAAAACAATTCACATGAAACCAACCAAACCATCTCCAAACACATTCCACGTGTGAGCACAACACAGGAGAAGCAAATGAGATAAGAATCCCTTTTCCTTTTTCTTCCAGGAGAAAATTCTGGGCCAAGGGATTTTTCCAGAAAATGTGACTGCCACAGCTGGGCTTTTTGGAGAGTTCTGGATGCTCAAACCAAAACATCACCTCCCCTGCATGGGCAAAGGGAAACTGGCACCCTCTGCCTGCCTAGTTTTAGCTCTTATGTGAAAATCCAGGTTTAAGGCCCATTGAGGTCCATAACACAGTTGACTGTTACTTTTGGGGCAGATAAGGTTTTACACAAAGCTGTTGGCTCTGGCTTTCCCCACTGCAGCACACACAGGAGACAAAGTCCTGCTGGCACAAGAACAACAAGGCAGCAGCTCCTTGAGTCTCAGATCAGCACCTCTGCAGGGACAGCTCCCCCCCGTCACAACACACTCTTTGAAATACAAAGCACAAGCTCAAGAACTATTTCTAATTATTGGGAAAGGTACAATAAAAACACTGTCAAGAGCTTGCCTTGAGGGGAAGAAGAAAAGCCTGACAGGTTAAGGGAAAAAGAAAAAACCTGCTTCATAAAATGTTGCTTTTGTATATTTTGTATATATCCCAGTGAGTCACCCCCCACCCTACAGATACTTGAGGAAAGCAACTAGTTTCAAGTTTAAAAAATCAAATTTTACTGATACTAACGTACTCCGTACTGTCTCATTTGAAAACCAGTAAGTTTTTTCTTTCTTAATCCTTCTAAACAGCTTTGTAATGCTTGTATTTCAGATTTGAGGCAACAATGTCATAGCTGAGGAGGTGGAAAGTTGATTTCATACCTATATTATAGATTTCAGAACTTCCAAATCTTACTCCATTTGGATTTAATGTACCATCACTGAAAAAAATCACAAAGAAAACAAAGAAACATTAAAGTGTGATTGCAGCTTGATCAAGAGGAAAAATTGATGCAATTAAGCAAGTCTCTCTAGTGAAAGCAAAACCACATTAGAAACGGAATTTTAAGAGAATTTGTGTCAAAAAGGCATTTTACTCATTAGAATGAATCTGTACAGAGAACAGCAGTGTTAATTCACTCAACTTTGTCTCAAACATCAAACATTTTGTTGAAATGCAAACAGTAAATTAAGTCTCAGTTGTGATCCCGAATGTCTGTGATCACTGACACAGGCACAATTTCATACCTGACCTTCTCTAAGGAAGTTTTGCTGTAAAACAAGGTGGTGGCAAAGCCAAGACCACAAAAGTTCCCCAGTTCACCCCCTTGAATGTGCTGCACTCTCAATCCAAACTCCTGGGACCATTGTGAACCATGGAACACAAAACCAAGTCCAGTACAGTCTTGTGATCATAAATACCAAAGTGAACCTTGAAATGAGCTCCCATCCTCAAATCCAGCTGCTCTGATTAATTTAAGGGTTGAAACCCACAATGTGAGATTCAATAAAATGAATATAAAGCTAACAAAAGTGGCAGAATCATGTGCATTTTACTCCTGGGTGAAAACTGCAAATTGTAACGTTTGTTTCCTCCCAGCACTCCCACCAGAACCCTGTACCTGCGACCCAGCATGACAATTCCTCCAGTCTTGGGGTTAATTTTGCAGTAATCACCGTGGGCCCAGACACCTGGTGGGGAATAGCAAAGGTTAAGCAGGATTTCCTCATCCAGTCACATTGTGTAACTCAGCTGGCATTAACTGAGTGAAGTGCACAGAAATGCAGCTGATACCGAGTGAAGTGCACAGAAATGCAGCTGATCCCGAGTGAAGTACACAGAAATGCAGCTGATCCCGAGGGAAGTACACAGAAATGCAGCTGATCCCGAGTGAGGTGCACAGAAATGCAGCTGATCCCGAGTGAGGTGCACAGAAATGCAGCTGATCCCGAGTGAAGTGCACAGAAATGCAGCTGATACCGAGTGAAATGCACAGAAATGCAGCTGATCCCGAGGGAAGTACACAGAAATGCAGCTGATCCCGAGGGAAGTACACAGAAATGCAGCTGATCTCGAGTGAAGTGCACAGAAATGCAGCTGATCCCGAGTGAGGTGCACAGAAATGCAGCTGATCCCGAGGGAAGTACACAGAAATGCAGCTGATCCCGAGGGAAGTACACAGAAATGCAGCTGATCTCGAGTGAAGTGCACAGAAATGCAGCTGATCCCGAGTGAAGTGCACAGAAATGCAGCTGATCCCGAGTGAAGTGCACAGAAATGCAGCTGATCCCGAGTGAGGTGCACAGAAATGCAGCTGATCCCGAGTGAAATGCACAGAAATGCAGCTGATCCCGAGTGAAGTGCACAGAAATGCAGCTGATACTCTGCCCCCAGCCAGGGTAACAGTACTGAGCTACACCAACAATCCACACCAGAGTTACTGTAAGAAGCAGCACACCCAGGAGCAGCTCAGAAATCAGGATCAGGCCCCAGGTTATCATCTGATGGCTTTTTTGCAGGACTACACAGCATTCCTTACAAAACCAGCTGCTCTGGACACCTCATTCTGAATTACTGGAAGCATTTTCCACAGAAGTAACAACATTCCCACCTCCTTTCATTGTCTTTCTTGATCCATTTTTTCTATTATGCACAATTCTGTACAAGAAGCTTTCTGGGCTTGTGTAATAGGTACCAACAATTCCCTAGGGAGCTTTTGTGCTTACTGTTCTTTATTTGTCTTAATGCAAAATCAGGTTTGACTTTTCAGTATTATTTAAGATTGATACTGCCACAGCAGCCTGCCAAGACCAGAAGTAAAACCCAATTCTAGTCAAGTTTTTCTGAGGAAAATCACCAACCTCTTACGTGCAATTATTTGCACATAAGACCATTTTCCAACTTAACTGTTACCATCTCAAGCCCATTTACAAGGAAAGACAGAAAAGGGGTCCAGACAGAACCTCAGCGATTTCAGTCTTAAAACTGCCACACTGATTATTTTCTTTTCTGTTTACTGCTGTCAGGCTCACATGCAGACTGCAACTTTCACATTCCTCAGTTTTCCTGTGTGATTATCCCCTGCTGCACATCTTGGCTTTTCTTGTGAACCCACTCTGAACTGTTGCTATTTATTACAAAAAAAAAAAAAAAAAAGTTTCCACATCCAAAAAACAGCAGCTGGAGATCCTGCTCTTAAAAAATCCCTGCCCCAGAGGCACCAGGGGCGTTGGCATTGCTGTGCCACAGCAGGAAGAGCCCTGGATGAGCAGAGTCCTCCACAATTACTAAGAAAAGCCTCTGGTCCACTTTGTCCTGTAGAAGGCCAAGGCTGCATGTCTGAGGCAGCATGTATTTAATATCTATTTAATCCTCATGCTAATGAGGCAGCAGGTCAGCACTTTTCCCTTGGGATTGGCTCCTCCAGGCAGGCAGGCAGGAGCAGCCTGGCAGAGGGGCAGCAGCACTCACTGATTGCTGATTGCTCCCTGCCCTGTCCAGCCCTTCCAGCCCACACCTGTGCCAAGCACTCTGTGCCTGGGAGATTTGGACAGACTGGAGCTTTGCAGAGACCCTTACAGCTTTTATTTGGATCTCTAGTCACAACAAAGCACAAAAAAAATTAGTGAGGTGTTATGAAATGTAATAGCTCACCCTGGAAACTGGGACTCAAAGCTGCACCACCTGTGGCTGTCACTGGGCAGCAGCAAATGAACCTGTGCCCTCCCTTACAGCCTGCACCCTCCAAAGGCCTTCAGGACATACCTGGGAACTTGGAAAAATAAGCTTTTCTGTATTTGCTGCCATTCTCATCGTTCCAGAAGTGTGTGGGCTGGCAGGGAATAGGTTTGGTGCAAACCAGCTCTCCACTTTCACCCCAAACTGGTTTTCCTGTTGACAAAAAAAAAAAACAAAAACAAAAGAGGTGTTTTCCACATTTCCTTTCTGTAAATGGCAGAGTAACAAAGCAAAGAGCATCTACACTTACTACTTGTTAAAATTAAGATCACCTTGCTACTGTATTTTCTAAGTGTGCACAGTATTCTGGATCATAGTTACCTTCATCATTCCATGCTTCCACAGCCATGCCAAGATTTCTGGCCTGAATTTCTCCTTTGTAAACAGGAACTGTAACATTGTGACCCATGAAACATGAAATTATATCTGTTCCACCTACAATAAAAGAAATCCATTTAGAATATACAATATTTTTTGGGAAAAGCCAACCTGATAACTACATAGGAACAGGAACAGCCAACTGCCAACCTTTGCCAAAGGCTTCTGATCCACACTAAGCAGCACAGAACAAACAGCATTATCTAGCATGTTGTAGCTTTTATTAAAAGGTTTTCTTCCTTACTTTATATATCTTGTTATATGTGTATGCCTTTCATGCAGAGCTATCCCTTAAGGCATAACTTTTCTCCTTCCAACAGTCTCTTTAATCTCATTTAAGGAAATTTCCATTTATAGGAGAGAGAAAACAAACAGGGCCTGCTTTACAGACTTCAGATATTTACAGAATTACTTGGAAATGTTTTCTTGTTTGTTTTCATTAGTTTAAAGTAACCAGTCAAGCTACATTTACTTAGCTTTTATACCTTTATCATGGGAGGGGGGGAGCCAGGCCTTCAGGATGAACAGTTATCTTAAGAAAAATAGATACTGTCAAAGTGCTTACTTAACTGGAATATTTATAGTCTTCCTAGGACTTTATGGAAGAGAATTAAGACACAAATCAATCATGTTATCTTTTCTCAAAAATAGGCTTCTGCATTTGAGTCTATTAATGTCTGTAGTAGCAAGTTCTAGATTCAGCACTACTCTTACTGAGCCCAGAGCCTGAGATAACTTCAGTAGCTGAACAGTCACATTTTAAAAATCAAACTGAGTTAAAAAGCTCTTTGAAAAAGTCAGTCCTTGTTACAAAGCAAAATGAGGAGTGCTGTGGTGGACCTTACGTGAACAGAAGTTGCCTCAGCCAGCACTGCTCACAACAAACTGCATAGCATGGGGGCTTGATATTTCTCTAATTATATAATCCACAAAAAAAAAAAATCCATCTGCAGTGCCAATTACTTGGCACAAAAGAACTGAAATGGGAACTCTCCAAGAGGTATTTTCTGCTAAAGTCAGCTATATGCAGAACAGTATGTTCTGTAGGTTAATAGACTCTTTGCTTGATCTCACCCTGCCACCCCTAAGGACAGCCAGTCAAAATAAATGATCATACTTAAAATCCAAAACATCCACCAAAACCACTTTGGAGTGCCTGAGTTTCATTATGGCACAGTGAATTATGCAGAAAACCTCAGCACTAAAGAGACAGCTCATTCCACTTTAACTATAACCAATCCCAAATGATCCAAAGCCTCCCAAGCAAGCAGGAGGGAGCTGCACAGGCAATCAGAGCATTCCTGAGATGCTGCAGCATAAAAGCCTCACCTGAAATGGATCCCAGGAGGACACTGCTTTTTATGTGTTTGTAGACATACTCATAGCTTTGAGATTTGAGAGGTGATCCTGTAGACAGGATAGTGTGGAGTGTTTGGAGATTGTGTGTTTCACCTTAAAAAGGAGAAAAGCAGCACAGGTTAAGGCAGAATTTCTCCAAGTGTTTGGAATTGTTTGTCACTACAATCCAGAATAATTATTACATAAAGGGCTGTGACAAGCCAGGGAGCCAGAACCAGGAGAGGAAAGGTAGGAGGGAGGACAGAAGGGATTCACCAGCTTTTTGAGGCTTACATGGTTTTAAATTTTTCTCTTCTAGCACAGCCAGCCACTTTGCACCCGTTCCAAGGATGGTGATCCTAGAGGGAAAAGAAGTTTACATGTTTTGCATATTTAAATATGCTAAGATTCTAAAGACCTGCAATTCCCACTGCAGTGAGCAGAGGCTGTTACACACTCTGTACGTGGATTAGACAAACAATGCAGCCTCTCAGAGCTTTCCAAGTGCAAGGCACATCTTTTTGAACCATCAAAATCAGTCAGATCAAATGTCATCTCTGCAGCTTTGAAACTTTTAACTCTATCTTTAAATATTAAGCAAAGTTTTCCCATCTCCCAGAGACATTCACTTACATTTACAGGAATTTGTAATTGCAGAACACTCCAAAGACATCACAAAATGTATTCACGTTTACTTTATTAATGGGCCATAATTTTCCAAGAGTGCCTTGGTACAGTGAAACTTTGCCATTTCAGGGCACAGTTTGACAAAAAATTACTCTGGAATAGCAACCAGTGATTTTCTGGTGATTCCTGTTCAGTTTCCAGGGGTGAAAGCCTGAGCTGCCCATGCCTAAATGAACAGGAAACTTGGCCCAACTGAACAATTCCCTCCTGCCCTTGCAAAGGGTATTTAGAGCTCCTCAGTACAATAGAATTAAAACCTGGTTTCTGCTGATTCCTTTTACATTACAGCCATAAACTCACTCAAGAAAACGCAGAGCTAGATGAGGATGAGGGACACAGCACAGAGCATGGGCAAGATCAACACCAGCAGAGCTGGAATAAGATCCTGCTAGGCTGTGTTTTCCTCCAAAGGCAGCATGGGAGGCAGGACACTGTCCCAGGCAAGGAGAAGGGGATATTTCAACACTGCCAAAAGGGGATGTCTCCCCTTGCCAATGCTGGTGGAAGACTGCCCTCAGGTAGGAACAGGCTCCTTGCACAAACACATCAGGGCACAGAGCAATTTACCTGGCACATGGGAAGGGCACACAGAATGGTTTGACTGGAAGGAACCTTAGAGATCATCTAGCTCCAGCCCCTGCCATGGGCAGGGAACCCTCCAGCATGAGAGCCCCAGCCCAGTGCTCCTCAGCTCCCCTCTGTGCCAATCCTATGAACTATTTTTACTCTTGTGTAACATCTCACTTTCCTTCCATGCCTCAAACCAGTGCTTATTTTACATTAGAATACAAAATGCTTCTCTATTTTAAGCTCTTTGACACTTCCTCTACAGCACATGTAGAGCCAAATCTCCCTTTATTTCCTCCCAAATGCTACATGACTGCATTTAGTCACCATCCCCCAAGTCCCAGCTCACTAATGGCTGTCCACTTGAGTCATTCCTGCCAGCAGGATGAGATCTCCCAATGATCCCCTCAGAATATGCTCCCTGAAGGAAAGTGTGGTGCCTCTTCAGAGAAGAAGGTAATCTTCACATGTTGGAGCCTTTTTTTTTAACATATTTAACATATGAGTGAGCTGGGAACAGACTGCATGATGAAGTAGCACCCAGATGGCCACCGCTCTTAGCGCCAGATTACAAAAGCGAGACATGCAGACACATTTATCTTCACTTGCTCTTGGCATGTGGAGACAATGCTTAAAAATAAGCTGGGCTCTTTCTCAGTTCTCATCTTTTTGCCTGTTGTTCCACCAGGGTTTCTTTGGGGGTGAAGCATGGCTGAAGTTTGGGGCTTTCTTTTGTGCTTTTTACTGGAAGCATTTGGACTCGGCATTAAGCTTCAGTTATAATGGCCAGAGACAAAATGGCAGTCTTTAAATATAACATGTCACAAAAGACAGTGAAGTTTAAATTATTAATGATGCAGAGTCAGAAAGTGAATCTTTTGTCATCCACTTCCCACCACAAACAATTTTAATTATCAATTAAAAATGACACTCGTTTTACTGGTAATAAAATTCAAATTTACTCCTTACATGCAGCTGGCAAAATAGCAAAGTTAGAAAATAAAATTTTTTAAAAATCCAAGTTTAACAACAGGTACAAAGCTAAATGCAATCACAGGGTTTTAGAGGTGTTTATCTGCTACCTGCCATTTCTCTAAGCTTCAAGAAAGGGTGCTGTGAGCATTTTCAGGCACAAAAAATGGCATAAAACAATTACTGAACAGCTTATCAGTATGAATTAGGCATTATAGGTTAAAAAGCAAAATATGAAAATATAAGCAGCCCTGCTGAGCCTTTCCAGTCAATTTATGTCTTTAAGTCAAAGTTCTATATTAAAATCTTCGGTTGAGCTGCTTGAAAAAAGAGTTCTTATTTACTAAGTTCTGAGTGTGCTGAGAAATTACTCTTCAGATTGCTCCCAATTACTGCCTTTTGAAAAGGCTGCACTTGAAAACTATTGAACCAAAAGTCTTTGTTTGCCTGGAATTCTAATACCTGACTCCAATTTGAAACAATCAGCTCTTTGTCTCTCCTCCTCTCCCAGAAAATGTTTTAGTACAAATTTTTAAAAGCAGTTCCACGCAGGGCTGAGCCAAAAGATAAACTGTGTCATGCTGTGCATCAGCTCCTGCCCAAGGGAGCAGCACCTTCAGGGAGGCTGCTTGGGGCAGGGTGACAGGGTGACAGTGCCACCAGCCTGTATTTAACCCTGGATACGTACCCTAGTCTGTCAGTCAGGTCCCAGAGCACATTTGGGGAAGGAATTAGAGGAGATCCATCATACAGGACCACTGAGGCTCCTGTAGCAAGCGCAGACACCAGCCAATTCCACATCATCCAGCCAGTCTGGAGGAGAAAAGAAACCTCCATGAGTTGGTCCCTGCCTGCAGCCCCAGCAGCGCTGTCAGCTGGCACAGGAGCTGCAGCCAGCTCCACAAGGATGCAGATGTTGGCAGAAGCTGGACCCAAGCATGATCCCTGCCCTCATGCAAGAGGTGCCACCCTTCCCCTCCACTCACCCTGCCTGGATTTCTCCTGCTGTTGAACCCACAGCAGTGATTCTGCCAGATCCTATCAGCACCAGGCTGAAGCTCTGCTCATCCTCTCACCTGTCCCAGGCTGCCCCAGCTGCATGTTCTGATGGATGTTGACCCAAGTGATCCCTCCCAACACCTAATGAGCTGGGGATTCCATGGCTCCCTGCACACACAGCTTTACAGCAGAGCCAGGACAAGGCAGAGACAAGGCAGCTACCATGATCCCTCCATGGAGACACTGCGAGCTGACTAGTCATGTTAAAGTTCACAGGGGAACTCATGAGGAAAGACATCAGCCTTCTCAAACTGCTCCACTCACACAAGGCTTAGCAATCATTTTTCTTGATCACAGCATTAGAAAAAACACCTCCCACCATATAACTGAACTCCACACAGGTGAGGTTTACCCCCTTTCCTTTATCAAAGGTGGAGCTGGGCAGCTTCTTTCCTCACAAACAAAACAGAGACAAATTCTCATCTTGAGTATGACCTAGCCCTGCAGGAAGGTGGAATCTGATTTGCAGGTGATAGTGATGAGGCAGCTTGATCAATAAACCTAAGAGACTAAAAATCAATCCATCTTCCTCAGCAGTTAGGTCAGAAACATTTAACATAGGTTTGACCTTTCATCAGAAAGGTCCCTGCTGCATTTTATTATTTCACCTGATTTATTTTTTATAAACTCAGATGAGACAGTCTCTTGCAGTAAAAAAAAAATTTAACACACGAAGAAGTGTACTTGTGGATTTGTATGACAAGTTGTCCCATCTTTATAGGAAAAATATGTTACAGTGTTTCTAAAAATGCCTTAAGCCCCACTTGCCGTTGTGTAGTACATAATCACATCACTGCTGCTCATGTTGCCATGAAGAATGTGCTCCTTCAGGTGCTGGATGAGGGTACCCTGCAAAAAGAAAGGAAAATACAAGATCACATCAATGAAAAAGCAAAACTCTGACAGCACATTAAGACTTAACACTAACAGTCAATAGCTTGCAGGATGTACTCCAGGATTAAAGCAAGTATTCCCCCTTCAACTGCAACTGAAGTAAATCCCAGGGCCTATCTAACAGCAGCAGCAATTGCATTCTCCATTTTCTCACATAACTTTTCAGCCTCTCTCATTAGACCTCAGCAATTCCCACTGCACATCACTTTTAATCCATGGAATAAACAGCTCCCTTCCCTTCCAAGTGCACACAGCCATCAGTTGCAGAGTGCTCCATGCAGACCCTCATTTTAACAGCAGGCTTTCAGCAGCCAGGCTTTGCAAGAAAAGCCCTTTGACAGTTTCATTTTCAGTGAATTTGGGCAATGGGAGGAGTGAAGGACTGAGAGCTGCCATAAACTGCAGCAGCTGCTGAACATTAGCACCATGTGTCCAAATTATCTTATCTATTAACATCTAGGAGACAAAAGACCTGACAGCACAGATCTCTTGTAAACACTGGAGTGACTAGAAATGTGAAATGTCTCACTGCTCAGAGCATCAATATTAATAATCTCCTGAAATGTATTATTTCCTTTTGTTGGAAATGCTGCTAAACCACTTCCCTGATCATCATTAAAGCACAACTTGCTAGGGTAAATAAATTTACAGACTACTTCATTAAGTCACTTCACTGCAGTGACAAATTAATGTAGCCAATGTTAAAATAAAAAATGGTTTTTGCATTTATGCAAGGAGTCATAGTGAAACTATTAAGAGCCTCATAAGCATGAAACAAGATTTACACCGAAAGAAAACAGATTACAGATAAACATTCAAAATGAAAAAGGAGAGTCATAAAACTGGCACATGCTTCGGGAGAAAAAGCAGAAAACATTAAATAAAAATAAAGGAGTAAATCTTATTTTCACTTCACTGCTCAAAGGAAGCAGGTTTGAATTCACCTACTGCTGTTTGAACACCCTCAGCTGTCACAACGCTGCCATCTAGCTACAGCTGCCATCTCCTACAGCTGAAAACCACCCAAAAATCGGGATTTAGCAACACTGTGTCAAACTGAATCGGTAAGGTTGCCAAAAGAATTGCAGGTGTTTACATAATTACTGCATTTATAAAGGAAAGCCCATTGTTCCTGCAGGAGATTCTGAAAGAGCCACACAAAATAACAAAATTAAAAGTTACATTCATTTCAGATAAATACTGGTTTTCTTTTTCCTTCATTTAGTTTTTGCTACTTCGCAGCTTGGAACCAAAAGGGGATTTCTGAGAATGGTTTTAGGTATAGGCTGTGAACAATTTCCCTGCAAAACCTGGTACCTCTCAGGCTGGAAACAAAAGGATTTGGGAGAAGGCAGAGCTGCTCTAAACCCACAGCCCAAAACCCTCTCTTGAGTTAATTTATAGGATTCATTTATTTATAGGACTTGTACAACCCTGAGCATTTATCACCTCACAGCAGATCTGGCAGCTGATAAAACTCCCTGGTCTGCTGCTCCTCCTGGGGGCCAGGCCAGGCTGGTGAAGTGCTGAACATCTGGAGAGTGAGCCCAGCTGTGCAGAGCCCCAGCAGGGCAGGAGGAGCAGGGCTGGGCACTGCCACACTCCGAGGGCCAGGGCAGCAAACAGCCCCTGGGGGATCTGCCTGCAGCTGCACAGGGATCTGCAGCACTGCAGAGCTTTAAACACAGGCCTTGCAAGTCCTTGAGATGGACAGATGGGAACTGAAGAGGATTTGAGCTCCAAATTCTCTCCTTGGATAGCTGGGAGCAGGGAATAACTGCAAAGGGGCCTGGTAGGAATGAGGCAAGAACCACCAATGATTTTAGGACTAAAGAAGAACAATTACTAACGTTGTTCTGCAGCACACCCAACTGGTCAAAACCACACAAGCTTTTCTTCCAGGATCAAAAAGAAATCCTACTCCTCTGAGCCACCATTTTTAAAATGATCTCCCATGCCCTGGCTTCATTTTCTTTGTTTATGGATGTCATTTCACTGTGCAGCAAAATAACAGACCAGAAACTTACTGCAGAATTAGATAAACTGGGTTGTGAACTTAAAGTAAGCTGCCTGTTGGCATCTAATAATCAGTACAGTAACAAACCAGCATTGGAGCACACTATAAATAAGCAATAATTGAAATGTCTTCACCAAAATGTCATCTCTTCTTGCTGTTTTCACTACCAGAAACACATTTGGTTTAAACTAAAGCTGGAAAATAAAACAAGGACAGTAGGCTAATTCTGCTTTTTTTAAATTAAATCAATGCAAATCACCTATTAATTCCAGTGGAAACAAGATTAAGCCTAGAACAAACAGACAAAGCCAATCAAGTGTGTAAAAGACATCTAAGAATTGATTTGCATGGACTTTGTGTAGGCCCTATTCAAACACTGAGATCCCTAACTCAACAATTTGCTTTTCAGCCAGAGGTGCTAGCACCACAAAAAAAAAAAAAATCATTCTGCACCACAACTACAGAGCTGCTCAGTGGAAACAGAATCATCACAAACAATAGATCTTACTCATCCATCCACCCAGCAAGGATGAGTAGTCTGGACTTAAACTCTAAGGGAGCTCTGCACATGATTCAGCTGGAGAGCAGAGTCATGATTCAGGGCAAGCTAACAGGTAACATGGGAAAAGAAAGAACTTTGCAAGAGAAAACTCCCATTTTCTGGTCTACAGCTATTTTTCATCTCTACTGTTTATCACCCATCACTGAACAAAACACCTGTCCTGTTTTAGCTAATCCACCTCTGCAAGTATTTACCCAGTCTAAAGCCAGCACAGCTTCAAAACAGCTGTCAGACTTCAAAACCCACCTCCTTTCTTCTTGCCAAACACTGGATTTGTGTCCCAAAGGGACCATTTGGTACTGCCTGCTATGATCTCCTGCTGATTGATAACACAAAGCAGAGTGTTTACAGCAGCAGGGGATTTGTCTGGGGGCAAATCCTCCAGTCCCTGCCATCAAAGAGAGGCAAGAACACCCACACTGGGGGCACAGCATCAAAGGATGCTGCCCTCAGGCCACCCAGCCCTGCAGGATGCTCACCCTGACTTGCAGAGCAAACAGCAGAGATGAGGGACTGGCTAAAAGCCGTGCAGTTCCATTTACACACATCCTGCCTGCCCTAAATGGGAAAAACCTGCCTTTTATTAAGGATTATAGCAGAATTCAAGTTTCAACAATTGCTGCAATCACTTCCTCTATTTTAAGAGCTTTGGAACATCAATAGCAAGTGGAAAGCACATGAGCAAGGGTCATTCTGGCACCAAAATCAGATATTATCTTCAGCCACAACCAGACACTGCCTCAGGCAGTTTCCATGCAATGCAAAACCTACACTCAAGGAGATTCCAACTCTTTAGCTTCCTTCCTTAAAGGACTGGTGAGGATGACATACTCTAAACCCTTAAACAAGAAGTAATGTTCAAGGTAAAAAGTGATCCAGGTAATAAAAACTGCAAGCTCCTTATGGGCCTCAAGCCTACCATGTCCAAAAATCAGTTGCAAACACCCAACTGAAGTTCTTTGGCTTTTCTTCTTCAAATCTCTGAGATCCTCAAATATCTGAGATTCAGTTCACATCTGTCCATCTCAAATATCAGTCAGGCCACTTCTACTGGTGCTTTTGTGAATGACACTTGCTCTCAGGAAACACCTGGAATCTGAAAGGTCTCCACACTGATTTCTAAACCAAAGTATTTACTGTCCTTTCCAATCCACACTTGCTTTCAAATAGCCACTAACAAATAAAAAGCTTCACTGTCAAGTTACTGAGAAACCAACAGCAATCAATTCTTCCTTAAAATCCATCACAGAGTGATGCTGTTACAGGCAAAATGTAAGGCAAGCAGCAAAGCCCAGGCAGTGCAGCCCCAGGAGGGAGGACATACCCCTGCTGAGTGAACCATGCATTTTGGTGCCCCTGTGGTGCCTGAGGAATACATGATAAAGAGAGGATGGCTGAAAGGCAGCTGCTCAAACTCCAGCTGGGGAGCCTGGTCTCCTTTCCCAGTGGCAAGGAAGTCTTCTAAAAAGACACTGCATAAGAAGGAGGGGGGAAAAAAGGAACATTTCAAAACTTTCTGAAAGCATTACCCCAGCCCATGTGTAAGATCACCTCTGTACCCAGCAGTGCTCCCATTACCTGTTTGGAATCTTAGAAATATCTATGGTTTCTCTTGAAGATACATATGGAATCACCACCACTTTCTTTAGGTCTGGAAGCCCTGGAAGAAGGAAGAAAATTATTTCCTACATTCAGTTACATAAGCAAAGGTCTGTTCTGCCTGATTGCATCATGCAGTGTAATGCACCAAGTAACAGAAATAATTCTGATGCACTGGGTATTGAAATCCCAGAGGACTGAATTGTTACCCAAGATGTAATTTCCTCCATGCTGCCAGCCTTTTATGTGTAAAGCTGCAAGCCTTAGTGCTGTAATACCTCCCCATTTGTCTTCAGCAGCACTTTGCTTGAGCTTAAAAACATCATCATCAGCCCCTGCTCCCACTGCTGGCTAATTTCTGATGATCTATTAAAGTTAAGCAAGCAGAAGACTGTCAAAATTACAGAGAAGACCATTCAGCTTTTACCCAAATCTGTTCTGAAAGCCTCAGTGGCCACTGTGACACTGTAAAGAAGAAAGGACAGCAACAAGCAGTGGCAGGGCAGGCTCTAAGTGCTCACAGAGCCACAGAGCAGGTGGGATGCAGTGAAATACCTTTTACCACCCTCAGCAGCTTCTCCAAGTGGTTGTGCTCTTTGCCATTGTATATAACAGCTTCAACAGAGAAGATGAGCTTGGGCTGAATTTGGGAAAATCTGTCCAGTACACCCTAGGGATAAAGAGAAAAATGTGTTAAAAAAATGAAATTAACTGCTACAGTAGGAAAAATGTGTTAAAAAATGAAATTAACTGCTACAGTAGGAAACTTCAGTGGGTGCTAAATACACATTTCAAAACAAGCAAGGAATAAGGACTAGAATTAACAGCAGAGTTGTTAAAAGACTGCCTGCTTGTCCTTCACTCACACAAGATCTCTGAAACACAACAGGTTTGTAACAATCTATTTCATGACCCCCAACCAGATCACAATGGCAAAACCCCCACGGATCACTTAGGGAAGGGCCAAGCTCATATAGTCCTAAACAGCTAAAAAATCACCTTGCAGGTTAGACTGGACTCATGTGAGGAGGAGAAGGAGCTGTGATGTGAGCAGAATTGGGCACCTGGTGCCCATGGAGGTGCCCAGGACTCCTGCTGCACCTGCAGGAGGAGCCCCATGTGCCCCCAGCTGCTCTGACAGAGCACCAGGGCTGGGGGACCAACAGCATCCTGGGGAGAGGCACTGATGGGGTCAGGGGCTCCCACATGAGCTGGCAGCTTTGTTCTGCCACCATTAACGCAGGCAACCTCACCAGTGGAGTTTTAGCAAAACAAATTGATGTTGAACACACACAGACTACCAACAAAAGATACCACAGCTCCTTTAGTATCTCTGCAGCACAACACATGTAAATGCTAAATTTTCAGGTGTCTCCTCCAGCTTCCACAGTGTTCAGTAATTTACCACAGCTATCATCCTATTTGAGATTAAAACCCCACTGGCATTTACTGTTTTCCATGTACACTGCATGCAGCAGCCTACCAGAAATGGATCTTTTTGTATTCAACAGCAAGAAGCAAATCCTTTCAATAAAAGCTCTCAGCACACTGATATTACAACCTCTCTAGCTCCATTACTTGAAGCATTAAGAAGTACAAGATTACACAATACTGTAAAATTGTCAGCTAAGTCTTCAAGAACAATCTCCTAAAATCATGTTGCAGAAATCAGACTTGAGTCATCTGCTTATTCTTCCCAGCATTCTTTATTTTTCTGTTTTCTATTTTGCCCTCTACATTGCAGCGAAAATGAGAAACAAATTATTACCAAATCTGAAGAAGAAAGCAAAAACATCACAATCAACTCATCTCTGTTGAACTCCTTTCCAAGCTGAGCTGCTCAGCATTGCAAAAAAAAAAAAAAAAAATCTGCTGCAAAAGGACAGGAGTTCTGTTCTGACAATGCCTCCATGCCACAGAAAAGCACAGGAGTGGGATATGGCTAAATATAAATGTATTAGCTGAGAATGTCACTTAACAGCTTTCCCTCCTATCAAACATGTATTTCCTTTTCCTTGTTCACATTATAAGAAAATACAGTGACAATGCACTGACATTCAAATTTATCAATTATTTTAAAATAAGAAATCACCAGAATCTGTTCTGGTGACAGAAGAAGTTTTCAAGAAGCCCCTGGTGTGTTACCTAACAAACTCAAATGGAGATTTATAATTAATACATTACAGTTACTCCCTAAGGGAGCATGCAGTCAGATTTGCTGCTTCTTTGGTAAATTCTCTGCCTCCTCCTTTGCTCCATTCCCAGGAACAGAGCAAGCAGCCACACTTGTGTGCATTTGTACACGTGTGCACAGCCCCACGCTGAGCACAGGGCACACACATCTCATCATCTCCATCATGCCTATGTTTAAAAATTCAGAGCAATGAGCACTAAGGGGACTCTAAAGAGAAGAATCAAAGCTGAAGAGAAGTGTGAATCAGAAGAGAGATGGCTCCAGCTCTCAGGGTCCTACCAAACCTGCTAGCACACCCAGTCAGATTCATTAGCACTGGCAGCACCAAATCCCACAGGGCAGCCTGCTCTGACACAAAGGCAACACAAACAGATGGAACGTGTGCAATTGCTACACTGCAACTCCAACCCAACCAGATGGCTCAGCAAGGAATTCCTTCCACAAAAAGCTCAGGTGTAGCAGACATGGCTCGTTCTATTCCAGTTCAGTCCAAAAAACTGTGCAGGGCCCCCCAAATGGAGCTGAACTGAGCTCACCAAAGGCTCCTCAGCCAGTTCTGGGAGCAGAGCTTCTTCATGAACTTACAAATCCAACCATTGCTCATGCCCAGGCCAGCACTTTGCCATTAATTGATGGGAATGGGTAACAGGGAGCAGAGAGATGAAGCAGCAGCTGCCAAGAGTGGTGAGGTGCGTGGGAGGCAGCTCAGTGGTGCTCTGACAGCAACTTCCTCAAGGCTTGAAGCCTTTGGAGGGATGGCATTCAGAGCCTGCAGTGTGTAGGCAGCTCTGAGGAGTGACATTTCTGAGCTTCACAAAACACATACACACAATTGGACTTCAGATGCTGAAAATGCTACACTATTCCCCCAAGCACAAAAATCTTTGTGTATATTAACACGACTGATGCAACTTCACAAAAAGAGGAATAGCTCTTGCTCAGGGTGGAAGCCAGTGTCTCTGAGGGCCTCCCTCTGCTGATCTCCTTCATGATTTTAGGATTTGAATTCATGCCAACACACGCTGCCAAAGGAAAATAAATGATATTGATGGCACTGCAGTTCCAAGGCCAAGTTCCATTAAAAAGCTATCACAAAAAACAAAAAGCTGGGCACTGAAAACAACAGCACACCAACATGGACAGAAAACATACCAGCCCTTTGTAATGCAAGTGAAGTGAGCAATCTTCCCCCACATAAGAGATCAAATCACATTGCACAAAACACTCCATACCATCATTTTCTGAGCAAGCAGAAAATATTTGTAGAACAGATTGATCATTACATGCTGTAATGATTTTTTTAATCATTTTTTTCCCAGTGATACACCCCCAAGTGTAAGAACATGGAATGCTGCTGCCCTCTAGTGCTAATCCAGGAATGATTAATCCATACATTTCCCAGACACTGGGGTTAAACACTGAAATTGAGGGGTTTTTCTAAAAACATTGTTCTTTGCACTGTGCAATTCAAAACCACTGCATTTTTCATATGTAAACTTTTAGATAGAAGAAAGGTTTAATATCCCCCTTAGAAGTTTAGATCCATTGTTGATGTGTGCTAAAAACTTTCCAAAAGAAGCAGAACACATTCCCAAAGCTGCCAGGGCACATCTGTTTGGATGTCATAATTTCCCACACAGCATTGTGTGTGAAACACAGCATTGATTTCTACACTACCAAGAGTTAATCAGGTTAGTGATATTAGTATGAAATTCCTCACTGCTGGCAAATAAAGCCTGGTGGAACAGACCAACCTGGGTGGTGCTGAGTTCACCCTGACAGGAGGCAAAGGATGGGACTACTTGGGCAAAGAAATTGGGAGTGTGGAAACTGGAGTGTGGCTAAGCTGGGCAGGGTTTGGGAAGAAGAGCCAAGCTCAGACTGCACTGCTGCTCATTTGCACATTTAATATGGTAAAAGCTCACCAAGACAATGGAGTGCATGTGAAGATATCCCAAGAGTGAGCAGCTGAAGCCTCTCAAATCCCCCAGGTGCAGATCAGCAGCGACACTGACAGCAGCAGGAAAAGCTGCAGAGTGCTGGGCTGTGCCAGGAGGTGGCAGCAAGGCTGAAGGGACAGAAGCCATCTGCCACCTGAACTCACCACCCTCAGCAAGGGCTGCTCTGCACAGGCACCGGGCTACTCACGTTAATGCCAAAGTCTGGGGAGGTGGAGCTCCAGATGGCACCAATGCTTGCAGCTGCCAGCATTGCCTCCACTGCGTGGATGCTGTTGGGCAAGTAACCTAGGGCAGAGGGGAATGGTTAGAGATGGAACAACACTAAAATAGATATAATAGATACAGTGAACAGGTTTTAAAAATGCAAAATCCTAGGCTGAAGCACCCTTTGAAGTTTTCCACACAATCAATGTCGTACCTTGAAGCCAAATCAGTTACACAAGGAATTAGTAATAAATTCATTTATAGAACTATTTGTATCAGGGCTTTTATCTACAATATTACTCCAAATTTACAAGTAATCCTGCTTAATTAATAAGCCTTTCAGGATAAGAGGGCAGCACAGGAAAAAAGTAACTGGGAGAGAAAATTAGTGCATTGATTAGGGTACACAGGGACTGAGAACACAGCAGCATGCAGGGGCACAGAACAAGACTGCAGGAACAGCCACCAGAGAAAGAACCAGTATCTGTAAGGAAAGATTATAAATAGCTCAAGAGCAGAGATTCAGCTTCACCAAGCTAAATGTTGGCTGGTAGACACTGCCAGAATCCTTAACACAAACAAGCAAAACCAGTGTCTCAGCTGATAAGGGAGTAACAGAGTGGGACAAGCCCTGCAACATTCCCACACAAATGCGGCCCTTCAGGTTTCTCTCATTAGCTTGCAGCAAGATTTCAAGATTTAAATTCAATTTATCACGGCATAGAGAATAAATTAATGTCAAGAAAGTCAGATTTTAGTTTCAGTAAGCGCAATTTGAGCAACTCTCCAGAAGGGGCTGGGTGCCTGAGTCTGACTCTGCACTGCTCAGAATTCAGCCCACAAATTAAAAGGTACAACTGGAATTCACAAACTACACTGAGATGGATCAAAGACCTGGAGCTTCAGATCACCTTTCTTAAGCCACCAAAAAGACATCCAAGTACTTTAAAAAAAGCACAGGATGGGCCTAATTGCAGTACTCTGACATCTAATTAGAATGTCACATGTGAAAGCAGAAGTTAAATGGCAATAAAAGAGCTTTCCAGCCTGTTTCCAGCAGGGGTGGGCACTGAGATCTTGGACTGCAGGTGCACCACAAGGATCTACAGCCAGCAAACATTCAACAGTGCAAACTCCTCAAAGAATAATATTTATGGATGTACATTTCAGGACAGGAACTCAGATCTTAATAGCAATTCCCGCTATGTTAATATTACAGTTAGGAAGGTACCAAGATGGATTTTTGTGAGTTTTTCTACATTGCTTGAAAAAGGATGGATTTTTTTTTTGAACTTCGTAAAAAGTGAACTTTAAGTCTTAAACTGAGATTTCTGCTCATTGAAAAAAATCAGTGAAATCAGTTTAACCAGCAGTGTCACTGCAGTTACTGAGAGCTGCTGTGCTTTTGGGAGCAGTAACTTTTAAAACAGTATTATGACTTAAGCCCAACAATTTCTGGAAAACACACAACTGTGAATAAAAGCTCCATGCCATGCTAAGATATAAATTGCTCCCTAGAACTGCCTACAGCTTATAGTGGTTTGTTCAGTGAAGTTCTTAAGCACATGAAGTACAGCAAAAGCTCATGCCCATAAAAGCATTATTTATTTTGCTATTTTCCCCTTGGGGTCAAGGTTTATACAAAGGCACAGTATCCCAAAATCTCAGTGGTTGCTCTTGTAAGACAAATATTCCTCCCTAAATAATTTGAAATTTATGAACCAGAACAGACCAAAATGTCATTTGGTGTGACGAAAGCAGTTCTTTAATCGATGCCAAATATTTCCACTGAGCATTTCTTGGATGGGATCATCAGGGGGCCAGAGTGCAAGGAAAACAGAGCTCTCCCTGTGCTTTGGAGCAGTTGTTACTTTGCCACAAGCTTCAGTTCTGTTCTAAGCAATTCTCCTTTTCACCTTTCCACACAAAAGCCCTCAGGGCAAGATCACAGCTCTCTGCTGATTGTTGTGAGGCAGACAATGAAATCATTGCTTTCATCTGTCAGCTGCCTTGGAGTGGTGGTTGAGTTTTGGAGGATGCCAGCCAGAAGTGCCCAAAGGTACAAACCATGCTCAGCAACTGCCTCTGCATTTCTGTGCCTTCACCTGACCCCAGAGCCTTGCTGCTCTCTGGGCTCTCACAGATTTGTCCCAACTCCACCACAGATAAAAATGTGAGTCTGTTCTGGCTGGAGATGCTCCAAACACAGCAGAGGAAGAACTCATCTCCTTTTCTCTTAACAGCTAAATGACACAAACTACTTCTCCTGCCAGTCTTTCGGATTAATACAAGATTCTCATTTAGAAGTAAGTTAATTTTTTCTTGCTGCCCCATCTGAGATCCTCCAGCTGATCACAACTCCATCATGCATGGAAAGCTCCCTGCATTTGTCTGTGCCCCTGGAGATTCCAGCACACCCCTCAGGGCACTCAGGGGGCTGACACAGCCACCCAGGGTCTAAATTTGAACAAACAGGAACACTGCAGACAAAGAGGATCAAAAAGGGAACTTCTTCAGCTGCATTAGCATCAGAGCAGTGACCACTGTGCAAAGCTCTGTATTATAGAATAATGGTACTGCTGATTTAAATATTTATCATGTTTGCTCATATATTTAACTAGGGCCTCTGTGTTCCTTGATAAAATATTTCAGTTAAGGATCAAAACTAGGATTTGTCAGCATGGGCAAGGCTACAGAAAGTATTTCTCTATCTCTGAATCTTTCCTTACCCCTTTCTTGAAGGTGGTAAGAAAGGTAGAAACTACCTTCTGTTATCAGAAAGAAAAGGATCTGCCTCCTTTGGGTGAACTGGAAAGCAACTGAATAAAGGGCTCAAAACTCAGGAGCTGGGAACTCATCAAGCAGGAATATCAGAGTATCACACACAGGGGTCCCAGCAGCACTCCTCCTGACTGAGAAAAATGTATAGTCTCCATAAAAACAGAGAAATGAAAGCTTTACCTGACATAAAACCTGTGAAATCTCTAAGCAGGACAAGCAGCATTTTAAAAACACTGTCTGGATTTTTTTTAAGAGGCACTTACAGCCTGATCTGCTCAGGACTAAGTGCCTCAGCATTTTCTGTCAGTTGCTATTTGCTTAATCTAGCACACACCAAGATTACACTTACATGTGTTCATCTACACTGCAGCACCTCACCAACAAAATAGGTAAAAACTGTAGTCCAAAAATTGGATATAATTATGCTGCAAACTATGGCAAAATTCTGATTTCTCAGAGTGCTGAGAACATATTCTGTGCAAGCACCTAATGCCTTCATGAAGTTTAATAAAGGTTTCCTCTTGGAAAAACAGGCACCCAAACATTCACTTATGTGCATGGATGAAAAAAAAAAAAATCAACAATTGAACTGTGACCCTGTATCAAAGGTTTTATCTGAGCCTTGAAAGAATACATCAGGAAGAAGGAAAAGAGGGAGCAGCAACTAAAATATCTTCTAAATGTATTCTATTACTGAACTACACCAGCTCTCAAAATGAACAGAATTCAGAGACCAGACTCCTATTTTCCCTTTTCAGCATTTCCTGCTCATGCAGGACTTGCAAATGGCCACCCTGCCCAACAGGAGAGTGGCCTGAAACCATGAGCACCCCTGTAATCGCCTTACAAAGCTTTAAAACCCACGTAAGCAGCAGGGCTGAGGCAGCTGCTATAGATAAAACAGCAGCTCCAGACAATGGAACTCACTGATATTTGTTGAGGATGTTTTTGTGTGGGGAAGATCAGATTGTTGGTAACTGCTGATTTGTAACAGAGCAAAGATGGCTACAGGGACAGAGTAGAAGCAATCCAAAGAGGAGAATCATCCTCCCAGTTGTGTTTTGTGCTATTTTAGTCATAGTCATTTGCCAGATGGCCACTGGAAGACCAGGAGCACCTCACATGTGGATCTGGGAGCTTGCAGTAGGTATTCCATGCCTCTTCCAACTGTTCAAGCATCACTGACAGCACTGCAAGACATCTTCAGAGGAAGAAATATGTTTCACAACACATCTGCTTCAATTATGCTCACTGTTAAGTACTCTCAGTGAAGGAAAGGGAAGACTGGAGTGAAATCAAGCTGAAGAAAAAAGTGCTGACACCAGTGCCTGTCCACCCACACTCACCCACCTCCAGCTCCAACATACTATTACTGTCAGGATGCAGCCATAAACTGCACTGCACAAACCAGGGGGGATGTTAAGTGTAATGAGAAGTTAAAGCAGCCTTGTCTTAGAGGCAGCAAAGCGTGGAGATGAAACCCACAGGAAAACAACAGTAAGAGTCATGTGCAATTCTAACAGCTCAGATTTTAAGAGAAAGTGTCAACAAAGGGTGTCAGAACCTGACAGGCTGACTACATGTTAGGCAGCTGTAATGAAGCTCATAGAGTATCTCCTTTCCATTTAAAACCTTTTTTTCAGAAGCAGCAGAAGCATGCCCTGTGTTACTACTATGAAACAGCAAGAATTGCCTTTCCCTCTGCCATCTGCTCGAAATTTTGGGACAAGTTACATCCCTTTGGATTCTGGCAAGTTCTGGAGAGCCTGATTTTTGGTACAAGTGGGTGTAGGACTCCAGCTTCCCCAGCCAACACTTAATGTCCCTTGCCCAACTCAGATTGGGAAGCTTCAGCCTCTGACTGAAATGTTACACTGGAGCTCTCCCAGGGACTGCCAATACCCTCTGGCATAGCAGAGAAACAGAAGAAAGAAATTGAGACCCCCACCCCATAGAAGTATCTAAAGGGACTTGATTTATACTTTAAAAAAAAAGTATCAACTATGCTTTTTAATTTAAATTAGAGGTAAGCCAGCCACCAAAACAAGAAAAATTCCAAACTCAACCAACCTGCAGTGCTAAACACAACAGTCATTAACTCAAAGGAACTGTTAATAAAATTATAATAGCATTATTAGCAGCACAGGCTACAGCTATATTTCAAGACCATGTTTTCTCCAGCTGCAGAGTACATTTTCCCTGCTGCTGCTGAAGAAATGAACAGATATGACAGCATTAAAGTTGAAAATTGAGATAAAGTCCAAGCATCTCCACCTTGATTCAGACAAACCTCCTCAACTTCACTGTATGGTTCATACCTAATTAAGGATTTAGCTCTAATTCCATGTTAAAAACCAAGCCACCAGCTGTGATAATTTCATGTTTCCAGTTCCAGAGCATACTCAAACCATATGCAAGAAATGAGCTCTACTGAGTAGATTTACATTTCCAGGTCATAGTTGTGGGTTTAAAACTTAGTTTTCAAGACACGTTCAAGTTTGCAGCATGCAGAAAACAAATCAAGAGTTTCATCACTGTGGGTTTGCATCATGTAAGGATTTACACACACTTCTTTAGGATAATGGCCAAGTGTTGCTCAAACAACACGGGACTCCAGCAGCACAATGACACAAACACCAGAACTGCCAGGTAGGAGCCAAGGAGCATCAAGATATTGCAGCTCTGACTTGCACTACACTGCCAAATTAAAGAGTATCAGAGCACACAAAATAGAGGTGAAGCAGCTCAGCTGGGAGATCAAACCCAGCAATTTAGAAATCAATGTAACTCCTTTCCAAGCCTGGACTGCACACTGGACAAGCTGTTCACAGGACAAAAGCCTTTTTATATAGAAAAACACACGTGAGTGTCTCTTGACAGGAAACATTGCTGCCAAAGATGTGGAGAGCTGCTGCAAGGATCACAGGGTTTAACTCATCTCTGCACTGGTGGCTCGAGCAGTTCCTGCCCAGCAGCTGCTCACTGTCACCACTCTGGGGGCAGGACAGGCTCTGCAGACCTGCAGCTCCCTGAGCACTGGGTCACCCGGGGCCACAGGGTCAGGAACTGCCAGTGGCACCAGCACAACCAACCTTGGACCAGCACTGCCCTGAGTGGCCCCACATCAATCTGCCAGAGCTTGTGCTCAAGGCTCAGCCAGAGGCACAGCTTCCATCTCCTCTGCTTCCACAGAGTGTTTCTGGAGCAGACCTTGGTGAATGAAGCATTTCCCTTCCCCCTTCAGTGCTAGAGAACCCACAGGCTAATCCAGGTTCCTTCCCTCTAGAAATGCATTTCCTACAAATGTAAATACAGCAGCACAAGAGCCTTTTCTTTACCATGTTTATTGAAATTTTCTGTGAAACACTATTTCACAGGCATGTTTCTGTAACTGACTACTCACTTGCACATTTCAAAAAAATTCCACCTCCTGTCCCTTAAGAAAATTACTCACCCACAACTCTGTCTCCTACTTTTACTCCCATCTTCCTCATGGCTGCAGCATACAAAGCTACAGCTTGTCTCAGTTCTTCAAAAGTAACTTTGAGGATTTCTTCTTTGCCCTCCCCTGAGGAAAGAAATTTAAAGCAATCAGAAATCAGGCATTGCAATGTGAGTCTAGTACAAACAACCAATCCTAGGAGAAAGCAATTCTAAGAGAACAGCTGCCACTAATATTTATATTTTTGCTTATGAAGTTGCTCTTATGCTGCACCAAAACCTCTTCTTTTTAATGGGAATCAAGTATTAATCAGTGGTATTTGTTCAGTAGGTCTGAGGGCATTTCTAAAGATGAACACCGCTGCAGAAACACAAACTACTCATGGAGAAAGGTGTGCTCTCAAGGAGGATTCATGGTAAATACATTGCACTCACCAAGGCTAATTTCAACATGGGAAGAACCTCATTTTCCCTTTTTGCTCAGTTTCTCATCAGGCCTAAGAAGCAGCACAAGCTCAAGTTCAGGTTTTATTACAGCAAGTCAGTGACTAGAAAATCATGCACATCCCAGGCCTGAATTTTGATGTGCTTTTGGAACATCTGCCTTTGCCAATGTAGCACAAAGCAAACAAACCAAACTGGACTCAGCTCCCCTCTGAAAGGATCTGCAGGGCGTTTTCCCAATTGTACTGAATGCCAGGTGTTACATAAGCCCTTAATAAATCACTCGTGAAATGAAACAAACAACCCTAAATGTTATGAAAGTAAAAATCTGTCACCTTGAAGTCCCTTCCTGCACCTCCTCAGTGTGACTGCTGTCCTATTTCCACCAGCCAGAACGTGCCATGAAGAACACACACACACACACACACACACACACACACCAAGGACAGCACAGGTGAGCTGCACACCCTGCTCCTCTCAGAACAGCTGCCCTCAGCAGGGAATGGCATTTTTCACTCTTTTGCCTTCTCAGAAGTAAATCTGGACTGGGACAAAGCAAGGGAGCAGGCCATGATGCAGAACAGCCCAAGTCCCTGTTCCATGTGGTTCCTAAACTGAGCAGGGACTGCCAGCAGAGCCTGGGCTCCCACAGAGCAACAGGAAATGAGAACTGATCCTGCTCCATGATTAAAGCCCCAGGAGAAGGGGATCACAAAAAAAGACTCACCATGGGAGCCAGGGACAAGTGAAACTGTTTAGGAAAGTTACATTTTCACTCCTAGGCCCTGTGCCATCCCCAGTGAACACAAACCTGAGCCAGGTCCCCCAGCCACCACTCTGACCTAGCAGCAGGGAGTTACCAAGAAATACTCTGACTTAAGAGGTCTTAAGAGGATTAAACACAGCAGAAGGTCACAAAAGAGATGCAGGTGGAAGTCTGCTCACCAGAGGAGCCAACTGCTCATTCCAGCATTCATACAATGATCAACTAGGACAGTTTTGCTCCTTTTGCTGTCACCACCTTTGATTATGTGACAAAGCAGTTTCTGATACACCTCATGACTTCCTAACAAAAAGACCTACAGAACAATAATCACATGTCAAACCAGGCAATTATGACAAATGTGAAATAACACTTCAAATACTGAGTGATGTTGAACACAGCATGACCTCCACTACCTTAATGCAGCTGAGCACATTCTAATAAAACTTCATTTAGCTTGCAAAGGATTTTCCAGATCTGTATTTCCAGAGCATGCTTTGCTGGGTTTTTTTGCAGAGCTGTATCACAGACTGTGCAGTGTCACTGACTTTATCACCCTGTTTTCTCTCCTCATCCAAACCAGTTTATTTCCATGTTTCATCAGAGCTGTTTCATCAGGCCTAGCCCTGTGAGCAGCAGAGAAACACAAGGCATTGATGTTCTTACTTGCTGCATACAGTGCAATCTTGTCATTGTCCTTGTGCTTCAGGAGATTCTCTGCATAGTTGAGGCGGCTGCCCTTGAACCACTCGGGGATCTCTGCGATGCTTTTGGACGTATCCACCACCTGAAAGGAACACACCATCACTGCTGGGCCACTCCAACAAAACTGCTTTTTCACAGCACTCTACAGAAGTCAGCTCAGCAGCTCCAAGCTCTCTGCAGACCCTGTTAGGCAAGAATCACTTCTCCCAGCTCACAGATGGCAAACAGACACTGATCCTGTAATTAGAGGCCTGGAAAGTTTAATTATTTGTCAACTGTCACATGCAAACACGTCATTACAAGAAAACCAGGGAAAGTTCCCTGCTGACAGTTCTACCTTTGGACCAGCCTTTAATACACAAGTAAAACAAACTATGGGGACTACACCCAGAGCAGGAGATGCACACAGACCTCAGGGACACTGGGGGTTTGCCCCAGGAACACCCAACTGAGCTACAGCACATGTGAACTCTGTGCCAGGCCCCCCAGCCCAGCTCCCTCTTTGGGGGTGTGAGCATCCACCCTGCCCCACCACCAGTCACAGGGCACAGACACCAACAGCAGGAGCTCACACAGTGGTAATTCAAAAGAATTCATTGTAGAGTCAAATCTAACTGAAGAGTTCCAGCTCTTTATTCAACTTCTCTTTTTTTGAGGATTAGCAGGACCCAACAATCTAATAAACCTGTATTAAGTAACTCCCCACTTAGGATTAAGACATGCAAGGAATTGAAAAATGCATTGAAAAATAATCAAAAATATAGCCAGCTGAAATAACTTCTCCCATCCTGAATAATTAAGCCTCAAAGAATTAAACCCCTTCATAAACCACAGGTAAGACTAACTTTAATAACACTGATAGGTAAAGAGCCCCTCAGCAGTAGCCCAAGGTCTAAATTCTTTCCAAAATGTCCCTCTGCTTAGTGATTCAGCTGCTCAGCAGCACATTTCTTTGGAGATCTTTAAATAGAAACTTTATTTTACAGCTGTGTTTTTGAAAGCTTCAGTTGATACCCGCAGGTTCTCTCTCATGGATTGCACATACATTACAGGAACAGCATTCCTTCAGCCCAAGTGAAAGGCTCTTCTGAAAGCCCAGCAAGCCCCAAAATGCACCCCATTCCAGAAAACCCAAAGGTTTTTGCTTTCAGAGCAGCGTATGTATTACTGGAGGCAATCTTAAAATTAACTTATAAGTTAAAACTCATGTTGAAGTGCACTTCTGCATTATTTTATTTCAAATGTATTTTCTAACAAAGGGAGCTCAGATTTCTTTGCACCTAACAATTGGCAAGAACTGAGTTACAACATCTATATCAACTCAGGCTGCACAAATGATTTTTATACTACCACACATTACTGCAGCAATTAGAAGCTGCTCTTAAAACTGACTCATTTCTGACTTCCTCAGCTTGAAGAAAAGTGAGCAGAATGTTTTCAACATTTTCCAGGACAAGTTCCAAAATAACTGGGTTTTTTTCTGAAGAGGAAGCAATCCTTCACAGAGTTTCCAAGAGCTGCACTAGCCCAAGGAGCTGGAGTCACACCCAGTATTCCCACAGGTAACACCTGGGACTCCCAGTTAAGCTCAGTCTTTGGTGCTTTGTGAGATGAACAACCTGATCCCTCCCTGAGAGGCCCCTCCACAGCACCAACAGCTGTCAGGGGCTGCTCACTCAGACACATCCCTCATTCAAAAGCAGCTGCTTGTAAGTGACTCTGCAGTGCCAGTGCTGCCCTGCCAGCACAGCTCTGCACACTGAATTCCTCTGTCCGTGTCACAGCTGCCACAGAGCAACATCGGCACATCTACATCCTGCACTCAGAACCTTTACCAGGATTAAATAAAATCCTGGCTGCTTTTATTCTGTGCACACAAGGTTTTATTGTTTTTCTTAGAATGACCTGTGGAAGTAGAAGCTGTTTCACTGCTTGAGAACAAAAAGAGTCAACTCAAATTTTAATTTTCATTAAAAGTTTTAGTCACCTCAAAACAATGTTTACTTCCAGCAGACAGCCAGGATCAAGCTGTAAGACTTCAAATCAAACTTTTCATCCTTCTAGGTCCCAGAGACCAGCTCAGTTACTCTGACAGTTCCCAGAGTTTGAGTTAAACTTCACATTTTCTGTAGATGCCAAGTGTTGGCAGTGCTCAGACCACACACCTCAAAGCAGGCTAGCTCTTCCACTCTTGCTGCATCCTCTCCTCTGAAGGGTGGGTCACATGAAATGAGACACCTGAGCACACTGCCATGGCAGGAAGAACCACTTGATCTACCTTATCAGTACAGAAATCAGTGAAACAGGAAAAGTCAGAAGAAGCTTAGCAGTCCCCTCTGCAGGACTGCCAGCACTCTGAGGGGTCTGGAACAGATGGACTCCAGGCATTAACACAAGTCCAGTCCTCCCTGCTAAATCCCAGGAAGGTTCCAGTGCATCAAGCTGTTCTAGTAATTAGCCCTCAGATGGAAAAGCACAGGGGGATGTTGATATCCTACACCAGGACTATGCAAGGGCTCCACTGGCAAGATCTGCAGAGTCACCTTTCTTCCACAGGAACTCTGTGGCACTGCCTGGTGTTCCACCCGTGCCTCTGTTCAACCACCACCATTTCCTCAGAGATATTTCAAGCCTGCACCTGACTGCAGAGCTTCCACAACCAGTCCTACAAAGCCAGAGGGCAACACTTGTGTTTATCAGGTAAGCTGACTCAGGGAAGGCAAACATGGACTTGACAGAATGCCAGCAGGTACAAAACCAGGATGATGTTCCCTAAGGCAGAAGGCAGTGCACTGGCAGACTCCCCATGAGCAGCCAGAATGACAAGGTGTGCAAGAGCACAAGGACACCACAGCAGAACTGTTCAGGACAACAAAACTCAAGGGTTTCACTGCCCTAAAGTGTGCCAGCAACAGAACAGCACCATCCACCACACCAGGAAATGCAGGACTAGGCCAATTCCTTGTATCACTTCCCAGAGTTCTAAGAAGAGGTCAAAAGGTTGATTGTAACATCAGGTTATTTCCCTTGGTGTTGCACTTGCTGCAAGATAAGCACTGAACTTACCTCATCGTAGAGGCGAGAGCAGAGGATGTTACTGAACTTCCAGAATTCTGCCCAGAAGTCTGAGTAGGACTCCACTGACCACTGGTACAATTCATCATAGTTGGCTGGAAGCAATAGATATGTGTCAGCATTGTGAGAGAATGACAGGGGTCTACACAAACCACAGTTAGGGAAAGCCCAGATAAAGAAAATTTGTGGCTAAAACAATTAGGAAGATAAATCTGACCCCAGAGTGGATCACCTCTGCCCAAAGCAAGTGACTACAGAACCAACAGAGTCTGCCTGGACACCTGAACAGATGGCAGCACTTCAGCTGACTGCTATGAGCCCTTGGCCACCACAGAGACAGTGACCTTTTCTAAGAACTCCCTGCAATACCTGCACACTGCCCTCCCATCAGTGCAACTGAAGATTAAACAAGTCCTGCTTGTTGACACTTCCTATCTATCAACAGGACCCTTTCACACAGCAAGAGATAAACGAGGCTTCCTGACAAGGGACATTTGCTCTAAGGTGCCAGTCTGGGGCCAAAGCACTCTGATAGCTCAGGGACACAGATTAGAGGCACTCTTTATCCAGCTGTGGCATCAACACCACTGCCACAGGAAGCATGGCTGATTTTCAGTGAATATGAGGTCTGACAGACTGCAGCTCTCCTTTTCATGCTGAAACAGCATGGATGAAGTCAAACAAGATGTTTACTAGCTAGATATTAAGACCATGGCCTGTCATTAAAAACGTGCAAATAAGGAGTTTAAGTCTTCCCTGATAGTGAGACACATGAAGTAATCTGAGGCATGCATAGCAAACCCCACAATTCAAAGTGAATGCTGAAAATTGTGCAAAGCACTTCTAGGTATAAATAACTGAAGCCAATTCTCACTGCAAGCTTGGAAGTGACACTTCCTCATCATGTCCACAATATCTGAAGCTATGCCAGCAACCAATTAAATGTTTCTGCCATCAGTGACAGTAAGTTTCCTGCTCTGCCAACTGTTCCCTATTCGATGCTTTCAGCTAAACCACTCAAAGGCATTTTCACCAATTATCTCTGGTTTTTCAGCCTGTTAACCAGCCAATTGCTGCAAAAGTCATCTTGGCAATCCTTTTCTAGAAGGAGACCATCTTCCAGCTTTTTAAAAGAAAAATATTCAAAACCATCTCTGCACTGTTACTCACACTTAGCCACTGCTTATCTGTTTCCCTACAGTCTGTCCTTTCTATATCTTATTCCCACATCAATCCTTTCCATCAAGGTGAGATTATCCCCATGCTATTATTGATAGACAAGGCAAAGGCTCTTCTATGTAATGCAGATTTTATCCACACATTGCCCAAATCCCAGCCTCTACACACCCTTTTTACACCCCAAAGTTACTCATCACTATCCTCTACTCCACACTTCAGCTGCACAGAGATAAGACGCGACACAAGAAGAATTCAAGTTTCCATCTCCTCCCTTCAAAACCCAATTGCACCACCTGCTCCAAATCATTTGGTACATGCAAGGAGCTACAGGTCACTACTAATTTGGTTTCTTACAGCACAAACAGTTTGTTCTGGTTTGTCTATACAGCTTGTTCCAAATAAGCTTCAGCATGCAAGTCCTTCAGGGTACAGGCCTATTACTCAGCAATCAAACTGATTTTTGTGACTGCATTTTGTTACTGCATTTCCAAGGCCCGGCAGAGGCATTGTCTAAGGGACTATATTGCCCTCAGCTCTCCTCAGAGTCCACATCTTAATGCTGAAGAGCATCCATTCTTTGTTGTGAACAGCACTCATGCCAATGAGCACCAGTGCAAGCCTAATGGAAGCTGACAAAGGTTTCTAAATATACACAGGAATCTACCTTCCAATAGAGAAAGCCACTTCCAAGTGGGATGAAAAGAGTTCTGGTTGTTTCAGCCATAAACACAGGCAGCCCATCTGAAACTACATTTGCTCTTGATTGTCCATGCACCAGTTACATCATTGCATTCAGGAGTTGCCTAAAACCCTGGAATAACTTGCTTCCATCCAGAAGAAGAGTTAAGACACTACCCACCTGGATTCCAATTAGAAATCACCACAACCAAAAAAAAGACCTGGCTTACCCACACAGTAAAGAAGGTAAGGAAATGCTTCCTAGACACGAACTGCCAGAAGCACTATTGACACTGCTCCTACTCCAGAACGCGCCTGCTCACACCACTGACACCATCATAGACTCACAAACTTCCAAGCCACTTGCCAAAACTACTCCTTTCACCCTCCATCAGACAAATGATTACAGGAGAGCTACACAAGAAACTTACATAGGCCCCAAATACCCAGAGAGAATGATATAAAACTAACTAGTCAGAACTGAAGGGTTTGACTTGCACATGCACTGAAGCTGACCCAGCCCATGATGCAGCTGAGCCCCCAGAGCCAGCACCACTGAGTCCAGAGAGCCCAGAGACATGGAAACCTACAGCCAGCACTTACGGAAAAAAACAACACTGAGCTGGAAACACCTCTGGACATCAAACCCCTGCCCAAAGCAGGCCTCATTTCAGAGGCAACAGGTTGTTTCCAAGTCAAAGAACCACACAGGTATTTCTGAACAAGCACAAAGTAAGGACGGCAGTTCAAGAGCCATAGAAGATTCATAGCAACTTCCACCACTGAACAAGCTTGTGCATCACCATTCACCTGCCAGTATACCTGACTAGTATAAGACACATACTCTCCACACTGAAATGACCGTAACTGCACTCTCACACGCCTGTGTTGCTGAAGTATCGCGCTAATGCTCACACTCACCTCAGCCATGGCGACAGTGATCCCGCCTTGCCACATCTCTTCAAAACACAAAGTGACTTCGGTGCCGCTGCCGGCCCCAGAGCTGCCCGCACCCCGGGCGGCTCCGCAGGCAGCGCTGCCCGGGCCGCCATCCAGCCGCAGAGCAGGCACAGATAAGGCTGTTTGCCTTTCCCATCCGTACATACCTGCACTCCAGCGGATGCTGCCCCGGAGGCCTCTGGCTGAGGCTCAAACAGAGCATCCCTCCCGCAGGTCTGTGCCCACCCGCCCGAGGGGTGCCCACGGGGACCGAGATCGGAGCGGCACACGGATGGGCCTCACGGTGAGGCCACCCCGGGGCGGCAGCGCCTGCCGGCCCCCACAGCCCGAGCACGGCCCCGGGAAGCGCCCGCCCGCCCCCGCCCAGCGCTCACCCAGGCGGAGCCCACAGCTGCTAGCCACGGCGGCGCGGAACCGGTCCATGTGGGTGTTGCGCTTCGTGTCGGGCTCCCACATCACCTGCGACTCCATGATCTCGGGCTCCCGGGACATGGCGGCGGCAGCGGAGCGAGGCGAGCACCGTCTGTCCCACAGGCACCCTCACGGCCCCAACCACACCGCTCCCACCGCGCCCCGGCGCTGACTGCAGCCCCTCCTCCGTGCGCACGCTTTAAAGGCGCCGCCGATCGCATCACTCCGTAACCTTCCGCCGCGGAGAAAAGTGCGGGGCGGTGCGCCCCGCCCCGCCCGCCGAGGGGCGGTGGGGACAGAGGGACAGCGGGGACAGCGGGGACAGCGGGATGGGCGGGCGGGGACGGCCCGGGCAGCGCCGGGGCACCGGGAGGAGCGGGCGGTGCGGGATGAATGGGGAGCGGCCGCCCGGAGAGCCGAGAGCCGCCGCGCGGTCCCTGTCACCTCTAAAGGTCACCAGACGGCCCCGGGAGGAACCATCGCTCCGCGCTCCTCACCGCATCGCCGCAAAAACACCGCCGCTCTGATTGTTTATTTTTTCCCCAAGGAGGCCTGAAGAAGTACCAACAAGTGTCTTTGAGCCAAAAATGAGGCAAGAAAAGCGTTTCTCCGTGGCCTCGCCATCCTGGCTGAGCTTGTGTAATGCTCCCAGCCTACACAGCTTGCGCCTTGGATTAAAACTTAATGTTGCTGCTCTGCTTTCTAAATGTGCACTTTGCTGGTGACCATTGAGATTTTGCAGCAACAAATTTCAGCCGGGAATCGGTGGTAATAAAGCACTTCATGTGCAATTCACTGCCAATCCGTGATCTTTAAGGGTCTTTTAGAACCTAAAGGAGTCCACGATTCATGGTGTACCCATGCTGCTTATGTAACTTATTTTCAAGGTCATAGTTTGCTTCTAATTCATGGAAACCTCAGAAACGGGAATTTGATGGGAAATTATGAGGGCATACGGTACATGAAAGTAAAATAGGTGTAGTAGATTGTATACTTGCTCTACATGTCATTTAGATTTTTGTGCTACCAGAATACAACTCCTTTATTAAATCTGAAGGCTGTGGAAATGTGATTTAAACAATCCACAATTTTTATTTGCATCGAGACAGACCTTACATCTGGTGTATTTTTAAATAACTCTCCCCAGAGCCTACAGGACTCAGGGAGGCGAAATGGGAACACGTTATCTGCCCAACATGCCTCCCTCGCCTTGGCAGCGCCCAGGGGTCAGTGGAAGTGTGAAATCCGTGGCCGGACACCTGCCAAGCACAGAGATAAGGGAGAAGGCAGCACAGGAGCTGCAGTGTCCAGGTCCCAGAGGGTTCAATGGCCTGGGGATCCACAGCCCGTGGTGGGGGAACTGTCTGGAGAATCCATCTTCCTGCAATCTGAGGAAGAGAGAACTTATATTGTTTGCTGCATGTCGTGTAGCAGTGGATGCACCCACACAGGTTAACGCTCTGTTAGTGCCATAAACACTTCACAACCCAAAAGGGGCAGTGGGGTTTTGCCTCAGACCCCCGGGCAGCCCCTCTGCACCATTCACCCCAGTGATGAATGTTATAACAATGAACAAACAGCCTGCCCTGCTCTGGGGTGAGCTTAAGGCCAGGTGTGGGACAGGTGGAGAATGACACCTCAGCAAACACCTGCTGGATGCCCTCTATGGTTGAGGCGCTCCTCGTCAGGACTGGAAGCAGAGCTGTAATTTGCCATTTTTACTGAGGGGGTCTCACCTCAGGAGTGTGGGGCTGCCTACTGACCCCAGTGATTTGGTGAGGCCACACACGAGTCCTGTGCCCAGGCTGGGCCTCTCCGGTCAGGGAGGACATGGAGGGGCTGGAGGGAGTCCAGGGAAGGGAATGGAGCTGGGGAATGGTCTGGAGCCCCAGGAGAGGCTGAGGGAGCTAGGAAGGGTCTGGAGCCCCAAGAGGGACTGAGGGAGCTGGGAAGGGGATGGAGAATTCCTGAGGGAGCTGTGAACGGGCTGAGCCTGGAGAAAAGGAGGCTCAGGGGGGCCCTTGTGACTCTGCACAACTCCTGACAGGAGGGGACAGCCGGGGGAGATCGGGCTCTGCTCCCATGGAACAAGTGATAGCACAGAGCCTTAAGCTGCACCGGGAGAGAGATTTAGGTTAGACATTTAGAATTTGTTCCCACAAAGAGTACTTAGATACTGGAATGCATTTCCCAGGGAGGTGGTGGAATCACGGTGCTTAAGGACACATCTGACATCATGGCACTGAGGGCTCTGGTTTGGATGACAAGGCGGTGGTTGGGTGGCAGACGGGCCCCGATGCTCGCAGCAGCGTTCCCCACCCAGCCATGCCGTGACTCCCCGCCCGCCGCCGCCGCCGCGCCCCTCAGGGCCGGGCGGGCCCACGCTGCGGACGGATCCCGCGCGGCTGCACCGCGGCCCGCACGCCGCCGCCCCTGATTGGCTGCAGCGCGCCTGGCCCCACATCAGCCCAGAGCGCGCTCTCCTCGCGGCTGGCCCGACGGGGGAAGAGCCGACGCCAGCAGGGACCAATCAGAGCAGAGGTTTCTCAAGCCCTTCTCCCCGCCGACCAATGAGCGGCCGGATCAGGGGGAGGTGTGCCCAATCAGAGGAGCGCTCTCATGCGGCTCGGCGGGAGGGGCGCGGTCCCTCGGGTCCCCTCAGCGCCGGGGCGGTGCTGAAATTGCCCGTTTTAGCATCAAAAAATCGATTCGGCTGGCAAAGCCGCCTGAGGCCATCGATTGCAGCCTATGACTCAACACTACCCTGTCAACCCGACCACGGCAGTGAGCGCCTCATGCAACCTTTCCTGAAACGTCTCCAGGGCCGGTCATTCACCCACCTTCCTTCCCGAGCAGCCGCTCTAATGTCTAAAATACCCTTTCTGCTAAATATTTCCTCCTAATAGCAGCGGCAAAACTGCCGCTTTCTCCCACCCAAAGTAACCTGTACTTCTAAAAGGAAAATGAGCAGCTAAATCACCTGAGAATGGACCCAAAAATCCTCCCGCTGAGCTGAAAAAGGTGTAATCTATAAAGGACTGACCCGGTTACAGCTCAGCGAGGAAGGGGAATGATGGATTTGCTGATAAAACTCGGCTTTTGGGAAAGCACTTTCTCCCTTATTAGCAGCAATTTTACTCTTGTATCCTTACTTAAGAGGGGGTTGTGCATCCATGTTCCCTACCTCCATTCCAATTTTCCCTTATCCAAACCAGTTTTTCCCTCTTTCAAAAGTGACTTTGGAAAAATCAGAAGTAAAAGAAGGAAAATTAAACAAGCTTTTAATGAGAAAATGGGCATTAACAGGACTGCAGTGACTATTGCAATTAAGTTTGGAGACTAGATTAGGAGGAGGAAAATAGCCTGAATGAGATTAACCGGAATTGCCCATTCCCAAATCTTTTTAAGCCTTGCTTCATGCCTGTTAATAGTAATAATAGGGTAAAAATGGAATAATGTTTTCTGCCTCAGATTAGATTAGGGGCCATTCTAAAGAATTATGCTGTTGATGGCATTACCCCACTGAGGGCTCTGAGGTAACCTGGAGTCACCTGCAAGACTAAATTGATGAAATGCCAGAATCTATGAGATAAAAGTTTTGTAATAATACCTCAGGGCAATCTCTGCAATATGCCAAGACCTGACCATGATCCCTTGAACCAACAGCTGGATTAAGACATCTAAAGATTTTGGAAATTAAAAAAAAAAATCCTATATTCAGAGCATCAGCCAGCTGGTTAATGAGTCTGGATAGGAATAAGAAATTCCTGGCTTATTTCATATCTGCAGCCTCTATATGGTGTCAGGAGTACAAGCAACCAGAATCAAAATCAAAGGTGTTTGGAGAAGGGGGAAAAGAAATAAAAGGGAAAGGAAAAGGAAAAGGAAAAGGAAAGGAAAAAAGAAGAGGAAGAAAAGAAGAAGAAGAAATGAAACATTGACACATTGCAAGAAAAATCTCATGGGGAGGACATTAAGGAAAAAAGGCCTAAAGTGACAAATGGCCATAAAGAGATCAGCTATGACAGCTTGAGGCTGTGAGATGAAACAAAAACAGAAACATGAGGGTCAGGGACGTTAGGAGCTGTAACATCAGCTGGCTTTCTTTAAGGCCATGCCACCTTTTTGAGCATAATGATGATTTTAAAAGAGAGAACCCTGTGATCTGCTAAAACTCAGACTCCTAGAAGCCCTCAATTTTATCTAAAAACTGTTCAAATTGTTGTTAAATCCCTATCTCCGAGTAAAACAACTTAGAGAGTTTTTGGTGCAGGTGAGGAAATGGAGAAGCACACTCATGCCTCCTCTGTGCAGTGAGACCCTCACCAGAGGACCTTTCCAGAAAGCTCCCAGCTCTCCTCACTGAGAAGCTGAGTGTGGCTGAGATCTGTGTTTCATGCCATGATGCAATGTATTCTTTGAGCAGACACTGTTTCGTTTATTTAAACGAGGAGGGTGAAATACCACATAATTTCATAAGAGCTGGGCATTTGTAGAGATAAACTCACCTGAAATGGGCTCGTTGAGACAGGCCAGGGTATCAATAAAATACCAGGAACTTTCCCAAATTGTCCTGACCTCGTGCAAAGGGCAGCCACTACCACAGGCCTCTGGAACTCTGTGGAGAACAGATGGGAAGGCACAACAGGCACTTTGGAGAAGGGATGTTGAGGGGATTCCTCCACAGAAATTCACACAGAAAAATAGGAACGTTCCCAAATTTGCACAAACAAGACCCACTGGATCATAAACAGCACAAGGGAAGGCCATGACAACTGGAAACAAAGCAAAGAAATATACCAGGCACAGAAAACAGCACTAATTATCATCAAGGTTTTTTTGTATCGTGTAACTTGCAAGAAATGCCCCAGAAGCTGACATTTAGTGTGTGCTCAGAGTACAACATGGAATTGACAGAAACCTCCTAAGAACCTCCAAAATATCATCAGTTACCAACCTGTTCTGGGAGAGCATGAGGCTTCAGACTGTACACAGGTATCAACAGATCAGCAAATCTTAAATGAAAGCAAAATTTATAAATATATAAAACATCTATATCCTGCTGAAATCGAATCCTAAGTACCTTCCTGGATGGGGGCCCAACCCCTTCCAGGGCCAAATAGAAAACAATGCTGAGATGTCCAGGCTGTTCTGCTAAATGTGAAAATAAGTGCTTTAGCCAGACTAAAACTGGGAAAAAGGCCATGGCAAAGATGTCTATATTCTCAATGTCTACTCAGCTAGCAGCCCTAGGCTGAGCTACACGGTTTAAACATTCAGGAACTCCAAGAACATGGAGTATAAAATCAGGTCCTGCAGTCTCTCCTCATAAGAGATGCTCCAAACCCCAAATCATCTTTATGGCCTCTGCTGGACCCTGTCCAGCAGCTCCTTATCTCTCCTATGCTCAGCAGCCCCGAGCTGGGCACAGTGCCCTGTGGAGGCTGACCTAGAACAGAGGCCAGGCAGAGTTACAGAATAAAGCAGGGATTTATTAGAAGGCCTCCATGGATCCACCTTGGGCGGCACAAGAGCCCAGCCAGGGCTATACACCCAAAAATGATCACAGAAAATAGGACTGGTCAGGGGGTCTCACAGTTTTGTAAGGTCTGCTCCATTTACATATTGGAGTTAATTCTCCAGTTATAGCTTTAGATTATGAAGCCCCATGCTGCTTGTTTTTCTCACTTCAGTCCACATTGTTTATGCTCTTGGGCCTGAGCTTTGGATCAGTTGTCCTTGGTCCCCAGATAGAGAAGGAATTGCTTTGTCTCCCTGCTCTGTGAAGAGACCTTACTAATATAAAGCCCAGACCTACACCCTAAAGCAACACAAAACCTGAAAACTATAAAATCTAACCCTGTGGCACCTGGCACAGCACTCCGGCTGCGTGTGTGTGGTGGAGCAGCGGGGTCGGACCCTGTGAAAAACGCCAACCCCTTGTTTTTAAAATTTTAAAAGTTTAATAGTAATAAAACGGTTATAAAAATAGTAATACAATTAGAGTAACAATAATTTGGACAATTTGAATTAGGACAATACGAGACAATAGAAACAAAGAGTTATGGACGTCCGGGTACCTTTTTCTGGGCAAAACAAGCCCAAAGAAGGATGTGCGTTAACAGAGGATTAACTCTTAAAAACAATAACCTGTTGCATATTCATACATCTCATACATGATGCATAAATTCCACTCAAACACAGGATTCTGTCTGGTCACTGTCAACTTCTTCCTCTGAATCCTGACGGCGTCGTCCTGCCCCAGTGAGGTGGGAAGAAGTTCATTTCTCCTGATAATGGAGCAATAAATTCTCTTTCTCTGAAAAGTTTAGGTATCCTGTGACTGCCATCTCACTGCGAGCCCTTTCTTTAGAAAAACAAGTATCCTACATAGCATAACTTCTAGTTTAACATTTTGTTATAACCTAAAACTATATTTAACACACTACATAAGAGAATCAAGACAGCATTACCTTCTAACACGACACATATAATATTTATTTGATTATTTGCGAAAAGCCATTTATAAAACACGCGTTTTTCCACAGCCCCGCCGTGCCGCTCTCCGGTCTCTCCCCTCAGGGCCGCTCGTCCCCGTGATTTCCTCCCGCCCGCGGCAGCCCCGCCCGCGCGGCCGCAGTTGCGGCGCGGGGCCGGCAGGAGGCGCTGCGGCGGCGGCGGGCGCGGCGGGGCGGCCATGGCGGCGGCGCGGCGAGTGCAGCTCCGGGGGCCGCTGCTGCTGCTGCTGCTGCTGCTGCTGCTCGGCGCGGCGGGGCCCGGCGCTCAGGCCGCACGGAGCCGCGGGGCCGACCGCCAGAACAGCCTGCGCCGCGCCGCCAGCGGCCTCTACCAGGGCGTCAGCGGCCTCTTCGGCGAGGACAACGTGCGGGCCCTGCAGAAGGTGAGGTGCCGCTCGCCGCCCCCCTCTCCCCTCCGGCTCCTTCGCCTCGGTGCTCCGGTGGTGAGCGGGCGGCTCTGAGGCCGCAGCCCCGCGTCCCCATCGCCCGGCTCGGTGCGGGACCGGCCGTGGCCTCGTCAGCGACCTCAGGAGCGCTGCTGTGGGGAGAAAACGGGAGGCCAAGGCTTGCAGGAAACCGGGGGGAAATAGCAGCTAAAGGCTTAAATAAAGGTGGTGTGAGGTGGGGAGGCGGCTGGGGCCGCTGGGTGAGGAGCCCTCGGCTGAAACCCGCTCTGGCTGCAGGGCAGAGCATCCTGTGCTCGTGGGGCCAGCGGAACTGGCAGGGAAGCAGGCGAGCATTCCTCTGTGCCTGCTGTCCTCAGGCTGTAATAAATTCTGTTGGATTGACCTCTGAGTACACCTGAGGCATTTGCGTGTGATGCTGGGGACATCTCTCAGTTGCTCGATAAAAGGAATTCTTCGGTTTGCTTTGCCAGTTGTTGGTAATAGTGTTTTCTCTAATCTTCAAAATGATAGTAAAGCCAATAAAGTGCATTTTTAAATCCTGCCAACATATGCATTTACATGCCAAAATACCTACAATAACGATAATTGCAACGCATAAATTCATGATTCACAGTTTTAAAAAAAATCAGATTTACAAATTTTCCCATGGGGACTACAAAATAATCTGCAATGCTTGCTTAATGAATTATAATTCTACTCATGACAAATAAGTCTCAAAGTGTTACTATAGGAATTGAGGATTTTTTTAATTTTCAATTTTATTTCTCAGTTTTTCTCAAGGTTGACAGAGAGGTTTGTGAATGGGGTGGATGTATTAATGGACACATTCTGGAGAATATGGACTGATTTGTTAGATGTTCTTGGAATTGATGGTAAGTGTGACACCTGCTCACCCTTGAACGGTCTCAGCCTGTATCAGTGCTTACAAGCAAATGGGAAAACAGTTACATTTTATCATGCTGCTTAAACATCCATCAGTGGTGTGTCTCTCTGCTTCACATGGCTTTGATTTTCCTAGTAGTATCTTCTAACAAGGAGGCTGAGCCCCACCATTCCATTTCTGTCTGTGTATCTACAGGATGTGTATAGAATGAATTACCGGGCACGGTTGGTTCCTTGGTGTCATCATTAAATGGATTCACACAGCCAGGAACAGTGCAGGGAAATCAATGAGGACTAGAGAAAGGAAAGATGCAGTTGAGAGCCTTTAGAATGTCGCTTTTACAAAGCAGGATCTGTAGCCCCAGTATGAGTTTTGACCTCAGGCTCTACAGTGGTTTGTCTTTAAAGAGCCTTTAGCACCTTTCCTGGATTGAATTCAGTTGAATCCTTGGAGCTGAGCTAGTGATTTGAAGAAGGTTCATCCTGAAATAGGTGAACCAGCTTTTACCCTTTACTTTAGAAAGCAATGCTGTGACCCCATTGCTGGGGGGGATGGACCCTTTGGAGCTGTGCTCCTGTTTTTGCCCCACTGCTGTGGGGGTTTGACCCTTTGGATTTGTGCCTGTTTTTGCCCCACTGCTGGGGGGGTTTGACCCTTTGGATTTGTGCCTGTTTTTGCCCCACTGCTGTGGGGGTTTGGCCCTTTGGAGCTGTGCTCTGTGTGTTTTTGCCCTTTGCACCTTCAGCCCACTCTCATTAACATCCTGTACATTTCCCTTTGTTTTTCAGCCTCCAACCTGACTCATTATTTCAGCCCAGCAGCCATTGCCAACAACCCGACCCGCGCCCTCCTGCTGATCGGTGCCATTTTACTGGCCTACTGGTTTTTATCTCTGTTCCTTGGATTCTTCTTCTATCTCCTGCACATGCTGTTTGGCCGCTTCTTCTGGATCGCCAGGGTGGCCCTGTTCACCCTGTCCTGTGTGTACATCCTGCAGAAGTACGAGGGGGACCCGGAGCACGCCGTGCTGCCCCTCTGCTTCGTCGTGGCCGTCTACTTCATGACGGGGCCCGTTGGGTTTTACTGGAGGAGAAACAGCAACAGCAGCCTGGAGGAGAAGATGGACCACCTGGACAGCCAGATCAGACTGCTGAACATCCGCCTCTCCAGGGTGATCGAGAACCTGGATAGGGGCAGTGAGCAATGAGCCAGCCCCCGCTGACCACTGAACACCAGCTCTGGAAAAATCCTAAGCACTGTCTCATCCGAAGTTACAAAGCAACAAAACATCACCTGGTAAAAAGTGTGCAAAGTTATAACTTTTCATCATGTCTAAGACTAATTTATCTAGGTTAAACACTCAGCCGTTAGACTTCTAGGAGAAAGAAAAAACATTTACGAAATTCAGCTGTATATTCAGAGTTTTATCCAGTACTAGAATTTTCTCAGTAGATAAACGCTTACTTTTACAAGCATTTAAAAACATCTTTTGTAAGGTTTTTATAAAAGCAAATTGAGTAGTCTTTCAGATATTGAAATTGAGTTAAACATATGCAAATTTGACACTTTAACAGTTAAAAAGAAAAAAAAAATCTCAAGCTACCAAGCACTTCCATTGAGAAGTAACTGCTGTGGGTCCATATTTTTTCTTCAGAGTTGTGAATGTTTTTGTGTTTTTGTTGGCTTATTTCATTGCCTTGAAGTTGCCTTTCATAGAGTATCAGATGAGGAATTTTCTGGTATCCAGGCCAAAAAATTCACACCATAGCTTTTAACAGGAGGTGGGGAATGAGGGAGGAGGAAGATCTGAAGTCCTTAAATGCCAGTCCAATGTGAGGAAGCACACGTGTGGCATTTTATCATTGCATTTCATCCCGAGAACTTTAATTTGTTAGTGTCTGGAAGGAAATCTGCTTTAATAAATTGGCACAGAAGGAAGATGTAGCGTGACAAATTGTAATTCATATTTGATCTGCACAATGAAGCATTTTCCAAGCTTAAGTGCACAGAGTAAAACATGGTTTTTAATCTCAGGACCCACGTACCTTCTCAGAAAAGGCAGCAGTTAAAACACGTGCAAATGTATTGTTGCTTAAAGCTTTCTCAGGACCAATCAGCGGCAATAAATTATCTTCAGGAAGATCTGGATTTTTTTCTAAAATTACAATAGTTTTATAGGAGCTTTTTGCTTGAAGTCTATGTCCTCATTAGGTTTTGGGAAAAGCGAGTCACCTTTAGGAGGAGGGTGTAGGAAACGGTTCTCGTTCGAAGCAGTGGAGCTTTGGAGCAATTTTATTTTGCAGGATTTCTGTGTTTCTTACTTGGTAGGGCATCACTGGCTGTGCTGGTTTACTGAAACAAAGGGAACCTCAGGGAAGGAAGCCTGGAATGTGGTTTCACCTGGAAACAGCAGCATGCAAGGACACAGATGTGAGGAGGGAGGGGAAGCACCTACCCCTAGTGATGAGCACAGTTCTGATAGCACCAGGGGTAGGATGGAGCACAGCTGGAGCATTCCATATTCCATAGGGTCCAAACGAACAGCTGCATCAAAAAACGCAACAAAACTTGGTCTGGGATGGGGCCTGGCTGCAAAGCAAGGGAACCAGGAGGAGGAGGAGGAGGTTCCCAGATGTGCCTGCCAGTGCCAGCTCCAGTGGGACAGGCTGAGCACAGCTTGTTCTTCCACTGGGCAAAGCTTCTGGATGTGATGCTTAACTGAATGTAACTGTGGGGCGAATTTATTTTTCTCTTTATGCTGAAGTTTTAATGTTCTTCTTGAAATGTGTGTGTTACTTGCCTAAACCTCTTTGGGTCTGTGTGTGGCATTTCCATGGGGGTTATTTTTATGAATCCATGTTAATGGCCTTTACTCCTGGTGATCACTTCGGTTCAACACGGTTGAAGTTCATATGCACTTGGCACGGTTGGAATGCATTTTAATTTTTTATGTCACCTGTAAATCCCCCTGTACCCCATTTATTAACAAGTACATGAGTTTAGAGTTGTTAAATAACTGGTTATCACAACTTAAAATCATTCCTGTGGTCAGATAGGGACTATGGCAGCAAATAGTCCATTTTGTCAAGCTGAAAATGTAAATGACAGTAAATTCCTTTTTTCAGCTCATTTTCCATAGTATTACAGAGTCTTCCCTGTAGACTCAGTTCTCCCTACTGTTGTGCACAGAGGACTGGGCTAAAATGCCAACCTGGAAATTAGGAATTGACTAGTAAAGCTTGTCAGGTCTTGATGTGTTTTGCCAAATGTGAGACCTGAGGACCAAAGTTTGCAAACCTTGCTCGTGTCAGTGGCTCCATTGCCTTCTTAGGACAATGTGCATGGGTCAGTTTGCATAGATTGTATTTTGTGTAATCCATATTTAACGTTAAAGTTAAAAATACTGAACATTTATATATTAAGAGTTGTCTATGATAAAGATTTCTTTGAAAGTATTATATGAAAGTTAATTTGGATTATAGTTTCTCCCTGTCTAATCATTTATCTTACTTTTGTAAAATCAGCCCTTCTATATATTAATACTCTTTATTTCGATCACCCTGCTGCTTGAAAAATGGTATTTTTATATTTACTTGCATCCCATGTATAGCAAAATGTTATGTGAAAAGCAGTATATATAAAATTGGGTATTTTTAATCAGTATTTTTCCCAGCACTCAGTTTTCACGTTAGTCAAATTCAGAAGTAATGATTTTTTTAAAGCACAATCTAATCTTCAATATATATATATATATACATATATAAATATATACTTTAAAAATGCTCTGTATTTTTAAACATGCACTGTAGTGAAAGCGCTTTTGGGGAACATGAATGTGGTATTGTATTTAATCTCTTTCAACTTTTGTAAATACCTTTTACAAGTATTTTCCATACTGGGCCATCTAGTTTATCCATGGAGGTTTTTGCTGTTTTTTAGAAACCCGTGCCAGTGGCTGCACTGCTTTTGTATCCCACAGAGCATCTCAGAGACAGGCAGGGCTCTGTGTCACCTGTGGGCAAACCCTGGCAAGTGACACCTGCAGGGGTGGCACTGGAGCAACCATTGACAGGTGACACCTGCAGGGGTGGCACTGGGGCAACCCTTGACAGGTGACACCTGCAGGGTGGCACTGGGGCAACCCTTGACAGGTGACACCTGTAGGGTGGCACTGGGGCAGCCCTTGACAGGTGACACCTGCAGGGTGGCACTGGGGCAACCCTTGACAGGTGACACCTGCAGGGGTGGCACTGGGGCAGCCCTTGACAGGTGACACCTGCAGGGGTGGCACTGGGGCAGCCCTTGACAGGTGACACCTGCAGGGGTGGCACTGGGGCAGCCCTTGACAGGTGACATCTGCTCAGGGCAAGGATGGCACGGGACCACCCTGGTGGCTTTGGCTTTTTGCCGTGACTTCACAGAGCTCTGCCACAGCCCTGCCCATGGTGCCCTGCTGGGAGCTGCTGCTGGGGCACAGGTGACACAGGGACAGCCCCAGCTGGCTGCTCCTGCAGGACAGGACCTGGACCTGCTCCTGCTCCTGGACCTTCCTGCGGCCACTGGAGAACCCAGCCCTGTGTGAGCAGCGGGCACAAGTGCCCAGGATGGGCTCTGGCTGCTGGGATTGGGAACTCCCTGGGGTTCCAGGGGCTTTCACCTGCCTGCTCTGGGACCCAGCCTTTGCAATCCTGCAGGGTTCTTCCTGTTCTGAAGGGTTTTCAGCTGCCTGCTCTGGCACCCAGCCTTTGCAATCCTGCAGGGTTCTTCCTGTTCTGAAGGGTTTTCAGCTGCCTGCTCTGGGACCCAGCCTTTGCAATCCTGCAGTTCTCTTCCCTCTCTGGAGGATTTTCACCTGCCTGCTCTGGGACTCAGCCTTTGCAATCCTGCAGTGCTTTTCCCATTCCTGAAGGCTTCACCTGCCTGCTCTGGGACCCTGCCCTTGGAATCCTGCAGTGCTCTTCCTGCTCTCGAGGGTTTTCATCTGCCTGCTTTAGGACCCAGCTTTTGGAATCCTGCAGTGCTCTTCCCTCACTGGAGGGTTTTCATCTGCCTGCTCTGGGACTCAGCCTTGGCAATCCTGCAGTGCTTTTCCCATTCCTGAAGGTTTTTACCTGCCTGTTTTAGGACCCAGCCTTTGCAATCCTGCAGTGCTCTTCCCGCTCAGGCAGGGCGGCTCCTCTGGACGCACACAGCTGTAGATACCCGATGTGTCCTGTGGGATGTGACGCTTTCCCAGTGGTTTTTGGGTGTCAGAGTGCAGTGTACAAACCTGGTGTGGCTCAGTGCTGTGCTTCTAGCGCGTCCTTCCCGTCGTGGTTTGCTTCTCAAGGCTCGTTGCATCGTCGGTGTGGAAATAGACCAGTATCAACCTTAGCTCTTCGGTGGTGTAGAAGTGTTTAAGTGTGGTTTGCCTCACATACTGATCCGTATTTGGCAGCTAATGGCGTTAAGTGACCATGAGTTCTTTTTGTCTGGGTTGGAAAATAAAAGGTTTTATTGTATCCGCATGTATTTTAAACTTTTTGGATAATTCCATCGACCTGTGATGACAGCACATGTAAAAACCGATCTTTTCCTTTTATTCAGAAGTTCTATTTGCTGTGGTAGCACTTGTTGTTGGCACTGATGGTAGTGATTTCACATCCTGTTTTGTGCATCAGGTTTCATGATTACGGTGTTTCAGTTTGTACAATTGTTTATGTGAAAACGATTTGGTCTGAAGAGATGCCGTGTGTTCACTTCTGATCCTAGACACATACGAGATCCTACTGGTAATACTGTTAGTAGTTACAACTGTACCAGACTTATTTTTTACAGAGCTTTACATGCCTTTATTTATTCCTTTATCGGACCATCCAAACCATGTACTCCATAGTTCAGTATTTGTAGACCAGTTTCACAAATCAACTTAAGGTATTGTGGCAAAGCTTCGAATAAATGTTTACTGAGACTTTGCACTGAGCTGCGAGTGCCTGCTGAGGCTCTGAGGGGTGGGGTGGGATGGGATGGGAAGGGAGGGGATCCATGGGAGAGGATGAGGTGGGGTGGAATGGGAGGGAAGGGATGGGATGGGATGGGATGGGATGGGATGGGATGGGATGGGATGGGGTGGGATGGGATGGGATGGGATGGGCTCGGGGTCCCAGTATGGGTTGGGGGGGTGGGTCTCGATCCCGTGGGGCCGCCCCGCGCATGATCCCGTCCGCTCCCGCCCATTCCCGCCCCTTTCCCGCCCATTCCCGCCATTCCCGCCCATTCCGCCATTCCCGCCTCTCGCGAGACCCTGTCTGTCCCGGAAGTGGCGGCGCCGCGGGCCGCACGTGGGCTCGTACCGGGCCGTACCGGGTTCTGTCAGGCCGGGCCCTGTCAGGCCGTGCCGTGTCCCCGCCATCGCCATGGGCCGAGCGCGCCGGCGGCACAACTGGAGGGCGCGGCAGGCGCAGGGTCCCGCGGCCCCGCCCGCCGCCGAGCCGGAGCTGCCGCTGGAGCTGCCGCTGGAGCTGGGAGGTGCGGCCGGGCCGGGCCGGGCTGGGCTCACTGGGGTTCCCACCCGCGCTGAAAGGGACCGGAGCTGCTGCCCTGCCTCTGCTGTGTTTTTATTACATTTTAATCGGAAGCGTTGTTGTTGTTTTAACCCCCCCGGGAGGCGGTGGGTTCCCGTCCCTGCGTGTGGCTCTCACCCCACCCTGGGGTCGGGTCCCAGGCTGGGCTCGGTGATCTCAGAGCTCTTTTCCAGCTGAATTCATTCCCTGGCTCCGTGATCTCGGATCAGCTCTGTTACAGCAGCGGCTGCCTCCAGGGAGCTCAGGAGTTCTGCTTGGGTCCCTCCCGAATCACTCAGTGGCTCCATTATTTATTAAAACAGCTACTAAACATATTTCCTATGTTAAACATTCGCTTTCTCAAACGTCAAAAAAAAATGGCATTACTTCAAAAAATTACGTTTATTATTCTATTCGATTATTCTATTTTTATTATTCTATTAATGCAGTTTTTTAGTATTAAAATCCACTGGTGCCCAGGTGAGGCAGGACGCTGGGGAGTCACCCCAGGGCACACTGTGTCCTGACCCTGGGGGATTGAGTAAAAAGGCAAAAATTGCATAATATTGTTACATAAATCTTGGAGAATCACCCTCAGGACTATAGAAAGCTCAGGTTTATTGAATGCCCAGTTTCGAGGTCTTTTGCCCTTGCTGATGTTGCAGGATTTTCTTTTGGCTGGGCATGAGGGTTGTGTTTGTTAGAAGCAGCTAAATCTGGCCTGGTGCTTGATAAGCCTGCTAAGCAGTGTGCTGAAAATAATCCACCTGGCACGAGTGAATAATGCAACCTTTCCTTCAGATGGAGCAACGCTGAAGGGAATTGACCAAAGCAATGCCCTGGTCCTGCCAGCAAAAAAAGCCAAGAAGAAAAAAGTCTCGTGTGTTGTGCAGCAGCAGAAGAAACCCCTGAGCAAGAAACAGAAGAAAAACCTGCAGAAGGTTTTGGAGCAGAAGGAGAAGAAAAAACAGGTATGTTGCTGTTTCTGGCAGCAGCAGCTTCTCAAATCTTAAATTCTTAAATCTAAATTCTCTTCTCTTAAAATGAGGGTTTGGTATTGGTGAGTGGGGCGGGTGGGTGATGATGAGGATGGTGAGGGGTGTGAGCTGTCAGGGGGTGTCTGAGGTGTGAAATCTCGTGGGTGAACTCTCAGGGGTGTGCAGGTGCTGGGGGCGATGCTGCAGCAGCAGCAGCCCCCCCTTTGCTGGGCACTGAGGGCAGCTCCAGGGAGGAAGGCACTCCCTGCCCTCTCAGGGGCTGCAGGGACCTTTGTGGGCCCAGGTTCTGTTTCAGGGGCTGCAGGAACACTTCCTTTGTGGGCCCAGGTTCTGTTCTGCCCAGGTGTCCCAGCGCTGTGATGCATCACTGGCAGTAAATGCTGGTTTTGCATTTTTAAAGCACTCTGTGAAATGGGTGCTGTGAGCACCTGCAAACCTCTCTGCACCCCAAGAGCTGTCAGTGCTTCTGAAACGCTTGTTGTGTATTTTCAGTGTGCAGGTAACAGCTTTCCTGTCTTTGTAAAACCTTTCCAGGCAGAATTCCTGGTCCTGTCAGTGCCTGGACAATGGCTCTCACAGAGGAGCTCTGGTTTTGGAGGCAGCTTCACCCTGTGGCTCACACCTCCTGCCATGCCATGTCCCAGGGCAGGGATTTGAGGCTCCCAATGCTCCAGGCCTCATTCCAGTGGTTCAGTTCCAATCTCTTTTCCTTGCTGCTGTTTCTAGGGTGCAGCTGAGCTGCTCACTGCTCTGATGTCAAGTCCCCATTTCTATTTTTGCTCTGGTACAGGGCTGAAATCTTCACCAGGGAGGACTGACCCTGGAGCAGCAGGAAGCTTTTCCAGCTGCACAGCAGGATTTGCCAGAGCACAGAGCACACCTTGGAATGCTCAAATCTTGCAATGAAATCCTTTCCTGGTCAAAGCAAGCACTGATTTTGGTTGTTTTCCCCAAACAGAGAGCTGAGCTGCTGAGCAAGCTGAACGAGGTCCAGGCTTCTGAGGCAGAAATGAAACTCCTGTACACAACTTCCAAACTGGGGACTGGGGGGCGCATGTTTCAGGCTAAAAGGTAAAGGGATTTTGGGGTGGAACCCTTGCAATTGATCACTCTGTTTGAACAGCAACATCCTGAGCTTTCCCTTGAGGTGTTTTATTTCTTGGTGCAAACAGGTTCTTCAGAATGGATGGTTAAATAATTTGCTATTTTTCTTTTTTATTTGCTATAATTTGCTATATTTATTTTTATTTTTATCTGATAATGGGATAGTTCTTTTCTTGGTCTTTCCTGCAGGATGAGGATGAGGAGGGTGACACAATCTGCAGGCTCTTAGCAGTTGTGCTAAACTGCAAAATTGGTGGATAAACACTTATTTTCTTGTGCTGGAAGACATCTACTGATGTTGACCATAGCTGCTAGATTTATCAAGAGCTGCATTCACAGATGAAACTACAAAGATGCCCTCAGAAGAAATGGATAAACCCCAGGATAGAAAGGGCTTAGATACAAATCCATCCATCAAAGCCAAGGCTTTACCTGGCAGAGTTGTTAAAACCTCCAGGAGTGGAGATCTATTTTTTGGGGAAGTCATGTCTGGTTTGAGGTGCCAGAACACAGTTCACAGGTGGATGTTTTGTTTCCAGGGTGACACAGGAGCCAAGGACTGATGTCCCTGAAAGGATCAGGAGCATCAGCGGTGCCAACAAGAGAAGGCACAGCTCAGGGTCAGAACCAGAGCCTGAGGAAGAGCCCAGCAGCTCTGAGGAGGAGGAGGAGGAGGAGGAGGAGGAAGAGCAGAAAGAAGAGCCTGAGAAGTCCTCAGGCAGTGCTGTGAATGCTGCTGAAGAGGCAGAGGCAGGAGTGGGCAGGGCAGGGGCTGAGCAGCCTCTGGCTGGTCCCAGAGCCCCAGAGCCCCAGGCAGCCCCCAGCAGGGCTCCCTGCAAGCCTGCAGTGTTCATCCCTGTGCACAGGACTCCTGAGATCCAGGTGAGGCTCTGGGAGCAGCACAGTGCTTCTAACAGGGGCTGGGGAGGATGGTGGGCTCCAGCAGCAGGAAAACTCAGCTTGTTTTAGGGTATTAGCATTTATCTTTAGTTTCACGTACAGAATCTGTTAACAGTCCTTTATTGTCCTTTGCTGGAGAGTCTTCTGAAGTCCCTTTCAGCTCTCTGCTGTTCTGTACCTTATGCTGGGTGGTTTTGTCCCATTTGTTGTGGGCAGGGCATTGTACAAGAGCAGGAAAAGCTCTGCACGAATCTCAGCAGACAAGGCAGTTGTGAAATGAGTTTTCCCTTGAAGTGCTGTATTAAGAAACTCAAGGGACTCTGAAGTTTCACAGATTACAGTGCAGGGCTTGCCCTCTGCTTGCTGGGAAGCTGCTCTAATGACTCTGGTTCTCAGCCATGCTCGTGTGGAATGGACTGGTGTAGAGATTTCTGAGTCATAGGCTTGCAGATTTTCTTTTGTGAGTTTTATGGTCTGAGGAAGGGAACAGGTTTCAATCCCGAGGAAAACAAAAAAGGAGTGAGAAACAATGCAACTAAAATGTGTGTTTTGCACTGTTTAGGAGGCAAGACTAAAGCTCCCCATCCTTGCTGAAGAACAAGTGGTCATGGAAGCCATTAATGACAATCCCATTGTGATCATATGTGGAGAGACAGGGAGTGGCAAAACCACTCAGGTGCCTCAGTTCCTCTATGAAGCTGGATATGCCAGGTAGGAGTTGGATTTTATATGCAGCAAAAGGAATTGCAGGGACAGCATTTTGGGAAAAACTTGTCTGGAATCTGGAATCCATTCATCTTCAGATCAGTACAGATACAACAGACGGGAATCCCAAAGCTCCCTGTCTGTGTGTTCATTCCAACTACAGCTAAGACTGAGGCTGTGTGACTGATGCCATTAATCTAGAGCCTTCAGTGAGAAATCCTGTTGTCCTTTTTGGGGCTGCTGCTCTGTTTAATGAAAACAATTCCTCCTTTTCCTGCCCTCACCCCTTTAGTTCTGGTGGCATCATCGGGATCACGGAGCCTCGGCGCGTGGCTGCCGTGTCCATGTCCCAGAGGGTGGCCAAGGAGATGAACCTGTCACACAGGTGAGCCTCAGAAAGCCTTGGGACCTCGCTGGGGGGTGGCACTGAGGTGCTCTGTGGGTGACAAGGACTCTGTGCTTGTTCCTGGGTGTTTCCCCACAGGGTGGTTTCCTATCAAATCCGCTATGAGGGGAACGTCACGGATGAAACACAGATCAAGTTCATGACAGATGGTGTGCTGCTCAAGGAGATTCAGAAGGTAACTTGCTGTCCTCAGGGTTACAAAAAAGGGAATGTTTTTTGTATAGCTGGGAAGGGAGGCCAATGTGGACTTGTTGCCAGTCTTTCAAATCAGAATCCCTCTCAGCACCAGGGATTTATTTCATCTCTACCCTTGATATTCCTGTCCAAGCCCCTAAACATTAGGTTATCTTGCTGGGGAAAATGGGAGTGAGAATAGGCTTGGGAACCAGGCTGCTTTGTGTAGGGTGAGTGCATTAAACTGAGTGAGAAATAGAGCTGGGGATGGGCTCAGTGCTTGTGGGGTGTCCTGGCTCACATATCCTTGCTGGGGCCTCCTGTGCTGAAATCCATCTCTCCCCTCAGGACTTTCTGCTTTCCAAGTACAAAGTGATCATCATTGATGAAGCCCACGAGAGGAGCATGTACACAGACATCCTGATAGGCCTCCTGTCCCGCATCGTGCCCCTCCGCCACAAGGTGCTGTGATCCCTCAGGGTTAATTCTGTTCTTCACATTCTGTGCTGCTTTGGTGTGTGAGTCTGGGCTTCACGTCAGGGGATGCTGAGCTCTGTGCACAGAGCAGGGAGACAAAACAATTCCTGCTCCAGCTGGGCACCAAGGACAAATGATCCAAATCTCAGGCCCAAGAGCACAAACACCGTGGGCTGGAGAGAGAAAAACAAGGATGGGACTGCATGGGCTAAAGATCATGAACTAGTAATTAATTATGAATGAGTTACGAATAATTGGACAATGAACTGCAAGATGCAAATGGGGCAGAACTGATCAAAGTGAGAGACCCCGTGACCAGTGGGGCATTTTGGGACCATTTTGGTTCATCTTGGGTGCAGCCCTGGCTGGGCTCTGGTGCTGCCCAAGGTGCATCCATTCAGGCCTTCTAATAAATCCCTGCTTTATTCTTTAACTCTGTCCAGTCTCTGCTCTGGGTCAGCCTCCACAGGGCATCAGGAGGGGCAGGGCTCCTGCTCTGGACATGGATGTGCAGGGGAGGGGATTTTCCACATGAAGAGGCTCTGTGATGTGGAATTCCAAGGAAATCTGACAGAAATAACCCTCAGTTAACACATTTCTCTTTCTGTATGGTTGAAGAGGCACAGAGCCCGCACCAAGGGGGAAATAGTACAGATCAGTACCAAGTGGTGACTTTTCAGGCCAAATCCAGTTCATCTGAGACTTGCAGTGTAGAGAATTGAATTCCAGCAGCCCGGGGGAAAGCAGGGGTTTGTTGCTGGTTGGGCACAGGGTGACAGATGTGTGTCCCTGCAGAAGGGGCTGCCCCTGAAGCTGATCATCATGTCTGCAACTCTGCGTGTGGAGGATTTCACTGCCAACACCAGGCTGTTCTCTGTTCAACCTCCTGTCATCCAGGTACTGTCCCCTCCCTCGGAGCCTCCCTGAAACCAGTGACAAAACAGGGGCACTCTAATCTTCCCAGTTGGTGCTGAAATCTTTCAGAGAACCAATTTAAAAACAGTCATTTTTTTTAGGCTATTGTTTCTTTTGGGACTTGGTGTTTTTCTTTCCACCTTTATCAGAAAACCGCCCTGGCAGAATCTGATTATCTTGAGAAACTCTTAAGTTATGGTTCAGGGGAACTAGAAAGCCTCAATCTGAGTTGATGGTGGGAAAGGGGGAAAAGCTTTGGTTTCTAGCATGGTTTTATGGTGGAGCAGACAACACCAGTGATTTCTGTGGGCTTGGTGTTTTGTAGGGTACCAAACCCTGGATGTGAACAGAAATACAGGGTGAGCTTTTCTGGCTGTCCCATGCAATGATTGTGTGGAGTTATGACAGCACACAAACCCTTCATTGTATAAATACCTTAATTTGGTGTTTGCTCTCCAGGTAGATGCAAGGCAGTTCCCTGTAACTGTTCATTTCAACAAGAAAACCCCCCTGGATGATTACAGTGGGGAGTGCTTCAGGAAGGTGTGCAAAATCCATCGGATGCTGCCTGCAGGTAGGAGAGCTTCACTGCTCAGAACCTCTCACATTGCTCATACTGAACATGACTAAAGTTTGTTGTTGTTGTTGTGTTTTTTCCTTTTCCTTATTTTTTTTTCTCTTGCAGGTGGCATTTTGGTGTTTTTAACAGGCCAGGCAGAAGTTCACTCTCTGTGTAGGAGATTAAGGAAAGCATTCCCGTACCAAAAAAACAACACTGCAGGTAATGCTGTAGAAACTGTTAAACTTCAAATTATCCTGCTGAGAAGTGAGCTTGTTTTGCATCTAAAAATGTGAAGTTTTGTTTTAAAACCACCAAAGACAAGGTTTGGGGAAAGTTGTGGGTGATTGTCATGACTGATGTTAAATTTTGTGCTGGTTTGAGTTTGGGAAAAAATCCTTTCCAGTTCCCCTCTGCCTTCAGTTTGCTTTTTCCACACTGTGCATCCCAGAAAGGTGGGAGTGTCCCCAGACTCCTCCACCTTTCCTGAGAGTGTCCCACTGCTGTTTTTCAGGAGGAGAGGATGACAAAGAAGACTCAGTGGAAGAAATCAGGAAATTCAAGAACTCGAGGAAGCGGAGGAGAGTCCTGGTAACGTGTGAGGGGTAGAGTTCCTCCAAGAGGCAGCGGGTGCCTCCCTGCAGGCAGCTCTGCTCTGTGGCTGTGCCTCTCACCAGCTCCTCCAGACCTGCCTGAAGCCCACAGGGGCCCCCTCAGTGCTGCTCTCACTGCTGCAGGGTCCTGCTGAAGCTCTGAATGTCATGGGCAGGAGATTGATTCAGGTTGAGCACTGACCACTAAAACTTGAATGGAAGGAGCTCCAGACTTGCTGGCTGCTCCTCATCTCACCATTTGTTACCCAAAATTTGGACTGGGTTTGACAGAGAGATGAAATTCTAAGACTGACCCATCTTGACAGAAACTTTTGAACGTTTGTTAGGCACATCTGGATTAGGAGGCCAGTTCTCTTCTTTCTAAGCATGTTACAATAAATGACAATATATAGAGGTGGAATGGGATTTGGCATTGTATGCTTTTGCAATGCCTCCAATTTAAAAAATGTCTAATTTGGAAATACTTTATTTTGCACCTGAGAAGGCCTAAGAAATGTGAGTCTCAGCTTTGCTTTTAAAGCAATGCAAGGTGCTGCTTGTGTCCCCCTGTTAATGTGCTGTTTTCATCTTCCCTCTCTTTCTCAGACACTCCCCAAAATTGATCTGAACAATTACTCTGTGGTGCCACCAGATGAAGGAGATGAGGACAGAGACTTTGACAGTGATGATGATGCTGCAGGCTCTGATCTTGACCTGGACTTAGGAGATGGAGACTCAGAAGAAGGTTTGGCACATGTGAAAGAAGGAATCCCTGTCCCCTGTGAAAGGAGTGACTTGAGTTGTTTGTCCTGTACTGAGCTGTGGCACCAGAGCAGCAGTGTCATGGCAAAGCTGTTCAGGTTTTCCAGTCCCAGTTACTGGTACCAGTTTGTACCAGTTGCTTTCCTGGTTTTGGTGCAATGGTGTTTGTTCAGATGTTGCTGGGACTGAGCAGTGTTGGTTTGTTTCCCCACAGATGAGAAATCTGACTCATCCCTGCCCCTGTATGTGCTCCCACTCTACTCCTTGCTGGCACCAGAGAAACAGGCAAAGGTAAAGTGATTTATTGTCACAGTGAGCTGGAGATCTTACAGAAAAAAGTGATCATTGTCTGAAATCACAGCTGAGATGAAATTCCCATCTTGGACTGTTCTGTCAGCTGGAATGGCCCAGTGGGCAGGTTGGGCTGGGGTGTCCCTGATGTGCCACTCCAGCAGGGTGGGAGAGGTGATCAGCCACAGCCCTGCAGGGTCTCTGAGTCCATCCTGGCCCTGGGCAGGTGGAGATGCTGCTGCCAGCAGGCAGCTTGAGCAGATTGCTGTGTTCCCTGCTGTCTCTGGGGGCAGCAGCATGTCTGAGCACCACTCAGTGCTGCTTTGTGCCCCCCCTGCAGCCCCTGGGGTCGTTTCTGAGGCTTAACCCAGCTGGACAAAGAGCTGGAGACAGGGGGTTAGGGCTCTGCTCTGACTCCTGCCTTCCCCTTGCAGTGCCATATACACTGCCATGCCTTTGCAGCCCATCCAAGACCACTGCCTGTCCCGTTCCTTGCCCCATTCCTTGCCCCATTCCTTGCCCCATTCCTTGCCCCATTCCTTGCCCCATTCCTTGCCCCATTCCTTGCCCCTTTCCTTGCCCCCTTTTTTTTCCCTGCCCCTTTTTTTTTCCCTTGCCCCATTTTTTTCCCTTGCCTCTTTTTTTTCCCTTGCCCCTTTTTTTTCCTTGCCCCCTTTTTTTCCTTGCCCCCTTTTTTTTCCTTGCCCCCTTTTCCTTGCCCCGTTCCTTGTCCTTTTTCCCTGTGCCTTTTCCCCGTCACTTTCCCTTTCCCCCTTTTCCCTGCCCCCTTTTCCCTTCCCCCTTTTCCCTTCCCCCTTTTCCTTTCCCCCTTTTCCCTGCCCTTTTTCCTTGCCCCCTTTTCCCTGCCCCCTTTTCCCTTCCCCCTTTTTCCCTTCCCCTTTTTCCCTTCCCCCTTTTCCCTTCCCCCTTTTCCTTTCCCCCTTTTCCTTTCCCCCTTTTCCTTTCCCCCTTTTCCCTTCCCCCTTTTCCTTTCCCCCTTTTCCTTGCCCCTTTTCCCTGCCCCCTTTTCCCTTCCCCCTTTTCCCTGCCCCCTTTTCCTTTCCCCCTTTTCCTTTCCCCCTTTTCCCTTCCCCCTTTTCCCTGCCCTTTTTCCCTGCCCCCTTTTCCCTGCCCCCTTTTCCCTGCCCCTTTGCTGCCCCTCCCCTGCTGGCACTGCCCTCCCATGCCCACCCCTCTCTCGCAGGTGTTCCGCCCTCCTCCTCCGGGCACCAGGCTCTGCGTGGTGGCCACCAACGTGGCAGAGACGTCCCTGACCATCCCTGGCATCAAGTACGTGGTGGACAGTGGCCGGGAGAAGCGGCGCTGCTACGACAGGATCACGGGGGTCTCGTCCTTCAGGGTGTCCTGGGTGTGCCAGGCCTCGGCCGAGCAGCGCGCCGGCCGCGCCGGCCGCACCGAGCCCGGCCACTGCTACAGGTCAGCCCTGCTGCCAGCACAGTGCCCTGCCTCAACAGCAGGGGTGTGCTGAGGGAGGCAGGAGCCTCCCCTGGAATGGAAAATGTAAACCCCTAACCCCCCCCCCCTTTTCCAAATTGTTACAGGTCTTTAATTTAGGGGCTCTCGTGTGGCGGTGTTTGAGGGCCCCAGGGTGAGGGAAGAGATGAGAATCTTGGCTCCGTGTTTCAGGAGGCTGATTTATTATTTTATGATATATATTATATTAGAATTATATATTAAAACTATACTAAAAGTCTCAGGGTCTCTGCTGCTCAGAGTGACCCGAGATGCATTAGAAAGTCTCTTTTCCCAGCCTGGCACTCAAAGGAGGAGTCAGAGCTCTTCATTTCTCAGTCTCAGGGTTGTTCATTGTTCCTTATCTGTAAAATTCTTTCTCCTGTCCAGCCGAGGTCCTCTCAGCAGGACACTCAGAAGCACTCTGCCTCCCTGGGGTGGTGTTATCTTTTTATACTAAAATCTACCTGTACAATATTTACAATTCCTTCCCAATACCTGTCACCTATGTTAGACACTGAGCTTCTACTCCAAACCAATCCAAAAGTGCCACCATCACAGCAGGAGATGGAGGCCAAGAAGAAGAAGGAGAAAGGCTGGACACACCCAGATTCCTCCATCTTGTCCCCTGAACCCCCATTCTAAAAACCCCCAAAATCAATTTTTTCACCCTGTGATAAATTCATTATCATTCTACTTAAACTTTCGTGGCTTGCAGATCTTCATGTAAAGGTTGGTAATTGTTTTTTGCAAGGGCTGAATCAAAGGCACAGGGGTCTTGTGCTCTATGCCAAGATCTCTGAGCCCTCTGGGCAGGGGCTTGAGCCCTCCAGGGCAGCCAGAGGAATTTCCTGGGTTCTGACATAAAAGAATAGAAGAAAAGGTTTCATTAGAAGGCTTGCAAGGAATAGAAAGGAATGATAACAAAATCTTGTGACTGACCAGAGAGTCTGAGACAGCTGGGCTGTGATTGGCCATTAATTAGAAACAACCACATGAGACCAATCCCAGATGCACCTGTTGCATTCCACAGCAGCAGATAACCATTGGTGACATTTTCGTTTCTGAGGCCTCTCAGCTTCTCAGGAGAAAAGATCCTAACAAAAGGTTTTTTCATAAAATATGTCTTTGAAACTCTCAGGCAAAAAAATACGGGAGCAGGGAATAACAGTTCTTCAATAGGGAAAAAAATAAAAAAGATAAACAATGCAGTGAATTAAAACAACACTGACAGAGTCAGAACACAGCCTGTGGGTCAGGGTGTTGGTAGCAGTCTAATTGGAGATGTGGCTGCAGCCCTCCTGCATTTCTCTTGCTGAAAACTCTTATTTTCATGGTCAGGTGAGATTTCACCAGGGCCAGGTGGATTTAACTCTGAGCCAAGTTAACTTGTGAATAAGGCAAATGCCCCAACCTGTAAATAATGATATGATGTAAATACTATCCACAGCTGCCTTTTTCTTTTTTTAATCCTTTGCTAGTTTTTCCTGCATATCTTTTGAGTTAAAATTTAAGTATCTAATAATACTTCTGGTCCACCAGGTTATACTCTTCAGCAGTTTTCATGGACTTTGAGAAATTTTCTGCACCAGAAATAACGAAGCGACCAGTGGAAGACTTGATTCTGCAAATGAAGGCATTAAATATAGAAAAGGTGAGTTAGAAAGGGCTTTGTACCACAGCACCCATTAAAGTGGTTGCCCTTAGGAGCCAGAAACAAACAGAAATGTATTTTATGGTCATTGCTTGAAGCTGTGCCTTGTGGCAGAAATTCAGATCCTCAGAGTCCGTTTTGGTTCTGCACGTTGCAGAAACTGCTCTGAATTCCACTAGGCCTTAACAGACATGTTTGTTAGAGCTGTAAATGCTTTCTTATATTCTTAGAGGTTAAAAAAACCCTGTCTAAACAGGGTCTGTGTTCTGGAGATACTGGAGCACTTTCAGAGAGCACAACATTTAAATTCAGACCTTCAGCAGCCTGCCCTGGGCGGTGCCTGCAGTCAGTGGGTGCTGGAGGTGATTCTGCTGTTCCTGTTTCCTCCTGTTCTTGTTCCAAGCATTTCCTGCCATTCTGTGTCCTTTCCTTTCCCTCCTGGCAAACATCCTGAGTGTTTTTCTTTGTCCCACGTAACCAGAGGGGAGGATTTCACTCCCTTGCAGGGCTCCTTGCTGTGCTCAGACTGTTTCCCAGTGGGTGCTGTCAGTGTGGACTGAGGGGCTGTGCTCTTGTTTCCCTAGGTCATCAACTTCCCATTCCCAACCCCTCCTCCCACGGAAGCTCTGGCAGCAGCTGAGGAGCTGCTGATAGCCCTGGGTGCCCTGAAGGAGCCCCCCATGACAGGAAGGTAATGCCTGTGATGTCCTGCACTCTGGGCTCTGCTCTGCTCTCATCCCACACCCAGGGATGTCCTTTGGCTCACAAACTGCCACCAGCTCAGTCTCTGGTGCCCTCTGTTTGTGTGGGCAGGGAAACACCTGCTGGGAGCCCCAGCAGGGCTGCTGGGAGCTGTGGGAGGAAGAGGAACCTTCCCCCGACCTTGGGGACCAGCACACAACAAAACCTGAGAAAACACCTCAAATTAATTGGGTTATTAATTACAGAACGGGGAGCACTAACCTGTTCTTAATCAAAGTTACCTCGTGACATGAGCTCTCTTTTCCCTGGCCCAGGCTGAAGCAGCAGCTGGCAGCAAAGCTGAGCTGCCCCATCAGTCCCCTGGGCAGGGTGATGGCCACTTTCCCCGTGGCTCCCCGCTATGCCAAGATGCTGGCCCTGAGCAGGCAGCACCAGTGCCTGCCCTACACCATCACCATCGTGTCTGCCATGACTGTCAGGGAGCTCTTTGAGGAGCTGGACAGGTGAGTGGCTGAGCCTGCCTGTGAACCAGTGTCACCCTGTGTCCCTGTGTCACCCTGTGTCCCAGTGTCACCCTGTGTCCCTGTCACCCTGTGTCCCTGTGTCACAGCTGTGTCCCTGTCACCCTGTGTCCCTGTGTCACAGCTGTGTCCCTGTGTCACCCTGTGTCCCTGTCACCCCGTGTCCCTGTCACCCTGTGCCCTGCAGGCACAGCTCTCACAGCTGCTGCTCTGTGTTCCTTGCAGGCCAGCAGGCAGTGAGGAGGAAGCAGCCCAGCTGAAGAGGAGGAGAGCCAGGTTCTTGCAGATGCAGAAGATCTGGGCTGGGCAGGGGCCCATGCAGAAGCTGGGGGACCTCATGGTGATGTTAGGTAAGTATCTGTGAGTATCCTTTCTGTATTCTTTAGTATATTTTAGTGTAGTAGTCTTTAATATCAGATAGTATCTTAAAATAATAAATTAGCCTTCTGAGAGCATGGAGTCAGATTCATCATTCCTTCCAGCCTTCTGTAAGTATCCTTTCTGTATTCTTTAGTATAGTTTAGATAATATAATGTAATATAATATAATATAATATAATATAATATAATATAATATAATATAATATAATATAATATAATATAATATAATATATAATTCTTTAATATATATTACCTTAAAGTAATAAATTAGCCTTCTGAGAACATGAAGTCATCATTCCTCCCTTTGTCTGGACACCCCACAAATACAATAGCAACCCTGAAATGACTCATAGCCTGGGACAGTGCTGTCCCTCTGCCTGTGGGTTTCATGAGGAGCTGACACTGACCCCCTGTGTCCCCCCAGGAGCAGTGGGGGCCTGTGAGTACTCTGGCTGCACCCAGGAGTTCTGTGAGCAGAACGGGCTGAGGCACAAGGCCATGCTGGAGATCCGGCGCCTGCGAGGGCAGCTCACCACTGCAGGTGAGGGGCTGGGGGGAAATGCTGTGCTGGGTCTCTTCTGGGGGCTGGCACAGCCACAGGGAGCTGATTCCTGTCCTGCTGCACCCCTTCTCCCCTGGCTTTGCCCGCAGTGAACTCGGTCTGCAGGGATGCTGGGCTCTACGTGGACCCCAAGATGGAGCCCCCAACAGAAGCTCAGGTCACCTACCTGAGGCAGATCGTGCTGGCAGGGCTGGGGGATCACCTGGCCAGAAGGGTTCAGGCAGAGGAGCTGCTGGATGACAAGTGGAAAAATGCCTACAAGGTGAGCAGCTTGCCTGGCCTCGGTTCCTCCTCCCTGTGTGGCAGAAACCCAAGCCAAGCCAAGCCCAGGTGTCTGGCTGGGTGCAGCTCTGAGATCTGCAGCTCCTCTCTGTGGAACTGGAGTTTGCAGTGTTGCCATTTCCTGGCGTTCACGTAGGAAATGTTATAAAAGAGCTGAGAAGTACCATGAGTTCATCCTGTGTACCATGAGACATCTTGCTTGGTGTCTGCAGAGAAGGTGAAGCACAAAATGATGGGGTTATTAAAAACCTCCATCACTTCAAGAAATCTTACAGATGTACACCTGAGAGAGGCTGAAATGGGGTGCAGTGAGGACATTGGATTGTTAGTAACTTACTGTGCTTCAATCTCTGTGCCTCTTTCAGACTGCACTCCTGGAGGACCCAGTGTTCATCCACCCCAGCTCAGTCCTCTTCAAAGAGCTGCCAGAGTTTGTGGTGTACCAGGAGATTGTGGAGACCACCAAGCTGTACATGAAAGGTGAGTGCTGTGTGCTGAGCAGCTCACACTGCCTTGGCAGAGTGTTTTCCTCTGTGCTGTGCTTTCGGTGTGACTCCTGGGATTTGGATCCTTAAGGCTTCCTTCATCTGGATCAGGAGATAAATCGGCCTTTTTTTAAATTTATCTGGCAGAATTGGCTGGAGCAAAGCTCAGCTTCTGAAATACCTGCTTTGCCCCAGCCCTGCCAACCACAGCTGCCTGCTGCTGATCTCTGAACAGGTTTTTTACAGCGTAAAAAGTTTGAAAATAATTGAGGACAAGTAAATCTGTGGAGATGAGACCCTGACCATGCCCTGCACCCCTGGGGCTGCCAGTGAGCTGTGGCCCTTGGCAGCAAACCTGCATGCAGGTGTGTTTTCCCTCCTCAGGTGTGTCTGCAGTGGAGCCTGAGTGGATCCCTGCCCTGCTGCCACCCTACTGCCACTTTGGGAAGCCTCTGGAGAATCCCCCTCCCTCCTACTGCCCTGGCACAGGCCGGGTGCGCTGCCACAGACCCAGTGTCTTCTGTAAGTGTCCCCCAGGAGCTCCTGCCTCTCCCAGGAAGGCCCAAAGAGGGGCTTTGGGCACCTCCACGGGGTTTGTAGCATTCAAATATTGGATTTCCCACTGAGATGGGCACCTCACGGGGTTTGCACCATTCAAATATTGGATTTCCCACCGAGATGGGCACCTCCACGGAGTTTGCACCATTCAAATATTGGATTTCTCACTGAGATGGGCACCTCCACGGGGTTTGCACCATTCACATATTGGATTTCCCACCGAGATGGGCACCTTCATGGGGTTTGCACCATTCAAATATTGGATTTCCCACTGAGATGGGCACCTCCACGGGGTTTGCACCATTCAAATATTGGATTTCCCACTGAGATGGGCACCTCCACGAGGTTTGCACCATTCAAATATTGGATTTCCCACTGAGATGGGCACCTCCACGGGGTTTGCAGCATTCAAATATTGGCATATCTCACTGAGATGGGCACTGGGAAGGCTGGCAGTGCCCTCCCCACTTGTCGTGGCCCCTGTGCTGTCCCCCTGCCTGGCAAGGTGCCCTCCTGGGGGAGCAGGGAGGGGACCTGGGGTGTTTTGTGTTGTTTGCAGACCGGGTGGGCTGGCAGCTCCCTGCTGTGGAAGTTGATTATCCCCCAGGAATCGATCGCTACAAACACTTTGCCAGGTTCCTGCTGGAAGGGAAGGTGAGTGTGCTCCAGCCACACCATTTTCCTCGTGTTACCATTAATTTTTTAGCCCAGTTTTTGGAGGAGATGAACCTTATGGCTTCATTCTTTTGTGCCTCCCCGTTGCTCATCACTTGCTGGTGGATGGAAGAGTTTGTTGTGGTTGATGAGGTGGGGAAGGGATCTTTAAAACACAAAAAAAAAAAGCAGGAAAAATCAGTATTTCAGTGAAAGACACCCCCAAATTTAAGTCCTGGTTTTGCAAAGTAAAAAAAGCCAATAGCCCATGTCTTTGTCCAGCCTGGGACAGAAGAATTGTCCAGCAAGTCAGGACAAGATTATGGACACAGGGATGGGAGGAGATGGTGATGGAGAATATGACATGGAAACCTGTAGTAGCACAAGTTCATTGATGGTTGTTATCATATCACAATTAATTTACTTTATTCATTATCTAATTGTTGTAACCAATCTTCCAGGTCATTAAAAAGCTGAGTTCTTACAGCCAGTGCCTGCTGTCCAGTCCCCTCATTATGCTGAAGACGTGGTCCAAGTAAGTGGTTAAAAACAAACCTCAGGTCCTTGTCTCCACCAAACACTTTTCAATGCCTTTCTAAATTTTAAAAAATGCAATGCTGAGAAGGGTGGTGGAGATTGTGATCTTGGCAGAATGGGTTTCCTCACCAGGAAAAGCTGTGTCCCAGGAGAGCTGGTGGTGGTGAGGGCCGTGCAGGACACGCAGCCTGCTGGGCTAATGAACATTGGTTTATTGCTCCATTTCTCTGATTCAGACTTCAGCCCAGGACAGAAGCCCTCCTGCAGGCTCTGGTTAAAGAAAACTGTGATAATCGTGATGCTTTGGTGGCTGCATGGAAGAAAAATCCTAAATGTGAGTGTTCTGCTTGCCTAATTATCAGTCATGTCAGTGGGGTACCTTGAGCACTATTGAATTATAATTTCAAAAAATGGACTATTTCACTTGTTAAGCTCCAGATATTTCCTATTTTCTTACCAGAAGCAGTAGTACCCTGTGCTTGATTCTTGTGAAAAATGACAGAAACCACTTCAGAAAGCAACATTTATTTGTATTTTAAGATTATTTTTTTTTCTGTAGTTGTAACCACAGTTAAAATGTACAGACTATGGTAGTACTGTCCGTGGATATATTGAGGTTTTTTCTTCCTGGTAAAATGGATTTTCTTCAATATTGGGGTGCCAGATGATAGGAATTCTTCCCAGCAGCAGCAGCAGATTCCTGTGCTCACACAGATTCCTGTGGATGCTGCCACCTGTGCCTGCCCAGCAGTGGGTGCTGGTCCTGGCTCCAGTGGATCTGGTGCTCCCTCAGGGGATTTTTCCAGCCCAACTCAGCGTCTGCTCCTCTCCCCCTGCAGATCTGCTCTCAGCCTATTGCCAGTGGGTGCCCGAGGCCCTGCACCAGGAGCTCGCCCTGAAGTGGCCACCAGTGGCCCTGTGACCCTTGATGCTGATGGACTCCTTTGCTCCAGGGTGTTTTGAGAGCTCTTCAAGGGTCTCCTTGGAAATCTGAAACAGATGGACTCACCAACTGTAGGAATACCTTTTTGTAAGCTTTCCCAGAAGCCCTGCCAGCTGTTGGGCTGGTTTTTCATAATATTAATGTTTGGATAATTTTATCCATTGTATTTCGTGGAGATTTTTCTTTTTTTTAACCTGAAGTTTGCCTTTGGACTATATTAGTCGTATGAACTGTAATAAATATGTAAAATTCTTGGTCTGGATGGGAGAAATGTTTGCTGTGTGGGATGCTGCAGTGAGCAGAATATCAGAGCTGTGCAGGCGCCTCTTCACAGGTGTGAGACAGAGCCTGGGCAGCAGCTCAGGAGACAGGAAGCACAAAAATGAGGAAACTCTTGGGTTGGGATAGGAATGGTTTAATTAGTGAAGGGAAGATTGAGTTTACCTTCCCCTTCACCTGAATCTTTTGGGTCTTGGTAAACCCAGTGCTCACTGTGCTGCTTGTGGGCTGCTGCTTGTGACACTGCTGCAGGAGAAAGTGTGGACAGGGACCCTCCTGCCCCTGTGTTCTGAAGGGAACTGGTACAAGAAACTGGCTGGATGTGTGTCCATAATTCCAACGTGCTTCAGGGGAGAGGCCAGAGCACAAGCATTAAAAACATCTAAAGCTGAAGAAACAGCAACTTTAGATCTGCAGCCACAAGGAAAGCAGCCCATTGGTGTGTTTTCAGTCAAACACTGGGTTTTGGGGTTTTTTCAGCACCACTGGGTTTGGGATGTCCCCAGGCAGGAGGGTGCTGGGGGCTCCTGACAGGGCACGTTTTTTTAGCAGGAATTGCAGCACAAGTCTGCACACTCTGCTGCGGGGAGGGAAGAAAATCAACAGTTATGGAGTCTATTGGGAAATTTCGGCTTTTGGAAATGGGGCAGAAAAAAGCAAAAACCACCGGCCTTGCCGGGCAGGGGCAAAAATTGGAGATGCCGGGGATTGAACCCGGGGCCTCATACATGCAAAGCATGCGCTCTACCACTGAGCTACATCCCCTCAGTGAGAGCCATCATGCTCGTTCTGTATACAGCGATAGCGAGAGCCGCAGGCCGGGCCTGGCGGTGACACCGCGGTGACAGTGCTGTCACCCCGCGTCCCCTGAGCCCCGCGCTGCGCTCCGGCCGCGGGAACGGAACGGAACAGTGGCAGCTCCGCCTGAGGCGCGATTGTACCTTTATAGAGAGAACTCAAAAGCCACTGTTTATAGCCGTCCTCGTTAGTATAGTGGTGAGTATCCCCGCCTGTCACGCGGGAGACCGGGGTTCGATTCCCCGACGGGGAGGCACGCTAACTTTTGTCCCCGGATGCCATTTTTTGTGGGTGGTACCGCGACGGGGTTTGTTTGTGACGCTGCCGTGGAACCCCTGCCGGAGGGGCCGGACAAAGCCGGCAGAGCCGCGTTTTGTGCCAGGGGAGGGTAGCGGAGTGCCCCGGGGTGCGTGCGGAACACCCCGCCGCTGCCGGTGCCTGGGGGCTCCCCGGGATCCTCGGAGTGGAAATGCCAGTGGGAAGGTGCGAATCCCCGGACAGCCCCGGTACCGGGCGGCGGGACCCGTGGGGGGCGCGGGGCGGAGTCGTATCCACGGCCAGCGAGGGCGCTCTTGCCCGCCGAAATAGCTCAGTTGGGAGAGCGTTAGACTGAAGATCTAAAGGTCCCTGGTTCGATCCCGGGTTTCGGCAGAACCTTTTGGGTTTTATTGGTTTGTTTGTTTGTTTTTTCTTCTTATCATCAAAACGGTTCCTTTTGCTGCCGAGTGGAGGTAGCAGGGGATGCTGTCTCTGTGGCGGGCGGCTCAGCCGGTGCCATCGTAGGCGCTCCCACATGCGGGATTTTTGTGTCAGGGGCCGGTTCCCGAAGGACGGTGGCAATGGAGTGTGTCCTGCAGCCGCCACTCGAGTATGACATGCTCTGCGGGGAGAACGATACTCGCCGTCCTCGTTAGTATAGTGGTGAGTATCCCCGCCTGTCACGCGGGAGACCGGGGTTCGATTCCCCGACGGGGAGGTAAACAATAATTTTCTTCCTTTAAATTTTTTTTTTTCCCTCACGGATTTCTCTGATTTTCGGCGGAGCAAAACCATTCGGTTTTCTGTGTGCGAACCAGCATGTTCCTGTCTTTTTGAGGGTTCCGTGAGGATGGCACCAGGCTCTGTACACCGCAGCGCTGCCGGGGCTCGGTGGTGCCGCGCCTCGCACCGGGGCCGGCTTAGCACAGACGTGACCAGCGGGCAGGGAAGACAGTTCAAGCAGGGGGATGTAGCTCAGCGGTAGAGCGCATGCTTTGCATGTATGAGGTCCCGGGTTCAATCCCCGGCATCTCCACGTGGTTATTGCTCTTTTTTCCGTTTTTTGCTGATCTTTTATCCAGTCAAAGTCACTGCGTCCCGCTAAGAAGCAGCAAACTAACAATGCGGCCGAAATGGCCCCACAGTGGCACTTCCCAGCGGCATAAAATGATGTTTTTTGGCTTTTTTTTCCCACTTGGTTCTCCTCAGGCCTGTGCGAACACACACAGCTTTGTGTCTCACTGGTGTCCCATTTGTGCATTAATGCACACAGGAGGACAAAAAGAAGCACAAATCATTAAACGCCAAAATGCAGGGGGACAGTGGCCACTCGTGCTAGGCTGACACTGCCACACTCCAGAGCCTGGCAGAGGTGCAGCCCTGCAGCCACACTCAGCTCAGGGGCTCTGCTCCACATTCCCAGAGCCAGAGGGGAAGGACAGAGGCCAGGACACCACATCTGGCTGCACTCCTGAGCACTCAGGAGCTTCTCCTGGCTCTGCAGTGCCCAGTCCCTCTGCTGTCCTGTCAGCCCTGAGCTCTCAGGGAAACAACCGCCCTGCTTCGAACTCCTTGGGCTCATGGGGAAACTCTGTGAGGCTGGTAAAGCTGGGAACCATAGCACAGCTGAGAGGTTTGGTCCAGAGAGACCAAAGCCCATGCAGAGCCTGCTTGAGACAGCTTTGATGGACACAGCTCAGTGGCAGCTGCTCCCTCTCACTGCCTGGTTACCAACAGCAGCAGGAGCTGCCCGCTGACAAATACAAAGTGACATTTCCTGCCATAGTGGCTGGAAAGCTCCTTGTGCTGTTTATTTACTCATCTTTCTTCCAGTTGTTATTTTGAGCCAGTGTTTGGCTACAGCGCTGCTAAGTGTGAAGATCCCAGTTGTAAATTACTCCCTGGCAGCTACACTTCTGGAATGTGCCCTGCATGTGAATGTAAGAGACAGTTTGTAGTAAGAGGCATGCAGTAATAGACTTTTTGCCACAAAACACTTTCCCATGTGCCTTTTTGATGATTTTCTGACCAGTCCTAAGGACTCGCCTTGTAACTAAAAGAACAAGCTTAACATTATTAAGCTTAACATTATTATTCATTTTCCGCTGAGGAAAGACCTAAACCTGGAAGGATTCTCCAATTTTTGATGTTTGTACATTCTCAATGCACAGCATCAGCCACGGACCACTGAGAAGTAACCAAAAGACTTCTGTGTTTGTTTTTTTTTCCATCTAAATGACCGAGTGTTTGAGATTATTATCATACTACAGCTGTGGTGAGCGTTAATACAAACACAAAGCAGCAGAGGCCAAAGAGCTCCCCAGAGCATTCCCCTCCATGTGTCAAGCAGACACAGACACTTTTCCTCAAACCACAAAGCTTTTGCTGGACCTCTGCCCCTTTCCTGCTGGTAAGCAGCCCTGGGTGTTATCAGTGTCCCTCCCATTTTCCTTGAGCGCTGCCAAATGAAGGATTTTGTGGGCAAATCGAGCCGAATGGCACTGCCTGAATCTTGCAGACAAAGCTCCATTCTGTTCCCAGCTGTTGTTTGGAGTTGCTGTGCAGTTTGGGTTCTCTCACACAGAAATAACACTCGAGGCGTCCCTCGGGATAAAGGGAACTTCTTCCCTCAGGAAATCCCTCATGGTGTGGCCATGGGCAGAGCCGGCCCTCACCTTGCCCTAGGGGTAGAAGCCAAGGAGGTGTTTATCAACCAGGGGCACTATTGCAGGGTTTAAACCCCTGAATATAATGAAACTTTTTATGTTTTATATAAATAATACTCGAGGCGTCCATCGGCATAAAGCCACGAACTCCTTCCCTCAGGGACCCCCTCACGGTGTGGCCGCCGGCAGAGCCGACCCTCACCTTGCCCTAGGGGCAGAAGCCCAGGAGGTGTTTATCAACCAGGGGCGCAATTGCAGGGTTTAATCCCCTGAAGATAATGAAACTTTTTATGTTTTCTACTTTTAACGTGCGGCTGTGTCTCCCAATTGGGGTCACTGAGATGGCCCAGCCGTGGCCCCGCTCCGGCGGCTCCAGGCCGGGTTTTCCCGCCGCTCCCCGTCCCGCGCGCGGCAGCCTCAGAGCACCCGCGCGAGGCGCCGATCCCTCCGCGCCGCTCAGCCACGCTGCCCCCTCACCCAACGCAGGAGAGCGGAGGCGCGCAGCGCGAGGAAAATAGTGCGCAGCGGAGTGATCCGAAGGCGGGGGCGGGGCGCCGGGGGCCATATAACCACCTAGCGGAGGGATGCGTGGCGCAGTTGGCGCTGGGTGAGGTTTGTGCTGTCGGCTTGGCCGAGCGGCGCCGCGGTGAGAACTGGGCGGGGGAGGGCCTAGATACGGGCTGGGCGTCCGGGCGGAATGGAGGGGTGTGTGCGCTGAGGAACTGCGGCTGGGGGCGATGGCGGACAGTGATGGCGGGGGGAGGGCTGGGACGTTGCCTTCCCCTTTAACGGCAGCACCGCGAGGCGGTGGCGGGCGAGGGCTGGGCCGAGCGGCCAGGGGCAAAATGGCGGCCGCGCAGGCGCAGCGGTGCTGCAAGATGGTGGCGAGCGCGCGCCCCGGGCGGGAAGGGCAAGTGGGTGGAGACCCCGCCCCTCTATGGTTGTGGGCGGGGCTTGTGCTGTGACAACGGACGGGGCGTAGCCCCGGATGCGGGGAGCAGTTCCTAAAGCACGGCGGGTTTTCCCTTTGCTAGGGAAAAATGCAGATCTTCGTCAAGACCCTGACTGGCAAGACCATCACCCTTGAGGTCGAGCCCAGTGACACCATTGAGAATGTCAAAGCTAAGATCCAAGACAAGGAAGGCATTCCCCCTGACCAGCAGAGGCTGATCTTTGCTGGCAAGCAGCTGGAAGATGGCCGTACCCTGTCCGACTACAACATCCAGAAAGAATCCACTCTGCACCTGGTGCTGCGCCTGCGGGGTGGCATGCAGATCTTCGTCAAGACCCTGACTGGCAAGACCATCACCCTTGAGGTTGAGCCCAGTGACACCATTGAGAATGTCAAAGCCAAGATCCAGACAAGGAAGGCATCCCTCCTGACCAGCAGAGGCTGATCTTCGCTGGCAAGCAGCTGGAAGATGGCCGTACCCTTGTCCGACTACAACATCCAGAAAGAATCCACTCTGCACCTGGTGCTGCGCCTCAGAGGGGGCATGCAGATCTTCGTCAAGACCCTGACTGGCAAGACCATCACCCTTGAGGTCGAGCCCAGTGACACCATTGAGAATGTCAAAGCCAAGATCCAGGACAAGGAAGGCATCCCTCCTGACCAGCAGAGGCTGATCTTTGCTGGCAAGCAGCTGGAAGATGGCCGCACCTTGTCCGACTACAACATCCAGAAGGAGTCAACTCTGCACCTTGTCCTGCGCCTGCGCGGTGGTAACTGAACCAGCAGCTGTTGCTTCCAAATAAAGGTTCCCTGCACTTGTTCATTCCAATAAAGCTGTTGCATCTGTAAAAGTCTGTGTCCCATGTTACACGAGCAGCCGTTCGTGACATTGCCCAACCCCAGGTTTCTAATAAACAATAATTACGTAGCTTTCCACAGACAAAGGAGTTGCAAAACTGCCTTATGCAAGCAAGGCTTCCACATTCCTGGTGGTTGTAACTAATTCCTCAGCTGGGCTTTTCCTGGGGTTGTATAAGTGCTCTGATACCTGGCTGCAGCTCAGTGCCCGCCGCAGATGTTGTGCAGCTGTGGTGTTGTGTAAGCAGGGATGTGCAACGGGGAGCTGTGGATGCTCCCCAGTCCAAGGGCTTTGAGATAGCTCTTGGTTGCCCAGCAACTGCCCTTATTTTGGGATTAGTGGAGGAACATCAAAAGGGTGATCCTGCAGCTCGGTCACAGGATGGGGTAACAGGATGGTCCTGCAGCCCTTGGGCTTGGGAAGTGTAGATCTCATCAGTTATGGGGTGGACTTGTTTTTTTGTCAAGCTTAATGGCATTAAGCAAGCAGTAGTTTCAGATGTACTTACTGGAAACATGAATGTGCTTCATTCCAGCTGTGTCCCAAATGGAAATGCTGCTGAGCTGAGCTGTCACAGAGCAGTTCCTCTGTGCTGCAGAAGCCCTGGCAAAAGGGAAGTTGCTTCTGCAGTATTCGTGGGGGTTGCAGGCAGGGCTGATGAGCAGTTAACCGTGGCTGTGCTGGGTGTGTGGAGAGGAAAAGGGAGAGTGATACAGAAATGCTCTTTCCAGGAGTGGGGACATGGACTCAGTCCCTGTGGAAGGGGATGTGGTGGGAGCTCAATAATGGTCTCAGCTGGTGGCTGCTTCAGGGGGCACAAAGGGATCTTACACTGCCTGGGTGGGGAAGCAGGGTGTGGCTCCGGTAACACCAGTTCCTTTCGCTAATCTGCCCTGTACAGAGCAAATTCAGAGCACCAAGATCTGTGATGTGCCAGAGAAAACATTTCAATGCTAAAGAGCTAAATCCTGTGTGGGTGGGAGCTGGGGCTGTGCCATCCTGGACATCCTGTTCTCCCCCACAGGAGTGCCCTGGGCTCTGCCCACGCTGCCCCGGCTCCTGAGCTGAGCCCCAACAACTGCAGGGAGCAGCTGGCCATTGTGTGGGCCTTCTGTCCTCTGGGACAGCAGAATTCCCAAACTGAGCACAGCTCCTTAAACACACGTGCAGGGGATGCTGTCTCTGGAATGCAGGGAGCATAACTGCAGTGGTTCTGATTTGAAGGCACCTGACTGCCATTGGGGAGAGCTGCAGGAGGACACAGGGTGTTTGATGAATGTCAAAGCCTCCACAAATGACTACATAGCCATGCTTTAAGAAATCCTTTTATTTTCAACGTCTCAGTAAAAACCCTTTTCAATGTCCTGTTTAAAAACCACGATGCTGTAATGGCCTGGAGCAGGCTGCAGCCAGGCAGAGCAGCAAGCCTGGAGGAGAAACCTGTGCTGTGGCCTCATGAGCAGGGTCAGCCTCTGTTGACCACACAGGAACAGTGTGAAGTTGTGCCAGGAGGGTTGGAATGGGTGTTAGGGAAAAGTTCTCCCACAAAGGATGGGCTGGACAGACATCCTGGGGCTGGCCACAGCAACAAGCCTGCCACACTCCCAAGATGAGTTTGGACAACACTCTCAGGCACATGGTGGGATTTTGGAGCTGTTCTGTGCAGGTTTTTGACTGGATCCTCGTGGGTCCCTTCCAGCCCAGCACATTCTACAGTTCTGTGACCTCTGCAGGGTTTGAGGAACCTCAAGGCTCAGTGTGGCAGTGCCAACGCTTCAGAGGCAGCACCCGTGAGCAGAGACCACAGCTGGGGTGGGATCAGCCATGCAACAGCAAAATCTGATGAGAACAGCAAAGCTGCTTGTCAACTTTAGGGGAGTCTTGTTCTAACCGTGGCAGAACACGCCGTTCCCAGAGATCTTCTCAGGTCGTTTTGTTCTGCATTGCCTCAGGGAATCTCCTGGATTTTATTGGGACATTTTGGATTTGAATTCCTTTCACTCACGGCGTTTCTTTGTAAAAGAATGTCTTTATAAAAGCAAATCCAGTGCCTACTTTGTGCTGTTCTGAAGGCATTGCTGCTGGGAGAGGGGGCCCATCCCACAGTGGAGACCAGCCAGGATTGAACAGAGACATTGGTTAATTGATCTGGTAATTAAACAGAGGCAACTATCAGGGTAAAAGGTTTAGAAGGGAAAAAAAAAGACCCAGTTAAGGGTAAAGATACAAATGCAAATGTTCCACTGAGGTGGGGGCCATGGCAGGAGGCAGGTCCTGTGCTGTGCTGGGCCCTGCCTGGTGGCAGCCACGAGATTGTCCCCTCTCTTCATGCAGGTCAGTGTGTGGCAGGTGGAAGCACTCCAGCTGCCAGATGTGTTAGCTCAGCTGGGACAATGGGATGTTGCACATGATTGATTTAAAACAGCCTGTCACAAACTGGACTCTTTATTTTCTGCTGCCTTCTAGATGTATCTGGGGATGAGTCTCAGTGAAGCTTTTATTCAGGGCCATGTTCAGATGCACAAGATGGACAAAAGACTCAGTTTTTTGGAAAAGCAGAGTTGGGTTAAATGTTAAAACAGAGGCAGGTTAATGGGTGATGGATGTTTCCTCCTCAGGCAAGACATACATATATATACATATACACATGAATACAAACACATTTATGTATTTTTTTTGTCTAGTGACAGAACAAGAAGGAATGGCTTCAAACTGGAAAAATAGGTTTAGATCAGATACTAGGAAAAAAATCTTTACTGTGGCAATGGTGAGGCACAGGGACATATTCCCAGAGCAGCTGTGGCTGCCCCTGGATCCCTGGCAGTGCCCAAGCCCAGGTTGGGCGGGCTGGGAGCAGCCTGGAGATGTCCCTGCCATGGCAGGAGTGGAGATGTCCCTGCCCATGGCAGGTGGATCGAGATAATCTTTAAAGTCCCCTCCAACGCAAACCATTCTATTCTACAATTGCATGACTGAGGGATATTTTATCTATCTATACATTTATTTATATATTTCCTCTCAGTATTTTACCGCTTTGTCCGTTTTTCCGCGCTCACACACGCGTTTACATTGACGCTCGCTTTCCCTTTCCCGTCGCGGGGGGGTGGGGCGTGGCTGTGGGCGTGGCATCCCGCCACCAGCCCCGCCCCGTCCGGCACGGCCCCGCCCCCTCAGCCGGGCCGGGCCGGGCCGGGCCGCGGGGCCCTCCATAAAGCGGCGGGGCCCGCTCCGCTCCCGGGCCCGCTCCGCTCCCGGCTCCCAGCTCCGCCCCGCCATGGCCGTGGCCCACCGCAGGCTGTCCGTGGGGCTGGGGCTGGCCGGGCTGGCCTGCGCGCTCCTGGGGGGCTGCCTGCTGCTCCTGGGGCCGCACATCATCCGGCAGCAGGTCATCAAGGTCAGCGGGGCGCGGCGGGGGCTCCGCTCGGTGCGGGGTGCGGCGCGGAGCGGGATGCGGTGCGGGGTCGCTGACAGTGGAGCTGGAGGGTGCGCTGGAGGCCGTGTGCGGTGCGGTGCGGGGCGAGGCTCGGTGCGGAGCTCGGAGCGGTGCGAGGCTCGGCTCGGTGCGGGATGTGGTGCGGAGCGGGGTCGGTGCAGGGGCCCAGGGGGATGCGCTGGAGGCCGTGTGCGCTGCGGGGCTCGGTGCGGGGCTCGGTGCGGGGCTCGGTGCGGGGCTCGGTGCGGTGCGGCCGGTGGCCGGAGCCGGTGCGGGCTAGGGCTGGTGCGCCTTTCCCTTGTGCAATGCCGTCTGGAGAGCCAAGCGCTGGAAGAGGCAGCGTCGCTGCTGCAGCTCCGAGCAGCCTCGGGCTCTTCCTCTGGACAAAATGCGGGTTTGGGGTGTTCCACCCTTGGTGACAGTAGATGTGCCCGGAGAGAGCAGGTGAACCAGCCCTGGGCTCTTTGCATCACTGAGATTAGCTGGGGATGCCGTGCTTGGCAGAGCATCACCCTCAGCACCGACACTTCCTCCCTTGCCTCCTGCCTCCACCTGCAGCGCCAGTTATTCCTTTCATAAGTAGATGAGCACGCTGCCGGGCTACACGTGAGATGCTTTCCCAGCTGGAAACAGGAGCTCTCCAGAGGAGCCCTGTGCACGGAGCAGCCTCCAAGTTATCCTCTCTCCTTCAGAAATAAGTCCTTCAGACTGAAAGCCTGAAGAGTTGCTTCTCTGAGGACCTGTTTTATCCACAGGATAGGTCCTGAGGCTGGAGAGGGTTTGTCCCCAAAATGTGGGGCTGTGGATGGGGTTGTTGCTCTGTTCAGTAACTCTGCAGTTTTATGAGCCAGCACTCCTGTCCCTGCTGCTGGGACACCTGCTGTAATGTAGAGCTCATCCCCACATTTAGCCAAACGTTTTTCTCCCTGTCCAAGGCAGGGATGCGCTCCCTGCCCTGGCCTTTCTCCAAGCTTCCACCTACCCAGGTCAGCCCCTGAAAATCTGCTTCTGATGAAAGAGGTGAACAAACACCTCATAGCCAATGGCTGGCGCCACGCGTGGCGCAAAGGCTCTGCCGAAAATGACCTACTTAAACTCACCCCTTGCAAGGGCAGAGCCACACAGCCCTGTGCATCAAACAGCAGAAAGCCTTTGTTCAGCTTCAGGACATCAGGAACTGGTACCTGCAGATAAAAGGCTGAATGGCCCCTGCAGGGCAGAAATGACACTTCTTGTGCAAAAGCCTCTCTGCCCTCTTTTTAGCTAATCCTGATATTTTCAACCTAATTAGCTAAGTTCTGATAATTTGCAATGAGAACAGAAGATGAAGAAAAGATCAACCCTTGTTTCTCCTCCCTTCATCTCAAGCCCTTGGTCTCCCCATCTTCAACATGACACAAAATTACCCTGAGCTCCTTTTTTTTTTCTATTTCACATTAAGCCTAATAACTGAGTGATGACAGGTGATGAGAAACATTCAGGTCCTTACTGAAACTCCTGGGTTGGCCTTCAGTGTGGGTAAGAGGAGCTAGAAGGGCTGGGGTTGGGCAGGTAAAGGCTGGTTTGCCCATCCTGGCCTCCTGAGCTCTGTCAGGATGGTGTATCCCGATGGAAAAGCACTTATGGTGGTTGTTACCAGGATATCTTTGGGTGAAGTCTGCAGGGAAAGCAGGGAGCTTGGAGCCTACCCCATCTGCACTGGGCTGCCTGTGGGGTTGGCCCTGCAAAACCTGGGGAATTTTGCTTTTCTGGGAGCATCTGGAATGGCACAGACCTGCACACGGTGAGGCTGCACCAGCTCATCCCTCTGCTCCCCTTGGGAGCTCGGATGCTGCCCTGGGAGCAGGAGCAGCACGGTCCTTGCCGAGGTAGGAGGGTGCTGAGAGGATGTGGAAGGTGAGGTCTGACCTGACACCCAGCTGAGCTGCTCCTCCCAGTCTGCAGGGCAAACCTCAGCTCCGTTTTACTGAGCAGGGTGCCTCCCTGCCTCCTGGAGAAGCAGGATTTGGATGCTGTGCTGGAGCTGCTGCTCTCCTGGCCCCGGCTGGAGCTGATGGGCAGTAACCAGTTCCTTTCAGTTCCTCAGGAACAAAGATCAGCCTGGTCAGGAGGGGTCAAACAACTCAATGACCCTTTGCAAGCCATCTAGTTGACAAATACTGTGCTTTTATTTCAGACATATGACCGTGTTTGTTTTGACCTAAAAATAGCTTAATTTAAAGCTCTTTTACCCCGTTGTGGGGATCTTAGGAGCCCCTGAGGAGTACCTTGAGCTGGTGAGCCAGGTGGGGAGGGAGCTGGGAAAGGCAGCAGGGAGCTGGGATGTAGCTCCATCGGACTGGGTGCTTCTTATAAAAGTAAATACATATGCAACAAGTGGTCGAGGGAGTGCAAGACAGAGCAAGCAGCTAAAGGAAAGGAGATGCTCTTGATCGTAAACCATTTGATGCTTGGGAATCAGGATTGTAAAGCAGACTCGATAAAAATCCGCCCTATTTACTGCTCCTTTGCCATGAAATCCTTGAGGCTGGCAAGTGGTGGTGGGAAGGGTTTGCTAGGTTAGATGGGTTAAACAGCATTCTGGAGATGTGTTCCCAGGGATTGGGGTGGATGAGTGGCTTGCAGGGGCCTGTTGCTCACAGGTAGCTCAGCCTTGCCATAAAATTCCTCAAGAGAGAACAGGTGGTATGGGAAAACCTCTGGCACCTCAACCCCCTGTGTCAGCAAATATGTGCCCAGTGAGGTGGAGCTGCTCCAGAGCAGGGGCTGTGGAGCTGCTGAGCTGCACCAGCACAAAGCCCACATCCCTCCTCCTGTTCATGGATCAGCCCCACTTTCATAATCTGCCTGGGTTACCTAAGCAGGGATCTGTGCTCCCAGGAGAAAAGATTGTGATGGAACACATCCAAAGTGGGTGTTCAAGAAGGAACTGGCTCTTGCCCTCCTGCAGCACCCTGGAGGCAGGGAGGGAGTGGAGGCAGATGTGCCCTTGGACCAGCTCTGAGGGAGGGCTTAGGGTATCTCTGAACTCCTGCAGGCATTTCCCAGCACTCAGGACAGTGATATGGGAACAGGACTGTGCCTTGCCTTTGACCTGCCTCCTGATCAGCTGTGAGTCAATGCAGGCTGGCAGCTGAGAGCAGGCAGGGGTGTCCTGGACTGTACTGCCTTGCCATCCCAGTTCTCCATCTTCTTTTTGGGAATCTGGTGGGCTCTCCCTGCTGGTACCCAAGCAGTTGTGGGGATAGCTGTGCCAATTCTTGCTTGCTTTTAGCTGTGTGAAGCTGCCAAACCCCTGAGCAAAGGCCTTTGGGACAGACAAGTAAAACGTGCAGAGTAGTGAATAATTCAGAGCCAAGCTTGCAGCACATCAAACACTTGGAAACCCTGTGGGCAGGATTAGGAAAGTTAAGCCTGAATAAATAAGCCAGCAGACATCCTGGCTTCTAAGCATAAACCTGATGCTTCTGCACGCACAGGATTTCTCACTGTATATCTAGCTGGGTTTGTCTGCCAAAAACACCTGGATCCTCTGGAGAGCATCTGTACCTGCCACCTTCAGCTGTGCCTCACACTGGGCTGGGGGTGGATGTGTTCACCTGCAGCCACAGAGCCCAAATGTTGTGTCCTTTTATTTTTTTTTTTGCCTTACAGAACGTCAGGATCGACCCCAGCAGCATGTCCTTCCAGATGTGGAAAGACATCCCTGTCCCTTTCTACTTGTCTGTGCATTTCTTCGAGGTGCTGAACCCCAAGCAGGTCCTGCGGGGACAGAAGCCAGTGCTGAGCCAGCGTGGGCCCTACGTGTACAGGTCAGGTGCCACCTGTGCCCCAGCCTGGCATGAGCCTGACCTGTGCTGCCTGCCAGGCTGCTGCCTGGCTCCCCTGGCAGGAGGACATGGCATCAGCAGGCTCACTGAGAGCCCAGGGGCTCGGGGTTTGGAAGGGACCCAGATGTGCTCGGGGTTTGAAGGGACCCAGATGTGCTCGGGGTTTTGAAGGGACCCAGATGTGTTCTAGTTGCTCTGATCATGCTAAAGACACAGGCAGGTTGGTAGGTGCTCCACTGAGTTGTGGAGCTCAGCCTTTTTCTGGGGCTTGTTGAGCAAGCAGACCTGGGCTGATAGAGTCCAAACATGGGTATGAGGGGTGTTGGTGTAGTGGTGGGTGACCCTGTCTTCAGAGTGCTCTTCTTTTATCTTCACTGTGCATTTAAGAGCCCAGCTCTTGAGCTGGAGTCGCCTCAATATCAAATTTATGGGCCAGCCTAAGTCCTTATCTAACATGATACCTGAACATGCCCAACTTGAGTGCTCTGCTCATGGGAGCCAGCATGGAGCACTACCACTGGGTCAGGCCCACACACAGCAGGACTGGGCCTGTTTGAGGATGCTGCCTGAAGCCCCAGATGCTTCTCAGCACCTGAAAGTGATTGATGTTGAGTTGAGTGTGTGAACTCTGCCATGAGCAGTGATCTTCAGTTTATTAGTACCTACAGCAACCGGGTGAGGTTGAACAGCAGCCTAAGCAAGCTCATGTGGGAAGCTTACTGGTTAATCCAAAGCTGTTTGAGCGGTGTGGGGGGACACCTGCAGTATGTATGTGCCCTTGTTTGCCCTGGCCTTGCCAGGTCCTCCCCCTGTGGTTCTGTATGTTGCCATTGCATTGCTCTCCTGGCTTGGGAAAAGCTTCACTTGCTGTAAATAAGAATAAACAAAGGGGCAAAGCTTATTAGTGTCCTTGTGTTCCTGCTGAGCAAGATTAGTGCCCTTCCCTAATGTGGGCTGTAAAACAGAGGCTCCACAGTGGAGGACTTTGTTTTTGCTGGTGAGCTGAGCTCCAGCTCCTCCAGGAGCAGTAGCAGGGCTGTGATGCTGGGGACAGAGCCCTGCAGCCCCCCTGTGGCATGAGCTCTCAAGTCCACAGCACTGGGCTGGTGCCTTGAGAGGCTGCCTAGAACAGAGGCTGGGCAGAGTTAAATTAATAAAGCAGAGATTTATTAAAAGGCCTTCAAAGGATGCACCTTGGGCAGTGCAGGAGCTCAGCCAGGGCTACACCCAAGCTGGACAGCATTGTCTTGAGTTTTCACACTTTTATGAGTTTTGGTCCATTTCCATATTGGTTTAATTGTCTGATTCCAGCTCCAGGTTGTGCAGTCTCATCCTCCCAGGTTGCTCCCCTCCATTCCCTGTTGATTGCACTTTTTGGGCTGAAGCTGCAGTGGTGTCCTTGGTTCTGGGGCTGGAAAAGGATTGTTCTGTGTGCCTGAGGAGAGGAAAGGATTGTTCTGTGTGCCTGAGGAGAGGAAAGGATTGTTCTGTGGGACTGAGCTGTGAGGAGAGCTGCTGACACTTTATATGGCGTTCAGAAATGCACACTGACACAGTACAGAATCTGGAAAAGAGGAAAGCTGGAAGGCATCAGGCAGCGTGCAGGACGTGGATGGCCTGAAGCCCTGAGGAGCAGCAGGGCCATGATGCTGTGTGGAGGCTGCCCTGAAGCCAGGAGCTATCCCATCTGCTTGGGAGCAAACCCCTGGTGGCACAAGGGGCATCTTGGCCGCTCCTCTCCTGCGTGCAGCTTCTTTTGGTGTGTGGGTTCTGTGGCTCTGCATGCCTGGACACCTCTCTGGTGTGCCTGGGCTTCACAGTGGCTCTGGGTGAAGCAACAGAGGGGGTTTACAGTTTTGTCTTCAATTTCTTGGGTAATGAGTTGGGAAAGAGCACTTTGTGTCTGCAAGAATCCAACCTGTCAGGGGTGCCTGGCTCTTGAGCTGCCCTCTCCTCCTGCCAGACCCTAACCCTGCTTGGGGTGGGGGGTTTATATCTGCTTTATATCTGTTCCCACACTGCCTCCCCAGCTGCCCCATGGCTCCTCACTGGGCTTTGGTCTCCCCCAGCAGCAAGCCCAGGCCTGTGCAGCCCATTCTGGCTCGAGGGGCTCTGCCTGGGGGTGGTTGTCATGATCTGCCATCTCTTTGCAGGGAGTACAGGGTTAAAACAAATATCACGTTCCATGACAACGACACTGTTTCCTACCTGGAGTACCGGCACTTTTTTTTCCAGCCAGACCTGTCCAATGGCACAGAGGATGAGTACATTGTTGTGCCAAACATCATGTTGATGGTAAGTGCTTCTTGCCTGGATGGGTTCCACCTTCCGAGCTTGCAGGGAGGGTGGTGATAGCCAGCATTGAATTACTGAACTACACTTTCTTGTAGGGCTTGGGGCTGATCAAGCAATGAGGTGGTTAAGCTTATGTAATGCAATTTTCTGCTTTGTGGGTGTTAATTGTTCTGTTAGGCTGCTGCTGTTCCAAAACCAGAGTGTGCAGAGCAGCTGGTCTTGAGTCTGCGGCCTCATCTGAGCATCCTGTGGGGAAATCAAGCCTGTGAGCCCTCAACTGCTTTCTTCCCCAGCGAGGAACAAATGAAGAACCTCAGTCTGCCCAGAGCATTCCTCTGAGGCTATGGATGGGAGCAGCAGAACGATTTGGGTTAACACCAAAAATGCTTCATCTTTGCTAAATGTCTCATCGCAGACATTTGTTTCCTTTCTCAGGGAGCAGCTGTGATGGTGGAAAAACTGCCAGATTTTGTGAAGCTTTTGCTGAGTGGAGCCCTGGCTAGCCTGAAGCAGGAGGCGTTCATGAACCGCACCGTGGGCGAGATCATGTGGGGCTACGAAGACCCCCTGATAGATGCAATAAATATGATTATTCCTGGCCTGCTCCCTTTCAAGGGGAAGTTTGGATTATTCATGGATGTAAGTGTTGGTTGGGAATGCTAAAATCCCAGCAATATTGATCTTGGGGTAGCTCAGACACTGAGCTGAGCAGAAGCTGATGGGGCAGCCAGAGTCAGGCACGTGTTGTGTGCAGGAGATTAAACAATCATTCCTTCCTTCTCTCTGCAGTTCAACAACTCCAACTCGGGGCTGTTCACAGTAAACACAGGCATGAACGACATCAGCCAGGTTCACATGGTGGATTCATGGAATGGGCTCAAGAAGGTGAGAGTCTGGCAGCCAAGCTTGAATAATGGGGAGTGCCTGATTAAAGCAGGGTCAGCTGAAAGCTCTGGTGTAAAGAAAAGTTTCTACAGGACTTCAAGTGCTGCAATTTCTGTTTCAGCAAGTTGCCAGGAGGCAGCCATGTGGCAAGGGGCTTTTCAGGAAGCAGTAAATTCATCTCCTCATGGGTTTTTCACTTGCACTCCCTTGCAGTGTTGTTGGGGCTGGTTGCCTCTAATGGTTGGAGTCTCAGGCTCCTGTGGCCTCTGTTGAAGGTGTTAAATGCTCTTGTTTTAAAGGATGCTTTACTCTTTCCTTGTGGAATTCTGCTCCAAACTAAAATCAGCTGAATGTAGGATCAGGGCAGGGGGATCTTGTTTGGCTGACAGAATCATGGAGGGTGGAATACATGCTTAAGATAGGAAAGAATGTTGGTGCTGCTGTGGAAGCAGCGTGGGGTGGTGGACATTCCATGCAGCTCATCCTTCTGAGTTCTCCTCTCTCCACCTGTCCCACAGGTGAACTACTGGAGGAGCAGCCAGTGCAACATGATCAACGGGACAGCAGGGGAGATGTGGCCACCCTTCATGTCCCCAACCTCCCTGCAGTTCTACAGCCCTGATGCCTGCAGGTGAGGCCACAGCTGCCAGCCTGTCCCCATGCAGGTGGCAGGACAGGCTGCACCCGCCCTGCACACACAGAGGGCTCAGGAATTGTTCCTGTAGCTAAAGGTCAGCTGCAGTTGGGGTCTGCATTATCTCTGAGCTTTGCAAACAGAGTAGTTGTCTCATTGTCAGCATCTTGTGGTGTCCATAAATACCTTCCAGATCACTGGACATGTCCAGCTTGCCCAGTTTAATCAGCACAAAAGAACCAGATGTGGTTATCTGATGTGGATAAGATGTGGGCAGTTAGAAGGAGAAGTAAGGGTTGTCAGAGGGAAATGGAACTGTAACTGCAGAACTTTCAGCTGACTGGACACTTGGAGAAATTATGGCTGGGAGGAAATTCATGCTGCCATTTCCAGGCTCTTTCTTCTTTTTTTTTTTTTTCTTTTTCTTTTTTTTTTTTTTCTCCCTCTTGCTTGTGTAAGGCACCCTGACCTTAGCTAATCACCCAGGGGTTAAAGTACCCCTCAGAGCCAGCCTGTGTCCCTGTGCCTGGGGCTGGAAGGAGGGAAGCAGGCACAAAACCCTTGTCCCTGGCCTGGGAAGACAGTGTAATTCCAGCTTTGTAGATAGTGCTGCAAAACAAGCAAGTGCTCACGTTGAACAGAGAACAATGAGCAGTGAACAAACAGCTGAGCTGGGAACAGCACAAGGGTTTCTCTGCACGAGGGATATCAGCAAACACCAGAGTGACCTGGAGACAGGAATCGACAGGGAAGTTTACCTGTAGCTGGAGTTTAAACACATACCTGTTCCTGTTTGGGGACCTCTGGAACAGGGCATGCTTCCAGTGAAGGGGAGGAAACCCAGCTTGGTTTCTTGTTGGCACAGGAGTTTCCTGTCACACAGAACTGTGGGGAAGTGGCTCAGCTTCTCACACAGTGCTGTGTCTCCTCCCCAGACCTCTGCCTCAGCCTCTGTTGCCAGTCACACCCATCAGCTGGGCTCAGAGCATTCCTGCCTCTGCTCTGTGCACATGAAGTGCAGCTGATGCTGAGAGGCAGCCACCAAGGTTTTGTCCTGCTGCTGGGCTGCAGCAAGCTCTGCCTCCTCACTGGGAGGTGAGCAGAGCCAAGAGGCCCATCTGTAACTGCTGAACATGCCCTGAACCCCCCATCCTTGCTCCCAGCACGAGGAGGGACCATTCCTCTGTGGGAATGAGCATCCCCTTGGCCTGCCCAGGCTGTCCTGGCAGCCCACTGTCACCCATTCTGTGATTCTCTGATCCCTGCAAGCCTCACTCAAGTGTGAAGGGAGCAAATTTTTGTCCTGGAAACTTGCACCAAACCTGGCCAGCAATATTGCAGCACAAAATCAACAGTCTCTAGTAGGATGAAAAAAAATCTTGCTGTGTCATGTAGGGAAATTTTCCACTGCCTTGGAAGTCTGCTGCTGGAGTGGGCCTGCAAAAGAGATTTATCCAGTGTCCCTGCCCTGTAACGGAGCACCTCAGAGCCAGGGCTTGCATAAAGTGGGTATTATCTCTTGGAGAGCAGCCCTGGGGATTACTGCATGCCTTTAAACAAATCTCACCTGGATAGAACAAACAGGCTTCTTAAAAGCCTGTGGTTTCTCTCCCTGACTAGTCCTGACCAACCCTTTGGATGTGCTTAAAACATGGAAAGCAAAAGGTTTAAATCCTCATTCCCCGAAGCACTGCCGAGGCTTTATCTTGATCTCAAAGTCTAAGTTACATTGCAACTGCATCTTATCCAGGCAAGATAAGAACCCACAGCTGTGCTGGGAGCCTGTTGGCCAATGCTGATCCCTCTCCCCTGAACCATTGCAGATCCATGACGCTGGTGTACGAGCAGGCTGGGCAGTTCCAGGGTCTGCCCACCTTTCGCTTCGTGGCACCCAAAACCCTCTTTGCCAACGGCACAGACTACCCACCCAACGAGGGCTTCTGCCCCTGCCTGCAGTCTGGCATCCAGAACGTCAGCACCTGCAGGCTCAGTAAGTCCTTTCCCCCATCCTGGCTCTCCTTAATGGCCCAACATTAAATTTGAGATGCAACAGAAGCTTGATTGTCTGGAAAAACAGCTCTAGTGCCTCCTGGGATGCTGAGAAGTACTGGTGGGCTCTCTGCACTCCCACAGGTCTCTCAGCAGTGAGGGAAAGCCCTTGTGCCTGATCTTCAGTGCCCAGCCCTGTGAGAGCCTGGCATTTGTGGGAATACAAATACCCACGGGGTACAGCGGGAGCATTGCATCCCCTGGGCGGCTGGGGGGAGCAAGGAGGAGGCAGCCCACACAGCTCCCAGATTAAATGTTAGCTTTGGACACTGAGTGTGTGTGTGACAGGCCAGACTGGGTGTCCCTAACTGGTGTCTGGGCACAGGAGGTGCCGTGGCATGGTGGTGGGACAGGGTAGGTGGTCCTGAACCCTCCCAGGTCAGTGGAACAACCGGCAGGGAGGGAGGGGGCGGAGGTTACTGGCTGGGAGGAGAAGTTATAAAATCCTGTCCAGAACAAGTACTGCAAGGCCTTAAAGACCTCAAAAAAAGCTTTTAGTTGGGTGTGGAGCAGCTTAAGATGCCTTTAATCTCCCCCAGATGCACCGATGTTCATTTCCCACCCTCACTTCTACAACGCCGACCCGTCCCTGGTGAACGCGGTGGAAGGCCTGCACCCCACCAAGGAGCAGCACGGGCTTTTCCTGGATGTGCACCCCGTGAGTGAGCCCCCCCAGGGTCCCCCCTGACCCCAGGGGCCAGCCCAGCCCGGGGGGGACCCTGCCATCAGCCGAGTGCTGGCACCACTCTGCTCTCGTGGCGCTGATCCCAGCAGGTTCCAGAGTGCAAAGACTGGCAAGGGCATGTGCAGATAAAAATGTCAAAGCCATAAACTAATTGAATAATTAGCCTGGCTTCTAGAAAATTGCAGAACTAATTATAAACATAATTGTTTCGATAAGCACAGTGAAACTCTTTCTACTGACTCAGGCCTATAACACCAGGAGGTGTATCTGGCAGCAGCCCAGCTCTGCCCCAACTCTGCCAGTGCACATTGCCATGAGAAATGGCTGGCAGAGCCTGAGGACCACGCTGTGCCTCAAGCTGGCACCTCCATTTCTGGGCTGGCACCTCCATTTTTGGGCTGGCTTCTTCCCCTCTCTCAGCCTGCCCATCTGGAACTGCTTTTGCACTGGGCTGCTGCTGTTACACCCCTCCCGTACCCCAGTGTGAGGGTGAAGTCACCACTCCAGAGAGGTGATTTGGGCTGTCCTGAGGTATCCCTGTCCCAGCTGCTGATGGCAAAGGGACTTTGAGATTTTCCACCCACAGCCTGTGTTGTGTGAGGTCAGTTTTTCTAAATGTTCAGTGATACTTGCTCAAGCAAAAAAAAAAAATATTTCCCTCTTGAGGTGAGGTAAACGGTGTGTGTTATCTCAACATTGGGTTCTGACTGCTTTTCTTATCGCAGTTATGAAAATCTAATTAAGTTTATTACAGTATCAAACATCTCCTGATAACAGTACAGTTAACTGTGTTTTTATCTAGCTGCAGGCTGCTGACTACAAACAGGGACAGTCCAACAAAATTCTCTGCTTGTAAAAATGTGTTGCAAAACTGCAGAGTCATGAGAAACCAATGTCTTAATGGGTGTCAACATGACCAGCTTTGAAGTGTGATGTTTTTCATGGGCTTGGAATGTTGGACAGGGTCTGTTGGTCCCAAGAAGTCACTGATGAACTGTTCCCTTCCTCTGCAGATGACAGGCATCCCCATGAACTGCTCCATCAAGCTGCAGCTGAACCTGTACATAAAGCACGTGTCTGGTATCCTGTAAGTGCTCACCTCCCAGAAATGCCCATCTGCCTTCCCTGAGCAGGGAGTTCTGCTGGTGCTGAGCTTGCTGCAGAGTTTACTCTCTGCAAAGCTTTACCATGGGCAGTTGTCCCATTGCTGGAGCCAGCTGGCTCCTGTTGAAACATCAGCCATTGCAGTGACCACAAATTCCATCCCTTAGCAGTGCAGAGAGTGGCTGCCTGTTTGCTCAGCTGGGGCAGTGTCCCTGTCCCTCCTCACCAGACAGCTGAGGGAGGGACTGTTCCTCCTGCAGGGGCAGGAGCTGTTCTCCTCCACTGTGCTGCCTCTCAGGAGAGGCAAACCCACTCTGTCTGTGGGGTAGAGAGTGAAACCTGTGTCCACAAGGCACTTCCAGTGAAAGCAAACAGGACCAGACTATGTGGTGCCAGATGTTAAATGCCAGCAAGGGTGGGAGTATGCTCTTGCTGCTTGGGCTGAGGGGCAAAGCCCTGCAGAGAGCCCCCATGGTGCCCCCCAAGTGACTGAGACAGGAGCTTTAGAACTTGAGCATTCTGCTTCCCTGAGTTCCATCTCCCTGGAGCGCAGCTTTGGGATGGCACTTCCCAGGCAGTTAAACCCCCATGGAAGCACAAGCTCTGCTCCTGCATGGAAAGCACCTGGTCCCCAAGGTGGGAGCAGCTCACTGGAGCAGCAGGGATTGCCACCCCCTCATGGTTTCCTGGCCACTGTCAGTCACACGTGTCCCCTCAGGAAGAATTGTGCTGCTAATTGTCACCTGATCAACCATAAACCTAAGCTTGTGTTTCTTTTTTCATTTTCTTCCCCACCCCAGTCAAACAGGGCAGATTAAGCCCGTGGTCCTGCCGCTGCTGTGGTTTGCAGAGGTGAGCTGCCTTCCTCAGCCTGGTTCTGCAGGGCCTCTCCTGCTTCCCCATCACCCAGTGCTGGGGAAACTCCACTTTGCATAAAGCTTTAAGCCAGCCAGACTAATTAAGCACCAGCAGAAGGCTTTTCAATACTTGGCTGTGCCATTAATCCCTCTGAGCTGAACAAACCCTGCTCTATACTTGGTAAATCTCTGGCTCTGCCCTAGATGTGGGGTTAAGTGGGGCCCTGGACAGAGCTGCCAGCATCCCTGTCCTCCTGTGGGCCTGGGAGTGCAGCCTCTAGCTGACTCCTGCTATTCAGTAAAAGCTTTTAGCTTGGCTGAACCTTGCATAAATTCCCTAATTTATGCTGGGAGGTGGTGGGAGAGGAATCATTCAGCTGGTCTCAGCCTGGATGGAGGGAGATGCCACTGACAGGTTGCTTTTTTGGGCAGAGTGGATCCTTTGAAGGCTCAGTGCTGAAGCAGTTTTACACCAACCTGGTGCTGCTGCCCTTGGTGCTGGAGTACCTGCAGTACATCCTCCTTGGCCTCAGTGTCCCTCTCATTGTCTCAGCAGCTCTCCTGATGGCAAGGAGGAAGGTAAGACCCTGCAGGTGCCTGTGGGAAGTGCTGTCAGTCAAATCACACTCAATCAGAGGCTGTAGTTTGGGCTGCCAATCTAACCTGTCTGAGGAAACACTGGCTGATGCCACCAACAATCTCCTGCTGGTGCCAGGTGCCAGCAGATAGCAGCAGAGCCATCTAGAAACTGGGCTGCAAATAGGTAACATGAAGCACTTCTGGTGTTTTTGGTGCACAGCAGTGATGGAAGTGGCTGCCTGGAGGAGGAGGAGGAGGTATTTCTCAGCTCACCCAGCTAATGGAGGAGCAATTCTAGTTTATCAAGCCAGCCTCCCTAGAAGGCAGCAGCAGGTCTGTGCTGTTGCACAGATCTGCATCCCTGCAGGCTCCCAGCGTTTTTCCAGTCAGAGCAGAGCCTTCTCCAGAGGATGGAGCTGTCTGAACACAGCCTGTTAATGAAATGCAGTTGCTGTGTTCTTGCAGAGGGGACACAGCCCCTGTGGCTGCTCCTCAGCCCAGCACAGATTCTGTGTTTCCTTGGAACACCCTTGCTGTGCAAGCTGCTCCAAAGAGCTCTGTGACCATGTTCACAGGGATCCCAGGATGAGGGAAGAGACCAGGAGCTGACTCCATGTTTCAGAAGGCTGATTTATTATTTTATGATATCTATTATATTAAAACTATACTAAAAGAATAGAAGAAAGGATTTCATCAGAAAGCTGGCTAAGAATAGAAAAGAAAGAATGATAATAAAGGCTTGTGGCTCGGACAGAAAGTCTGAGCCAGCTGGGCTGTGATTGGCCATTAATTAGAAACAACCACGTGAGCCCAATCCCAGATGCACCTGTTGCATTCCACAGCAGCAGATAACCATTGTTTGCATTTTGTTCCTGAGGCCTCTCAGCTTTTCAGGAGGAAGAATCCTAAGGAAAGGATTTTCCATAAAAGATGTTTGTGACAGAGCTCTGGAAGTGAAACCCTCAGAGCCTTTGTGGGTCTGGGCTTGCTGAGAAGTGAAGCTCTTGGAAGCCTGCTGGGAGCTGGGCTGTGGGGCAGGCAGTGGGGTGAGGCTGAGCTGAGCTGTCAGGACTGAATATGGAACAGCCAAAACACTCAGTGCAGGTCTGTGCCTCTGGCTCCACGGTGATCTGGTGACACTGAGCTCTCTGCCAGCTTTAGTTCTGCCAGGAGGGGTCTAACTTCTACCCTAACCCTGTATCAAAGGGAGCTGATTTAGCTCTGCACTGCAGGTGGCTTAGGCTGGCTCTAAAGCTGCAGAGGTGGAGAGGCTGTTGTGGGGATAAAAGGCAGCTCTTGGGATGAGAGCAGGATGAGAGCAGCCTGTGTGAGGGGCTGAGGGCAGGATGAGAGCAGGATGAGGGCAGCCTGTGTGAGGGGCTGAGAGCAGGATGAGGGCAGCCTGTGTGAGGGGCTGAGGGCAGGATGAGGGCAGCCTGTGTGAGGGGATGAGAGCAGGATGAGAGCAGGATGAGGGCAGCCTGTGTGAGGGGCTGAGAGCAGGATGAGGGCAGGATGAGGGCAGCCTGTGTGAGGGGCTGAGGGCAGGATGAGGGCAGGATGAGGGCAGCCTGTGTGAGGGGATGAGAGCAGGATGAGGGGCTGAGAGCAGGATGAGGGGCACAGCCTGTGTGAGGGGCTGAGAGCAGGATGAGGGCAGCCTGTGTGAGGGGCTGAGAGCAGGATGAGGGCAGCCTGTGTGAGGGGCTGAGAGCAGGATGAGGGCAGCCTGTGTGAGGGGCTGAGAGCAGGATGAGGGCAGCCTGTGTGAGGGGCTGAGAGCAGGATGAGAGCAGGATGAGAGCAGCCTGTGTGAGGGGCTGCCTCTACCCAGCTGCTTCTTGCCCTCCCTGGAACACTGATGCAAACCCACCTTACACAGTGCCAGGGTTCTCGGAGTACCACCTAATTGGATTTTAATCAAGTCTGCAATTACTTAAGTGACTTAAACACATGATCCCAAATCCCCTTGTTCCTCCACACACTTCCCTGCAGGTGGGAGTGATGCTAGGGCCCAGGAGGAGCCCAGAGCTCAGCACCAGGCCCTCTCTGTGCTGCCAAGATGGTCTGGGGTGAGCTGCTCCCCTTCAGCACATGTCAGTGGTTGCTGGCTGGCAGACAGACTGCACTCTGCTGATGAGCCCAGGGGCTCTGAACAAGGGCTGGGCAGCTCTTTCTAACACCTTGTGCAGCCCTGAGCTGGCATTTCCTCACCCTGCTTTGTGCAAGTCTTAATTCCTGCTATCAAAGAGGTTTAGCCGTGCTAGAAAGGGTCAGGGAGAAAAGCTGGATTTTTACTTGCTGAAGCCAGCTGAATATCTGCTTGTGAAATATCCCAAACCCAGGCATAAGCCAGCTGTATTTCTGTGCTCAGCCAAAAGAGTCATGCAGTGTTAGAACTAAAATCAACAGCAGGAAGTGCCTGGCTACCTGGAAAGTGACTAAAAAGCCTCAATGACTTCCCAAATCTCTTAGAAAGCTGCACAACACATGAACGTCTCCACCTAAAGAGTAGATAAGGGGTTGTAAACTGGAAGCCAGCGATTTGCAGCCAAGGTGTGTTCCTCATTTGATTGAAGTGTTGCTGATCTAGCTCTGATTGCTTAATCGTGCACAGTTCTGCCTCCCGAAGCCACAGGCGATGTCAGAGGGGACACTGAGCAGGGACATTGTCCCCACCTTCACGTGTCTGCCAGCGTGAAGGGCTCCCTGAACCCAGCTCCTCCCTGGCTGTCCTCTCTCCCTCTGGCTTCTGGAGGGAGCAGTGTGCTCTGAGGCCAGTGCAGATGAGGTGCTGTGAAACACTTAAATCTTAGTCTAGTTTATAGTGGAGCCAGTTTGAAATGCATCTGTTGGACTCACAGCTCTAAAAATGCATGATCTGGGTGTAAAATACCCCCAGGTGTTGTAGCCCCCTGCCACTGAGGCATAATGTGTGCTGACCCTTTCAAAAGGCAAACAGACCATTTTAAAACTGGCTTGACACTGAACAAAATCTTAAATAGGACTTAGCTTAATCTAAATTTTGAAATCTTCATTAATAACTAGATTCTAGTTGAATCAGTGATTTCTCAAATCTCCTCTGAAAATTGGAACCCTCATGAAACCCATGTCTGAGTGCACCATAAACCAGACTGATTGTCTTCTAGGAAAAAAGCTCTTTATTTTGGAGTAGCAATAAAAAGAGCTCAGACAGTAATAAGGCAAACCAGGCCACCTCTGCCACAAAGCTGCCTCCAGTTAAGGGGACGGTGTTGCAGGAAGCCAGACTGTAGGTGGGTACTCAGTCAAGGTAACACACTTTTCTCTCCTCCTGATTTGATTAAACTTCACTCAAAACCAATCAAATGAAACCTTTTGCTGTTCACATCTCCCAGCCATGCCCTCTTGGCGAGCTCTGATGGAGCAATGTTGTCTCATGGCTTTATTTGGGGCAATTTAGATGTCTTAATACTGGCATTTAACCAGGTTGCAAGCACATGCTCTTATTGTTTCTCCTGGTGTACCTGATCTGCAGCCCTAATAATGTCAGCAGGGATCAGGGGAAAAGTAGGATTGGTGTGAGGAAATACTTTTCTTGCCTGTTTTCCCCCCATCTTTGAGCCCCAGAGGTAAGTTTATTTGAATGGGGTAACAGAGGTCAGTCCACTGGTGGGTGTCACCCCTTCCCTCCCCAGAGGAGGGAATTTCTGATGCATAAAATATCTGGGTTTGTATTACAGGAACACAAAGTCACTGAGTCGTTGAGGTTGAAGGGGCCTCTGGAGGTCATCCCCAATCCCTCTGCTCAGGCAGAGTCACCTAGCTCAGCACCATCTCCAGATGTCTCTTAAAGTCTTCAGGAGTGGAGATTCCCCAGGGCAACCTCTTCCTGTTTGTACAGTTTTCACAGGAAAAAAAGAAAAGAAAAAAGAAAAAAAAAAAAAAGTATTTCTTAATGTGCAGATGGAATCCCCTTTAGGTGTCCCTTTGCTCTTGTCCTGTCCCTGGACACCACCAAGAAGAGCCTGGCTCTGTACTTACAGCCTGCCTTCAGAACCTTGTTTCCAGTGCTGAGATCCCCCTGAGCCTTCTCTTCTGGAGGCTGGACAGGCCCAGTTCTCTCAGCCCCTGCTCACATGAGAGTCTCCAGTCCCAAAATCACTCCCGTGCTCCTTTGCTGGACTCTTCCCAGTAGCTCCATCTCTCTCTTGTGCTGGGAAGCCCAGAGCTGCACACAGTGCTCCATGTGTGGCCCCTCCAGCGATGAGCAGAGGGCCAGGATCACTGCAGGAGCTGCTGGCAACACTCCCAGTGCAGCCCAGGACTCAGCTGCCTGCCTTTGCCACCCAGCTCACCCTCAGCTCACTGTCCCCAAGACCCTCAGGTCCTTTTCTGCCAGGCTGCTGCAGAGCTGGTGACCTTTAGGGTGCACTGCTGGGTGGGGCTCTTCATCCTGAGTGAAATCCTTGTACATCCTCTTGTTGGACTTCATGAGGCTCCTTCCAGGCCCTTTCTCAGCCTGCTGAGGGCCCTCTGGTGTACCAGCCACTCCCCCAGGTTTTGCAGATCATTAATAAAGATTTTAAACAGGCCTGGACCCAGATTGACCCCTGGTGTACACTGATGGTTGCTGGCCTCCAACTCAGCTCTCTGGGCCTGGCTGTTCAGTTCTCAGTCCACCTCACTGCCTGCTCAAACAATCCCAACCCCATCAGCTTCCATGGAACGTTTTGATGGGTGATGTGTCCAGTTCTCAGTCCACCTCACTGCCTGCTCAAACAATCCCAACCCCATCAGCTTCCATGGAAGGTTTTTAAGGGAGATGGTGCCCAAAGCCTGGAGTGCAGGTAGACAACACCCACTGTTCTCCCCTGGTCTGCCAAGCCACTCATTCCATCACAGGTGATCAAGCACAGCTGCCCCTTGCTGAAGCCCAGGGACTGCACTTGATGATTTAATTGTCCTTCATGTGCTGGGAGTGGTTCCTAGAATTACCTGCTGCATCACTTTCTGGAGCATGAAGGGAGGCTGGCTGGTCTGTGGCTCCTGAGATCCTTCTTGATCCTTTTCAAGATCTGCTTTCCTTCAGTCTTTGAGCCAGGACTGGTCAAAGACAGCAGGGAATGGCCCTGCTGTGACATGAGCCCCCTCATCCCATCTTGCTCCATGGATTTGTGCATGTCTAGGTTCCTTCATGTTCTCTGACCTCATCCTCTTCCACCAAGGGTGCAAATTCCTTGTTCTGGACTTTCCCCTGGTTTCTGGGGTCCCCTGCCTCATTCAGGCCCTCATGGTTCCCTCCTCTTTCCTTGGTCACCTGGGTACTCAGAGAAGCCTTTCTTGTCTGACATCCTTGGCTGGATTCAGTTCCAGTTGAGTTTTGGCTTTCCTCTCTTCATCCCTGCATGCTGGGAGAGTTTCCCTGTGTTCCTGCCAGGTTACCTGTCCCTGCTCCCACCTTCCACGTGTCTCCTTTCTGCATTTGTCTTTGGAGCTCCTGGTTCATCCATGTTGCCCTGCTGGCTCAGGATGCTTGTTAGGGTGGAGTGTTCTTCAGCTTGGAGGAGGTGACTCTTGAACATTAACCATCCTTTTTGCCCTGACTGCATCCCCCTCACCCAGAGGTCTGTAGACACTTTTAGACTCATTAAGGTTGAAAATTCCTCCAAGATCCTCAAATCCAAACTTCAGCCAAGTGCCACCATGCCCAAAGAGTCTCCAGGTGTTGCTGGTGGTATCACTGGTGGAGCAGCAATGGGCAATGGTCAGAGGGTTAGAGAAGCATCACAGTCCCTCCACAACACCCAATCCATGTCCCCAGCCAGCAAAAGGCTCTGGGTGAGGGCCAGGTTGGTGTCCCTGTCCCCAGCAGCAGGAAGTGACCCAGTCCTGTCACCTGCTGCTTCCTCCTGAGGTTCTTGCATTAATTAGGGTCAGGGCCCACGGGATTTAGGGTCAGGGCCCACGTGGTCTGTTGGAGGGTGTATCTGGCTCCTGCTCAGCTCTGAGGGTGGTGAACCTGTTCTGTAGGTGTGTTTGGGTGAGGAGGAGCCATCCTGGTGCCGGAAGGCACCACCTTCCCACTTCCTAGAGGCTGCACCTGCATTATCCCAGGAAGGAGCACTGCCTGTGTGTGCTGCAGCTCCTGCCTGGGCTCTCCAGGCTCTTGTGTCCCTCAGCAGAATGTCCCTGTCCCTTCCATCTTGGATGACTGTCCCACAGCTCCTGCACACAGCTCTTCAGGCTGGGTGCTCGGGTGGTGGTACAGGTGGGCAGGAATGGAAATAATCTGGTTTTGCTGAGGTGAGAGGGACAGAAAGGAGGCACAGAAACGTTAAGTGGAAGAAACGGGTCCGTGGCCGCTGCAAGAGGCTTGGGGTGTGCATGGCCTGGGTGGGGATGTGTGGCACTGCTGTGTGCGGCCAGGCTGTGACCTCTGTCCCTCCCCTGCAGAGAGGAGCTGCCCAGAAGAGCCCCCGAGCCCCCGTCAGGCCGAGCAGAGCCACCCCCTCCTCTGAGACCACCCCGCTGCTGCAGGACAGCGACAGCCCCGGGCAGCACGGAGCCCAGGCGTGAACCAGCCTGGGACACCCTCCTGCTGGGACAGCTCCTATGGGGACAGCTCCCACGGGACACCTTCCTGCTGGGACAGCTCCCACTGGGACACCTTCCTGCTGGGACAGCTCCTGCTGGGACACCTTCCTGCTGGGACAGCTCCTGCTGGGACACCCTCCTGCTGGGACAGCTCCTGCTGGGACAGCTCCCACGGGACACCTTCCTGCTGGGACAGCAACAGCCCCGGGCAGCACGGAGCCCAGGCATGAACCAGGACAGCCCTGGGCAGCATGGAGCTGAACCAGCCTGGGACACCCTCCTGCTGGGACAGCCCTGGCCAGCACAGAGCCCAGGCCTGAGCCAGCCTGAGATAGCTCCTGCTGGGACAGCTCCTGGTGGGACACCTTCCCATGGGGACATGGACCCCACTGGGACACACGTCCCACTGGGACAGCTCCCACTGGGACATGGATCCCATGGAGACAGCGCCCACTGGGACACGGATCCCACTGGGACATGGATCCCACTGGGACATGGATCCCACTGGGACACACGTCCCACTGGGACAGCTCCCACTGGAACATGGATCCCACTGGGACATGGATCCCATGGGGACAGCTCCCCACTGGGACACGGATCCCACTGGGACAGCTCCCACTGGGACACGGATCCCACTGGGACACGGATCCCACTGGGACATGGATCCCACTGGGACATGGATCCCACTGGGACAGCTCCCACTGGGACAGCTCCCTCTGTGACACAGCCATGCTGCAGGTGACACCACATCAGATCCCCAGAGCCCTCTGGAAGGTGAAGTCCTGGACAGCTCAGCAGAGATCCTGCACAGCACAGCACAGCAAAGGCGGGGATGGTCCTGCTGCTCAGCATTCCTGCTCATCCAGAAACCTCAACACAGTGTTCAAGAACCTTTTTGTCCTCAAGGGCCAGCGTGAGCCACTGCCCTTCTCTCCGGTGGAATGAAGGAATGAAGATCAGTAGAATGAAGGAATGAAGATCGTTGCTGACTGATCTGAGAAGTTATTTGCAATTTAAAACTGCCTACTGCTAGGGATAAAAGGCACTTTAATGGCAGCCTTTAAAATAAATGAAGTTTGTATAGGTGGCACTGATGGGATTTAGTGATCTTTTTAAAAGCCACTGTTCATCTCACCAAATGGGGCACGCTGTCCTGGAGCCACTCACAGTTTTATTGCCACTTGATGTCACTGGACTGTGCTGCAAATAATTTCTGGGGGCTGTCACTCCAGTGATGTCTCTTCCCACAGTACCTGGAGCCTGCCTGGGGTTGCTGCAGCCTCTGCACGTGTTGGGGAGCAGTGGTGCCTTTGAGAGCCCCAGTTCTGTGCCATGACCTTGTGCTCCACAGCCATCCCAGCTCTCAGCCCTGCTGCTTCATCTCTCCTGGCTCTGGGTGCCTGTGTGAGATGAGCCTTGGCAGGAGCTGGGGGTACATCTGAGCTGTCACTCAGCTCCTGGCAGCTGTCCCTGCTGCCTGCTCAGCCATCTGGATCAGCTCCTCTGGTCGTGGGCACTGGGAGGCACTGGGAGGCACTGGGGGGCACTGGTCACCCTGGCTGGCCATGGGGAGGGGGAGGCTTGGCCCTGTCCTGGTGTGTTAATGAAGATATTTGTGCTTTTGAGAAGCAGGAATATGTGCAATCATGGAAGTAACAATGTCCTTAAGTGGGGTTTGATTAAAGTATTGCAGATTTCTGAACTGGTGTGTTGGGTGACCTGGGGCTGGATCTCACCTGGGGCTGGGTGGTCTTGGGCCACACTTTGGTGGGGAGGAACCCATGGCCACTGCTGCTGGGTTATCTCCGTGGCACGAATTCCCACTGAGAGTGATCCTTAAACTGCAGCTGTGAGCTCGCTCTGGCCTTGAATCCGGGTGTATCCATGGGGAAAGGAGCCGGGAGTGGGAACATCAGAGGGTGCAGCAGCAATAACCACGCGTGGGCTCCTGTGAGAGGCTGTGACGGCATTACGGTGCGAATTGCAGCGAGACACGAATAAAGCACGGGGACAGCGCTCTGAGCAGCAGCCCTGGCGGGTGTTTTGGGGGTTTTGCAGAAGATTACGGGACAGGACGGACCGGAGCGGGACCGGAGCTCCTCACTCTGAGCGCGCTGCGGCCGCGGCTCGGGAGCGCTGCAGCACCGCCGGGAGCCGCCGGAGGGCGCTGTGGGGCCACGGACACTGCGGGGAGAGGGGGACGGGGGATGGGGGGACAGAGCGGGGGACAGAGTCTGACCCTGGGGGACAGAGGAGGACAGAGGGTCTGATCACGGGGGACAGCGGGACCCGGGAATGGGGGGGACAGGAGTTCTGATCCTGGGGGACAGAAGGACCCGGGAACAGGGGGGACAGAGGGTCTGATCCTGGGGGACAGAGAGACATGGACACAGGGTCTGATCCTGGGGGACAGAGGGACACGGGGTCTGATCCTGGGGGACAGAGGGCCCCGGGCACGGTCAGAGATCCTCAGCACTGATCCCCTGCCCCAAACCCCGCCGTGTGTCTGTCCATGGGCACACAGCACTCAAGTTGTTTTCCCCCTGTACTTCAGTCACTTTGTTGGCTGCTTGTGAATTCTCCAGCTCGTTTTAAAATGCTTCTCACACGCCGAGTCTGTCCCTGGCTCTGAGTCACTGTCCCTTGCCAATTCCCTCTGTACAGGGCGTGCAGGGCTGCCCCTGGTGCAGCACCCTCCCTGTGCCAGGCCAGGCTAGGTTGGAGTCATTCACCCTCTCCCGAGGATTTTAATTGGCCCCCACAGGCTCATCACAACAATCTCGATTTACTGTGGGAGCCGCCTTTCACCCGGCCTGGCACAGCCATGGGAAATGAACGAGTCATCTCCATCCTCCAGGCACTTCATCACCGAGGGGGAGCTGTCAGGGCTTGGTGTCACTTCCCCCACCGTGTGACAGAGACTCCACCTGTCCCCTCTGGAAGAGAGGAAAGAGATAACACAGCCCCCTCCATCCACACTGGGGCGCTTTTATAAACGCAGCATAGAGGATTTCCCATTCCCTGTGCCCATCTCTACCTCACCTTTCCTGAAGCCCCAGAGGATGGCAGGGGTGGGGGGACAGGGCAGAGCTTCAGTAATCTCTGTGTTATCCCCTTGACCTGTGCCCCACCTACAGCAAGAACAATCTCTGTGTTATCCCTTCACCTGTGCCCCATCTACAGCAGGAACAATCTCTGTGTTATCCCCTTCACCTGTGCCCATCACTGCCAGGTGTTCGTCGTTACCTGTTCTGGGTTAAACCCTGCTGGGCAGGCAGGGCTCGGTTTTGGGTTCTGTGAGTCCCTGCTCTGGTGTGTGCTTGCTCTGCTGCTCCTCGTGGCAGCCAGGGCTGTTCCTGAGCTCTGGCTCTGCTCTCCTGCACAGGCTCCTCCAGCAGTGACTGAGTCCTCCAGTGCTGCAGGATGGTGAGTGGGGCTGGTGCTGGGGTGGTTGTGGGCATGTGGGTCTCTTGGGGCAAGGTTTGGGCTCTTCTTGCTTTAAAAAAAACCCAAAAAGCAACCAAACAGCAATGTGGAGCTGTTGCAGTTATTGGTGGTGTTTGATGGACAAGTGTTTTCCTTCCTGGATGCTGTAGGGTATCCAGCTTTGTGGGACTGCAGGACCCAAAACCCAGGCAAGAGATGCCTGGAGGAGTTGAAGTGACTTGTGGCACCTGGTTTCTCCTGTGTTTGGCCAGGATGAACCTCTCTGTCTGGGAGAGAGTTGCTGGAGGGAGGAGAAGCATCTCCTGTGGTTTTGGAGCAGAGCCTGGGCTGTGCCTGGGCACTGCAGGGTTTGTGCTCCTGTGCTGGGTGGGTTGAACCCTTGGGCAGGGCTCTGTGGTGCAGGATCCAGCTCAAACCATCCCCTCCTGTGTGCAGTAGCCTGGGTCCTGCTCCCAGGCTCTGTGAGGGGCTCTGTGCTGATATTTAAGCTCCTTCCCAGCGTGGCGCAGAGCTGGAGGTGCTGCAGTGCCCTCTGTGCTTGGCCAGCTCTGTGAAGCCTCTGCTGTCACCCAGGAGGTGCCAGGGATCCCTGCCCTGTCCCTCCCCTGCCGGCACAGCCTGGGGTGACCCCAGCATCACCCCGGGGTGAGCCCTGCCCCGGGCATCCCCTCCCCTGGTGGGAATGGGTTGAGTCCGGGTGTGTTTGTGTGGCAGAGAGCAGATAGAGGCTCTCAGGGGTGTGCTGCGTGTTAAACTTCGCGGTGCTTAGTGCCTCGTTGAAGGAGTGTGAGTAAATGTCCTTCCTCCTCCTGCTCTTGAGGATGCAGGAGCTTCATTTTACTGCCTTGCCAGTCACCGGAGTCAGGGCTGGGCCATTTCTGGGAATCAGCCTGGCTGTGCACAAGTTCCTGCACCCAGGGCTGCCAGAAACTCTCCTGCCCTTCAAAAAGGGAAACAAAACCCCCTGGACTTGTTGCTTTGTGCTGTTGTTTTTACTGAGGTGCCCTGGCAGCGAGAGCTGGGGGCTCAGCCCATCCCTTTGGGCTGCCCCATCCTTGCTGCTGTGGGCACAGGGCTTCCCAAGCCACCCCAGTGCCACCTCCTCGTGGCTGTTTGTGTCCCAAATCCTGCTCCTGTTGGGGCAAACCAGAGTGCAGCCCCACGTGGAGCCCCTGTTTCCCTTCCCCAGCCAATGGGGGTGTGGAAATGCCCCCATTGCAGCAGGGGGGTCCCACTGACCCCAGGCCCGTGGGGCTCGGGGTGTGCAGCCAGCTCAGATCCACATTCCCTGTGCTTGGGGGCTCCCTGGGAGCACCACAAACAATTCCTAAAAAGGAGCAGTCAGATGGAAAATTGATACCAAATGGTGCTCTCAGTCCCTGGAGGAGCAAGGTTTGATGCCTCAGCCTGTGGTTCCTGGGGGTTGGGACAGAGGCACACAACGCTATTTTAGAGAAATTTCCTTTTATGAAGTTTATTATTTCTCTCCTTTCGTAAGTTCCTGATTTTCCCAGATACAAACTGCATTCAGGTTTGGTGCTGATGGTCTGAGCTGCTGCTGTGGGTATGTGTGGTGTCTGAGGATGAGGAGGGTCTGGGAGCTGTACCCAGGTCTGAGAGCTGTGCCCAGCCCTTCCCCAGCTGCTTTTTGGGTTCTGTAGGACCAAGGGCCATCCCCAGCAGCTGATACCAGCTCAGGGGCTTTGCCCCACAGGGTTCTCCTCAGGAGGGCACAATCTCCATCAGGCACCCCCCAAGGGCTGCCTGCCTGGTTCCCAGCCTGGTGATCCCTCCCATCCCCCTGTGTGTTCCTGGGGGTGTCCAGCTGCATTTCTGGCCCCACTGGCCCTGTTTGCAGCACTGTAAAATCCCCATCTCCTGAGGTGACCCAGCTGCTTTCTGTCTCCTCCATCTGTTCTGGCTCCCAGAGCAGTTCCTGCAGGAAATTCCCTCCTGAGCACACGCAGAGGGTTCCCCTGGTGCCCAGGAGCTGGGGATGGAGGTCACAGTGTGTCACAGAGTGCCACCACTGCCAGGGCTGAGCACAGGGCACTGCCAGCCTGGGGCCATCAGGGGGAGAGAGCTGAGCTGTGCAGCTGAGCTTCCAGGGAAGGAATTTCCAGCGACTGCAGATCCCTCCCCAAAGACAGCATTTCAAGGAATTACCCTCTCCCCCTGCTGCAGACTTCCTCTGCTTTTCCAAGTAATTCTCTGGCTGGGGGCCAGGGCTGCAGTAACCCGAGCAGGGCAGAGCCATGGGAACATCCGGGGCTGGAATTGGTGTTTCCCAGGTTCCCAGCCCGGGGCTCTTCTCTGCATTCATGTCCCCAGCTCCAGCACTGAGCCTCTCTCAGCTGTCTCCCTTGGGAGTGCTGTGCTTCCAGAGCTCTGGATGCCACGAGGAGCAGGAAAAGCACCTCCAGTGATGACAAAAATAATTAATGATTGGGGATTTTTGAGCTCTGCTTTAGCAATCAGCAGTTGCTGTGTTGGTAACTCAGTCCCCCCCTCATGGCAGGGCTGCTCCAGGTCCTGATGTGCTGGAGGGGGTGCAGGGGGATGCCCTGAGGGTGACCAAACAGAGGGGAAGAGGGATTCTTATTCATGGAAAAGTCTCAATTTCTTTGGAGGAAAGACTTGGGAGGGAGAGCTACAAACACAACTGCAAAACTTGAGCAGGAATTCCGCAGCCATGAAAAACCATGTGGATGGTAAAGCTGTAATCCTGCAAAAGGAGGGAGGAAGCAGAGCTTGTGAAAACAGTTTGTGGGTATCTAAGGCATCATGTTTTCTCCTGGAGATGAATGTCCTGAGACACATCACGTGGGTGAGCAAACAGAGACCAGGGACAGTCCCTGCCTGCCTGCAGAGAGCTGCCAGACAGCTCCTGGTGGTGCTTCCCCCCTCCCTGGTGATGCTGTGCTCACAGGGTTAATTCCCATGCCCTGATGGGAACAGGGAACGGGCTGGGGGCTCTGCAGCAGTGACCCCTGTCCCTGGCAGCCAGGGCTGAGGGCAGGGATCACATTCCCCCTCCCCACCTGAGCAGCACTCCTGCAGACATACCTTGTGGATTTTCTTCAGCTCACAAATACTCCCCTGCCCTCCTCAGTGCCCCTAGCAAATAAATTATCTGAAGCTACATTTCCCCATTTCAAAGCCTTGTGAAAGAAAGCAGAGGGTTTAGCAGCCCTGGCTGGCTGGAGAGGCTCACATACCATGCACCCATTTGCATTTGATCTCCTTCATCCTGTGTTAAGCAATCCTTGAGAGCCCAGTGGGCTGCAGGCCCTCTTGGTGCCTGTAAATCACTGGGGCATGTCACAGGCTGTAAATGAGGGGGGTGAGACCATGTCCCACCCCTCCCTGTGATCCAAAACCTCCCTGTGCTCCCAAAAAAAATCATCCTGGTTAAATCAGAGCTGCGGTTTGCTCCTTGGGGTGGGAGTGTGCTGGCCCCATGGGTGTGTTCGTGTGGGGCTGGAGCAGGATGTCCTGCTCCCAAAAAATCATCCTGGTTAACTCAGAGCTGCAGCTGGCTGTGTGGGGTGGGAGGGTGCCTGGCCCCATGAGGGGCTGCAGCAGGATGCTCTCCTCCAGGGGCACTGGAAGCTGAGATCTGAGTCTTTACTGCTGTCATCTCTCATGCAGGAGTTGCAGGGTCAGGAGGGGAAGAGGGATTCTTATTCATGGAAAAGTCTCAATTTCTTTGGAGAGAGAAATTTCTTTCTCGATTTCTTTCTGGGAGGGCAGCTATAAACACAACTGCAAAACTTGAGCAGGAATTCCACAGCCATGAAAAGCCATGTGGATGGTAAAGCTGTAATCCTGCAAAAGGAGGGAAGCAGAGCTTGTGAAAACAGGATGTGGATCTCTAAGGAATTATGTTTTCTCCTGGAGATGAATGTCCTGAGAGACAGATGTGCCTTGTCCTAGAGAATAGTGTGCAATAATTTCACTGAAGCTATGGTGCTGAATAGGTACATGATGAAAGAGATGATTTGGTGCACTTTGGGGATGGGTTTGGTGTTTTCCAGGTGCCTGTGCATGCCTTGGTCTGAGCTCACCCCTGCTTGTGTCCCCAGAACCTCCCTCATTTACTGGGGCTGCCCTCTGGCATCTCCTGCCCTGCTCAGTTTGCTTTCCCATCCCTGGAATTTCCTGGGACAGAGGAGGAGCTCTGGCTCCCCCCAGCCCTGCTGAAAGCCATGGAACCTGTGTGATCCCACCAGTCCCTCCTGCAGCCAGGCTGGGCTCTCTCCCTTGTCATTAATCAAACATTATTCCCCTTTTCCCATCACCTCCCCTCAAAGGCTGCTATTGCTCAGCTGTGGCCTGACTTTAATTACAAATGAAGAGCAGCTGGGAGGGCACTGGGTGCTGTTAATTGGCTTTCCAGGAGAGGTTTCAGGGGGAAGCTGAAGCACCAGTGGTTGCTCTGCTTGGTTCCTTGTGTGCAGCAGCTCAGCCCTGAGCCAGATCCCAAATTCAGCCCTCTGGCTGTCATTTGCCCCAAAACCCCATCCAACCTCCAAGGTCTTTTCCCCTGCTAATTGAAGCCTCAGGGATGCCCTGGGATGGATTTTCAGCTGCTGAGGACAAATTCCAGGGGAGGATGGTGGAATGGGCTGGCTGGGGAGGTCAGAGAGGAGGGGATGCTCTGCCAGGCATGGTGTGCTGCAGACACACTCACTGCTCCAGCAGCTGTCAGAGCCCAGACAGATGAGGCCAGGTGCCCGAGGAGCGTGCAGGGATCTCATTTACCTGCTAATTAATGGAAATCGTGAAACAAATCAACACGTGCTCCCTGTGGAGAGCTCCACGGTTTGCTTTCCAGCTGCTGGAGGGCACAGCTGGATTGGGAGAGCTGCTGCGGGCTTGGACAGGGCTCTGTCCCGTCACGGAGCCCCTGAGATGTCCCCACTGCCAGCCCGGGGTGTCCCTCCCTGCCCTGTCATTAGGGCACCGCTAATTGGCGCCGCTAATTGCTCTGCCCGGGGGCTCCAGCGCTGGGGGGTGGGAGTGAAGATGTTGGGGGGAGCCCCATTTTGTGGATTTTTTTTTCTTGTAGATTTTTTTTTGTGGATTTTTTTGTAGATTATCTTTTTGCGGATTTTTTGGGTGGATTTTTTTTTGGGTGGATTTTTTTTTTGGGTGGATTTTTTTTTGGGTGGATTTTTTTTTGGGGGTGGATTTTTTTTTGGGGGTGGATTTTTTTTTTGGGTGGATTTTTTTTTGGGGTGGATTTTTTTTGGGGTGGATTTTTTTGGGGTGGATTTTTTTTTTTGGTGGATTTTTTTTTGGTGGATTTTTTTGGTAGATTATATTTTTGCGGATTTTTTGGTAGGGTTTTTTGGTGGATTTTTTTTTTTTGTGGATTTTTTTTTGGTGGATTTTTTTTGTAGATTATCTTTTTGCGGATTTTTTGGTAGTTTTTTTTTTTGGTGGATTTTTTTTTGATGGATTTTTTTTGTAGATTATCTTTTTGCGGATTTTTTTGTAGTTTTTTTTTTTGGTGGATTTTTTTTTTGTGGATTTTTTTTTTTTTGATGGATATTTTTTGTAGATTATCTTTTTGCGGATTTTTTGGTAGGTTTTTTTTTTTTTGGTGGATTTTTTGGCGGCCCGGCCCCCCTGGCACCTCCCAGCCCCGCAGGTGCGGTGGCAGCCGGAGCTGGGGCACCTGCACCTTTCCTGCTGGGGAGAAACCTCATCCCGAAAAAAAGGCCGAGCTATTTTCTCTTGCAAGTTGATTAATTTGGTTGGCTTTAAATATTAAAAACGCTCTTTGCTGGGTCAGGTTTTTTGGGTGTTTTTTTTTTGGTTTTTTTGTTTGTGCTTTTTTTTTTTTGTGTGGGTTTTTTTTTTTTTGGTGGGCTTTTTTATTTTTGTTGTTTTGGTTTGGGGTTTTTTTCCTTGTGTTTTTTGTTGTTTTTTTGGGGGGCGTATGGGGGTTTTTTGGGTCTTGTTTAGGGTTTTTTTTCTTTTGTTTTTTATTTGTTTGGGGGGGTTTTGTTTTGTTTGTTTTTTAGGAGTTTCTTGCTTGTTTGTTTCTGGTTTTTTGTTTTTGTTTTTTTTTTTTTAATTTCATTTTATTTCCCTGTGCTCTGCAGGGCTCTGGGACAGGAGCAGGGATGCTTGCTGTGCTTCAGGGATTCAGGGCAGCGCTTTGATTCCCCTCTTCTTGTTTATTCACTGCGTTGGGAAAGGGGTTTGTTGTTTTTTTTTTGGTTTTTTTTTTGCAAAACAAAGCCTCTCAAACAATTAATGCCAATCAGACTCGCTGACAGCCCAGCCCCCGGGCATGGGCTGAGCTCCGCAGGCTCTGGGGGGGAAAATACCCCCAAAATAGCACAGGTGAGCACAGAACTCACCTCGTCAGTCTCCTGCCAGCAGTTAGCAACTGGCAGAACGCCTGAAGCATAAGGTTTGTGATCCCTTCCAAAAATCGCATCTGAATGTTAAGTGACGTACAGTAAATGCCAAATCCCTTTTGAATCTTGCTTAAAATCTCAGTTTAAAATATGCAAGCGACCTTTCTGTCTTTCTGAAAAGCTCTTTGCTTCTGGAAATGTAAAAAAAAAAAAAAAAAAGAAAGGAAAAAGGAAGAAACCAGAGCTGCAATCTCTTGCTGCTGGATAAAAACAGATTTTCTTAACAGAGGTAGGGCAGGGTCCCCTTTGCAGGCTGGGCTTGGGCAGATAGATCATTGGATAAACCTCCCCCAGAGATCCTGACAGGAGAAACTACAGGAACTCAGCCTGAGGGATTGGTGGGCTCCTGCTCTCTCTGATATCCCTCACATTATAATTAAGAGATAATGTCAATGGAATAAAACATTGTCTCAGGGTAATGGTCTCCTGCTGCTGCAGGAGCGTCAAGGTGAAGTCAAATCATTGATCAAAAATGAATGTTGAGGCAAGTCTGGGACGTTTGTTTTCACAGCAAGAGGCATCAATCCTGGAACAACAATATTCCAGGGCTGTTATTGCTCCTGTGCCTGGTGATTGATGCCAGGGCATCATCATCACTGAGAGCCAGGGGGGCTGAGCTGTGGGCTCTGCTGCCAGCTGGGCTGACCAGGGGGGTTTGCCTCATTGGAGCAGATAACAGTAAATCCAGCAGTGCTGGAAGTGCATCAGAAATGGGATTTTCCCTGCACAGGTGATCAGGGCTCTGTGTGGGCTGGCCCTGCCTGGCCAGGGAGTGTTTTGGGGGTGTTTTGGGGCTGTGCTTGCCTGGCTGCAGCTGTGGGAGAGCTGCTTGTTCATTTACCGTGCAGGGCTCCTGCTCCCAGCCCTGTTTCACACTGCTTTAAACGTTTTGGGGTCCCCTCTGAGCAGTGGGGCTGAGCAGCTCGCTGGCTTTATCCATTTATTGAAATAATGCTGAGTATAAATACACCCTCCTTACAGATGTGGGGAGTGGATCCAGGTCCTGCAGCAGGGGCAGCCTCAGCCCCATCCCTGGCACCCAAAAAGGGCTGGGAGAACCATTCCTGTGTGACCCAGCACCAAAAAGGGCTGGGAGAACCATTCCTGTGTGACTCAGCACCAAAAAGGGTTGGGAGAACCATTCCTGTGTGACCCAGGAGCAAAAAGGGCTGGGAGAATCATTCCTGACTGACCCAGGAGCAAAAAGGGCTGGGAGAACCATTCCTGACTGACCCAGGAGCAAAAAGGGCTGGGAGAACCATTCCTGACTGACCCAGCACCAAAAAGGGCTGGGAGAACCATTCCTGACTGACCCAGCACCAAAAAGGGCTGGGAGAACCATTCCTGACTGACCCAGCACCAAAAAGGGCTGGGAGAACCATTCCTGTGTGACTCAGCAGCAAAAAGGGCTGGGAGAACCGTTCCTGACTGACCCAGGAGTTGCTGCTGTCTGGGCTGGGGAGAGGAGCAGCCTCTGCCTCCCGTGCTCAGTTTGCACTGGGAGAAATTGTGAGGTCAACACTTGGAATTGAATGTGTGTGAGTGGCAATTAGATGTGAAACCAAGCCCCAGGAGGGTGCACATAAACTCTTTCAGGATTTATTTTTTTCCCCCTCCTGGGTTTGTTAGTGGAGAGAATTGCACATGCAGCAAACGTTTGGGCTGCAGAGGAACACGAGTGCTTTGTGCTGCCTCCAAGTGCCAAATCTGTTTTTCTGAGGCTGCCCTGGCACCTCCTGCTGCTGCCTGGCCAGGTCTGTGACACCTGAGAGGGGACAGTCCCCTCTGCCAGCATGCTCTGACAATTCCATGCCTTTTGCAGCAGAGGCAGAGTCATCAGGCTGCAGCAAAACTCTCCCATACACAGGGTGGTCCCAGAAGGACTAATTGGAGGTGATTTTGACTCATTATATGCTCTTAAACTCACTGTAAACTTGAAAATTATATACTCTTAACCCATGGGCTCCTTGCAGTACTGCAGAGCTCCAAGCCCTGTGGCAGAAGGCTGTGTCCAGATGAGCAATTTGCAATTTATTGGTGCTGTGAGTGCTCCAGTGCAGCATTCTGCACTGAGAGGCCATCAGCAGCTTGGCTCAGGACAAGGACTGGCATGCACGTGGGTTTTTGGGTGCAGATCCTGCTTTTTGAAGCTCTGGGTGGTCCTGGTCCCCTCCAATGACTCCCAGATGAGTCTGACCACCCCAGAGGGGCTGGGCAGGGCCGGTGCGTCCTGCTGGGGCAGCTCAGCCAGGACTGGGGCACTTCTTGGTCAGGATTTTACTGTTTTCTCTCATTTGCTGCCTGTAGGAAGGGGCAGGGCCATGGAAAACTCTCTTTTAAGAGGTGGAAGGTTTGGAGTGTGACTGGGTTGTGCTGCCCAGCTTGTACAGGACAGATCCAGGCTTAGAAAAAAAAACCCATTTGTAATTAGATTTTTCAACTGAGAGCCCCAAATCCATGTGTTTGCAAGAGGGTAGTGGAGGCAGAACTGGTTCTCTATCTGGGACTGAGGACAATGAATCAGGAGCTATAACTACATTATAATTTTATATATATATATAACATATACATTATAATAGATATATACACTATATATTTTATATACTATACATTTTATATATTATATATTTCATATATAATCCATAATATATATTTCTATATATATACATTATACTATAACTATAATTACATTTGTGTAGCATTGGGCAGGTTAACTAAAAGAGGGGAGGGAAGAACTCTGCATTTTCTGGGCTGGTGTTAAACTCTGAGGCCAGGGAGTTTGTTTGAAAAGGAACAATTTCTGTCTCTTTGCACTCGGGCTAAGCTCAAATGTGGGCACTGGAGAACAAAACCAGGGGAAAGCCTTGCCCTGCACCCAGCCTTGGCACAGGGAGCTCCTGCAGCATGGCCAGGAGGGATTCAGGAGATGATTCCTGCCCAGTGAGGGATGCTCAGGGCAGCCCCAGCCCCTTGTGCTGGGCACTGCAGGAGCACAATTCCCTGTCAGGTCTGTGTGTGCAGAGCTGTGCCTGCTGCAGGCACCAATAAAGATGTCAGGCTGCTGTGTGTGGGGAAATAAATCACAGCATTATTGTCCTGCCCACAGCACCAAGGTGTCTGCTGGAGCAGCATCAGGGGGAGCCAGGGAGGGGCAGGCACCGATTTTGCATTTGTGCTGTGCTGGGTGAGGGCTGCTGGTGCCACCCACACCAGGCACTGCTGCTTGCAGCCCCTTCCATCAGCCCTGGTGGCCCCCCAGGGGAATTTGGGGTTTGTGGCCCCCCAGGGGAATTTGGGGATTGTGGCCCCCCCCCAGGGGATTTTGGGATTGTGACCCCCAGGAATTTGGGATGAGGCCCCCAGCTTGTCCTGGTGGGTTGCCCATCACTCAGGGTGGGCACAGCCAGGAGCTGCTCTCACCTGGGGCTCTGTGTGTCCCCTCACCTTCACTCTGCAGTGGGGAGGGCACGACCATAAGTTACTGCCAGGGCCTGAGAGTGTCAAAGAGGAACAGAATAGGTGGCCAGCCCGAAATGCTGGAGTGCAGGTGGCAAACCTGAAATGCTGAAGGGCTCCGGGGCAGAGCTTTGCTGTCAGAGTGGAGCAGCCCCTCAGTGCCTGACCTCCACTGAACAAATCCATTTACAGTGTCTTGTTTCTCCTCCCTGTTTCACTGCCAGGGTTCAGAGATGATTCCTTAAATGTTAATGGTGCAGGAATTTGGAAACTCTCCCGGAGCTGCTGGGGGAGCTGTGCAGAGTATTTCTGCTGTGCTGGTGCAGCTCCATTTCCTGCTGAACATCAGGCAGGCTGTTCTCACCCCCTGCTCTGTAATTAAAGTGCTGAAAGCCCATCACTGTCCAGGCTTTGCTCAGGCTCACCCCGCGTGGGGCCAGCTCTGTGCCCACCTGCCAGCAGGACAGCTTGGAAAATATTTATAGATCAGTGCCAGCCTGCTGCCATCCTGCTCCTGCTGTCCCAGGGCTGGAGTGGGGCTGGCTGGAAAACCCCCCAGTGCCACTCTGCACTGGGGAATTGTTCATCACTCGGGGTCACCAATTGTGGTGGTGTTTGAGGGTCCCCAGGACGAGGGAAGAGATGAGAATCTCGACTCCATGTGTCAGAAGGCTGATTTATTATTTTGTGATATATATTATATTAAAAGAAAATTATATATTAAAACTATACTAAAAGTATAGTTTTAATATATCATGGGGTTTAAAGTCAAGCCCTGGGATTTTTTTTAATATGTTACAACCCCTGTTTAACATCTCTTTTGAAGCTTTGTCTATTCTGCTTTTCTGTTTTAAAATGTCTGTGAAATGTTTTTCTGCATGATTGCTCTTACAGAGTATAAGAATCACAGAGCAAAACTGAACGTACCCCCTCGTCTCCTCCTGGATCAGAACTGTGTTCCAACATTAAAAAAAAATATTCAATTGAAGAATTATATAAGTAATGGTAGACCAGATAAAATAATGAGTATCAAACCAGCAGGAGCATCAGAGCTTCCCAAGAGCCTTGTGCAGGGGAGAGCAGCTGGTTTGGTGCTGGGTTCCATCAGAGCTGAGCTCAGGGCAATGGCCCAGCCAGGACAGGTCATTGTCCCTCACAGTAAATGCATTAAATCCCTGCAGGGCAGAGTGGAGAGCCCCACACCGGGTGTGCAAAGTTCCTTCATCCATCCCTGCTCACAGCCAGGGCTGTGTGTGCCTGGAGCACCCTCTGTGCTGTCAGGGATGTCCTGGAGGGCAGCAGAGCCTCCCCTCTGTGCTGGGAGGGGGACACATCCTGCTCTGGGAGCAGGGACAGCCAGCTGACAGCACCAGGGGAAAAAAGGGCTTTAAAAGGAGCCAGGAGTACTGAGCTGGCCTGGCCTCCCCCAGCTCTTTTGTCTCTAAACTTGGAGCTGACTCTTTCCACCATCTCGTTAGGAACAAGTGCTTGGCCCCAGCCTCATGGCAAATTTTGACATTTTAAAAATTGATGCCTTTTTCTGCTCATAACTTAAGCTGTCTAGTTTATCAGAGACATATGGAAAGTTTATTACATTCTTATTGCAGAGCCAGCCAAGTGAGCTGACTAATGAATGTGATTTTATTATTTTCTTTTTATTTATTTATTTATTTTAGTTAGGACTTGGCATGGAAGGTCTCCTCCAAAAGGGATAGCTTTGGGTCAAGACATAAATCCCCAGATGTTTTTTTCCCCTTCTATCCTGACAGTCCAGCTTGGCCAAAGCCACAGCATGTGTGATTTGGGGGGTGGGAAGTGAGGCACAGGAGGAAATCAGGGTTTGCAGATTTATTGTGCTGCTCCATGACCATCCAGCAGCTCTGGCAGTGTGGGAGCCTTGGTGCTCCTGCCCTGGGCTGTGGGCAGGATGGGCTGCCAGGATAAATTGTGCAAATTCACAGGAAACCGAGGTTTTGCTGCTTAGAACACCTTGGGGTTGGTTAAAAGGGGTGCTGCTGTCCTTGGGGGGCTGAACAGCTGGGGCTGGGAGGGTGCAGGCTGGTGTGTGGTTTTTGGCAGCTGAGGGAAGTGTGAAACTCCTTGGGGGCTGCTTTGGGTGAGCTCAGCTGGTGCCAGGTGTGAGGGAGTGGAAACAGCCCCAGACCCCACTGCTGGGGACCCTCCTGTGCCCCCCACCCTGGCCAGCACCTCCCCCTGGCCTGGCCATGTGCCTGTGTGCAGCTCTGGGGGTGTTTTTGGGTTGGAAACAGCGTGTTTGTGTCCTGCTGCAGTGCTTGGAGAGGCTGGTTCCCTCCTCCTGCTCCTGTCCCCTCCCTTCCAGTGCCAGGTGTCCCCAGAGGGTTCACCCTGCTCACCTTCAGAGCTGATGCTGCAGTTTCACATTTTCCAGCCCAAACTTGTGCTCAGAAGATGCTCCATCCCTCCCAGCCATGCCCTGCTAACCTGAGGGCACATCTCCCTGGGTTTTAACAGCTGTGAGCACAAAGTTTTAGTTTTTTCCCCTTGTAGGAACCACTGGCTTTGGCTTTGGACTCACTTGATTCATGAATTCAGTTGGTTGTGAGTTACAGTTGGTTTTGCAGTGCTCACAGCACCCTGCTGTGCCCCCTCTGCTGCTCTGTGGTTTCTGGATGGTGACAGCAGCTCTGCAGAATGCAGCTTTGGCTGGGCTCTGGGATTTTACTGCCTTGCACAATGCAGAGCTCTCCAGGCTGTCCTGCATTTACAGCTCAGCTTTCCTGGCTCCTTCCATCGCCTCCTCTGCTGCTGCTGGTGGCCTTTTCCACTCCCCTCTGCCCCCTTCACAGCTTTCTGCTGTGTTTCTACCATCTATAGGCAAAATCCTTCCTCTGACTCACTGCTTTCCTCCCTTTGGGCTGCTGGCTTTGGCACAATTCCCCCTTCTGCACCCATGGCAGGGGGTAGCACACACAGAACACTTCTCTGGGAGAGGGTTTTCTTCACAGCACACCAGGAATCAGCCTTGGCTGTTATTTCTCCTGTTTTTACTCCTCCTCCATCTCATTTTTGTGGGATGTGAGAGGTGTGTTTCCCTGTGGAGCCTGGTGACCCAGCTCTCCTCCAGGCTCTGCTTTCCCCCCTGGGTCTCTTTGGAGGGCACTTTTGGGGTTGTGGATGTGTTGGCAGAGCAGAGTTCCCTGCAGGGTGAGGCAGGGGATGTCACCCCCGTTATCTCTCAGCCCTGGCTCCTTGTGGCTCCACACCCCGAGCTCTCCCTGAGGCTGGAGCTGCTCTGCTCCTCATCCTGCTCCTCCTCTGCAGCTCTTGGTGCATCCTCAGCCTTGGATGCTCCCAGCCCAGGCCATCTGGTGTGTTTTAGCCCTACAAAGGGCCATTGTTTGCTGGGGGATCCGTGCTCTGCCGAGGTGGCTCTGCCTCTGCCAAGGCTCCTTCTGCTCTGCTGGCAAGGGCAGGTGCCTTTGGAGCAGCCTTTGGCACTCCCTGCCCTCACTGGGGCCCAGCCATGCTCCAAGGCACTTGGAGTTTTGCTGCTGACTCCTTGAGCAGCTTCTTCATCCTTCTCTCAGTGCCTGAGGCTCCTGGACCCAGCCCCAAATCCACCGTGGGGCCGATTAAAATACAGAAAGCCCTCAGGAGCCCTTTGTCTCCTTTCCATTGTCTTCGAGTCTCCAGGGCTTGAGCAGAGATTGGAGTCAGTTTGGAGCCAGCCGTGAGGGACAGGCCCTGCTGATCCAGGCTGGGTCAGGCCTTGGCCTTTCTGCTTCCTGCAGCCAAGCCAGGCCTTGCTCAGCATTGCAGTGCCCTGCTCAGAGCCTTGGGCTTCCTGCAATCCTCAAGCAGCACAGCCTGGGTTCCCTTTTCTTGCTTTCCCTTGTCTAATCACAACGCTGAAGTTTCCCACAGTGAGATGTGCCCCTGTTCTCTGCCAGGGATGGGACCTGGGGCTGATCCCTGGCTGCCTTTCAGTGGGAGCAGTGTTCTGAGCTTTGGCCTTGAAATGTCTTTTTTAGCCCTAAATCTATTAATATCCTTTAGCATCCGAAATCCTCCATGTCAGGGTGTGAGTCAGAAAGCATTGCCCAAAGCATCCCCTGTGGGAAGAGGAAATCAGAGGGTTAAAAAGCAGAGCCCTGCTGCCAGCTGGGGACACTGGTGCATGACAAATGTGGCTCTTGCATTTTCCTCTGCAAATGAGCCCGGAGCCAGCCTAATTTCGGAGAGAGCCGGCTGTGAACCCTCCGAGTGACTCGGAGGGATGTGCTGCTGCCCCCCTGGCAGGTTTGGAAGTGCAGGTTTCATTTGTAAACGCTGACACTCGGCATTTCCCCAGCGCCTCCCCGGGAAGGGCGCTCCGTCTGCCCGCACTCCCATTTGTCACTGTCAGGGCTGGCCCCATCTCCTGCTCGTCTCTGAAATGCCTTCTGATCGCTGCTGAGACACTTATTGGCACCTAATTTATCATTTCTTATTACCAGAAGGGTTTCTTCTGCAAACATCCCAGAAATGATTGCCCGGGTAATGTTTGGGAGCTTCACCAGCAAAAAACCACCTGGTGTCTGTTTGCTGCTCTGCCCTGGTGCTGGGGGGAAAAACTGCCCTTGATGTGATGTGTGCTTCCCCAAAAAGCCTTGATTAACACCTGGCTGGGGCTGCCTGGGTGCTGAGCCACTTATTGGCAGATAATTTATCATTTCATATTACCAGAAGGGTTTCCTCTGCAAACATCCCAGAAATGATTACCCAGATCATGTTTGGGAGCTCTTCCTTTCCACCTGCAAAAACCTCCTGGTGTCTGTTTGCTGCTCTGCTCTGGGGAGAAAACTGCCCTTGATGTGGTGTCTCCTTCCCCAAAAAGCCTTGATTAACACCTGGCAGCAGCAGCTCCCTGGAAGAGCACACATTTTGCATTAGGGATTCTTTCAGGACTAAATTGTTGATATCTTTCATCAGGCAGCTGGGGAAAATATTTCCCCAGACCTTATTCCTCTCTGTGGAAAAAGGATTTGGGGGTGAATAAAGGACATGCAGTGTCCTGGGTGGTGTGAGTGGGCTGGTTCTGGGATGCTGTGCTGAGGAATAGAGAATTTTCTGCATTGCTGTCACAGTGGTGGCAGCCTGCTCCTGCAGAGGGGTGCTGAGGTGATGCTCAACACCTGGGGGAAAGCAAGCCTGTCCCCAAAGGCTGGCACAGAGAGGGCAGAAGGGTTGCTGGGCTGGTTCAGACCCCTCTGGTACAGCAGGAAGGGCTGATCCTGGTGCTCCCAGATGTACCACATGGGCTGTGGGAGGAGGCAGCTGAGCTGCACACCCCCAAAGGTGGGATGTGGGAGCCTCTTTTGGGGCTAAACCACAGTATTTCTCAAAAGGGGCATTGCAAAAATTTCCACTGCCACGTCCCTAGGGCAGGGTTGGTGCTGGCCCAGCTCAGCCCTGCCCTCAGGCTCTTTTGGCTGCTGCTCTCTCCATGTCCTGCCTGTCCTGGGCTCAGCCCTCATCCCCATCCCTGCTGCTCCTGACTCGCCCAGGTCAGCTTTCCCTGCGAGCTGGCTCGTGCTTTTATAGTTCTGCTTTATTGGAGACATGAAAGTGATTTTTGTTGTTGCTGCTTTATGAGCCAGACTTCAAAGAATGCAATTACACAGAGAGGGCAGGAGCTGCTGGTATCTCCTGGAAATCTGTGGAAAACCACTTCCCTGCAGAGCTCACTGCACAGCCAGGCTGCCCTGCTGCTCTTCCCAGTGCATGTGCAGGTTTCTGATATTCTGATACCATGATATTTTCTGAAAAATCCCTTCACCAGGATTTTTTCTCCTGAGAAGTCTCAGAAAAGAAATGTAAACAATAATTATCTGATCACTTCTCCCTGTGTTTGCTGCTTTGGAATGTGGCAGGTGCATCTTTGATTGGTTCCATGTGAATTGTTTTTAGTTAATCTCCAATCCCAGTCCAGCTGTGTCAGACTCTCTGGTCAGTCATGAGTTTTTATTACCACTCTTGTTTAAGCCTTATGATGTCTCCTTTCTCTTCTTAGTATAGTTTTAGTATATAATTTTCATATAATATAATGAAAATAATATAAATAATAAAACCAATATAATATATATAATATATAATATATAAAATACATATTATATAATATATATTATAATATATACATATATAAAATATAATATTTATTCTATAATATGTATTATATAATATATATAATATAAACCTTCTGAGAACTTGGAGTCAAATTCTCATCTCTCACCTCATCCTGGGAACCCTCACAACACTGGCAGGCAGACAAGGTCTTTGGAGGCTGTGGTGAATTGTTCCTTGGCTGAGCATCCTCACCCCTGTGACATTTCAGCTGGGTGCCAGTGCTGGGTGATGGCTTTAGCATGAGCTTGTGGGAGACCAAAGAGCCATTGCTGGGGAATCATCTCAGAAGAGAGCAAAATGGCTGGAAAAGGGATGTTTTAACCTGCAGTGCTCCTGCTGCAGGCAGACAGTGTTGCAGGCAGAGCTCTCTCCCTCTCTGCATTGCCAGGGCAAGGTGCCAGCTCCCCATCCTGCCCTGTGCAGCTGGACATGCCAGGGGACCCTGCCTGGAACACAGACACTGCCTCTGGTGGGTGTGGGGCTGGTTCCCATCAGGAAGTGTCCAGGATCAATGAAATCATGGTAATTTTTTTAATTGCAGAGGGATTGTGCTCTCAAGTGTCACAGGAAAGCCAGCTTTCCTTGTGGTGCTTAACTTCCTAATGAAGATATTCCCCTAAAAAATCCCCATCCAGCTTCCCTATTCCCAAAAGCAGACCCTGGGCATAGGGCAGCTTCCCAAAAGCAGACAGGTCTCTCCCTCCTGGCTGCATTCTGCTCCCTCCCAAGGCTGTAGGTGTGGGGATCTGAGCCCCTTATCAGCTCCTGTACACCAGGAAATTTTGTAAGTGTCTGAGAAGACCCTGAGGCTATATAAAAGTTCAGCTCGTGATTCATTTCCTTCCTATTCAGGGATAGGCTAATTTGAGAGTATGTGCTAAACATTAATTACTTTCCTTGCCATGGTTTCCTAGTCAGGCATCCTTTCCCAGATGACTTTCTGCTCACTCAGGTCCAAGGCCATAAAAGCTTCCCTATTAGGAAAGGAAATATTTTACATCAGGTTTATACTGTATGCCTGAGGTCATCAGAAGCACAGATCGAGTGGCAGAAATACACACTGAGCTCTCCTTCCTGCATGAAAAATGAATCAATAACTCATTGATTTAAATTAAAATGTCTGCCTTGCAAAATGCCTCCCAGTGCTGATATTTGTAGCCCCCGTGTTTTGCAGCAGGGATTGGAAATCCACTGCCCCCGTGGCACGTGCAGGGATCCATCTCTGCCAACAGCATCCGAGTGCTGACACCCAGGAAAAAACCTGCCCTGCCTTCCCCTGCAAGGATCCAGCAAGGTGAACTTTGGGAAATTGCTTCTCCTGGCACATGAATTATGTATTGAACAGGTGGCAGTCAATATATCTGACTTCTTCATGAGGTAATTAAGAATGAATGTGGGAATTCAGGCAGAACTGGTGCCCTGTGCAGGAGGGGAGCTTAACAATGTGGAGCCAGCTCTGGAGGGGATGAGGGAAGGGAGGGATGCAGGGAAATTACAGCTCAGGGGAGCTCTGTTGGTCCCACTGCTGTCTCCATGTCCTCCTGCTGCTGGCCCCAGCTGCTGTTTGCACTCCCATCTGCCTGCCCAGAGTGGGGGTATCCTGCTTTTTCCTGAATTCCTGGGGTTATTTGCTGCTCTGGTGCACCTGTGTGTGCTGAAATGAGCCTGAATCCAGCTCTGCCCAAGCCTGGATGGGGTCATTGTCCCCAAACTGCTGGGTTTGGAGTGGCAAGGAGTATGAGACCTTTAGTCACAGTTATCTTGGGATAGCATTAACCCACATTTAAAAAATCCAAGCATTCCTCTCTGCTCAAATTTCTTCTCGAGAGCTAATTGAAAAGTAGCTGTATTAGTGAACACATCCATGATCATTAGCAAACAGTTAAGTAACTAATTTTAAAGATTTATGGTGTTGGTAGCAGGTAAATTATAGTCTTCAGAGGGTTTTCTTGCAAATGAGCTGAAAATAAGGTTTGTTCTAGCCTCGGGGAAACATAAAGGAAATGCATTTAATGACCACAAATTGTATGTGCTGATAGTCTCAATAAGATATTTAATGCCTACTTGAAATTTTAGCAGCTGGAAAAGCACAACAGCCTTAACAGCTTGTGTGGGTTTGGTGTCCTCTCCACCCCCTGGCTGGTGGCTCCAGGACCTGCCACCTCCAGGTGATCCCCAGGGAAGGACTTCCCCTCTCACCTGGTTAGGGTGGAGCTGTGCTGCATTAAAACCAAGTGTTGGCCTTTTGTTTTCCAGCTTTGGCTGTAAAACCCCGCTGGTCTCCAGCCGTGGCACGGATTACAGGCTGGGGTTTGCAGTTAAAATCGTGTTTGGGTTGGCAGGGGAAGCCCTGGGTGTGCTGGCAGGGCACAGACCCTGCTGCACCTGCTGGAAACTGCTCTGCTCTTTGTTCCTGCCCGGGCTGGGGGCTGTGCCAAGCTGGCAGGGGTGGCAGCAGGTGGCACTGGGCTGGTTTGGTTTGTTTTGGGCTCTCCTGGCTCTCCTCCCTCCCAGAGTTGTCTCGGGGGTCTCTGTGCTCCTGGCTGACCCCGAGATGTGTCAGAGTCTCATTTCCCAGCCTGGCAACCCAAGAAGGAGTCAGGATTCTTCTCTTCTGGTTTTCAAGTTGTTTATTTGCTGTTATCTATATCGTTCTTTCCCTGGCCTGCTGAGGTCTGTCCAGTGGCACACTGCCCACCCTCAGGGCGGTGTTGTCTTTTTATTTACTTTATTTACTTATGTACTTTATATACAATTGTTTTCCAGTACCTATCACCTATGTTAGACAGTCCATTTCTACCCTAAACCAATCCAAAAGTGCCACCATCACCCAGAAGATGTAGGCTAGGAAGGAGGAGAAAGAAGGACAAGGCACACCCAAATCCCTCCATTTTGGGACCCCGAGCCCCCATTCTAAGAACCCCCAAAATTCTGCTTTTCACCCTGTGACAAACTAGCTATCATTCTACTCAAACTTTCGTGGCTTGTAAATCCTCATATAAGGTTGGTAATTTTTTCCATGGGTCAAAATCAAAGGCACAGGAGTCATGGGCTCTGTGCCAGGGTCTCTGAGCCCTCCAGGGCAGCCAGAGGGATGTCCTGGGTTCTGACAGTGCTGTGGCAGGGAATGCTGAGAGCTGCCCAGATCTGTGGGGCTCTTAAACTCCCAATCCTGATTTTTTTTACCCCAAAAATCCATGTGGGAATAAGCAGAGCACTGAGGCAAATAATGAGCAGCTCTGAGTCCAGAGAAGCCATGGATGGTCCTGAATGATTGAAGAAGGCAATTTCCCAAACAGAGCTGCAGGCCCCTGGAAGTGATTAGTGCCTGGGCAGAAATGCATCACTTAGCTCCTATTATTTAAACATAAGATACTTGAGCAAGCACACAGAGTGTTGTTTGCTGTAAATTCCTCCCCTCGTTTGAAGGAGCCCTTATTTACACATGCAGTGTGGGTGGGAGCTGCCTTGCCTGCTCCTGGACCCACATGGAATATAAATGACCACGTTTCTCCTTGCTAGCAAGGGCTCCATCTGAGGGCCATCTTCCCTGCATGTTAGCTGTTAATTATAGGTTACATTTCTGTCATTAAGGTTTATCTACAGCCCTTTCCTTCCCCCTGTTAAATCACTGATGCATCTTGCATGGTTTAATCCCCTCCTTGGCTGTGCAGCTGTGAGGGAGGGATGCCCACGGGGATGGGAGCAGGGCTGGGATGGGATGGTGGGATCCAGACAGTCTGGACTGGAATGGACCCTAAATATCGAGTTCCACCCCCCTGGCATGGGCAGGGATGGCACCTGCTGGACCAGGGTGCTCAAAGCCCTGTCCAGCCCAGCCTGGAGCATCCCAGGGCTCTTGGGGGATGACCCAAAGTACCAAACTCCTGGTGGGACACAGCAGTGATGCTCTTGGCTCAATGCCTGCCAAAAACACCACGGGGAAGTGTGACCATGTTTGCAGGGGTCTTAGGATGAGAGATGAGGATCTGACTCCATGTTTCAGAAGGCTGATTTATTACTTTGTGATATATATTATATTAAAACTATACTAAAAGAATAGAAGAAAGGATTTCATCAGAAGGCTGGCTAAGAATAGAAAAGAAAGAATGATAACAAAGGCTTCTGTCTCAGACTCTGTCCGAGCCAGCTGGACTGTGATTGGCCATTAATTAGAAACAACCAGATGAGACCAATCCCAGATCCATCTGTTGCATTCCACAGCAGCAGATAATCAGTGTTTACATTTTGTTCCTGAGGCCTCTCAGCTTCTCAGGAGAAAAAAATCCTAAGGAAGGGATTTTCCATAAAAGATGTCTGTGACAGGGAAGTGCTGCAAGGTAGAGATGCTCAGGGTGGGAAAACCCTTCTGCATGGCACAGGGGCTTTGGGGGAGCCCTGCTGGAGCTGGGAGGGCTCCTCCTTTCCTTCCCCTGGATGCAGAGGTGTTCCCTGGGCCTGGGAACGTGCAGATTGTTAAACAAGCAGGGGAAGATGCCCCAGGGATGCTCAGCTCACAGGCTCCTCTCTCCCCACAGCTGCAATTAAGCTCTTGTCAGCCTGGAGCCCCGGGTGCTGGGGGAGATGGACGGCGTTCCCTCGGCTGCTGCTTCAACAATTTGTATTTCCACTCCCCATTAATCGGTGCAAGCCCTGGCAGGGGCTGCTCCTCCCTCCTGGGACAGGGTGGCCTGAGGGAGGCTCATCCAAATGCTGAATTTTCCTTTTCTGAGGGAATCAAAAAAGCTTTTATTGCCTTTATTTTGGGTGGCTGGCTTTTGGTGTATCATGAGAGCTGTTCCTGCAGAGATCTGAGGGTTAGTGTGCTCCCCAGCATTGGCATGGATTTGGGGTGTCAGTCATGTCCCTGCAGCAGGGCAGATCCCAAAGCTGTGGGAAGCCAGGGATTCATCTCTTGGCTCTCTCGCTGTGTGGTGCCTGTTTATCTTGACCTGCAAGCAAGGTTCTGCTGGGTTTAGAAAACGTGTCTGTTCACCCTGCCTCCTTCTCTTTGCTCATGGTGGATGTCTGCCATGCCTGAAAACCTGTTCACATAAAAGCATTAAAGGGAGCAAATAATTTAAGAGCTGGGAGCATGGGTGGGTGAGGCAGCTGAAGGGCAGATATGTGGGTTTTGGCCCTTAAAGCTGCATATCACGCTTAATATAGCAGGTAACATCTTCAGTTTCTCCACAAGCTTTGCACAAGAGCCGAGAAACAGAAACTGGTTCTTGTCAAAAATCTCTTGGTTTTACTAGATGCTGCCTTTAAGTGGACTCCTTTAAATATAAATAAATCAATAGTTCTGTGGGTATTTGCTGGAGGAGCTGCCCCATTGCAGATGCGCCCTTGGGAGGTGGCAGTCACCAGGCAGGAGCTGCTTCTGCTCTGTCCCACAGCCGAGTCCCAGAGCTGCAGCCCTTCCATGGGATTCTTTCCAGCATTAATGGAGTTTTTGATTGTTTGCTGTTGTTGCTGCTCTCAGGAGATGGTGAAATTTGGTGATTGAAGCAGCTGAATGAGGAGCTGGAGGAAGTAAGAGTCAAAAACGATTAAAGAGTGGTGGTGGGAGCAGCTCCAGCACAGATGCAGGGATAAAGCAAAGCCCCAGAGAGACAGACAGGAATTTCCTTTGTGCAGGGGAGAGCAGGAGCTGGCCCCTCTGCTTTTTAAATCATTTTAGTGTGGAAAGGAAAACCCACAATCCCACAAGGTTATGGTGTGGGGGTAGGAAGAGTGCCCAGGGTGAGGGTGAGCCCTCCCTGGACGAGGGGGTTCAGGAGCAGGGCCCAGCCCAGCCCTGCTCTGCACAGCAGCTCTGAGAGCATCTCCCCTTGCCAGGCATCTCCAGGTTGCTTTTCTCCCTGTCCCCAGAAGCACACCATCATTTGGGCTGGGCATGGGAACTTCATCTCTGTTTTATCCCTTGGGAAAGGTGTCAGAGCTGCAGGGTCAGTGCAGGAACGTGTCCCCCTGCTGCCAGCCCTTGCTGTTCCTGCTGCTGCTGCAAGAGAGAATCTTTATTTTTCTTAATTTCCTGAGATTTTCTGAGGCTGTGTTGGGAATGCAGGAGCTGCTTGCAGTCGTGTTCACCAAACCAAGGCTGTGTTTGGGGTTTGGCAGCTCTGCAGTCTGGTCATCTCCTCTCAGCGTGTAAAAGGGAACAGGGAGAGCAGCTTTTTGTACGGGTGGGTAATGGGAAGTGGTTTTAGACTAAGAGGGAAGATTTATATCAGATGTTAAGAAGGAATTCCTTATTCAGAGGGTGGGCAGGCCCTGGATCCCTGGCAGTGCCCAGGCCCAGGCTGGACAGGGCTGGAGCACCTGGGACAGTGGGAGGTGTCCCTGCCATGGATGGGTGGGACAAAAAGAATTTTAAGGTCCCTTCCAACCCAAACCACTCAATAATTCTCTGACATCTGCCTCTGATGGAGCCCAAATCTCACAGGAGCTGGCATTTGATGTCCCTTTCACGCCCCATTTTTGTGCCACTCCTTAACCCCCCCCCGTGTGAGAGAATAAATCCACTTTTCCCCCAAATGATGCTCCTAAATTCAGCCTCGTGTTCCATCCATGGGCACTCCCAAACCCCCAGGCAGCTGCTGAGCCTCTCCCCAGCAATCCCACTGCTCACCCCTCGTTTCAATCCCCCCAGTTTCCAGCAGAGCTGTGCCCCTACATTACCTTAACGTGTCACTGGTGCCACATCCCTGCTGCTGATTAAATTAAGGCAAGGTTTCCACTAAAACTGGGGTTTAATTACCTGTGTTAATCCCCTTTTCCCCCCCAGAGATGTGGTGGGTGCTCTCCTGCTGTGCAAGGCTGTTCCCAACTTGTGCTGGGAGCCACTGGGGAATTAAGGTGACAAGAAAAGATGCTGCACACTTTGGTTAGTCAAGAAAAAGGAACATTTCTTTGTTTTCCTAGACAGGAAAATCCCACTTTATGCTTGTATCTGGTCTTCAATTTAACAAGATTTTGCTCATTTATCTCTTCAGAAAGAAATGATCCAGTGGGAAATATTTGTTGTGCTGGCTCCTCCATGGTGCTGAGAGCACGGATGAAGCAAAACAGTAGTGAGGCGTTTTTATTTTGTTGTGGGGGCTTTTGGTTTTGTTTTGTTTAGGGTTTTTTTTGTGTGTGTGTATTTTTGGTTGGGGATTTTTTTATATTTTGGGGGTTTTTGTTTGTTTTTTGGGGTTTTTTTGGGGGGTTGGGTTTATTTTTTGTTTGTTTGGGTTTTTTTTGTTTTGTTTGATTTATTTTTTGCGGATTTTTTTATTTTTGGGGGTTTTTTGCTTGTTTTTTTGTTTTGTTTTATGTTTTGATGGGAGTTTTTTGTTTGGGTTTTTATTTGTTTTGGTTTGATTTTTTGGGTTTTTTTTCAGTTTGTTTTTTTTTGTTTTTTTGTTTGTTTTTGGGAGGGGTTGTTTGTTTGTGGGGTTTTTTGTTTGTTTTATTTTTGGGGGTTTTGTTTGGGGTTTTTTTGGTTGGTTTTTTTTTTGTTTGTTTGGGTTTTTTTGGTTTTTTTTTTTTTTTGTTTTGTGGGTGTTGATGTTTGTGGTTTTTTTTTGTTTTTTTTTTTTTGGTGGGTTTTTTGGGGGTTTTTTTTGTGTTTTTTTTTTTTTTTTTTTTTTTGTGGGTTTTTTTTTTTTTTTGGTGGGTTTTTTGGGATCCCAGGAAAGCCTGGGGATTTCTTTACTCACGGGCAGGGCAAGGCAGGTCCAGGATGCTGATGTTAGAGCACGGTGTGAGCTCCTGTTGTGGCACCAGAGTGAAAACAAAACCCCAAGGCTTGCCCTGGTCCATCCCCTCTCCCCAGGGGAGTTTCCCTCCATTCCCCAGCCTGGGAAGCAGCACTAAAGGGTTTTCAAGCACTTGGAGAGCTCCTGTTAAAAGGTGCTATCAAGATGAAAAATGGGATTTTCTCAGAGCAGCCCCACCTGTGACTCATCCATCTCCATTAGGGCACAGGCTCACTGTGAGTTATGGGAAGTCCTTGTTAACCTCAGGGGAATTTTTTTTCCCTAATTTTGGGGGTGTTTTTTTGCTTTCTGGGCAGACCTAGCAGGGAATTCTCATAGAGAGGAAAAAAAAATAGTTTAATGTTAATATGGTGCAGCGTTTATTAAAAGGAAATATTTTGCACTTCAAAGAATCTATCAAAGGCATGAATTTGAAAACAAGCAAAATCCCTTTATCTGACCAAGAAAATCTTGTCAATGCATTATCTGTGTGTGATGGGCAGCCAAATTTGAAACTGGGTTCTCACCAGCATGGATGTTTCCATCTCCAGTCAAGGAAAGAGATAAGAGCTCTAAAAAAACACCCAATTAATGAAAAGCCAACATTTAGTTTGGCCTGAAAAACGGAAACCTCTCTCTTCTGTGAGACCACTTCTCCCCAGGCACTGCTGGCCTCAGGGAGGTGACTCTGAGCTCATTTTTATGGATCTTGCCCAGCAGAAAGCAGCATCTGCCCCCAGAGCAGAGCTGGGGAGCTCTGGGGCTGCTCCCCCCATCCTGAGCCGCCTCTGCAGGCAGGGGAGGAGCAGGGCTGGGACAGGGGAAAGCATCTCCTTGGGGCTGCCTGCTCTGCCCCAGAGTGATTGAACTGGTGGCTTTGGAATGCTTCTCTTTAGTCTTTGAAGCTCTTGTGGAAGGGTATTTGTGGTGGTGTTTGAGGGTCCCAGGATGAAGGAAGAGATGAGACTCTTGACTCCATGTTTCAGGAGGCTGATTTATTATTTTATAATAAATATTATTATATTATTTACATACTATATTACGTTACGTTATATTAATTTATTATATTACGTTACGTTATATTAATTTATTATGTTGTATTAATTTATTATATTAATTTATTATATTATTTTAGAGTAAATAATTTATTATTTCATAATATATATTATATTAAAAGAAAATTATATACTAAAACTATACTAAAAAAATAGAAGAATTTAATCAGAAGGCTTGAAAGGAAAGGAATGATAATAAAATCTTGTGACTGACCAGAGTCCCAACACAGCTGGGCTGTGATTGGCCATTAATTAGAAACAACCACATGAGCCCAATCAAAGATGCACCTGTTGCATTCCCCAGCAGCAGATAATTACTGTCTTTCTTTTCCTCTGAGGCTTCTCAGGAGAAAAAATCCTAGCAAAAGAGTTTTCAGAAAATACGTCTGTGACAGGTATTGAATTAAAGCAGGGTTTTGCCAAATCAATTTCCTGAGAGCTCAAAAAGCGTTCTTGCTTTTTTCTGCTTGTTAGTAATAATAATAATAATAATAATAATAATAATTTTCTTTAGGGGAGGGGGGAAATCTATAAATTTCTGATTTTTATCTGGAACTTGAAAAGACAGTATTTGTCCTTACTGCTGGCTGTGGTGAAAAGTTGAATTTGGGTGGCAGGGAAAAGTCACCTCCCTGTGCTGCTGGCGTGGGTCACCCTGGACAGACTCACACCCTATTCCACACCAAGGGGATGGAAATCCTGGCCTGGGAACTGTCCCTGTGTCCCCCTGGCATGTCATGAAACCCTGTGTTTAACTTCAGAGTCCTCTCAGGCTAAGTAGGAGCCCTTTTACAGGGAATGGGAGAAGTTAAACATGTTGTTGGGTTTACAGCAGTCATTAAATGTTTGCTGCTGGGCTGTGAGGGGCTCCCATTCTGCCTCCAGCTCGCTGTCAGGTCTGTCTAAAGGGATATAAATAAACCTGGAGGGGCTTTGGGGCCACAGTGGCCCAGCCCTGCTGGGGACAAACCCCCCGGCTTTGGATTTTTGGAGGGATTTTGTCTCCCCAGGTTTCTGCTCCTCCCCTGCCACAGAGACCTGGCTGATAAAGCAATAACTCAGCTTTATTGATTATGTCAAAGGCAGTAATTCAAGAAAGCTATTTAAATTCACAAGAGGAAGCTATGGCAATTATAAGTGTCTGCAGCAGATTATTAATCATTTTTGTTATGGCTATCAAGGCAGGAGACAGACATTTTCTGTAAGGCTTACGTGAGCGCCAGCTTTTCAGTAATGACTTGGGCTTTGCTCTCTTATTGGTTCACGATGCTGAATAAAAAATAAGCAAACTGCTTTTTTCCCCCCTAAATCAATGTGTGTAAAGCTTTACTGCATGTTGCTACAGGAGTGTATGAACTTCCAGTGGTTTAAAGTCATTTTCTGTTTAATCCAGCCAAATACCAGCACTGCCTTTGTACTCTCTCTCCCTTTATTGTTCCAGAGTTATTCCCAAAATACCACTGAGACTTGGAGCAGAGCAAGGGAGCCACCCCTGGAAGTGCTCAAAAACCACACAGGTGTGTGCTTAGGGCTGTGCTTTAGGGATTTGATCATCCTGGAGGATTTTTCCAGTCTCAATGTTCCAATCTCAATGTTCCAATCTCAATAAGTGATGTGAGAAGGGAGGTGTGTGTCCCTGAAAGCTGGGCTGGTTTTTGGGTGGATCAGGGCATGGAGAAGGGCTGTGCAGGGGGATTTTGGCCATGCCGGATGATTTTGGCCATGCCGGATGATTTTGGCCGTGCGGGATGATTTTTGGCCGTGCCGGATGATTTTGGCCGTGCGGGATAATTGATTTTGGCAGTGCCGGATGATTTTGGCCGTGCGGGATAATTGATTTTGGCAGTGCCGGATGATTTTGGCCGTGCCGGATGATTGATTTTGGCGGTGCCGGGGGATTTTGGCCGTGCCGGATGATTTTGGCCGTGCGGGATGATTGATTTTGGCCGTGCCGGATGATTTTGGCCGTGCCGGATGATTTTGGCAGTGCAGGAGGATTTTGGCCGTGTGGGATGATTGATTTTGGCCATGCGGGATGATTTTGGCAGTGCGGGATGATTTTGGCCGTGCGGGATGATTTTGGCAGTGCTGGATGATTTTGGCCGTGCGGGATGATTTTGGCCGTGCCGGATGATTTTGGCCGTGCAGGATGATTTTGGCCGTGCTGGATGATTTTGGCCGTGCTGGAGGATTTTTCGCCGTGCTGGATGATTTTGGCAGTGCTGGATGATTTGGGCTGTGCAGGCACTGCCCGGGCTCAGCCTCTGCCCCTGCTGGAGGTTTTGGGGCTGGCTCAGCTCTCCTGTGAATATCCAGCAGGGGGAAAGGGCCTTTGCACCAATCCGGTAAATCACCACCTCCCTCTGGCTCCCAGTGAGCCCCAAGCTGACAATTCCAGCAGGTTGGAGCCGGGCAGCCTTGGCTCAGGGCCAGTTCCCCATTTGTACTGCGGGCAGGGATTTTATTTTATTTTTTTTTTCAGCAAGGCAGTTAAGCAGAACATTCCTCTATAAAAAGCTGCAAAAGAGATCAGAGCAGCTCTCCCTTTCATCTTCCATCTCCTCTGCTTAGTGACCTAGAACTAAATGTTTTATTATTAGAAGAAAAAAAAAAATTGTAATATAGATAGATATATATATATATGTGTATTCAAGGCAGGTCTTTGATACAGGGTTTTGGGAGGGGATGCTTGCATGGGTCACTTGCTGAGGAGGATGAGGGGCCCAGAGCTTCCTGTGCAGGGGATGGAGAATGTGAGGTCCCTCCAAGCCCAGCCAGCTCCCTGCCCTCCTCTGCTGAGCTGGGGTTTAGGAGGAGCAGCTTTGCTTTGGTGAGGTGAGGGAGCCTCCCTGCTCCCTCTGCATACCTGAGCAGAGCCCAGCTTTTGATCATTTGCCCCTTGTTAAACCAGGATTTTAGGGTGGGAGCTGCAGGACAGCTGGGGGATGTTTTCCTGATGGTCCTGAGTGACCTGAGCAGGAGGGGACCTGCTGTCCTCCAAACCTCAGCAACACACCCTCTTGGCACAATTCCTCCTCCCTTCCCTCAAAGTTGTGCTGATTTTGATTAAATACCTCATCAAACATTTATTTTGCCTGAAAGGAAGCTTTTGTTCTTGCTCTGGGGCCTTTGGGTTATAAAAACTTCAGCCAAAATCACTTAATTAAAAATGTGCTTTTCCTGCTCTGCTGTCTGGAGCTGCTCTGGGCTGCAGGACAGGGACAGCACAGCCTGGATGTCCCATGTGGGGGGGACACAGGCTTTGGGAAGCTCCTCTGGACCCCAAAAATGCTTCCAGCAGCAAGAACCCTTCTAGAATCATAGAATCTCTCAAGCTGGAAGGGACCTGGGTGGATCAGCCAGACCAGCTCAGTGGCGAGGGAGGATTTTTCCTTTTGGGTCTAATTTACCCTCAGAGCACAAAGAAAGTGATTCATGAAGTGGTCACATCAGCTCAGGTCACCAAAGGATGTGTGACCAGGAGTGAAAAGAAGACAGAAAAGAAAAGAAAACTAAACTTCTTTAGTTTAAACAAAAGGTGGTTTTAGTGAAGATGCTCTGCTAACAGCCACAGCATCCCCACAGACAGGCAGGGCTTTTCCTTTCTCTCTCCACCAACATCAGTTCTCCATGGATGAAAAGTGGATTTTTCTTTCTTTCTCCCACAATATCAGTTCTCCATGAATGAAAAGTGGAAATTTTCTCTCTCTCCTCCCAATGTCAGTTCTCCATGGATGAAAAGTGGATTTTTCTTTCTCTCTTTCTCCATGGGTGACAAGTGGACTTTTTCTGTCACCCTGTTCTTCTAAGTTCTTCCAAACCTGCTGATGTTTACAGTAATGAACTTTCTCACACACATTTTTCTGTAAGTAATTATTGTTTTGCGTTCTTTTCTGGAGAAGGAGAAATTTGATGGACTGTTGGTTTGTCCAGTGTCATTGGAGAGGTGGCACTGTCACCCTCCAATCCACTGTCACTTTTGGAAATCTAGAAATGTTGGAGTCAGAAATTAAACTGCCCTTCTTTTACCTTGGGGGTTCCAGTGTCCACTTAGTTTTATTTTGTGTCCTATAACGACACTTTTCCTTTCTCTCTCTCCCCAATATCAGTTCTCCATCAATGAAAATTGGAATTTTCTTTCTCTCTCCCCCCATATCAACTCTCCATGGATGAAAAGTGGATTTTCCTCTCTCTTCCCCAGTATCAGTTCTCCATGGGTGAAAAGTGGATTCTTCTTTCTCTCTTCCCCAATATCAGTTCTCCATGGATAAAAAGTTGAATTTTTCTTTCTCTCTCCCCCAATATCAGCTCTCCATGGGTGCCAAGTGGAATTTTCTTTCTCTCTCTCCCCAATATCATTCTCCATAGATGTAAAGTGGATTCTTCTTTCTCTCCCCCCCAATATCAATTCTCCATGGATAAAAAGTTGAATTTTTCTTTCTCTCTCCCCCAGTATCAATATTCTCCATGGGTGCCAAGTGGGCCCTTCCCCAGGCTCTGCCTCTGAGTGCTGCTGTACCTTGGGGAGCTAAAATTGGCACTGTAGGGGCGAGCTGTTCCTCGCCTTGCTGAGCACAGGAGTTTTTATTTTCACTCTAACACAGCAGCTATAAACAGCCATTAGAGATTCTCCTGCAAGAGTCCAACATGCTTTGGGTTCTGTCCCAGTTCTGGAGTGTCAGGATAGAAATAATTAATGCTGTGAGAGCAAATGACAGGGAGAGAGGTTTTTCCTGGGGGAATTGCCCTGAAATGTATTTTGATGGAGGAGTGCTGGTGCTGGCATGTCCTGGCAGGTTGTGCTGTGGTGAATTCTCAGGCTTTTCCATCTTTCTTATCCTAATTTTCCAAGGAAATATCTTTTTTTTTTTTTTGGTGGTTCCATTCTCAGGTTTTTCCATCTTTCCTATCCTAATTTTTCAAGGAAATATCATTTATTTTTGGTGGTTCCCAAGAGGCATTGCCTGATGAGGTTTCATCCAGGTGCAGAGGGATGCAGGGTATTGTTGATTAAGCTGCAGTGGAGATGGAGAGAGCAGCAGCAGCTAAAAACTGTTGCTCCTTTGAAATACTTTTAGTTTTCCTTCCTAAAATGTAAATACCTCTTCAATACATGGCCTTGCTTTCTCGTGGCCTGGGTTTTGGTTGGTGGGTTCATCTTTCTCTGTCCTTTTAGTACAGGGAGGGATGGGTTGCAAAAGCAGAAAGGAAGCCAGGCTGAAAAAGTGCTGTAATTCCCCTTTTTCCTTTTGTAACGGTGGTGAAACTAACAGCCAGAGCCTGTGCTCTGCAAGCCAACATCTCAGAGCTGATGGATGCTGCCATTTTACTCTGCATCACTTGGATCAGGGTTTTATTTGTGCTGTACAACCTCTCCCTTCCATTAGCACCAATGTTTTCAGGTCTCATTTTCACATAAATTTTGCTGTTCTGGCTCCCAAAGGCAGCAATGCTGTCAGCTCCTGTCTCAGAGGAGCAGCCACCCTGTGGGATGTGCAGATGGACAGATGGCTCTGCCAGCCCTGGCACTGATGGGAGTTTGCACTGGGTCAAAGGAGCTGCAAGGCAAGCAGGAGATGCTCTGAATTGGGCACCAACTGCGTTTTTCTTTCCTGTGTCTCATGTGAGATAAGGTCTTGTGTACAAGCTCTGCTGTGCCAGTTTTTTTTTTTAAAGAAAAAGCTCCAGCAGTGTCATGGGATGAGGAGGGAGCAGGGCAGAGTATCCCAGGTACAGCCAAATGGCTGGAGAGGCTTTAGGGGCGATGTGGGGCCAAAATCGTGGCTCCAGCCACCCCAGGGCTGTGCTCCTGCATGCACGGCAGCACAGGGCCCTTTCCCTTTGGCAGAGAGACAGGGTAATTAATTTCAGAGCCATTGTGCTGCAGTGGCAGGCGCTGATTTATAGCCCAGGGAACAGCTTCTGGTTCAAAGTGCACATCCGCTGTGTTAATGCTCCATGATCTTTACCCCCTGTGAGGAAATGGCAGAGAATGAGGAGATTATTGCCACCAGGCTGGGCTCCCAGCATTTCCATGAGAAAGGCAGTGCAGATGAAGGCTGGGCTGTGCATACAGAGCAGGGTTGTCCATCCATCCATGCCCTCCCTGCATCCCCAGTGCCTTCCCCAAGGATGGAGGGAGTGCTGGGCACACAGTCCCTGCACCCAGCTGCTGCTGCTGCTTGGGCCCCTTTCGCTGCTGGTTTTTTACAGGTTTTTTTTCCCCCTCCCCATCCGTTTTTGTCGATTCATTGTGCTGCTAAAAGGCACTTTAGGAAAGGCTTGTGGTGTGACAGGTCAGGGGAGGAAATCCCGGTGACTGCCCGGCTCCTCTGGGATCAGGGCTGTCCAAATCCCTCCTTTTCCCAAGGAAAAGCCTTGGAGGGGCAGGTGGACGAGTGGGTGTGGAGGGCATTGCCAATTCCCGGGTGATTCTCCTGCCAGGAGCCATCCCAACCCTCAGCTTTTGGAAACTGTTTTTCCATGTGCAGTCTGTGAGCTGGGCAAGTCATTCCCCTGGCAGGAAAAACATCTCTTCTCACCGGATTGATTTTCTGCTGCTTTCTGGCAGTGATCCATCCCTGAGCTCTGGTGAGGCAGGCAGGCAGTGCTGGGCTCCTGGGGGCATCTCTGTCACCTTCCCTGTCACCGAGGGCTGACTGACCCCACCAAACCTTTCCAGGGCTTTGGCTTTTGGCAAAGTGGTCCCTGTGCAGGGAGAAATGCTGCATTCCCTGTCAGGAGCTGCTGCAGGAATCTGGGCAGAGGATGGTGATGATGTCAGGTCTGTAGGGAAGGTCTTTTTTTGGAAGCACTCATCAAGCCCTGTCTGAGATTTCCTTTGGGAAAGATTTGTGGCTGCACTGGGGTGATTCAAGGTAATTCACCCCCGGGATCAGCTCAGATCCTGGGCTGCCTCAGCTGGGCTTGGCTCAAACACAAAATGTATGGAGCAGGAGGGCTCTGCAGGCTGCTGGGGCTTTTAGGTGTTATTCTAATACTAATAATTAATACAGTGGTGTGTATAATCCTGTGCACGGAGAGTTGAAGCGTTCCCTAAAGCTCCTTTGCATCATAAAACTCCTAATCAAATACAGAATAGATCCTTGCCCTCTCCATAGCTTTAATCCTACTTCTCTTCCAGAACTAAACAGCTTTAAATTCCTCAGTCCCATGTGTATTCAGCTGCAGAGGCAAAAACTTTGCCATTTTTAAATCCTCCCTTAGTGCCAGACCAAAATCTCTGCAAACACAGACTCCCTAATCCTCACTAATTTATCAAAGGTGCTCCTGAATGCTAATTTTCCTGTGCTGTGCTCTGGATCAGAATTACAATTGATTGACTATAAAATGATAATTATACACTGGGAGCTTTGCATTGTGTAAACACCTTAAATTGATTCTCCTGCCCTGCCAGTGGGGAAATTCTTTCCATCACGTGCTGACTCTATCTGAGATCGAAATGGTTCTGCCTTTTACAAACTTTCCTACCATGTATGGATTTTCTTGTTTAAAGCAGGCAGGGAGCACAGCTTCTCCTCCCTGCTGGAGTGGCAGAGTCTCCCTGGAAACAGCTCCAGCAAATGGAGATTTTTCCAAGGCCTGGGGGGGCAAAATCAGGTCCAGAGGTGGTGATAAAACCCCTGCTGGCTCCAGGGGTGACAGGCAAAACAGGGCAGAATTGGGTAAGACAGCTCAGCTGGAAGGGACCTGCAGGAACCATCTGCAGTGCTGCACATCCCTTTGGAGGTCCTGGCTCATCCAGGGATGCCTTCCCCAGGAATCCCCTGGTTTTCCTCCAGACTCCCATTTCCTGTGCTCTACCCTGCACTGAATTAGCAATTTCCTCTGCAGAAAGAGGCTCTGAACTTCAGACATTTTGGGAAAGGTTTGTTTTACATTAATATTCTGGCTACAAAAGGAGTCCCAGGACCATAGTGGGGAAGGGGAAAAGCCACTCTTGGATTTCATGACACATCTGTATTCTCAGTCTCCTGCAATCTGTTTTCTGGCTTTAGCATTAGTTCCCATTTCCCATATTTCAGGGAGGGCTCTCTCTGTGAAAGGCATCAAGAGGCATCCCCAGACAGCCAAACCATCTGGAAAACCCAGGAACCTGGAGGGAGCTGCCCTGAAAACCAACTTCCCTTCCCATCCTGCTGCTGGCCCTGCCAAGGGAGCAGGCACGGAGCTGCTGGGCCCCTCCCCAGCTCCTCCATCCTCCAAAAGGAGAGGCTTTCCTGCCTCCCCTGGTGGGATGTTGGTGCCTCACTCACAGGGCCACGCAGCTAAACCCATCCTGGAACGGCAACATTTATGTAATGCAGGTGTTGCACAGCCTGTGCTGCCTGCCCAGGGAGGCAGGAGGGGTGTGGGGGGAGCCTGGGGGCAGCAGAGCCAGGGCTGGTGCAGGGTTAGTGCCCCAAACCCCCACAGAATCCACATCATCCACAGAATCCACAGAATGAGTCACTGGGTTGGGAGAGACCTTCAAGAGCATCGAGTCCAACCCAGCCCCAACCCCTCAGCCAAACCCTGGCCCCCAGAGCCACATCCAGGCTTTGCTAAACACACCCAGGGATGGGGACTCCACCACCTCCCCGGGCAGAACATTCCAGAACTTTATCCCCCTTTCTGTAAAACCTTTTCCTGTATATCCAAGCAGTGTGACCCCACTGCCAGGTGAGCTGAAGCAAGGCCAGGCTCCCTTTCCTCAGCCTCTCCTGTTTGCTCAGAGCCCAGGGCTGGTGCCCCTCTGTCCCTGTCACTGGGGGGATGCAGGATGAGCCTTGGGGGTGGCTGTTGCTGTTCCCAAGCCCCTGGAGTGCTCAGCACAGAGCATCCCACGCTGGGGCTGTAGGGGAGGACACCAGCACATCCCACTGCCAGGGAGAGCTGCAGTGGCTGCAGACACACAGCACCAGGGGGACAGAAAAATCAAGAAAATCCAGAAAGGAAGACAGAGATGTAATTAAGCCTGGCTTATCTGCTGTCCCCAGGGGCTTGTCCCAAAGGTGGCATCAGGGGATTCCTGGTGGTTTGCTCAGCCTGGAGGGCAGGACCACATGGTGAAGGACCTCCAGATTTCTTCAAAATGAATTTGGTCTTTTTTTAACCACAGCACTTGTCCTGAGGTGGTTTCTGACTTTTCTGTTGGTGGGTGACCTCTGGGGATGCTCAGAAATGGAGCCAAACTTCCTGGGCATGGGAGGCTCAGGGCAGGCAGGGGCATCCCAGGGATGGAACTGGGGCACAGGGCTGGAACTGCAGCTCTGGAAATGCTCAGACTGGCTCTCCCCTCAGAGCAACCCCTTATGCTTCTGAATTTTTGGAAATCTCTTCTTCAGTTGTTCCCTTAAGTATTTATTGGATGTCTTCCTTTTTCTTCTCTCTCTCTCTCTCTCTCTTCTTTTTTTTTTTTTTTTTTTTTTTTTTTTTTTTTTAAGCTTCTTCATCCAAATTCTTTGCTCTGCTATTCCCCCGAGGATCATGTTTGCATTTGGCAGGGAGGGAGCTGCCTTGGTTAAACATAGACCTCGGTGAAGTGAAGCCAGGGGGATTTCAGAGCTCTCTGTACCTCTCTCTGCTGCTCAGAATCCTCTTCCTTTCTGTCTTACCCGTGTGGGAGACGTGGTGCACACAAATCCTGCCTGGCTGTGCCTCTGCTCCCTGTTTTCCCTGCAGGAGTCAGGCAGGGCTGGGCTTTGGGGTGTCTGAGGGTGCAAACAGCCCTGCCCCACACATCTGCTCGGCTCTGGGCTCTGGGACAGGCAGATGGCTCCCATTTTGTCAGCTGGAGGAAGGATATCATCACTTTTTAGCCAGGATGTTTTTGTCTGCATCGTTTTGGAGCCCCTGATCCGTGCCCGTCCCAGCCTCTGCTTTCCCTGGGGCTGCTGCAGAAGCTCCTTGGGCAGCTCTGGGGAGCCCTGGTTCCTCAGAGATGCTGAGAGGAGCCCCATGGGCAGCCTGGAGATCAGGGGAGGAATGTGAACAGTGTGGGATGAGCCAGCAGAGCTGTGGTGGTGGCTGGCACTGCCGGGGCTCCCTCTGCCAGCAGGGCCCTAAGCATCCCCCCTTCTCCAGGATTTCAGGGGCGTTCCAGGGTGCAGATCTTTGGGATTCTCCATAAAATCCCATAAATTCCCATCATGGAGCTGGGTCAATGAGGAAAGCTGTGCTTGTGCCTCATTATCTGTGTGACCAGACTCTCTTGCAGCATCTCCCTTTCCCTTCTCTGCCTCCCCTCTGGGGTGACACTGAGCCCCTCTAATCACACCATAGCCAGGCAATAACCCGCTGTGTGTCACAAAATAAATTCTCTTTATTCCTGTGATCACAGCTCCTGCCTTCCCTTGGCTGGAGCAGCAGCTCCTGGCAGGGCTGATGGGCTGTGCTGGCTGTCCCAAACCCCAGGACTTGGTTCTGCAGCAGCACCTGAGCTCCTGTGCACCTCAGGGATGGGACCTGGGCACCCAGTTCCATCCCTGAGCTGTGTTTAAATTCAGCATCATTAAGGCAGGGGTGTTAATGAAGGAACAGGGTTCCCAGAGAAGCTGGCATTTTTTCCTCAAGCCAACATGTTCCCAACAACCATTATCACTGCAGTCACAACAGAGTGATTTATGTCCACAGCCCTTTTATTGTCACAGCAGTTTCAGTGCGTGGCAGGTCTGGCTTTCCTTTCACCTCCTCCAAATGACTCATTTGGAGCCCATCTGGTGTCCCTGCTGCAGACTCATGATTCATGAGGACAGTACCCCAGGGGGAGCAGGGGGGAGCAGCAGGATTGGTGCCTCCATTGGGAGAGCCAGCAGGATTGGTGCCTCCATTGGAGAGCAGCAGGATTGGTGCCTGCATGGGAGAGCAGCAGGATTGGTGCCTGCATGGGAGAGCAGCAGGATTGGTGCCTGCATGGGAGAGCAGCAGGATTGGTGCCTCAATGGGGAGAGCAGCAGGATTGGTGCCTCAGTGGGGAGAGCAGCAGGATTGGTGCCTGCATGGGGAGAGCAGCAGGATTGGTGCCTGCATGGGGAGAGCAGCAGGATTGGTGCCTCAGTGGGGAGAGCAGCAGGATTGGTGCCTGCATGGGAGAGCAGCAGGATTGGTGCCTCCATTGGAGAGCAGCAGGATTGGTGCCTGCATGGGAGAGCAGCAGGATTGGTGCCTGCATGGGAGAGCAGCAGGATTGGTGCCTGCATGGGGAGAGCAGCAGGATTGGTGCCTCCATTGGAGAGCAGCAGGATTGGTGCCTCAGTGGGGAGAGCAGCAGGATTGGTGCCTCCATTGGAGAGCAGCAGGATTGGTGCCTCCATTGGAGAGCAGCAGGATTGGTGCCTCCATGGGAGAGCAGCAGGATTGGTGCCTCCATGGGAGAGCAGCAGGATTGGTGCCTGCATGGGAGAGCAGCAGGATTGGTGCCTGCATGGGGAGAGCAGCAGGATTGGTGCCTCCATTGGAGAGCAGCAGGATTGGTGCCTCCATGGGAGAGCAGCAGGATTGGTGTCCAGCAGCACAGAGCAGAGGCACAGCACTGAGGAGGTGGGGACAGGACGTGGTCAGCCCCAAATCCCAGGTACCCAACACCCCAGTGAGGGACAACCCATAGAATGGGTATGGCTCTGGTGCTATGAAGTGCTTCTGACCCTATTGTCTAATTCCCTCAAACCTTCCCATTCCCAGCCTGTAAATGAGAAAACCAGGGGGGCTCCAGCACCTCTGGGAGCGGGGACAGGCCCACAGCACAGCAGGAATAACAACTGCAGAGCCCAATTCCAGCTGTCTGTCCCAACCTGGCTCCCACAGGCACGTAGCTCCCACCTTGCAGGAGTCAAACTGAGGAGCTGAGCAATGCCATCAGCCTCCAGGGCTCGGGGTGGTTGTGCTGGGGATGAGTTTGGCCCAGAGATTCCTGTTCAGCTGCACTGAGTTAGTGGCCATCTGGCTCGGCGTGCTGCAATCCGCAGCTTCTCCCAGCCCATATGGGAGGCAATGTTTTTTTCTCTGTGTATGTTACATTTCCCAGAACGTATGGCCCATACATTTAAAATATTTGAGCACTGCCTCCTGCACTAGCAGATAATCTGGAGCTGTGACACCAGAGATTTCTTTGGAGGGGAATTTATTTCCCGGTGGTTTAGGCAGCTTTTGAAACATGATCCTGGGAAGGGAGTGTTTGGTTCTGTGCCCAGGGCCAGAGCTGGGCAGCAGAGGGGCCAGCACGGTGGGCACTGCCTATGCCTGCCCTCCAGTGCCAATGCTCTGGTAATAGTTATATTTTTTTATACCCTTTGTCCATTTGTAATGATCTGGGGAACTCAATTCCTGCCTGTTTGCAACGTGCCTGCCCCTGGATTAAACAGGGAGGTAGCAGCAGGTCTGGGAAAGGGTGTCTGAGCTCAGGGTCAGGCAGATCCTGGGCTAAGGGGGCTCCTTCTCCATCCAACAAACAAAGCACAGCTTTTCTGCACTCTGCAGGCCCCATATCCCTGTGCCCCAAAACCAGATTGCTCCCCCAGGGACAGTACTGCCAGGGCTTGGTGCTTGAGGCAGGGTTGGGCTGTTTTATTCATCTGTTTTGCAGCTGATGTGGCAGAACACCCTGAGCATCATTCTCTGGAAGGCAATAGCTCCAGACAGGGCTCTGATAAAGACCAAGCATTTAAAAATGTTTTCATGGCATGGTTTTATACCCAAAATACGTGGTGGTGCACTGTGAAACTTAAGTGTAAGTGAATGATATCATATTACTTTGAATATATGGACAGCTTAGCTTATGAAATGTATAACTCATCCTGTGTATGGAAAACCAATACATCTTCCATATGGGCCACAAATCAGAGCTGATTATCCCTGGGGAAAAAAATGGCCATGCTGTATTGAGCATTTTGACTTGGAGTAGACACAAGTTTTCATTCCTGCTTCATGACTAAATTTCCTAAGCTGAACAGTCAAATAAAATGATCTCATTCCCTCTCTGTGCCATGGCACAGCTTTGCTGAGAGCTGTTGGAGCTGGAGCAGGCTGGGCTTCCAGCTGGAGGGGTCAGTGGGAGCACTGCCATCAGCCCCTGGGCTGTGTTTGCTCAAGGGCAAAGCGCTGCTGGCGGCTCAGTGCTGCCCTTGGGGCACCTCTGAGCGCGCTGGGGCTGCCAGGGGCAGCCAGGTCTGAGAGCCACAGGTGCCAGGGGAGGGCTGAGCTCCCATCAAAGTGCTGAGCCCGCCCTGAGGGTGCCATCCCCTGGACAGGGGGAGGTGCTGGCCGTGCCCCGCTGACCGCTCAGGCGCTGTCCCTGGCCTGTACTGGTGTGTAAATATGTCAGGCTCAGGAGATGATCTTGTTATGGGAAGATTATGCTAATGAAATGTTTCCTGAGATCAAACTCATTTTGTGTTCAAAAGCATTAAAATAAATGGCTTCTAATTGAATCTTATAAACGGTCCCCTCCTGATAATGAGCCGCTATTAATTATAATTGAAGGAAGGCAGAACGTAAACACAGCGGCAGCGAGGGGGGAGGTGGTGGCTCTGTGCTGGGAGGGGTCCTGACCTTCCCCTCCATCCCTCCCACGCTGCTGGGACCCTGCTCCTGGGGGATGCACGGGGACCTGGCCAGGGACAGCTCCAGCAGCCTGGGGCCATCCCAGGGAACCCTCTCTGGGTCTCTGAGGAGAGGGAGAGCAAACGTGTGCACTGAGCTGTGTGTGCCATCCTGCAGCCTTTAAAACCTCAGCCCTTTATTACCACTATTATTGTGATTATCCTTTTTTCCTTTCCAAAGGCCCAGGTCCCTGCCAGGCACAGCGTGTGCTGTCCAGCCAGGGTGACCTCATCTGCTTCGAAGCACAAAATGGGAATCTGAGCTCAAGCAAAGAAAATTTACAGGAATTCATCTGTCAACAGGGACGTTTCCATTTCATAAGTGCTCAGTTTGAGATCACATTAGCCCTTCAATTATTTATACACTGAAATTGTACAACTTCTCCGTTCAGCTCTAAAAAAAGAAGCAAATGTCTTTTGCTTTCCTTCCACCTGAGCTTGTCAGCTGAAACTTAGCAGGAACACGGCAGGCACCCCTGCAGGGTGCTGGGGGTGACAGCCTCACAACAGCAGGGTTTGGGTGCTGTGAGTATGGGCTGAGCAGAAAAATCCCCCTGAGGGTGCTCAGCCTTTGCTTCTTGCGACGGGTGCGGGCTGGGGAGGGTGGAAACAAGCCCTGGGGCATCCTTGGCACCTTCCTCCTTGTTTTTCCCACTTTGCCGTCTATTTAAAGCGCTGTTCCCTCTGGCATGCCTCTTCCCACACGCTTGTCCAGCACAGGGATGGTGGGTGGGCGGCACAATCCGGGCTGGGACTCGCTCTGCCCGCCAGGCTCATGCCACAGTCACTGATGGCCTTTGCTTTTATGTCTCATCTGCTTGAAGGGATTTAAAAGGAATAATTAAACAGCCAGCAATACAGTCATCGATAAAGCTGCACTGGTAACGATGGGGAAAAGTACCACCGGGAGAAGAGAGAGCTGTGCTGGGCTGTGCACAGCGAGGGAGGGCTCCACAGCCGCTGGTTTTGGGCAGAAATCACAAAGCCGGGGCAGGCAGTGCCCGAGGAGCTGCTTGTCCCCCAGGCATGCCTGGTGTCCGTGCATTTATGCTGTGAAATCACTGGGACTCAGATTTCCCAGCCGGAGCAAGCCCAGCTATCAGACAGCACTAATGCTGCATTTAGAAATGTTCTCCTCTTGTGCAGCGGGGTGAAAGAGAGGAGAATGCCCTGGGCAGGGGCATCGCTGTCTCCCTGCCTTGCTGTGCCTGGTGCATCCTGTCCCCGGTGCCCTGGGATGTGGGGGAGAGGGGTCCCAGGCTGTGCTGAGCCCAAAAACGCCCATTTCAGCAGATAACCCCTCTGTCCACGGAGGGGATGGGGTTAATCCAGCACAGGGGGATGCCCACCCGGTTATAACCCGGTGGAAGGGGCTGGAGGGGTCCTGGGGGACCAAGGAGATGCCATTTCAGCATATAACGCCCTCTTCCCGGAGGGGATGGGGTTAACCCAGCACGGGAGATGCCCCCCCCCGGTTATAACGCGGTGGGAAGGGGCTGGAGGGGGTCCCTGGGGAGGTGGATGCCATTTCAGCAGCTCAGTGCTGCTGGGGGACCAGGGAGATGCCATTTCAGCAGATAACCCCTCTCTCCACGGAGGGGACAGGGTTAACCCAGCACAGGGATGCTCACCCGGCTATAACGCGGTGGGAAGGGGTCCCGGGGGACCAAGGAGATGCCATTTCAGCGCACAACCCCCCTCTGCACGGAGGGGATGGGGTAAACCCAGCACAGGGATGCCCACCCGGTTATAACGCGGAGGGAAGGGGCTGGAGGGGGTCCAGGAGAACCAGGGCAAGGCCATTTCAGCAGCTCAGTGCTGCTGGGGCTGAATTTTGCTCTGTCCCAGCACTGACTCAAACCCACTGCCAACTCCTCTCTCGGAAGTCTGTGCATTAAAAAAACAAATTCTGTGAACCCAGTGGTACTTTTTGGGTACTTTCCTGCCCCACCAGCAGCCCGTGTTTATTTTCCCGGCTGTGGGAGGGAGGGTGCGCTGTCATTGTCCTCGGGTTTGGGGTGAAACCCGAATTTAAGGAATGGGGGAAGCTGCCGAGGCAGCTCGCGCATTTGTCTCTGGTGTTAGTAGGGATTTCCCTGTTGTTTTACAGCTGGGAAAGCCAGCACTAATGTGCTAATTAGATTTAACACCCGAGCTAGAAACGTGGCAAATTAGCCAAAACATCAGAGCGTTAACCCCACAATGGGGGCTGGGTTTGTGCGTCCCTGCCGGAGTGACCCAGGGGCAGGAGCAGGGCACGGATCAGGGCACAGCTTCCCACCGGGAAAATCCCGAGCTGTGTGGGGCTCATTAAGCCCATTGCTCCGCTTTTGACACCTCCCAGTGCAAATCTTTCATCAGGATGAAGTTCTGAATCCCTTTCCATTTCTTCTTGCTGATCCTGAGCCCCTTTCCATTTCTCTTGGTGAATGGGTGGGGAAAGGAGGGCAGGAGCTGGTGTTTGTCCCAGAGATCCCCACCCCGGGTATTCCATGGAAAAATCACCGCCGAGATTTCATTCCCCGGGGGGAAAGCATGGAGACCCCAGCCCAGCAGCACGAACAGGAGACAGGGGAGGGTTTTTTGAGCATCACATAAAAACCCAACGGTGCACTGAATCAGCTGCTCGTTTCAACAAGATGTGGCAGGGACGGTAATTGTATGTTGAGTGCTCTCCGGTTGATTAAGAACATATTTATTGAAGTTTATCTACTGTAATATGTATAAGTCTCTTATTAGATAATTGCTAAACCTCAAACACCTGTTTAACAGATCATATATATACCCCATTACATAGTTGTTAAACCACACTGGTTTTAATTCATCAAATGCGAATGTGAAATCCATTCTAAATTAAATTCATTTTGAGGCACTTTAAAGGAGACATTTCCCGCTTCCCTTCTACAAAGGGGATAAGAGCACCATATCCCCTGACAGACACGAGGTTTTAGGAGAGCTCTTTGCTCCAAATGTCCTTTTTTTTTTTTTTTTTTTTTTTTTTTCTGGGCAAGCAACGCAATGGCGATGTGCTAAAAATGCCCTCAAGTCTTTTCATTTAAAAAACCCAGAATTTAAAAAGTTTGATGTTAAACCAGGGATGCCATCACTGCTGCTGTTGCTGTCTGCAGATGTTTGGTGGTGGGGCTGTGGGCAGGCTGTGTGAGGGTGGGGTTTGCTGAACCCGGCGCTAAATTGAGGTGTTTTGCTTGGCTTTTTGCTCCTAATTTGCTTGGCTTTTTGTGCCAGTTCCCATTTCAGCCATTTTGCTGCTGATTCCCACCCCTGTGAGGGCAGCCCAGTGCTGCTGCCAGAGCCCCCTGTCCATCCCACCTCGGGGATTATCCCTGACCTTCTATTCGTGGTTAGAGCCCCTAATTCCCCTGTCCAGCCCTGCTCCCAGTGCCCCACGCACCCAGACAGGGTGTGTGCAGTGAGAGGTCGCTGCTCAGGCTGAGATGATCCTTTCTTTGTTTTCCTCTCTCTTTATTTAATTGTCCCGCGGGGGAATCGCTGAGTGCCCTTGGTTTTGTGATGCAGAACTGGTGTTGACACGCTGCTTTATTAGATGAGTGAGGCTAAAGCCTTGGAGACGCTATTTAAATAAGGGAGAAATCTCACTGCCGGGGCAGCAATGAACAAATACACACTGGGCTCTGGGAACCCGTTTATTTCCATCGCAGCCCTGTGAAAAATTCTGCCAGTGTGTTTATCTGTGTATGTCTGCAGCAAACTGAGCTGAGAAGTTGCAAGGCCTCCATCCCGCTGTGGACACATCCCTCCATGGCCTCCATCTCCATCTTTGGGGCATTTCACAGCAAGATGTTGAGTGGTAATCATTACCAACCTCAGGCTGCAGCCGCCTGGCCGGGGTGGGTGGTGCTCTTCACCTGCTCTCCCTTTTTCTGGAGCAGGCAGTTCCCCATGAGGCTCCCAAGGGCAGGGACAGCAGGGCTGGAGCAGAGGTGGCTGTGGCTGCAGGAAGGGGCTGGAGGTTGGGAAACCTCCAGAAATGTCCCCATTTCTGATGCCAGCTCATCCCTGGGCTCTCTGCCCCAATCCTTTCCCCCCTGCCAGCTCCAGGGCCAGCGAGAGGCCAGAGTGGTCCCAGCTCTGCTGCAGCCCCTGTGCAGTCACCCAAGGCTTTGGGTGCTTTATCAAGTGTTTCAGCTCCAAAGCCAACATAAATCACAGTGTTGGCAGGCTCTGCCTTTCTGTCTCTGCTGTTATTTTCTGTTCATGATAAAACAATGTGGAAAGGAAGCACGCAGGCCAAGGGGAGGGGGAGCAGAAACAAGATCCCTTATCTAATGCATGCCTGAGCTGCTCAAATGTTTCTGTATCAGCAATTATTTTGCCTGGCTTTGGGTTTTCACAGAGCTCTTGAGTCTCTCAAATGCAGTGTTGGCAAAGCCCAGACCCAAATTCTTCCCTCCTGTCTGAGCCCTCCTTTGGAGGAGACCCGTGGAAGGCCTCACGTGCACAGCAGCACTGAGGAGGTGAGAGCTGGGAGAGAGGATTTGCTGGGATCTGGGGGGATGCTGAGCACCTCCAGCTCTGCCCCAGAACTCCTAAGTCATAAAAAACTGGGTGGGATCAGGCACCCTGAGGTTCCTGAGTGCTGGGAGTGGAGTATATTCCATACAGACGACTGGAAATGCACAATCTATGAGGGCACTGCAGTGTGGAAAAGTGAATAACCATTATTGGGATGGTTTCTGTACACAACCCATGGCTGGTGGCCCAGTTTAGAGCATGAGCTTAATACATTTCTTGCTAAGTAGAAAGAAAAGGAGGAAAATGCTTCACTGTTAATGGGAAAGGAATAGTATCTCTTAATCTGTGTCTAAAAACACCTTGAGAGTTGTAGGTATTTGCTACAGTCCAGCTAAAGCAATATCCAGTGCTCAGAAAAGCAATATCCCCAAGCTCTGCTCGAGCTCTGGTGTTGATTTTGATATTTTTAATATTGCATCCAGACAACAGAGCCTGTCAACCACCACCAAGTGTTCATTTAACTAAGCCAATTTAAAATGTGTAGCAATTATGAAGAGATGGGCTCAGATGAGTCAATTTGTCTCAAGTGTTTTCTAGCTGAACTTAATAATATTGGAGATGTGAGAGAAATTGGAAAAAAATTCACCCTCTGTGTTCAATTCTTTTGAGAAGTCGAAATACCTAATTCACTCTGGCAAATGATAAATGTTCCTCCCCTCTTCTAATTACATCTTGCCTTAGTCACAGCAGTCTCTAGTAAATCTCCTTTTGAGACTATACACATCACATACTGTCCTTGGTGGAAAAAAAAAAACCAACAGAAAAAAGGGAAGAAAGGAAAAGTTCTTGATTAGATTTTTAATTTTTTTTTTTTTAAGAGCAATTCGTTGTGCTCACGGGATCTGGAATTGGCTTTTCAAGTTGCCAACCCCCTTCATTGGCACCACTCTTTCATGTGTCACATCCTAAAAAAACCCTGAAGTTTGGCTGAGAGAAGAGGAGTGTGGAAGCTGTTGGGTGGGTGTCCCTGTGGGGAGCTGTGCAGGCACAGATGGGAGGGACAGCATGTGCCATACATTGATTTTTGTGTTGGTGGTGGTTTAACTGCCGGGACAAATAAGCATTTCCACCCCTAGAAGATGCACTTTGCTCACAAGCCTTGGCTCACTGTAGGTGCAGTTGTTCTCCCTTGTTTGGAATAGTCAGTGGTTTAAGACACAATAAATTTCAACACTGTTTTCCCAATTACAGGAAATCAAAATTATTCAATAAATATTCCAGAGTAGGAGCCGTTTCTGGCTCGCTGGTTGTGCTGCCAGGAGGGAACCTGAAGCCCTGATGGCCAAGCCCTCCCTGTGGGCAGCCCCAGCACCTGCAAAAACTCCCCCATTTGCATTGATTTCAAATTGCTTTGGGCTAAAATGTCCTTTATCGATGTCATTTATCTTCCTAATCTCTTGCTTGCCCGGAGATAGTCTCCATTATCCCTTGGTTGCAAAATTTTCCAGCTAACATGCTGTTTTTCAAACGTTTGTGTGGTTTCATTGCCTTGAGTGGGTGGGAGGTGGGTTTGCCACCAGGGCAGCCCCACACAGAGATGAACCTGCAGGGAAAACAGAGATGGATTTATTTCATTTTCCCGTCAAATTTATTTCGTTTTCCCATCAGAAGCCAGACCTGAGGCTCACTTTGGAGCACCCAAAGGGAGTCAGGGGAGGAGGGGTGGGATCCCCTCCATGGGGCTTCCAGCCACATACTTCTGTCTGACCTTTCTTTGAGTGTGGCTGCAAATGTGAGCAATATTTCATCTCCAGGGTGTTGCCTGGAATGGCAAAAATTAACTGGAAGCTGGGATTTACAGCAGGATTTAACAGCAGATTTTTGGGGCATGGCTCCAGTGGGTGTCCATGAAGCCAGCTGGTGCTGGGGACAGGGGGAGGCAGGGAGAGGAATGCCACCCTGGCCCAGGACAAGCTGCCAGGTGTCCATCGGGGTTTTCTGCACTGGAAAATGTCCCCTGCCCTCACTGCAGGCTCTGAGCTGCAGGGGCACTTTTGTTTCTACCCAAGGGTGGCAGTTTGGGCTCGTCAGAGGAGCTGCCAGCACCCAGACAGCTCTTTTTGCTTTTGGAGCAGTCTGGTAAGATAGGAAACAGGGACAGAACGAGTCCGAAGGCTTGTCTTGGTGGGAGGGTGAGAACAGCTTTAAACCCTCTCAGGGTCTGGGGAGGAGATGCTGGTGGATGCTCAGCTCGAGCTGCTGCCCAGCCCCTTCCACCTCCCTTCTGTCTCTGGGGCTGGGAGCAGCCAGCGTTCTCCAGGAGGGAGAAGAGAGGGACAGCAGCCCCGTGGTGCTGCATGGAGGCTTGGCACGCCCGTCTGTCCCCGGGCCATGTCTGTCTGTCCCCAGGCCATGCAGGGTGAGCCACAGCCCCCCTGTGGGAAGGGGCCCCCCGTGTTTCCCAGCCCACCCGGCACAGCCAGCTCTGATCTGGAGGCAGAGACAGAAAAGGGGTTTGGAAATCTGCTTACAAGTCTGGCTCGTTAATACCCTGCCCAAAGCTTTTATCAAATAATTCGCTTTTGTGTTGCACTTCCCAGTCAGCAATAAATAAATAAAGATGCAGATAAAGAGTGTTACACTTTGGCTGTGCTTTTGGAAATGGCTCCTCTGACTGTGCCTGGGGCCACTTCCCTGGGCCCCTGGACTCAGTCAGGGCACTGATAAGAGGCACAGGGATCTGAGTGGCTCCTTCTGGACTTGGCAGACCTAAGAGAGCCCTGCCTGCCTGATGTGATGAAGTTTTGGTGCAGGTGATGCTGGGTGTGCTGTCCCTGTGCCCATGCAGGGGTTGGGCAGGGAGGGATGTGCAGGGTGGTGCTGGCAGTGGCTGCATCCTCCCCGCACCTCCGATGCTGGATTGGGTTTGGTCCCCTCAGTGGCTGGGGAAATTGCAGACCGTGGGGCAGCTGTGCTTGAGGGAGAGATGGGAACATCCCAGCTGCCCTGTGACATTCTCAAGTGGGGCTGTCACAGCTCCCCAGCCCCCAGGACATCCCTTCTGCCCTTCACCACCCTGCAGAGGATGGAGCTGGGGCTGTGAATGTGCCCAAGCTGCCGTTGCTGTTTGGACTGTTTGTCTTGTTTGGGCTAATTATGCCAAGAAAGTCATTATAATTTTATGCTCTTTGGATTAACGTTCTTGCCCAGGGCCCCATAATTAGTCTATGGTTTGTAGCTTAATGATTCTGAGCACAGTCAAGGCGAAGTTTCCAGCTGTAAATCAGGGGGCTCGGGATGTGGGCGCTGGCAGGGCAGCAGCTCTGCCCAAGGAATGAGCTTTTCTCTCCCTGTTTGTGAGCTGAGCCTTGGGCTGCTCAGCACTGTGGCCTCACACTCCATCCTCATGCAGCCAGGATGCTGCTGAGGAGCTGCAGGAGCCCCAGCCCTGCCCTGAGCCCCTCCCAGGTGTCTCCTGCCTCACGGGGATCCCATGGGGTGTCGCACCAGGGGCATCCTCAGCCCTTCATCCCTTCAGCTTGGTACAGCTGCCCAGCCCTCCTGCTCAGGGGCACAGAGCATCCCTCATGCCCAGGGAAAGGGGATCCATTGCATCCCTGGAAGCCTGCCCAGCTCTCTCTGAGGAGCAGGCAATTTGGATAATGCTAATCTCTCCTTTAGCTCCAGCTATTAGCTGGTTTAAGCATCTTTTCTTTCTTGATATGCAGTGGCCAGGGATGTCCTGCTGAGGCAGTGATTTGGGGCTGGAGTTGGAGTCCAGGTTTGGAAGGACTGGGGCACCTCCACCCTCACCATGGGGTTCACTGATATCTGAAAGAATATTAATATTATTGATATTTTAAATAAACCCATCATCCAAGGCACTGAACTCCTAAAATCCTGTATGTCCACCCTCTCAGGTCTCCTTGCTGTGGGGTATCCATGGAGCCCAGCTCATCCCTGGTACCCTCTGTCATCCTCCTCTTTTCTTATTTATTGCAGCTTGGGCTGGGGATGAGCTCAGAGGCACAGGAGATGCTGAGTGGGCAGGCTCCAGCCAGCTTCACTTGACAGATTGTTTGGGTCAAATCAGAAGCTCCTGGGAGAGTTTTTCAATTTCTTTTCCACTGGAAAATGTCATTAATTCATTGCCAAATTGTTAACAGAATCAGGGGCTCTGGTTTTAACTGGAGGACATTCTCCTGATAAATGTCATGGCTTTCCTTGAGCACAGGTCCAGGCAAGGGTAAAGAGCCAAAGCCCAGGGCTTGCAGCACCGGGTGTCTCATCACTCAGGTTCAGTATCCACAGGGAAATCTTTCCTTGGAGCCCAGGGCAGGCTGGGGCCCTGCAGGGACTCCTGCCTGGGCAATGTCACTGCCCTGGGGCAGCCAGGCCAGTGAAAATGCTCCTAAATCCCCACTCTGCTCACAGCAAAATTCAGTATATCACTGCTCTGGAGCAGCCTAGTGAAGGTGCTCCTAGATCCCCCCTCTGCTCACAGTAATATTCAATATATCACTGCCCTGGGGCAGCCTAGTGAAGGTGCTCCTGGATCCCCACTCTGCTCACAGCAATATTCAATATATCACTGCCCTGGGGCAGCCTAGTGAAGGTGCTCCTGGATCCCCACCATGCTCACAGCAATATTCAATATATCACTGTCCTGGAACAGCCTGGATGCTCCTGGATCCCCTCTCTGCTCACAGTAATATTCAATATATCACTGCCCTGGAACAGCCTAGGCCAGTGGAGGTGCTCCTGGATCCCCCCTCTGCTCACAGCAATATTCAATATATCACTGCCCTGGAACAGTGAAGGTGCTCCTAGATCCCCACCATGCTCACAGCAATATTCAATATATCACTGCCCTGGAACAGTGAAGGTGCTCCTAGATCCCCACCATGCTCACAGTAATATTCAATATATCACTGCTCTGGGGCAGCCTAGTGAAGGTGCTCCTGGATCCCCACTCTGCTCACAGCAATATTCAGTATTTCACTGCCCTGGAACAGCCTGGATGCTCCTGGATCCTCACCGTGCTCACAGCAATATTCACAGAGGTGTAAAAAGCACTTTGCACCTAAAGCCCCTCCTGCAGCTGCGAGAGCCCTGGAATGGCTGTGGGAACGCTGGGGACACTGCTGAGCCTGGAGACACTGCTGAGCCTGGGGACACTGCTGAGCCTGGGGACACTGCTGAGCCTGGGGCAGAGGAGCTGCCCTAAGTGCAGAGGGAGTGTGGAGGCTTCAGCAGGAGGATAAATCCCAGTGAGGTGCGTGTGAAGAGCAGCCATTGGATTTCGTGCCGGGGTGATTAAATTTTCACGCCTTTTTCGTAAGGCTGGCTTAAAAAAACAAAGTGTTCCATAACCCAGGGAAGGGATGCAGGGAGGGGAGAGGTGTCTCACTTCACTGCCAAGCTTTAACCTCAGGGTTTTCCCTTTCATCTGCCAGGGGAGCTGGGCTGGGGTTAACTTGTGCTCTGCCAGGGCTGGGGCACCAGCACCGTGCTTGGGAAGGGGGATGCACAATGAGCTCACCCACAGTAAGCAGCCAGGCTGCACAAGTGGTGGGGAAGGATTTCACAGCATCAAACAAGCCATGCCTTTATAGAAAATGTTCCCCCCAAGCTGGTGTGCAGCCTGGGGGCTGGCAGGGAGCTGGAAAGGGAGGGAATCCCAGCTGCTGAGCCTCACAGCCCTGTGGTTGGTGTTTGAGGGTCCTCAGGATGAGGGAAGGGATGAGAATCTTGACTCCATGTTTCAGAAGGCTGATTTATTATTTGATGATATATTATATTATATTATATTATATTATATTATATTATATTATATTATATTATATTATATTATATTATATTATATTATATTATATTATATTATATTATATCGTATCGTATCACATTACATTATATCATATCAATTATATCATATCATATCGATATACTAAAACTGTACTAAAAGAATAGAAAGGAGACATCAGAAGGCTGGCAAAGAGTGATGATAAAACCTTGTGACTGACCAGAGAGTCCGACACAGCTGGACCAAGATTGGTCATCAAGTAAAAACAACCCACATGAGACCAACCAAAGATGCACCTGCTGGTGAACCATCTCCAGACCACATTCCACAGCCATTGTTTTGATAGTTACTGTTTACATTTCTTTGCCGAGGCTTCTCAGCAGAAAAATGCTAGCGAAAGGATTTTGGTACAATATGTCGGTGACCCCCGAGCACCAGGAGCCTCCTCCTGCATCCCGCAGCGCCCGGAGCATCTCCTCCCCTGCAGGCGAGCCCAGGGCTCGCTGTGCTGAGCTCTGCCGCCTCTCCTTCCAGCCGTGACTGCATTTCAGGCAGCTAATGAAGTGCTGATTTTCCCTAATTGGCCTCTCGAATTTGCTGATCACTCGTAAAGATCTCAGGTTAAAGAGAGAGCCGGTGCCTGTTATTATTGGTGCTGTTTTCCGTGGCCGGGGCGGGCAGGGAGGAGGTTTGGGAGCATGAGCTGCATTTGCTGAGCTCATTTGTGATTTACTGTGCCCAGGACAGCACAGAGTCCTTCAGCCGGCGAGACAAACACACGGGGTCAGACTGATTTGTGGAGCTGCCTTGGGTTTTAAGTGGATTTTCCTGTGGCTCAGCCTTCAGCACAGCCCTGACAAAGCCACGGGTGAAACCCCAGCCCTGGGACCCCGGGCTGGTGCTGGGCTGCTGGGCTGGGATCCCACACAGAGCTGGAGCAGAGCTGCCAGGGCATGGATGTGTGGGAAGGGATGGATCCCACTGGAAAACAGCCCAGGCACAAACCCCGTGAGCCCTCTCTGTCCTGTTTGGGGTAGGATGTCCGTGTGTCATTACCACAGGAATTATTTCAAAGGAGGGGTGAGGTGGGATCCATAGCCAACATCTCGGCTTTGAAAGAGGTGTCTCTGCCTGCTGGTGCAGGGTTGGGTGGGGAAAAACCCAGTTTAACCAGCCAGGAGTGGGAAATGTGGTCCTCCCCCAGCTCAGCTGGGTAGCAGCATCTTTGGGGAAGGGCATGGTCAGGATGGGGAGCTCCATGAGAAACGTGTTCATGCCACCACCACGGGGCGGCCCAGCTGGCCAGGAAAGGAATCCCAGCCCCAGATCTCATTCACAGTCACTGCCCATCCTGGGAAGTGAGTTTTGGGAGGAATGTGGTGCTTGTGTGAGCGTGGAGGAGCCCTGTGGGCTGAGCACCAGGCAGCTGGAGCCCAGCCCAAGGCACAGCTGTGGGGAGTTAAGTTACTTGGCTTCCAAAATTACATTTTTCTGTGGTTCCCTCATTTGAATGAGGAATAATGTGGATATTGTGAGCGGAGCTTGTCTGGGAGCTCTTGGAAAACCAAACCTATGGCAAGTGCACTTGTTTTGTTGGTGGCACTTTATGGGGTGGCAGTGGGCACAGAGGGCAGGAGGGCATCCCAGCTGCATGCCAGGCTCTGGGTGGAATTCAGCTGGGCACTTTGCAGGGAATGGAGTCTGGGATCAAAAAGCTGGATGCCAACTTTAAACACAGGGCCAAAACCCCCAGAATGTCCCCTGGGGGTGTCTGAGGTGTTTTGGTAAGAAAAGTGTGGAAATAGGCAATGCCAGGGGTGGTGCAACTGCAGAGGTGCCCCAGGCTCAGTGGAAAACACCCCTCACACACAGACAGGGGAACCAAGGCACAGTGTGACAGGGGAACCTCCGTGCACATTTTGTCACCAGGCATGAAGAGGAGATGCCTCCCCAGTGCCCGGGAGGGCAATGGCAGCAGCAGGGGTGTTGGCTCAGAACAGAATTATTTTGAAGGTGGATTTATGCAGTTAATCCCCAACTCCTGTGTGGGACATGCAGTAGGGCAGCAGTAGTTCCATCTGTCAGGCTGCCAGCCCCTGGGGCCATGGGGACAGGTTCCTCTGCACAGAGCAGTGCTGAGGCTGCAGAACCCAGCTAACAGGACGTTCAGCATTTCTGTCATTCCAGAGATGCCTGCAAGGTCTCAGCCAGACCAGAGGCAGCCATGGCAGGGAAACCAGCACACAAATACTTCTCATTCCAGGCCCTAACCCAGGCTGATTTTAACCACTCTGTGCCCATTTTTTCCTCACCAGTGTGGTGCACTCAGTGGCACTGAGCTGGGGATGTCCCCATCCTGTGCTGCTGGCCATCCTCATGGATAGTTCCCACCTTCAAGGACTGGTTCTACCTTTTGAATGAGGAGAAAACCCACACATGGACACGAGTGGGTGCCTTCCCCATCACTTTGGGGAGTGCTGCTGGCTGCAGGAACCAGGGACGTGTCTGCACCCCATCACTGGGTTCACAGCTCAGGGTGTTGGGGCAAAACTCCCCACCCAGCTCTGGTCATCATCTGGAGCTGCACATGGGGTGAAGGCTGGGCTTCCAAACACAGCAATCCCCTCTGCCCCTCCTGCATTTCCAACCAGCTCTTGTTTCACAGTGTTCTGTCCTGCCTGGGCACAGAGCTGCTCCCTTGGTTGTTCCCCAAATATCTGCTTTAGGCTGTAGCAAATACAGGCCCTTGGTGATCATCAGCTAATGGATTAATCTGAGCTCAGCTTTGCCTGGAACAACCTCCTGGCTGTGCCCAGACTGGCGTGAAGAGGGCAAGGCAGGGGCACTGGGGCTGGATGTGGATGCTCCAGAGAACCATGGCTCTTGAAAGCAAGCACAACAGCACAAATGTCCACCAGAGGCACAGAGCTGGGAGGCAAGGAGGAGGCTCTGGTTCCTATGCAGAGTGAGTGCTACCACTTCAAAATTAAATGCAGTTGCCATAGAAATATTAATTGGGAACAAAATCTGAAGATGACACTTAAGCAGAAGATGGAGCGTAACGGAGAGATGAGGACAGCGATGAAAATAGAACAGTTAAAAGGAGAATTCTTCAAAGGAAGCATCATGTAGGTGAATATTTAATGCACAATCAGCAGCCTGCCACGTCAGTGGTGCTGCTCATGTTGTAGGGCAGAGGGTGGGGAGTGCCTGCTGGAGGACAGGGCACCCTCCCCACCAGCAAAGGGCACTGGAGGGGGAGCTGGGCATGGACCCTGCAGGATTCTGCTCTTGGTGCAGCAGGGCTGGGCTCAGGGCACAGCTCTGGCAGCAGCCCCAGCCTTTGCTGCTCACTGTGCTCACTGCCTGGTTTGCAATCAGCCCGCGAGCCAAAAGGCAGCTGAGACACAGGATGGACGACTCTGCAGTCTGGATCCTCTGCCCCTGGGCAGGCACTGGCAGGAGGTTCCCAGGCTGGGTCTGAGCCTCCTCCTCCTCCTGCTGGGAACATTTGCATGGGGAGCAGGGAAAGCTCCCAGCCCTGGCAGACAATGCAGGGGAACCAGCTCCTTCAGAAGAGCTCCCAGGCCTGGGCTGTTTGGGAACGTGGCAGGAGCAGCCACGAGCACAGAGGTGTTTTGAGGTGAGGCAGGGCTGGTGCAAGGCAGGGGGGGTACAAATGTCCCACTGAGCAAAGTCCTGCTGGGACCCTCCCACAAAGAGCACCCAGAGCTCTCCAGGCAGGGATGACTGCCAGCCACCTCTCAGTGGTGTCACTGCTGCGGAAGAAGAGAAGGACATTGCTACAGAAAAATCCTGATTTTTTTTTTTTTTTTTCATTTAAAAAAAGGCAGATTACAAGTTCTTCTCTCTTCTGAAAGAGAGAGATGAAGCAGGAGATGGGCTGCCTGAAAGAAGGGCTGGTTGCTACTATAATCTACCTTTTTTTGATAGGGGAGTAGCTCCACTCTGCCACCCCACTCTGTGCTCACTCTGCCAACTCCAACCCAACTCCTCTATTTCCCAGGAAGAAGTTTTGCTCTTCCAGGCTGCTTTGCAGGCTGTTTTCAGCCTCACATCCCTTTTCCCCCCTTTGCTTTGTCTCCTGGGAGCTGTGGTGTGGGATCTGCATGCAGGTAGGGATGGAGATGGTGGAAATGGAGCATCTCACACAGGACCACAGTGGTGCCAGTGGTGCCAGCACAGCTGGGCACTGTCCCAGCATGGCAGGGACACAGCTGGGGCTGGCAGCTCCCCTGCCCTCCCTGGTGGCAGCCAGACAGAGGGGACAGGGTGGCTGCCACCTGGCAGGGTGCATCCCTCTCTGCTGATCCCTGCTCTCAGGAGGAGGGAGGATTACAGTGGAGTTGTACTTTTCCCATGAACCACCTCCCACTGTGTTATGCTCTGAAGTTAATTGCAAATGAGGAGATGGAAATAGCTTATTTTGACTTCCCTTAAACAGTACTTCAGAGCATTTTTTTCCTTATTTTTTTTTTCTGTCTCGAGAGGCAGTCCTGTGTCTATTGGAAAATAGCAATTATTTCTGTAATTCCCTAGAATTAGTAGAATTAGTTGAATGGGTAATATTTGAAGTGAAATGCTGATTAGAAATACACTTGATGTGGAAGCACCATGAGCATCGTGGTGGGGCTTTGGGGGCTCCTCCTCCATCCCAGGGCATAGCAAAGCTCAGCTCAGGTTTCTTGGGGAATAGGCAAAGGTGCCTCGGTCACAGCCACTAAAGATGCTGGAACTCCTCTCCTGCGAGGGCAGGATGGGAGGGTTGGGGCTGTTCAGCCTGGAGAAGAATTTGTGGAGAGCTTAAAGGCCCTTCCAGCGCTCAAAGAGGCTCCAAGAGAGCTGGAGAGGGACTTGGGGCAAGGAGGTAGAGTGACAGAACACAGGGAATGGCTTCAAACTGAGAGAGGGCAGGGTAGGATCAGATATTGGGGAGAAATTCTTTACTCAGAGGCTGGGGAGGCACAGCTCGAGAAGCTGTGGCTGCCCCTGGATCCTGGGAATATTCAAGGCCAGGTTGGACATTGGGGCTTGGAGCAAGCTGGGATCAGGGAGGGTGTCCCTGCCCATGGATGGCATTGCACAAGATGAGGTTTAAGGTCCCTTCCAGCCCAGCCCATTCTGTGGTCAGTGGTTTCATTCTGTGCTGGGAGGTGCAGGGGAGGTGCACCACTGTCTCCAGGCTCTGGATGTGCCCAGTGGCTCTGCAGCTCTGGTGATGGGCCCACCCTCTTGCTTCCAAAAGAGGAGGAGTAAAACCACCTCAGCCACTCTTCTTAGCTGGAAGGAGGTTGGGATTGGCATGGTCCATCTTGGGCACCTCCTGCAGCATGCAGGGCACAGTGCAGCTCTTGGGAGACTTGCTTCTGCTAAAGATTTGGGGTTCGTGATAACTCATTAAAAAAAAATTTAAAATGATCCTGTGGTATTTTTAATAACCTGCTGGTTTAACTCAATTATGAGACCATAATTAACTTGCTGAGATGAAGCAGGAGATAAACCTTTGATTTTTTTTTTCCTCTTGAAGGATGCTGCAGATAGATTCTGAACTTTGTATTCAATTACTTAAAGGAGAAAAAAATTAACAGGTTTCTGATGAGAAAAGCATACTACCTCCTTCATAAAGAGAGATTTATTAAGGATAGTGAACGAGTGTACCTCAGGGCTCAATCATCTACTGTGTTTTTTTTTCAAGGGGTGATTCAATTACTTTAAGATGTGTTGCCTAAAAGAACAAACCAGGCTCTGTTACTTGGCAAATTAATCAGGTTCCTTTAGTGGTTTCTCTGGGTTAATAATTTCATTTAGGCGGCCTTCTGTTTCATGGTTCCATCCCTACCAAGAAAACTCTCAAACAAGAGGGAGGGGGAGAAAAAAATTGCTATTTGCTTTCTGTACAAGGCAGCAAACGCCACTGAGACAGGAAAAGTTTTCCCAAAATCAGCTCTCTCAGAGGTGCCTGTGAAAGCAGCAACTGGTTGGAAGAGATTTAAGAAAAAAAAAAAGTGTTAAGGCTAATATTTTCACTGTGCAAAAAGGCCATTTGGATTTGTTGTCATCTGTGAAGGGCTGTGGATTTTATTTGTAATTACTGTGAATGACGTTCTCTGGCTAGCAGGAGCCAATCCTGAAAATGTCACCGGTTTTTAACACATTTGTCTCTTTGAATATTCATAGCTCTGCTGTTTGATAGAGATGGAGAAAGTGCCACAAGGGAAAGGAGGAATTTACCCTGCCCTGGGCAGGGGAGGTTGTGCTGGGGCAGGGCATCCTTGCACCGCCAGCCACCGCTCCCATGCAAAAACACCTTCAGCCAGAATTTCTGGGGTTATCACAGAATCACTTGGCTTAGAAGGGGACTTAAAGATCCCACAGCAGCATTTCTCATGGCAGGGTTCTCCCAGTGGAAAGTTAACAGCTCCCACTGGCCCTGCCTGGAGGGTGGAGGATGGGGATGCTCAGCAAACACAGCTCCCCTGGCACAGCTGGGCTGTCCCTGGGTGGCTGCTCCCAAATTCCACCGGGGAGACTTTGGGAAAAGCTGTAGGGCTACTCTTTTGCACTATAAAACATCTCTAGGAAGGGCATGCAGAACCCTGTTTTATTTTCCCATTGGTTGGTTATAAACAGAAAAAAAAAAAAACCCAAAAAGCTTGAACTGTGGCCTGGGCTGTATCTACTTAAACCATGGGTGTTTAGATGCCAAATTCTGCATTTTGGTGGAGGGGAGCAATGCTCAGTGTGACCTTTTTGAACAAAACCATGACTCCTACTGGCACTCAGGGCTGCTGAGGGCTCTGGCAGAGATCAAACATCACCTGAAAAATGGGGGAACAGGGAATCCCATGGGCAGCAGGAGCCCTAATGAGGAGCCTCATCAGGGACCAGGGGGACGTGCCTCCCTCCCACCCAGGACAGGGACAGGGATGTTCTTATTGCTTTTCCTCTGGCAGCACTCTGGTGATGATCAAGTTAATGGAGGGAGCAGAGCAGTTCCCAGCAGCAGAGGTCATCTGTTTCCTTTCAGGGGATTTGGCTCTGGTTTCATCATTTCATCATCTGGAGGAACAGTGAGGCCCTTTTATCAGGAAGGGCTTTCAGGGAGGGGGCATGGCAGGCTGGCCTCTCCCTCGTGTGAGAACTCATTTTAGACCCTCACATGAAACCTGTGCTGTGTTTTCTGGCTTGGGAAAGTGCTCCAACGGGGCAGAGCAGAGCTTGGGGACACCCTGGAGCTGGTCTGACCCCAATCCTCAGGACCCAGGAATTGTGTAAGCATCAGCCACACTCCACACTGAGCGCCTCACACTTATCCAATGCCATGGGGATGGCCAAATTGGGCTTTTCCCCCTTTACTTGCCTTGTAATTGCTCTTTTTGAGGCCACAGCACCCGGTGCTACTCTCAGCCTCTGTCTCCAAAGCACATTTCTGGATGAGGATGGGAGTGCCAGTGAGCTGAGGTGGGGTGGATATTTTTAGAGCAGCTGGCAGACTCTGCAGAGCAATTATGCTCCAGGTTCCCAAATAGCCCTGAGCTCTGTCACTGGCCAAAAACACCCCCTGGTCCATTTGTCCAGGGCTGCTGTGGGTCAGGGAGCTTTGCAGGCAAACCTGAAGTGTTGGAATTCGGCACAGCTGGAGCTCCAGTGAGGCCAGAGCACATGGGAAGGGGAATGGCTCACAGATGTTGCACACAGCCCACCTCTGGGGGAAAAAAAATATCCAAAAAATCTGATTTTTTTTTAACTTTCCCTTCCTCCCAACCTCCACACTGACAGCAGGGTCTTGGTGCTGCTCGTGGAGCAGCCTTGGATAGGGAACTTCTGTCGTGCCTGGGTAATGGTGGCTTTTTGTGCAAACAATTCTCGGGTTTTTTTAATGCCTTCACACTTAAATTTAATGTGCTCATCCCAGCGTGCCAGCAGCTGCTTTTGTGCCAAGAAAAATTGGTACATTTTGAAGGTGTTGGATGCTCCTTTGCTGGGGACACTCTGAGGTGTTTGTGGGTGACAGAGCTCCCGTTCTTTTTTAGGACAGTGATTCCCCCTTGCTGTGCTCTGGATGGAGGCACAAGGCAGCAGCCACGAGATTGCTGTGATCCCTTTCTGGCAGCTCACTGCAAGCTGGACCTGTGATCCTGGCAGTGCCCAGGAGGGTTTTTCATCCTGCACAGGAGGAATTTTCAGGGGGCTGGGGCAGGGCAGGGATGCATTAAAACCCACAGCATTATTCATCCCCAGCTCTGTCTTTTCTCCCTCCAATTTCCTACAGGAGCTGATTTTCCCACTTGAGGAAGGGAAGCAGCATTCCTGCTTTAATTATCACTGTCCTTCTCCTCCCAGCAGAGGATTCCTGAACCAGGGATGGCACCACACCAACACTTGGCTCCATCTCCATCTCTTCCCCTCTCTAATCCCTGTTTGGAGCACTGGCTGCTCCTGGCCCAGGCCCATTGCTGCCCTCTCTCCATCCAGAACACACCATGGCCCTGCCCGTGGAGCTCTTTTGCTCCAAGGTTTTTAGGGCATCCAGGAGGGCTGGGTGTCCCACCACTGCCTCCTTCTCCCCTGGCTCTGCTCTGCCTGCCAGGCTCTGGTTCCTGCAGGCTGCTGGAGGATTTATTGCTGGGGAAATGCAGGGCTCTGACTTATGAAAGTAGGACATTCGCTTGGCAGCTCGAGAAATAATGGGAAATCCATTTAATTATTCCCCAGAAATGCTCAGATTGTGCAGATGCTGAACTTAGGTTTAATATAATTTAGATAATTCATGTCTATAAACATGTCTGGGGCTGAATGTGATGTTCGAGCCATGCATCCCAGCCTGTGCTTTTTCCTCCTTGGTCTCAGTTGGAGCTTCAAGTATCCTACAAGAGCAGGCTCAGCCCCTGTGCCTGACCCCTCTGGGTCCCAGCAGACCCCTTGGTTCAGGTCTGGAATGCTGAGGAAATGTTTTTCTCTGGTTTGCAGGAGTTTTTCACAAGGATGCTGTGGGCAGCCGGGCACTCAGGTGCTGTGCTGGGGCACAATGCCAGCCTCAGCACTGGCATTGATTGTGCCTAATGGAACAGGGTAGAAGAGGGGGAAAACCCCCACCTATTGCTGGTAATGCCAGTGCTCTGGGGTTAAAATGAGCCCCTTCTTTTATGGGAAATCTCCCTTTCCTCCCTGGCTTTTGGGAACAGCCTGCCCAGGGTAGCTTTGTAGCCCAGCTGAGCCCAAATCCTTCTCCTGGGAAGAGTTTGGAAGAGTGTTCAGGATCTCTCTGAGAGGTGAGAATCTCCCTGGCGTGGCAAACAGGGGCAGCTGTCAGGTACTAAACAGTTCAACTATTGCCTTGCTTTTCTCCACTCCCACCTCTTCCTGGGCTCTTCCCTCCCCTGGTGTGTGCTGCTCTTCACACCTGAAATGCCTCCTAACACTCCTGGAATGGCTTTTCAGCCCAAAATATAATTTAAAAAATATAAAATACATAAAATAAAAAATAGAAAATCGCTGATGAGCACCTTGGCTGGGGATGCTGGAGTAGTGTCATGGTTTGACCCTGGCGCAATGCTTTTATGAAAAACACCTTCTTCTTAGTGTCTGCTGTGAGATGTGACTAGAAATAGAGCAAAGCAGGCTCCAGCTTAGGAATAAGGGAAAAAAAAACCAACTTTATTAATTTACAATATATAAAAGAAACACACAGAACTCAGAATGAGAACCTTCGGACAAGGAGCCAGAGCTGAGAAACGCCCCCGGCAAAACCCCCAGCACCGGCAGGTCTCGATCCCACCCATCCAGCTGTGACTCAGCCCCTCATCCCTAACTTTGGTTTTGCAATCCCTGCAGCAGCAGCAGCAGCGAGGGTACCCGTGAGTGACACCCATCAGTGCCGAGTAATTAGAGCGAGCACACACACACACACACACACACACACACACACACAGAGGCACAGCAGTACTGATTTCTGCATTAGCATGATAATGAATGTTCTCACTAGAAGCTTGTAATTATGTTTCCTCTTTTTTTCCCCTCCCCCTGAAAGTATAATTAATTATGAATAGAGCCAGGGTTTGACGCTAACACATATTTTTTTTTTTTTTAAATCCCTTTTGGTTCTATTTCTGCCCTATTAAAAATTTATGAAGGAGCCAGAGGTAAAGTCATTTTCCCAGACACTTACTCCTATAAATTCAATGGGAATAATATTAAAAAAAAAAAAAAGTAATGATAGAAGGCAGGAGGGGACTTTGCAGAGGGTTTCTCCCCTCTTTAGGCCATCACTCAGCAAGATGCTGCATTTGCCTGTTGAAAGCCTCAGAGCACTCACACCGTGTCAGTCTGGGGGAAGGGGCAGTGGGCATGGATGTGCCTGTGGGTATCACAAGGTACAAGCAGCCCCCAGAGGTGCCAGCCCTGCAGGTCTCTCCTCCCTGAAGATGCTGTGACCATGAAGGATGGAGGTCAGATCAGGGTGCTGATGTGCTCTGAGAGGAAAAACACTTTATTAGTTGAAAATAGAAGAAAAACAACCTGCAAGCACTTTCAGTACCTTGGGAAAGTTATTTAGGAATAGGGGATGCAAAGCCAAAAGCTTCCAAGGAAGTGCTTGTGCACTTTTCAGTTGGCTCACAAAGATCAGCTCTCCAAGCTTGGGGTGTCCCAGGTTTTTGGATGCAGGACAAACCTCAGGGTTTGCTCCCACAGCTGTGATGCTGTGGCTGCTTCCAGCAGGGCCAGAGGCCTCCTCCCTCATCCTTTCCCTAGAAAAGCTGTGTGTGATCACAGCATCCCTTGGGGACAGAAAGTGAGGGAATGGTGAAACCAGCCCGGCGGTCTGGGGTGATTGCTGTGAAGAGGTAATGATGGAGACAGGCTCTGAGGGTGAGCTGCTCACAGATCTCCATCCTTCCAGGCATCCCAGATGAGCCCTGGCAGTGCCACAGGCTTTGCCCCCTGCTGCTGGAGCCTGTTGTGCCTCTTCCTCCTCCTCTGCTGGTTGCCATTCATACCACCAGCCTTCCCTTGCCGTAGGTGTGAACTGTTTTTCTTCTTAAATTGCATTTATTCTAACAAATGTCTCATGCAAACACAATTGCAGGTTTGCTAGAGGGAGATGCTATTTGCAGGCAGCCTTGCACAAAGGCAGATTTATTCTCCTTCCATTCATTTCAAGCTAAAGTAATAGCTCTAACTACATCTGACTTATAATAAGCACATTCCTGGGAACAAACCTGTACTCTGCATGTATTTCCCTCTTTGTCAGCTCCACCTAGGCACTTTTTCTCCCTCTCTTTTTTGTATTTTTTTTTTTACAATAACAAAATCAGAGCCTTGTCAGTTGAAAGTTTATATGCCCTATTTATAGCACTCTGCTGTCTCCCAGCTTTTATGTTCCAGCATCAGTAGCTCTTTACCCTCTGCTCACAAGGAGCCAAGCATGAGCCTGAGCACAGTCTGGATCTCCATAACAGCTCTTTTATCCTTCCCTGAGGAGGGGAGCATGCCCTGCTCTCCATGGACCCGCCTGCTTCTGCTCCAGCCTTGTTGGAGGGGAGCCCCCATCCCCACAGGCCAGAGGACTCTGCCCTGTGAGTTTTGGCAATTCTTTTTGTCAGCATACCCTTGGACTTGGGGCTGTTTTTGCTGTGCACCAACGTGGTTTGCTCTTTGCAGCTGTTGAGCATCACCGGTCCCATCCCCTGGCTGGGAAGCAGCACCAAAGTTTGACTCATGAAATTGCCATTTATTTGATGTCTGTCATTAAGAGGAAGAGCATGAATGGTTTTCCAGGGAGTTACTTCAGTGATTTCTGTAGTTAAGCTGATGCTTTAATGCAGTTTGTGTGTTTAAGAGATCTCCATAGGCCGGCATGGATGCAGAATCTGCTGTGGCTCCTTGACTTGCCATGGTCGGCTCCTGAATTTCTCTGTTCCTCATCTCTGGGTTTTATTTTGGGACAAAGACACCGAGGGAGGGCTGGAGCAGCTCTCAGCATGGCATTGGAGCAGAGATGGTGGTTTGAGGACAATCAGAGTCACCATAACCTTCAGCAGCCTTGCCACCCCCCCAGCCCAGTATTCCAGCTCTCCTGGGGGCTCCCAAACCTTTGTGCAGGATGACCCAAGGCCAGGTTGGATGGGGCTTTCAGCAATGTAGGAAGTGGCCTCTTGCCCATGGTGGTGGGGCTGGAACCAGACCCCACGAAGGTCCCTCCCAGCCCAAACCTGGTGAGGTTCTGTGCAGGAGCACTCCCACAGCCCTGTCCCTCTCCCAGCACCAGGCACAGTGTCTCCTCTGTCACCCTGCCCTCGTGGCACTCCCTGGGACTCAGGCAGGGCTCTCCATCTGTTCCAGGCAGAAAGATTGGGATACAAGGGGCTATTGTGCTCTTCTGCCTCCAAGTAACTTTAATCCTGGCGAAGGGGAAAATCTACATGCTAAAAAATCCTGGGTGAGAGGTCCTGCTTGGATGTTCGCAGGGTAAACAACCATTACAGCTTCAAATTGCAAAATAGTAATAAAAATTGCAAAATAATAATTAAAAAAAAGAGAATGTTTCGGGGCAGAAACACAAACAGAGAGCCAGGGCTGGGGGAAAACAGCTCTGCCAGAGGCTGGCTCCTCTGCAGGGCTGTGCTTCTGAGGATTCGTCCTGTCTGTTAAATATAGCTGATGAGCTGTTCTTGAATCGCACCTAATTACATCTCCTCTCCTGCTCTGGCACTTCCCAGCTCTTTGGAGCTACAAGGAGCTGGATGATTGCAGCTTGAGCTCCTCAGGTGGAGCGAGAGGCTCATTTGTCATCCCCTCTTTGGCTGTCTCGTACTTGGGAGGAGGGAGATGAAAAGTTGAATTCTCTGAGAAGGGAGGGGGAAAAAGAAAAAAAAAGGGAGAAAAAAAATCCTTTTGAACTCTTGGCTCATTAAGATGTCAAAAGGTTGGGTGCCCTGGCAACTGCCTCATGTCTCTAAGCAGGGCTTGAAATTCCTGCAGTCATCCTGCAGGGAATTCCAGGCACTTGCTGGGCTCCTTGTTCGTGGGAAGATGCCCACAGCTCAGCTGCAGCATCCTCCTGAAAAGCTGCTCAAATTTAAACAAATACAGGTTTCCTAGCTGGGAGCAGCTGCCCCTTGGGCACCTGGGTGTCCAGTCCCATCCTGTGTCACCTCATCCACTTCTCTGTGTGCCTCTTCCACCCCTTTCCATCCCCACTGAAAATACCAGTTCAGGGCCATGAGGGTCATTCCTGTGGGCTTCACCCAGAAAAGTCATTTCCTGAAAGGTATTTGGATTTCTTTTTGAGACTGGCTTGCATGTATCAGTTTGGTTTTGCTCAGTTTGGAGGTGTTTTTTTTCAAGATTTTGCCACATTTCAGCCAGCTGCTCTCCAGCCTCTCCATCCACGTCCTGTCTGGCAAAATTTTAACCTTATTTTTTCTGGCTCCTCCTTGGGCTGCACATCCTATGTCTTTTGTTTGATGCTTCTTCATCCCAATGCAGGGCTCTCACTGGAGTTGGACTATGAAAGAGGGAAATATATTTTTCCCAGTTCCAGAAAATACCAGATGTCTTAAAATGAAAAACCTCCAGAAACAAAATTTCCCAATTACTACATATTGCAGCATATCCAAAGCAGGGAAGCAGTTTCTCAAGGGTGGCATTGGAGGAGTGACAAGGGGATCTGACTCAGCTCAGCTCTTTTGGCAAAGAAAAAACCCTGCTATCCCTGCGAGGCCAGAGACTGGAAGCAGTGGGAATCCTCTTTTGGGACCCTGCTCCGGTGAGTTATCCCCTCCCATGGGAGTTATTGCTCCAGAGCCACCTCAGTTCCCCTAAAATCACCTTGGGAAAAGGAGAAAAGGTGCAGGGGGATGCTGTGGGGTTGGAACACTGGTGCAGGGGTACCTGAGCCCCTCAGGGAGGGACTGTCCCACGTGCATGGGTGTCAGGGCACTGCCACCAAGCCAGGCAGGCTGGGGAGTGTCCTCCTCTCTGCATCCCCAGCTGAGAAAGAGACAGAGCTGTCATCACAAATACACTTTGGGTCTCTTCCATGGAGGAGGAAAAGTGCCAACACGACCAAAAATATGCATAAGGTCAACTCACCATTTAGAAGTGGCCTGGCTACCACTTTCAGTCTCAGGGGTTCAGCTTTGCTGTGGGAAGCCCTCATCATTTTCTACTGTTTTACTCATAGCCAAAAACATGATGAAACCAGAACTGAATGTTTTTTTATGTCTCATTACAGTAAGCATCATAAATTATTCACCCATGAGTGAATTCAACCACATTTCTTACTCAAAAGGAGCCTCCTTTCCTCTTCAGGGCCTTGGAACCCAGAGCCTCTTGGGCTGGTGGTGGATTTCAGGGCTTTTCCACCAGCTGCTGCCTGAGGACATGGGGACATCACTGCTGGCTCCTCTTTGACATCCCCCCAGCCCCTGACTGTGCTGGTGTTCACAGGGGCCCCAGGATGAGGGGAGAGAGGAGAATCTGGACTCCACGTTCCAGAAGGCTGATTTATTATTTTATGATATGTATTATATTAAAAGTAAATGATGTACTAAAACTACACTAAAAGAATAGAAGAAAGGATTTGATCAGAAGGCTTGAAAGGAATAGAAAGGAATGATAATAAAAGCTCGTGACTCTCAGAGAGTCCGAGCCAGCTGGGCTGTGATTGGCCATTAATTAGAAACAACCAACATGGACCAATCACAGATGCACCTGTTGCATTCCACAGCAGCAGATAATCATTGTTTTTCTTTTCCTCTGAGGCCTCTCAGCTGCTCAGGAGAAAAATCCTGGCAAAGGGATTTTTCATAAAATATCATGGCTACACCTAACCCGAGTGCTTCCATGGTGGGACCAAACTTCCCTTGGGGGTGTGGGCAGAGACGGGGCAGGAGACCTGTCCCCCTGTTTTGGGACAGGTCTTGGCAGGCAGTGGGGATCCCCATCACATCGCCCCCAAACCCTGAGCCCCGGTGCCAGATCCCTCTGGAAAAACACATCCTAGGACAATGTCAGCCTAATCCGCGCCCTCTTCGCTAGCAGGGCCCTATAATTAGAAGCAGCAGCCAGCCATCTGCTTTTATCTGGCCCCATCACACGGTGCCTCTCGCTGTCCCTTATTACCGGCCGTCATCTGAGATCAGCGTTTCCCCCAGCCCCGCTCTGATCTCGCTCTCATTATCGCTAATGACCCTGGCTCTGTGCTGGCTGTGCCGGGAGCCGGCGGGCAGCGCTGGGCTGCTCCCCGAACCGAACCTCTCCCCTCTCTGCCTGCCCATCATTCCCTCCCACAGGGTGTTTTTGGGGTTTCACACTCTGACCGGTGGACCTTCCCCAAATACCCTCTGCCTCATGCCAGGAATGGGCTCTGCGGCTGAGAATAGGAAAGTATTGGGGGAAAATATCGCTGCTTTCAAATGTTCTGAGGGTTTTCAGCTTGTAAAGTGCTCTCCCGAGTTTCCCCTTGCGCCCTGCTCCCAGTGAGGATGGCGTCTGACATCTGGAATAGGAAAACACTGGGGAAAATATTGCTGCTTTTAAGTATTGTGAGGGTTTTCAGCTTGTAAAGTGCCCTCCCAAGTTTCCCCTTGCGCCCTGCTCCCAGTGAGGATGGCATCTGGCAGGACATGAAAAAGGCCACCTTGTCCACAGCCAGCAGCTCAGGGCTGCAGGGTACTCAGTCCTTGGAGGAAAAAAAGGAGAAAACCTCTTTTTATGTATCTTTAAATTCGGTGCCTAGACAAAAGCATAAGACATATAAATGGATTAACAGCCATGGTTTATTAGCACTCCTTAATTCACTTCACAGGGCTGAGGGAAAAGTTATTAGCAGATGTATGGCCAGTAATAAGCTAATTATAACCCTGTCAGATCAGAGATTTGAAGAGGTGGGTAGTTTTGTGTGTGAGATAACTATAATTGTCTGTTAAAGATTATGAATTAATATTGATTTAATAAAGCTGTGGCCATTTATTTCTGTGGTAAAAACTAGTTAGTTATTCTGTGAGCTGCCCCGTCACCGTGGGAGGCAGCAACCATCTGCAGGAGGTGTGTACTGGGGAGGCCAAAATGCAGTGGGACTGGTCACTGAGCCTGTGTCCTGCCTGTCCCTGTCCCCACAGGTGGCTTTGACAGGGACAGCTTTGTCCCCTGGCTCACAATTGACTCCTGGTGCCTCTGTGCAGCACAGCAGCTCTGCCCCAGGGTCACCACGCACCTGTGGGAGGGGACAATGCACTCGCTGCTTTTAGCTGGATTTAAAACCAACCCCTGCACTTAGCTGTGTTTAAAAGGTGATCCCCTCAGGAGGGACGTGACCCTCTTGGGGTTCTGTCTGTCCCCTGATGTGTTGGAATGTCAGGGCAGGCAGATGGAGCATGAGCCACTGCTGGCCCTGGCACAGGGTGACCAAACACAACCCAAACCCACCGAGGGAGGGAATGGGACAGCTGCTGAGGACCCCCCAGCCCAGCCTTTTGGGAGAGGGAGCTGAGGAAATGGCCAGGGAAACAGAGGCCAAGCCTTGTGGCCAGGGTCAGGACTGGCTGGGAAAGCAGAATTTCATTGCAATTGCAGTGTCAGGACTGGCTGGGAAAGCAGAATTTCATTGCAATTGCAGTGTCAGGGTGCTGATGGGGTCCCTCTCCATTGGTGGGCTGATGCACAGGGTGGGATCACCCTTGCACCCCGGGGATGAAGGCAGCCTGGTGTTGCTTGAATCATTTCCCAATTTACAGCCACCATCCAGGATCACTTCAATTTCACCTCTCTGCGCGTGGCTGGGTGCCACTGACTTTGGTATATTTCACATTGCATAATTTGTTTCTGCAAATCACTGGCAGCTTGAGGGTGAGCACAGAAAAAGGCAGGAATGGGGAGTGGGTTTGAGACCCCATGGCACCAGCTGCATCCTCGGGTTTTGCCTTTCCCCCTTCCCCAGGGAAACATGCAGAGGTTTTTAGTTTGCTTGGTGTTTTCCCTGAGACAGATCCACTTCCCCAAGGTGAGCTCCATCCCTTCACATCGCCCGAGTCCCACCGAATTCCTGTCATGCCTGGAGCAAGTAAAGGCAGGTCACCAGGGCGGTGGGAAGGTGCTGTGGAGGCAGCTGCGTTGCATCATGCAGGGCAGGGCTGCAAACCTCCTGCTGCCTCCACCCTTTGCCAGAGCTGCCCCCAGTCCCTCCCTGAGACCAGCAGCTCCGAGACCCCTCATCCCTGTGCCTGGATGTGTGGTTATGGAGGGTAAACCCCCGCCAAAGTTTTCACTCACACTGCTCCTGGTGGGCTGATGCTCGATAAAGTCAATTACAGGCTGACTGAGGCTAAAGGCTACGGCTTGCTTTAGATGTAATCACTTTCCCCTGAAGCTTTCTATGGGAGGGTGGTTTCAAAGGGAGGGTGGCTCCTGTTTTGCATCTCACTTCTTTTCCTGGAGGAGTTGAGGTCAATCTAAGCAAGAAAACACCCCGATTTCCTTGCATTTGTACCGGGCATGGGGCAGGTTTAACGTAGACCATCTCAAATATCTGAGGCAGGACTCCAGTTTTCCACTGAGGGCTGAAATCCCCCTCTTTGCTGCCGGACGGCTCGCATTACCATTTTATCTGATGGAATAGCTATCAACGGCAGCTTCCAAGTGAAACGCTGAGGAAAATCTGTGTAAGCTATCTGCAGCACAGACAGACACACCGGGACTGCAGGGACAGCCAGGCTCTGTCTCCCAGCTCCAACGGGAGTGTTGGTGTCTCTCTGCAGCACAGCACCCACGGCAGCTCTCCCTCTGCTCCGGGCAGGCTCACCCTGAAATCTCAGCTCCCGGAGCCTTGAGATGCTGCCACAATCTTATCTGTGATATCTCCAGCTCAAGAAGCTTCCAGTTTCCAGGGGAAAAAGCTTGAAAACAGAAATCCTCGAGTCTCCAAGAGCTAGAAATGTGCAAGGGAATAACCCCCCTGCTCTAAGGGCAATGCCACTGTGAAAAACCCATATTCCCACTGCAACATCAGCCTGGTGATTCTCTTTGGCACCATGGCCTTGTGGACTGCAAGAACAGGCAAAAAATCCATCTGTGCTCTGGCAGAGTATTTGGTGTTGCTGGAAAGTGTGTTCATCCCTAAGGGGTTTATTTAGGTACATTTGATTCTAATGTTGTTCTAAGGTCACTGGGATATAAAAGCCTGGCTCCTGTAAAATTAAAGTCCTGAGACTTTTTGCTGTGGTACAGGACTTACCTTCCATTCATTAAGTGAAACATCACAGATATTTAAAAAAAAATAAAAAAGCTCAGAAAATGCTAAATGGCTGGAGCAGAGAAGCCTTGCAATGCAACAGGGATAAATTCAGTCCTTTACCTACCAAGACAAACATATTTTCAAGAGAAAGATCTGATCCACTCCTTTGCTTTCACAAGACAGTCTGTGGATAAAGCAAAGTCTCGAGCTACACAAAGGATGCTGCCCTGAGCCAGCAGACACACAACTGCCACAGGCACGGCAGGGCAACTTTTCCTGCTTTTTGTGAAGCGCCAGGCTCATTTCAGGCCATTTGCCTGCTGCTCCTGGTGTTTATGCTCACACCGCGGCGTGCGCCCGTGCTTACAGATCGAGTGGGGTGACTCCAGGAGACCGAGCCCAGGCCTGGGAAAGTGCCTGTGCCCTGCAGCCGTATTGGGGCAAGGAATGCCGAGAGCTGCCCGCTCTGCCGGCCGGGAAAATGCAGGGAAAGAGCAGCGAGCTGCAGGGCACCCCTGCATGCCCGCATCTGCTGCTGCAGCGGGGGTTAGGGTTAGGACACGCGGAGGTTTTTACAGCTGCTGGAGCAGGGGAGGTTTTCTGGATGCTTTTCCAGCTGTTGGGGTCATGCATCACTGGTGGCAGGGAGAGGGGTGGGCTTGCCCGGGGAGGGACACCCAGCAGAGCAGCGGGAACAGTGGTGGCTGAGGAGATGTGACCTTCCTCATCCCCCCTGGGAGGATAGAGGCGAAGAAAAAGTGTGGAAAAGCAAGATATTAGTTCAAATCGGTCAGTGACTTGGGTCGCCTCAGTGCTGATTCCTGTGGGCATTTGCTTATTAAATTATTCAGATTTTCCTGCAAAGATCGCACCCCGAGAAGGTTTTTGATGTAATCGGGATCACAGCACAGACATTAACCCAGGGCTGGGAATGTGCATTACGGGGTCTTCTCCTGAAGCCCCCCACCTTCCTTTTGCGGGAAAACGGAACTTTCTTAACCATGGAATGCTTAACTATGTTGCCGTGGAATGCTCTGGACAATTTCTCGGGGCTGAACCTTTGTCAGGGCTCAGAAAACCAAAGGGTGCCCGACCTGCTCCTCTGAAGTGTCCGAACTACCACCGGCACGAGTGGCCAGCTCACACCATAAGTGAGAATCCCTGATTTGTACCCAAAACATCATCCATGACACGCAGGGTCACTAAAGCACCGGTAACGCTGGGAACACCGGCGGCAGCACCGAGGTACCCGGTGGCACTGATAAGGCGCTGGCAGGGGTGCAGCCGGTGGCAGCGGCGGGGACAGGGATGCGGCGGTGCGGGGTACAGCGGATGACAGGGGGACAGCCAGTGTCGGGGCACAGCCGGTGTCGGGGTGGTGTCGCGGTACAGTCGGTGACAGGGTACAGCCGGTGTCGGGGTGCTGTCGCGGTACAGCCGGTGACAGGGTACAGCCCGTGTCGCGGTACAGCCCGTATCGCGGTACAGCCGGTGACAGGGTACAGCCGGTGTCGGGGTGCTGTCGCGGTACAGCCCGTGTCGCGGTACAGCCGGTGACAGGGTACAGCTGCTGTCGCGGTACAGCCGGTGTCGGGGCACAGCCGGTGTCGGGGCGCTGTCGCGGTACAGCCCGTGTCGCGGTACAGCCGGTAACAGGGTACAGCTGCTGTCGCGGTACAGCTGCTGTCGCGGTGTCGCGATCCGCGGCTCCGCCGGGTCCCGCCGGGCGCTGGGCGGCGCGGGCGCGCGCGGCCCCTTTAACGCGCGCGGGCGGCGCGGCCCCGCTCCGCCCCGCCCCGCCCGGCCGGCTGTGGGGCGGCCTTAGGGACCGAGCGAGCCACCGAGCGAGCCACCGAGCGAGCGAGCGACCGCCGCCTCCCGCCGCGCCGGGGCGGGCTGGGCTGAGCTGGGCAGGGCTGGGCTGGGCTGGGCTGGGCGCTGCGGGGCTGGCGCTGCGGCGAGGGGCGGCCCGGCCCCACGGACGGACAGACGGGCGGGCGGGCGGCGCGGCTCGCAGCCCCATGGCTCTGGATTTATAAACACGGCGCAGATGGCGGGGCCGCGTCCCCGCGCCCAGCGCTGCCCTGCCGGCCGCTGAAGCGGGAGCGGCGGCGGCGATGGGGGGCGGCAGCTGCCGGCGGGATTAGGTGAGTCGGGAGGGGGGAGCCCCGGGGGAGCCCCCGGTGCCGGGGTGCGGGTGGGCCGGGCTGGGGGGGCCGCTCCGCTTCGCTCTCCGCAGGTGGGGGAAAGGCGGCCGCGTTACGTAAAAATGAAAATGTGCCACGGGAGCTGCTCGCCGGAGAGAAACTTTCTCTTATTATTTTCTTTTTTTTTTTTTTTCTGTTGGTTTTGCTGGTTTTGGCCTCAAGGGAACGCGCCGCCCAGGAGCGGCGGGGCTCGGGAGCGCGGGGGAGCCCCGCACTTGGCAGACTGGCGGGGACACCCCTCTGCGGGGTGGGGGCACCCAAGGGCCTTTTTTTTTACCCCCCTTTCCTCTTTTTTCCTCCTTTTCGTTCAATCCCGCTGTGTTTGCGGCTCTCGCCCCCCGCACGTTGGGGGCCGGTGGGTTGGAGCAGTGAATGAGCATCCGGGGGGCACCGGAGCGGCCCTGCCGTGCCCGGGGAGCGGGGGCACGGCCGGTCCCGGCCATGAGGGGGGCACGGCCGGTCCCGGCCATGACGCGAGCTGCAGGGCTGGCTCCTCGGGCCGAGTGCTGTTCGCCGTGTAAATATTTACGGGAGGTAACTGAGCCGGGTGTCTGCAGGCAACAAGTGCACGTTTCTCTGAACCCCAGCTGAGGTCTCTGAAGTAATCGCTTTTTTTTGTTTTCTTTTTGTTTTTTTTGTTTTTTTTTTCTGTTGATTCTTATAATTTCCTGTTCCTCCTTCTCCCTCGGCCCTTCCTCCTGCTCCCTTGCCCTGACAACGCACAAAGAGCAGGCTGCAGTGGGTGCAGGCAGCTGCCTGCCATGTGGGCTGCTGCCAACACCACTGAAGCAGCAAAACCTGCAGGACTCGGGCTGGGGCTGCCCGGGGCCGTGCTGACCCAACCAAGCCATCGCTGCTTGCAGCGCTTTGAACCCTCGGGAAGCCCAGCACGCCTGCAGGCGCTGCTGCCTGCGCCCGAGGCTGCGGCTGCTCCCTGAACTTTGTGTTTTGGGTCAGCTCAGGAATGTGCGGGAGAGGACAGTGCTGCTGGAGGTGATCTGTGCAGTGGGTGTTTCCCAACCCCTCGCTTCACAGGCGGTTATGGTTTGAACTCTCCCTCGGTATTCCCGTGAAGCAAAGCTTGGCGCTCTGGATGCCTGAAAAACTGTCAGGGTTTTTTGCTGAATCTGATGTTTTTAATCAGTTTGGTGGGTGTGATATCGTTCCACTGGTGTTCCTTGGTCATGTGGGGTGAGAGTTTTTTCATTTAGTATATAGGGTTTTTATCAGCAAGGTTAAGTTTAAGTTTGCTGTGTGCTTTACTGATAAACACTTGGTACTACTACTGATTCATAAAGGGAGCCAATGTGAGTTGGGACAACTGGGTGAGCATTTCCCTCTCTTCTGGAAGTGGTGACAAAACTCTTCAAGGGCTCTAGTGCAGCCGTGTATTGTGTATTCCTGGATGGTTTTAATCAAACAGTGCTTAATTCTCTGAGTTTCAGTGCTAATGATGGGTGACTTTGGGATTCAGCTCAAACCTCCTGAATGCCTGGGTCTGCCAGCTCTGTGCAGGACCTGTGCCTTGGGTGAGGAATTCAGTGAGCAAGGCTCGCAGAGTGTGTTGGTGGGGTTGAGTCCCACGATGCCATGGGAGGGAAGTTTTGCCTGTGACAAATATTTTATAACTTTAGTTGAGTAAGTTTCGCTGTGAGAGAGACTCTTGCAAAACGTGTTTAGTTTATTGAAAGCAAATGCACTCAAACCTCGGTTTGTTGTTGCCAAAAGGGAAAAAGTAGAAGCTATTTTTGGTGTGAGAGAGGAGATGGGGCACGCACACGTCTGGGGCAGGAAAACACTGGTACTTTGTTCTCCTGGCTTCATGTGGGTGGTGGTTTCTGTTACTTAGCTGTGTGTTTCTGCCAAGTTGCAAAACATACCTGGTTCTGAAACCACTGCGGAGGTCAGGGCTGGCTCTGGAGCTGGTCCTGGGCCTGCATGGGAACGCCTCCCACATCAGCATCTCCAGCCCTGGAGAAGCAGGTGGGTGCCTCTGCCTTCACACCTTGCAGCTCCAGGGAGGTGACTGGCATTTTTTTGCGACAGGATCTGCACTGAAACCATAAACTTGTTTCGTGCAAGCAACCAGCCAGCTGCTGCTTGGCAATACTTTTCACTTGCTAATGGCTGTGGTTGGATTTGAACCAAGCTGCCTCCAGTGGAGGTTGTACTAATCCCTGGAGCCATCCTGCGCTAAATCCAAAGAGGGTTTGGTTCAGGCCGTGTTCACGTCTTGTAATTAGGAGATGCAGCGTGGTAAAGGCAGTTTTGTTGTGATTGGCAGGGCTGGTGTGCATGCAGCTGTGCTGATAGCTGCACGTGGTGAGAGCTCCCCGACTCATCTCCACGGCTGGAATTGGGTCATAGGAGATATCTTCATCTTTTGTGACGTGGCTGTGATTTATTTGTCCCCCTTGATGGCTGCCAGTGTTCCTAGTTCTGGTTTTTAGTGGCCTCTGCTGCAATATAATCCTTTTTGCAATCTGGTTGTCCTGGGAGAAACCTGTTTGAAACTGAGTATAATTGATGTGCCTGAGATACCATCATGGTTGTGTCCCTGCGGGGGGAGGAAAGGTACGATCTTGTCAGTTTCTAGATGAGTGGCTACAGAAGGAGGATTAAGTCGGTAACTTTTCCGAGGAGGGTTTGGGGTGGCTGATTTGAGCAGCTGTGAAGGGCAGTGGGTTGGAGGAGGGCCTTTGGGGTGCAGTACTCCCCATCCCTAACCAAGGGTCTCGTTCTGACCAGATCACTCACAAGTCAGAAAACTGAGGCTGGTGGGGTTATGTGAAGTTCAATGTGTCAGAGCAAGTCTGCTGGAGAGCTGGTGAAGAGTCTCTTTCTCCATGAGTGCTTTGCTTGTTCACCGTGAGGGCTCGTTACTCCCAGTGGCAGAGTGCTGGTTCCCCCCTGGGTTTTGTGGCTGTGGGCAGTGGTCCCCAAATGCAGCCCCTGGGCTTGGCTGCAGGGGTGCACAGGGATGGGAATCCAGGCCAGTGTGTTCTTTGGAGCACTGTTATTTTTGTGCAGCTGCGTTTTTAGGAGCTGTGGCTCGCTTTAGTCTTTGCTGAGAGTTTTCAGCAAGAGAGCAGGGTCAGCTCTAATGGAACTGGAAATGAGGTATAGCAGCACCCAGTCGCCTCTCTGATTAGTGACTGAGGCTTTTGCAGCTGCTTAAGGATTTGGGCATTGTGAGGTCATGGATTCTCATCGAGGCTGCTGTGGCACAGGCTCCTGCACGGCTTTGAAGGGCCCTTGCTGTGTATCAACATAGGAAGCAGCAGAGAATTGCTATTTATGGCTGGGCTTGTGCTGGCACACAGGTGTTGAGGTCTCTGATTTGCCCTGTAATGTCAAGGGATAGATCTTTGCATTGCAGTAGAAAATGGAAATGTGTGGCATTTAATGAGCGTGACTAGAGCAGAGCTGCTTTCCCAAAAGGAAGATTGAAGAGGGAGCTGGAGCTCCAGAACAGAGGGCACGAAAATGCCTGTAATGGCTTGATCAGAGTGAGGGATGGATCTGGCAGGAAGGGAAGGAGGACAGAAGAGCAGAAGGAAATGAGTGATTCATCAGTTTTGGGAAGTGATCCCTGACCTGAACACGAGGCAGCTGCGGCACTTTACTGGGAATTGAGAAATCTGGGCTGCACCCCCAGTCCTGCTGCCCACCCTACTTGTCACTTCCCTCCTTGAGGCCACCAGTTCTCTGTTCCTTCCAACCTGCCTTTGGCAGCTGGAGTCTCTCTGGGGTATGGACTGTTCCTGCTAAAGGTGAGCAGGGTCCCCGGGAGGGGATGTTTCTCATGAGCAGGCAGTGCTCACACGGTAGCATCTCCCCTGCCGCCTTCACTGTGCGAAGCTGAGAAACGTCACCTGGCTGAGGGTGGGCAGGTGAGGAGGCACTGATTGCTGATGATCTGAATCTGGCTTGGAGAGGCCCAGAGAGGAGCCCTGCCTGCAGGGGAGAGCTGCCTGGCACTGGAAGAAAAGCAGTAAAGGTGGAGGTGGTTGTCCATGACTGTGATTGTGACCACAGTGCCAGAGCTGGAGGGGATTTGGGGACAGGGAGGGGACAGCGAGAGCACAGCAGTGGTTATGTGCCTGCTGGGTGCATGCAGGATGCTGATATGGTTAGTGCTCTCTTTATAGCTGCAGAGCACTGAGCAAACATTAATGAATGTAAAGGATAGCAGCTCTGTCTAGTTACAGAGAAGGGAAGTTACTCCAAATTAACTTTATGATCCGTGAAACTGAAGGTTATTTAAAAAAATAATAACGTAAATGGAAATGCTGAAGTTTTTCAGAGTCGCTGAGTACGCTGCTTGTTGTTTAATGCCTTCCATTTTTTCACTCCCAGTCTGTGTTTTTGGCTGGGGAACAAATTATAAGCAATATCAGCTTATGCTTGGATTTGAACCCGCATTGCTCTTAGTCAGCTGAAATATTTCCCCTTATCGCTGCTCCCATAATGTTTATTTTAGACCGGATAGCATCATGGCTTTTCTGCTCGCTGTAGGGAAGAAGCCAGTCTTTGAAATAGCCCAGCACCTTGGAAAGAAATGATCTCAAAGCCAGTTTGGTTTCTGAATGAGGTACAGCTTAATTTTCCACCAAGAGGTTTATGCGAGGCTGGATCCCAGAACGTTTTGCAGCATTAAAAACCCAGGAGGTGGCAGATGGATGAATTGCTGACAGATTTAAAATCGTACGACAAACATAAAGCATTGAGACGTGAGGCCAAGGCAGCAGGAAGGTTGCAGGGAGAAACGGAGGCAGAAAGGTCGAGTAAGTTATTCTGGGCAGAAGAAGATGTGCAAGCAAAGTGGGTTCAGCTGGGATGGGAAGGGAAGGCCTTCAAGAGGAGGGATGTGTCCAGGAGTGCATTCCCATCATAGCACAGGGAACCCTTTGTGTCTTGGGCTGATGGTGAGAGGAGGATGAGGAGGAGGAAGGAGGCCAAGCTGAGCATTGGCAGCAGTGATGAGGCCGGGAGCGGGGTTGCCCTGGGAGGAGACAGGGGTGATGGGGTCCAAATAGTTTCCTCCTGTGGGAGGTGATGCGAGGGAGAGTGCCAGCATGCAGGGAGGCCAGGGATGGTGTGGGTATTGTCTCTGGAGCTGCAGGCCTGGCTGTGGCTCTCTGGGTGGGTGGTGTGTGTGTCAGGGAGGGAGGCAGAGCCGGCAGGATTTCCTCTCTGCAGCGCTGGCTCCTGGGTTAATAACTAACCAGGCAGTCTAGGTTTATCCTTTCATTGTGGAAGAGAATTATTTACATAATACCACTCCACGTAATCTTTATTTAGCATTGTTTCCCTGGCGTAACACTGGACAGAGCGGTGGTGCCCAGAATGCAGCTTTGGCCAAGCGTGTGGGAAGTTAACTCTTCCAGTTGGGTGTGCTTCTCTCTGCCTGCTCAGGGAACTGGCTGTAAACTCAATAAATACTTCAGTGAATAAATACTTCAGTGAATAAATACTTCAATCTATCCTGTAGTTTTTGGGACTTCTGCATCCTCTAAACTCTGTTTTCTGCAGGCTCTGGCTGGTGCTCTGTGCTGGTACCTGAATGTTGCCTACCAGCTTCTTAAGCAACACAGTTTGGGTTTGTCCTGTGCATGTTAGGGCAGGAGAGTCGTTTGCAGTGTGCTCTTCCTTGTCTCTGTGTTGAAGAAGGCAGAAGGAAAGAAATGTGTCAGCCCGTGGGTGGAGGATGACAGGATTTGGGAAGGTTCCTGGTGCAGATCGTCCCATCGTCTGCCTTCAGCCCCTGAGGACTTGCTGCCTCCCAGGTGGGCAGGTTTCATCTTCCTCAGGGAGTGTTTAATTGCAAGGTCTGGAGGCTTAGGTGGTTGTGCAAAGAGCTCGGGCCTGATTATTGCAACAGAGCACGGTGAAGGACAGAGCCCCGTGCTTGGGTGTCAGTGGGATGTGGTGGGAGAATTGAATTGCTGAGTAGGATGACAGGCAAAGAGCTTTCTGAAAATCTGCCTGTGCCTCCAGCCGTGCAGTGCTGGCTGGAGAGGGTGGAGGGTGTCTTTTCCTCTGCACTGCGGGATGTGTGGGCTTCTAACAAGCTGTGGCAAACAATGGAAAGTTGGCTTTCTTCTGAAAATATTTTAAAACCTTATAAAATTACTCCAGCGGCTAAATTTTTATAAGACCAGCTCTCAGCTGCATGGTACTTGATCACTTCATAAGTAGCTCAGTCCTTGGCCTCTGCAAACTTCTCAAACCTGTACCTGCAGTGCTGCAGAAGCCCTGGAGAGCAGTGGTTTATCAGTGGCAGCACCTGGCTCCTGCAGCAGAAGCTCTGTGTAAGTGTTTACTGCCGAGGCCGCGTGATCTCCGTGCTGTGATGTTGCAAGGAGCTGGTTTTGGGAGGCTGTGAGTCCCCAGTGATTTACGCTGCTTTACCTGATGGTGCAGGCAGGGTCTGGGCTGGATGTTGGCTCTGGAGGCCTCTGTGTCAGCCTTGCCGAGGGCGATGCCGGTCCCGTGGCTGTTCATGCTGCTGATGTGGACGTTACTCGCTCAAGCCTGAGACTTGCTGGAACAAAGGTAGCTGTGAACACCCTCTTTGAACCAATTACACCTGGCAGGGTGAGTTTGGATCAGTGCTGAGACTCTGGCATTCCTGATCACTGCTTGAGCAAGCTTTGTCTACTGCCTCCTCAAGCCCATGCTGTTACCATCATACATTTGTGACATGGTGTGGTGTGTAAATCTTGGGTGTCTGTCAGGGCAGTGGTGTTTGGTACCAGAACTTTATGCTCAGGGAGTTTCTCTGGTTTGGTAGGGGTGTTTTTATGGCATCTGAACCTTAAATAACTATGTCCCCTCATTGGTGTCAGAATTTCTTGTGTTTACCAAATAACTACGTCCTCTCTTTCCTATTGGAAAAACTTCCTTGATCAAGTCTTTGCTTTTCTGTGGGTACCACGTCACATAATGCCATTAATAAACTTTTCAAGCTCCATCTTGAAAGCAGTTACAGCTTTTTTTTTTTTTTCCCCTTTGCTGCAGAGTTTCAAGCTCATGCTGGAGTGTCAGCTTCATTTCTAGGTCACCGGTCTGCCCTTTCATTTCCCCCTCACGCTCAAGTTGGCCGGCTTGTTTTGATTTGGTAATATGTGAGGTGGTGTCCACAGACAAAACCAGGCAGGCCAGTGAAATTCATGTTTCCCTGCAGCCTTGTTCCTGTTGTGCGTGTGAATAATAATTTCCAAATGCTAGACCAGAGGTGATTAAAAACTGTCAAAGAAATAAAATGCAGCAAAGTCTGCATTACAGGAATCTGTGTGTTCAGTGTTTTGGGAGAACTCTCTGAAGTGGCAGTGGAAAAAGCCTTCAGAATTCTTATTGAAGTCTTTCTAGTCCTAAATGTCCCTTATTCAGGAGGTGCTGCTCAAGGCAGCCTGAGCATATCCAGGCTCTGCAGGAGGTTGGTTGCTGCTGTCTGGGGGGGGGACCTGGAGTCAGAAGCTCTCCCTTTAGGGAGTTTTTTGGGATCCAGAGCTACAGCTGAGGTATTTTTGCATGCTGTGGGCACAGGCACCTGGGCAGCCAGCTCAGCTGCAGCCTCGTGGCTGGAGCTGCTGAGCGTGACTGGCAAAGGGCGGAGGGGTGAAATGCTTCTCTGCAGCCCGAGTGGATGCTTGAGTGGAAATGAAGGGCTGGAAATCTTTCTGAGGAGCGGCACACGGTGTCTGTTGCTTGCTCTGAGTGAGTAGAGTTCTTTTTTTTTTTTACTGATCTGCAAGGCAATGGGTATTCAGAGGTTTTTATGCAACTTCGGTGTTGGGACGTGAAGCAGTTGTCATGTCATCAGTTAAGATGTGTTGAGCATCCTTATTTTTGGAGCAAATGATCCTGCTGGCAGCATGTATAGGAGGTGTCAGCCAGCCCTTTTTTTCTTCTTCCTCTCTATTTTTTTTTGCTTCATTTGTAGGTTTTAGTTTTGGCTTTACTTTGATATCTTGACAGGGTTGCTACTTAAAAATTGTTGGGGTGGGTTTTTTTTTTGGGTTGGTTTTTTTTGTTGGTTTTTTTTTTTTTTGGCTTTTGATGTCTACGTGTCTTGAGATGCACATAAAGAGCTGCTGTGGTTTTGGTCCCGAACCCAGCCAGCTGCCAGCAGCGTTCCTGAGGGCTGTGTGGTGTTGGAGTGAGAAACACTGCAGGGTTTTGGGCTTTCTCCAGCATTATGAAACAGAAGTAAAGAGAGAAGTCAGCATGTACCTTAAGGGTTGTGTTTTTATTTAACTCTCTCACTCTGCAGAGCTGAGGTTTGCATCTTCTCCACTGAGAGTGGTGCTCGTGAAATCTAATGCACTTCAGAGAATGTCCTTAAACTCTGCCAACAGCAGAGAAGGCTGAGAAATGGGGAATTTGCTTTGCCCTGAGGTGGAGGAGTCGTGCTGCAGAGGCAGACACAAGCACCCTGGTTGCTCCTGTTTCCCCTGCCAAAGGCAGAGTGAGTTTTGGTCTGGCTCAATGAGACGAGAGCTTTAAGCTCCATCTGTGTCTTATTTTTTTTCTGCGTTTTGCTCGGTTGTGCTTTTTAAAGGTCTGTGGATTTCTTCTCAGCAGGAGGTTTCAGTCCCCACACAATGTATTATTGTGTTTGCCCCGCTCCAGTTCCTTGTTTGATGCGGAAACACCTTGAACCTTTGGCTGAGTTGGAAGGTGATGGCTGCAGAGTCAGGCCCGTGGCTGCTCCAGGAACAGCGTGTCCGTGCACGACTGCTCAGCCCGGGCTCACCCGGCTGCTGCTCCAGGCACAAAATGTGTTTGGCTAACACAGGCACTCCCCTGCCTTCTGATCAGCCAGCCTGCACACACTGATTTTTGTTTTAGAGGCTGATCCCCAGGGTAAGAGCACCATGCCCAGAAATAATGAGTGTTCACACTTGCCTTTACAAACTTCTTGAGTATTTTGCCAATTAATTCTTAGGTAACTGAGGCTAAAATATCTATTGTAAAGGACACAGCCAGGAATGCTGCTATCCCTGCTATTCTTCACTCATTCCAGTTTATGCAAAACTTGAAACAAGTGCCTGTGCTGTCTTGGCCATTTGCAATCTGCTTTATGAAGCTTCTTAACCAGCAGAAAAAAAATTTGTGTAAATAAACAATAAATACAGCAGCTTTGCTTTGCAACCTTGCCAAGTCAATTTGGTGTGTGTTGAGGGGGCAGAACAATTAGTTAGATAAGTCAATGGTCTTCTCTATGTTCTGTGCTCCTGTCACATGGCCACTCTCAGTTTTTTGGTAAGCGTAACAGAGAAATCTGTAAGAGCAACTATTTATGGCATGTGCAGAGAAGGGGGGAAGCTGACAGCTGAACATTAACCTGCTGAGAAAGGTGGGGCTGATTGTAGCTCTTGGTGGGGTTGGGGCTGTCAACCAGTGGTGATTGCTGCTCCCCTTTCCACAGCACCTAGCTCACTTTAAGCTGTTATTTCTGAAATTGGGGGACTTTGGCTGTAGTGCTGGTTGAAGGAGTTTGCCACCTCCCTGCCTCCCAGCATGTTCCAATCACAGCACTTCTCTCTCCTGTTATTTTTGACCTGAGTAGCTGAATGAATGTCTTCACCAATCAAGTCATGGTTTTAAGTCAGTTCAAAGTATGGGTGCTGCAATGACAGATGTGGAGCCAGGGGACACAGGACCTGAAATCAGGGAAGAGTTGCTGTACTTTGCACAACCTGGTTGTGCTTCAAGCCTTTCTTTTGTAGGAGTAAATTCCACAGGACTGAAATTCCCTTCTAAGAGGGGAGATATTCCCCCCAACCTTGTGCACAGACCTGTTTGCAGACATGCCATGTGTCTCTCCCAAGCATGGGACACACCAATGAATTTTGCAGCAGGTGATAGAGACCCTCAGGCAGGGTTCTCTTGGTGTTCCTGCAGCAGTTTTAGCTTGGGGTCAAGCTCAGGCACTGCTGTAGCAGCTCAGTCATTTCTGCCGTGGTCTGTGGCATCTGCTCCTTTTCTGTGAGCTGGAAATGAAGTACTTGCTTGGGAGTGGTGATTGAGAACGTTCCTCTGTGTCAGGCTCGGGTTTTCCACATTGTTGCTGCTTTGTGCTGGCTGCAGCACCTTTGTTCCTGGAGTCTTCTCGTGCCCCCAGGAGACTCCAGTGCTCTGTGCTTTTGTGCTGTGGCCCTGCATGCCCAGGGCCAGCTGATGGAGAGCGAAGTTGGGCAGAAGCCATCCTGTATGCTGTGTGCAGCTTGTGAACCTGGCTCAGCCAGGCACCTGAGGAGCAGAGGGTGAGAGGAGAGTCCTTTCCTCAAGGGAGTTTAAACCTGCTCTGCCACAGCAGCCTTGCTGAATTACAAATTGCTTTTTCTCTCCCACTCTTTTCTAAATCTGCTGCTGTTCCTGAAGTTGCAGTGGGTTTTACTCATGGGTGCTAGTGCTTGGGTGAGCGTTTGCTGCAGAGCAGAGTTGTAAGCAACTGACGTGATGTTGATCATAATGTAAGTAATGACACTTAAAATGTTTGTTTGTTTGTGATATGCTGTGGTCTCTTTCCAGGCTCTGCGATTGACAGACAAGCTTCAGCTGTATTTGGCATAGTGTTTGCAGAGCTGGGCAGCTTTCTGTCACTTCTTTGACAGATAGGCATTGAATTTTTAAGAGAAAACAGAGCAGCTTTTTGATTTTTCTCCCCACTCAAAACCAGCCAGCCAAAAGCCAGGTGGAGGGGAGCTCCTGCATGCATTCTGTTTATTTTTATGTGCAAATGCATCTTCTTGATGTGTCATTAACCTGGTTGAGCTCGGTGCTATTTTTAGCAGCCTTCTGGACAGGGAGCAGTTCCAGTAAAGGGTTTGTGAGCAGCCCAGCCCAGGGGCTGGCACAGAGCCCAGGGTGGCAAGTTCCTTCCTCCCTGCCTGGCCTGGAGGGGCTGGATGGGCTCCCCTGTCCCCAGTCCCACACAAGGAAATCTGTGTAAAGCATTGCTCCTCAGTTCCTGTGGCCATGGTAACCGACTTGGATACATCAAACTTGACTAATTAACCTAATGGAGAGTGGTTTCCAGGCTCAGTCTCTCCCCTCGGATTTCAGAGCTGAACTTGTGTTGTCTGATCAGCCAGCACAGACTTTTTCAGAGTGGTTTCTTTCACAGGTTTCACAGGTTAAATTGAACTGGGGAGGATGGCTCAAATCAGTCTGATGTCTTGGGTCAGTCTGATCTCTTGCTTTTCGTTCCCTTCTCTGGGTAATCCCTCAGATTCCCATGGAAGGAAGGTCCCAAACTCAGATGCCAAAAATTTGTTCTGTTTTTTTGCTTGGACTGGGTGAGGTGAAAGTGGATACTTTCCTGCATCTCTGCTGTTTCTGTACTGCAGGATCTCTGCCACCCTGACTTTCTGTTTAAAAATCTGTGAAATCCTCAGGCATGAAACAAACCAGCACATGCTGGAGATGTCTGTGCACATCTTCAGGTCCCCTCATCTTAATGTACTAGTGAAAGGCATTGCTGCTTTGCACTGTTTCTCCTGGGTTTAATTATTATTTCAGTGATTGGAGCTGCAGACTGCAGCAGGGACTTAAGAGTTCAGCCTCAATTAAAAACCACCCTGTGCCAGGCAGATAGCAGCAGGCAGCTCTGCTATTCTCAAGTGTCTCCAGCAGTCCACCGAAACACCATGTGATTGGCTCAGTTGAGAAATCTGAGTAGGCAGAAAGCAGTTTCTGGGATAAACCTTGTGAGTGCTTCTCAAAATAGCCTGAAAGCAAGGTTTTGCTTTCCACAGCCACTCTTGGTCCTTGAGGCTGGTCAGAATTTTTGGTGGATTACTAAATATTGCGAAGGTCTGATCTTCAAAAACCATAAAATCCTTTTTCTTCTCCTTTTTGATGCTGCCTCTGGTATGTTTAAACTTAAAGGATTTGCATTTTCATGTCTCTTTTAGCCTTAATTGTAAGTACTAGGACCTTCCTTAGTTGCTGCTCCAGCTTTTTATATTTTTCAGCAAAGCTGATGACCTCGTGTTTGACCCTTGGAAACCTCTTGGGCAGCCCAGCAAACAAATGTGGTGTGAGAAGAGCACATGATAGTAGCCTGAGCTATTACACTGGTCAGTCATTGACCAGGACTCTTGGTTTTTTTTTTTTCCTTTGAAGATTTGCTTAATCATTGGCATTGCAACCCCTGCTGTGCAGGGCACCTGGAGGGGTTTGCTGGCTGCTCCCCGTGATGTCTGAGGTGGCAGGGGGGCTTTAGAGAGTCCAGCACTGTAATCAGGTTTTACTGGGGAAGAGATTGTCATTGATATCCCTGGGATTTGGCATCTATATAAATACACCAGCCAAGCTCGGTTGAAGTGTGCAGGTTCACGTCAGTTCATTTGTCTGGGAATGGGGCTGGGAGCATCTCAGCACCATGGTCCTTGTGTGTGATTTCTGTTCCCAGTATAACCCACAACCTGCTGAGGGTCAATCCCTGTAAATGCTGGTGCAGCTGGAAGGGACTGCTTCAGACATGGCTGATTTTAGGACCAGTTGAGAGATGGGGATAAAAACTGCAAGGCTAAAAGTGATGAGGACAAATGCCCATGGGCCAGGGTGCTGCATGAATGACTAAAAGCTTGTGAAGCAGCTCTGAGATCTCAGAGCTGGGAGTTGTTTTTCCACCCTTGTTTACTGTGGTACCTCTGGGTGACACGGAGCGTTCAGCAGATGCTGCTAAACTGAATTCTACAGCTGAATTCACACTGGAGAAATGAGAATTGCTTCTTTTTGTTGGGGAAAAAATAAATCTGCTTTTATCACATCCTTGTTATCCTTACAGCCTGTGGCTTGGAAAATGAGAGAAAATTGATAGTGAGGTCTGAGTGGCATGTGGAGAGAGGTAAGATCCTGGCTTTCTGTGGGCCTCATTTCGTGAACTTTCTTGTCCTTCGTGCATTTCCTGATGTGTCAGTGGAACTGAATTTCGTTGGCAAAAATGTGGTTTGAGTGGATATCTTAGATTAACTCTCAATTGCCTGCCTAAGGGTGATTTTTAAGCGAGGTTTCCAGCAGCATCCCTGCTCTTGCTGTGTCTTTGGCTGTGGCTCCCAGACTGGCTGTCTGCACCAGGGGCTCTCTGCAGAGAGCAGCCTGTGTTCTGTGCCCACGTACTGTGCAGAAGCCATGAAAAATGTTCTTCAGATGACAGTGATTTGGGGTAGCTCTAGAAAATAATTTTCTGCTGGTGGATAGTACCAAACTATTTCCTTTCACCCCCTCCCTCCCTTCCCCAAAACAAAAGAAGAGATGAAAGGATTCATTAGGAATTATTCACTCAGCCCGGCCGCCTGTCTGAGATCTGGCTGTCTGCGTTCATCCCCCAGCTCAGGGAGGGTCAGAGGGCATCTCCCTGGGGAGGATTTGCTGTTGACTGAATTGCACTCTGTCATTATCCTGCTGGATAACGAATGCAGTGGCCTCATTGGCACTGGCTTCAGAAAAAGCACGGTCATCTGCATGTGGCCTTGAGGCGGGAGGAGAAAACCTAAGGGGAGCAGGGTGGAAAACCTCATCTTGTGGGAAAGATCTGGGACAGACCCAGGCAGTTTGGCACAGTGGTTTACTTGCTGTGTGCTGCTGAGCAGGTCTGTAGCTGCTCTGGACCTCTGTGTTATCTTCTTGGAGGTGGAGGGGGACACAGCAAGTGGGTTTAAAGGACAAAATTCTGTCTGGTGAGGTGAAACTAGTTAAAGCTGCTCCTGTTTTCTTCAGTAGAAAATGTGGCATTCTTGTGACACAGTTTGAGATATTTTAATGAGATTTAAACAATTTTTCCCCCTCTTTGTTTTGTTTTCAAATAGGTTTCCTGAAAGAAAAACATACAAATCCCCCTGAGCTAATTGGTGTGTGATTTGAATTCAGCTGCTACCTTGGAAGAGCTTTTCCAGCAGCTGATCTGAAAACAGCCTTTCCCACAATATTGTGGGTTGTCAGTCAGTGCTGAGGGATCTTGAAGTTGCTGGTGGGAAGGAGAGAGATGTGTTTTGTTTGATATGCCGCATCTTTTAGTTTGAGTGTCACAAAATACTGAGAGATGTGAGAAAGACCCTAATGGAGAGGAGCTAGCAGAGGGATAAAAGTCATGGTAGCTGGAAATGTGTAAGAAACAGTTGTGGGTGCTGGAGCCCGTTGGGCTGGCTGAGGAAGTAGATAGACCTGAAGAAAATTTGCATTTTAAGCACCAATTTCAGATGTTACCCACTGCCTGGTGCCTTGACCTTCTGGCAGCCACTGGCTTAGAAGGGTTTAATGCTGTGCCCTTGCAGCATGTGGCTGCACGTTGCTGAAGCACGCTGGGGGTGGCCAGATGCAGCCCTGTGAAATAAAGTATTAAAGCTTCAAATGCTGGCCTTCATTGCCTTCAGGCTAAGTCAGTTCCCTGGAAGATGCTGTGATGAAATTGCTGGCCCAGGTAATTTGTGTCCTGATGATGAGCAGCAGAGAGGAGGGCAAGAGTTTGTGTGCCTGCTTATTGCTGTCATCTGTCTTGCAATCAGATATTTATGAAATGGCCTTTTGTGTTGCGGTGCGGGGTGTGTGAGTGCATATTTAAGTGGTTAGTAAATATAGTCAGTTGCTAGATTGGATCAAATCATCCTCTTAACAAATATAGACAGTGATGTTTTGCATCTGGGTGCTTTGACAGTAAAGTGCAGGAGGAGGTGGTCTTAGTGAGTTTAACGTCTTGTACCCAAAGCAGGGCAATAATTGCTTAAAATCACTGTAGTTCTGCTGCCAGCATTAAAGGATATAAAATTATCCTGTGCTGTAATAAATAAAAAAAATTACTGCTGCCTGGAAAAGTCTTGTTGCTCTAATCCAGGACAAAGTGTGTGTGACTGGTTGTGAGTCAGTTTAATTTCTTCTGGGGTCTGACCCTCTGGATTCCTATTGCTGCAAGAAATCCTCCTTGGAAGGCAATCATCCCCAGGCTGGTGCTCAGCTGAGCGATGCATGACCAAGTAGCAGCTTGTAGCATTTATGAACTAGGGCAGAAGTAGATCCCTTATTCAGACAGAGCTGTATAAGCCTCCAGTGCTCTATACTAGGCCCCAAATTTGCCTACATTATAAATAAGTCTGTGGCTGTGTGCTTGTGTGTTTCTTTTTTTAAGCTGAAGGCAACCCCTTAAGCTCTTTTCTGCAGGTCTGTTCAAGCTGGGGCATGGGGAATTCCTAAGAGGATTATCATGGTTTACTTGATACAGAACTTGAACTTGAGCAATGGCTTATCTTATCAGTGATAAAAGACATGGAAATGAAGTTTACGTAACCAAAGAGGCCTTGAACTGTGGCTTTTTTTTTTTTTTTCTTTCCTGGAAACTGGAATGACAGATCTCCTGAGTTCTCTGTTCACAACTGCAGTGTTTGTTATCTGGTGGGTACTGTCTGCTTAGCACTGGCATTCATTTCTAGTGCTGTGTTTGGAGCTGTCCTGTGAAAAAAAGAAAAGGGGTTGAGGCAGAGGCTCAGCAAGAGGCGTTGTGGGCATTTTGTGCTTTTGCAGAAAGCTTGGTGTCCTTGCTGGAGAGATTGGTGCCATGTGGCTTGGTTGCAGGCCTCTGTGGTGCACTGAGCTCAGCAGGTGATTTGAAAAACAGCAGAGAGCAGATCCACCTCACCAGTGGGCTCTGAGCACAGGGCTGGAAAGGCTCCAAAGTTGTGAGTGAATTTTACCCTGGGAATAGATGGAGATGCCCTGTCTGTTCCCAGTGGCAAAAGTAAATGAGTGGGGAGGGCCAGGATAATCTCTTGGGTGGCAGCTAGAAAATGAATGCAGACAAATGAGCACTGCTGTGCTCTGGCTGTGCTGACTCTGGCACAGGTGGATGCACAGGAGCTGCTGCAGCACCCAGCAGCTGCTGGAGGAGGAGAGTGGCCTGAGCATCCCAGCTCTGATCCTGCTGGGATGGGCTGGATGGGCTGAGCAGCTGCGTGCACAGCAGGGCTGCAGAGCAGGACAGCCTGGGCCACCTGCCCCTCTGCCCCCTCTCCTTTAAAGGGGGGATCCACAGTGCTCAGCAAGCAGCCCTGTGAGTAGGCATTAGCAAGGAGAGAGGAGCCTTTCCACCCTGCCAGGTTACAGTGGGTTTGCCTGCCCCGGTGTCCTACACCTGCTTTGTCTGTGCTGCGTGGGAGGAATTTTATTTTTTGAGCTCTTGCTGTCACAGATTGTGACAATGCCACAGAGGCCGTGCTTCCCACAGAAGGACTCAGCAGACAGTCGAAGGCTGGCAAGCTGACAGCACTTATTAGAGGTAACCTTCAGGAAATGCCACACACAGCCCTCGCTGAGCTTTCTGGCTCCAGGCACATACAGTATTTACACCACGCTTCTTGAGTTTCCCTGAAGGCTCTCAGCCTGCAGCTGCCTCTCTGTGCTCTGCCACCTGCCCTGTGTCCTCATGCTCCAGTGCCTGGGGTGGGTTCTGGCTGCTGGGCTCCTCTGGCAGCAGCCCACCATGCTGGGGGAGCTGGTGACACCAGCTCTTCCTCTGCCCTTTGGCCTCCTAAAAGGTGCTTGTCATAATCCAGTTCTGGAGCTTGGGGTAAAGCCAGCACCAAGTTTTCACACTGGTGTGTGCAGGGAATGAGCTGGTAAGAAGTGCAGCCCTTGCACAGCAGCCCTTTGTTAAAATGCAAGGGAATTACCCAGGATCAGCTCTTTTGACTGAGCAGGTGACTGCCTTGAGTGGCTCTGTGTGGAGTTAAAAGCCAAACCCTAAGCACTAAGATTTTAAAATTTTTTCTCAGGTTGTCTTGATGGTGTTTTTTTATCCTACATGGGTTGGGAGGAAGGAAATGTGATACTATCTGGTTCTAGTAAATGACAGTGCTGAACAGCACCTGAATGCTTTGTGGTGCCAGAGCCTGGACTGGGTAGGTGTGGGGAGGCAGTGTTGTGCACCCCATTGGGACATTTGCCCCAAAACCAGTTCAGGTATTTTCTCTGCTTCCTGGCTGAAAGATTGGGGAAGGTATATGTGAAGGGTGGGCTTTCAGGATGTGCTCAAGCCTTGCTCTGCTGCCCCCAGAGCTGGTGGCTCATGTATCTCTACAGACCCAGAAGTGATGTTTTTCCAGCAGCAGGTGGCTGGAGTTTGATCCACCCACTCTCATCCTGCTGCCTGTAGTGTGCACAATTTGCTTGGTGCTCTGCTCCCTTCAGTGAAGGGTCAGCTGTGATCCTTCATGAGTGGATCTGCTGTATGAGAAGCAGAAGCCTGCTGTCCTACTGGATGTTACCCTGTTTGGGGAGATGGGAACTCCCTGGTGCTTTGCCCTGGTGGAGATGCCCTCTGGGATACACCAAAACCTGTTTTGGCACATGCACTTAGAGAGATTTCTTCCCTGCTACCTTGTGAGAACTGTCAGAGGGGAACCCATGGAGCGGCATTAAAATCCCACTTTATTATTGTTAATTTCCCATAATACTCAGGCCTGGAGTGCCTGGTTGCTTGGCCTTGCTCGGTGGGGAAGAGCAGCACAGACTGCCTCAAGCTGAGGTCCCTTGGCTGTGTCAGCTCTGAATCCTCTGCTCCTCTGGTGTGGATTTAATTTCCACGGTGCTGCAAATGCTTCCCCAGTGCCCAGCTATCAATTGAAAAGCAGTGGGGGGGTCTGCAGGGGGGTGGTGATGGTGGGGAATGACTTGTGGTCTCCATGGCAACCCAGAGACGATAAATGGATCAATGTGCTGTTCTGCACCATCTGAAACTCCAGCAGCTCTGGCTAAATCTGGGGGCTGCCTTTGCCTGCCAGATCCTGCTGTGGGGTCATTAGTGTGAGCCAGCTCAGCCCCAAAGCCTTCCCATCAGCCTGCCTCCAGCATCTTGCTGGGTTTGCCACAGAGCAGGGGGTTTAGGGCTGGAAACCCACACTTGGCTCACCCTTGGCACACTTGGGGATTTGGGTGTTTAGAGCTGCACCACTGCCTTGGCTTTAGGTGCTGTTATGGGCAACTGGCCAGGCATCCCAGTCCCTGGGTTTGGAAAGGGTGAAGACAAATGCTGGCTTCCCTTCCAGCACTTGAAAAAACCTCCAGCTCTTTCTGCACAAGCACAAGGAGATTTATGGGGTTTTTTTCTGTGAGTTAAAGGCTTGGAATCGTGGATTCAGTTTGTGTTGGGGTGGTGGGTAAGGACAGCTGCCTTTGTTCTCACTTCTGCTTTTGGTGGTGTGGATAAACAGAAAATCTGTCTTCTGAGCTGCTGCTCCAGTGTTCCCAATGACCACATTTACCTACAAAAGAATATATTGATCTTTCTCCCACTAGATTTCATAGGAACTTACCTTGTTCTGAAGTTTCCAATCCACTGCTTTTTAAACAAGAATCCTTCCAGTGCTGAGGTTTTTTACATGCTCTGGAGTAGGTTCAACCAGAGACTCCCCAGTTCCCAGCCAGGACCAGGGACTGGTGTGGCTGGAGCCAGTGGAAGGCAGTGGCTGTGTGTTGCTGGCTGGCTCAGCAGCACTGTTCCAGCCTGTGCTTTTCTGGCTGTGTGAAGGGATAATCCCTCCAGTGCTTTGAGTGCTGCAAATCTAAGGGACTGCTTTGTTTTGGTGTCAGAGGTTGGCTGTGGCGATGAGGATCTGTGCAGACGAGCTCAGCATCTGAGGCCCTGCCTGGCCTTGGCTGCTCTCACATCTGGGGGCATCAATGCTTCTCCCTGGCAGCAGGAGGAAAACTGTTGCCTTCTATTTTGCAAAGGGGCCTGGAGAGATGAGTTGCCAGAGGCTGCACCTGAGGCTTGTGATGAAGCTGGGAGTACCTCACAGAGCTCTTGAGCTTGAGTTTTCTGCCCAGACTTGCATCTGAGATAAATACTGGTGTCTGTAGTGCTCTTCACACCTTGATTTCCAAGTGCCTTTTGGGGTGATTGGAGGGACTTTGATTCCTTGGCCAAGTCTGTTTAGGCAGGGGTATGGGTGTATTTCACTTCTAATTCATAGTGTTATGTTTGTAATTTTGTTAGTGCAGACAGGGAGACCTGCTGTCTGCAGTGGGGTGGAAAATCCTCAAAGTATGCTCTGAAACCACTTTCTGTTGTGGTTCTGTCTGTCCAGCTCTGCCTGTAGCCCCTGGCATGTCCCTCCCACAAGCTGCTAGCAGGGCAGTTGTCTGCCACACATCCAGAGGCCCCTTTGGAGATCACTGTTGCTGTTTCTAAAGGCTCAGTTGTGGGACAGTCTGGCCAAATGATCTGAGCTCGTAATTCTGTGCAGTGCAGCACTGAAATGTCCAAGAAATCTGCCATCTCTGTTGCCTTGTGAATAATTTATGGATCTCTTGACTCCAAGCTCATAAAAATCGATAACTCTTCGTGATTTTTTTTTCCCCAGCAGCAGCTTGGTTAAATTCTCCCATTCTTTTGAGTTGCTGATATTGAAAGGCTGTGGCTTGTTCGCTTACCCTGAGCCATGTTTTCTTTTTCACAGCAAAATTGATCCAGGCTTTTCCACAGAGCTGTCTGTTGCTGTTCTTCACCAGGGTGTTTGGCTCAGGTTACTGAAGGAAACAACCTCCCTGCACCTTTTCCATGGGCTATTGCAAGTGTTTGGGCTGTTAACATTTCTGCTCTGGGGCAAAGCTGCAGAGCTTGGAGAGGTCAAAGTGCTTCTTGAGTGTTGTGCACTGGCTAAGAAGAGGTTTCAGCAGCTGCTGGGAGCAACTGGCAGCACCAGGCCAGTTCCTGCCAGTAGAACTTGTAGCCCCCTTAGCCCAATAATTCAGATATGGATATGTTAATTTATTCCTCTAATTTCTAGGCCTGTCTCTGAACACTGAAGCTCTCTGATCTTTGCTCCCTGTCAGGCTTGGAAACGAAGCCTGAAGTGTACCAGTAACAGCTGTGCCCTCTGTGTTGGGTTATTATCCTTTCAGAATTTAATAACGTGACACCCCTTTTTACTGGATAGCTTGTCCTTCCCTCTAGGAACAGATCGATAACAGACTTGTATCTGCTATTTGGATGTAATTGCTGGTGTCAGCTGATGTCTGGTGCTGTTTCTCCAAACAGCCCTTGGAAGCTTGGGAGGCTGTGGGGACTGAGGATTTATTTTCCAGACTGGTGTTGCACCACATCCAAGAAACCTGAAATAAAGAGGTGGTTTTGCAGAGAACTTTCCCTGCTCCCTTCTCTTCCTGCTTGTATTTGGTGATATGTGGGCTGTGAGCTGGGGAGGGAGAGAGGAGAAATGGAGCCTCCAAAGGCAGTGCTGGATAACTCTGTCTGAGCCACAGTGCTGCATTTGGAGGACTCCAAGGAAATTAAAGCTGACTGCTTAGCAATGGTCTCAGTCTGCAGAGCATACAGATTTCATAGGCTGGCTGTAGATGATGGAGGATGGGTTTGGCTTTGAGGGGGGGAGAAGGCAAGAGGGTTCTCCATTGCAAACAATTTATTCTTGCTGAGTCTTTAGGGTAATTGGAGAGGGTAATTGCTGTACTTTCATGCATCTAATCCATGGGTTGCCTGGGGAAGAAGGAGGAAATTATTCAAGTGTAGGAAATAGGGGAGTTTACTCCAAGGCCACCCACCCCCTGCCTGGTCCTCTCTCTTCCTAGTTCCAGTTTTCTCTCTGGTTCTGGGAGGTTTTGCTGGGGTAATTGATGGCACCACTCTTAGCTGGTGGGGAAGAGAGAGGGTGAGTTGTGGATAATCTGAGGACTATTTTTCAAGGGAGCAGTACTTTTTTTAATGAGTGGGTTTGAGGTGAGGATTATGTATGTGGAAATATAGTACACAGAAAACAGAGGACTATAGTAACTATAAAAAAAGTCTGCAGTATCTAGAACTAAAAAAAAAGACTTATAAATACTTCCTAGCCATGGGGTTGGCCTATGTAATCCTACAAGGAAAGAGAAGCTGAGTGATTGATGGTTGGCTCCATCCTGCTTTATCCCTAGATACAGAGTACTGTATTAAATATGGTTGCCTCTTGGTATGAACACCTAACAAGAGGCATAATATTAAGTTACAGCCTGTGTAGCTGTCTGGGGGAGGTCCATGGGATGGCATTCCTGCCTCATTGCAGCCTGTGACAAAACTCCCATCGATGGAGTCAAGGCTGGGCTCTTGCTCTGTGTATTTGTTTAATCACTCTGTCTCCAGAGAATGCAGAACTGCTGGGAATTGCAAAACCGTTTCATTAAGAATCCTTGATGCCCATTTTACTAGCTGAAAGCTGCGTGCCAACATGGGCATATTTTTGTTTATTTATAACACCTGCATTTACAGCGCTGTGCAAATCATCTGGAGAATGGGATGAGTACTTAAACCCCCGGGGGGGAGGAGGTATTTGGAAATATAAAACCTGCCCTGTGCAGCTGCATGTGCTTCCACTGACCAGAGCTGTGACCCACAGTTGGCCTGTGCTGTGTACTGCACTTCCCTCTCTTTTCTTTTCTTTTTTTTTTATTTTATTTTAATTTTCATTATTATTTCTATTTTTGTATTCAGCTAAACTGAGAGGTGGAGGGGTGGGAGAGTGGAATGAGATAGATGGATATAATGGGGCTAAATCCTGAAATCCTGCCCAGCTGTTTTCTCAGCAGCCATCTCCCTTACAATCCCAAGGAAATAAATGCTCCTCTTGAGGGTCCTGTTGGTTAATGATGATTTGAGGAGTGCACACAAACATCTCTGCAGATGCAGCCTGCCTGTGAGATTCCGGTCATGCAGCGAGCCCTGGGACCCCGCTCCTCCCGCATTCAGTGCGATGATAAATCATTCATAGCCTCAGGAAATGCAATTCTCTTCCCTGCTCTGCACATAAACAGTCCAGGACCCTGAAGAAAGCCTGTGTTTGTAGTCCTTGGAGGATGAGGCAAGTGCTGTGACAGCTGGGAGGATCTGAAATTAAAGTTATGGGAAAGGCTCTGAGTGCATGAGTGTAAAAGCAATTTGGTATGGATTGGTGTTTTGTTTTGTAGCTGTTCCAGGGTGATGAAGGGTGAACAGGGATGTGCTGGTGTCCTGACCAATCAAAAGTATTGCTGTGCTTATATCCCTTGTTTTGTAGGGGTCTGATTGCAAACATTGATTGTGATGTGTTGTATGTGGTTCTGGTGTTCAGGATAAGGGGAGAGGTGAAGAGGTGCTGGAGTGGAGGAGCGGAGGAGCTCTTATTGTAGTTGAGCGAAACGCAGCTTGGTGAAGGTCCCTGGGTTTTGTTTGTTCGTTCCAGCCTGAAGTGTGCAGCAGGTTGGCTGGGTAGAGGGTGAGCCTGGAGTCAGCTACAGCTTGGAGAAGCAGCCTTGTGTAATATCCAAAGCAGGGAGCAGTGGCAGCTGTGTCCACATGAGCTCCTTGTGCTGAAGCTGGTGCCGAAAGGGAGAACATGAGTAAGGAACAGGACCCTGTGTGTAGGCCAGAACCTCAGTGTGTCTCCCTTGAGGTCAAGTTTGAACAGCCCTGCTCTCCCCTGAGCTCAGCTCGTGGCCAGCACAGCCCTGGTCCCGTTAACATCCGTGCTTGCTTCCCCCTTCACGGGCAGTGTGTGGGTTCCTTGGTATTTCAGCATAATCCCCTGGAAACCCCAGTGGGGGGAATGCCCTTGGCCATTAACAGAGTGTGGAGAGGAGGGACGCTGGCCTGGAGAGCTCCATCTCTTGCTGTTCCAAGCAGAGATCCAGCCCTTAAACTTCACTTCTGTCTGATTGGGGTTTCTGGTAACGAGCGTGGCACAGCGAGCTGCTGCAGAGAAGGGGAAAACATGCACGCACCTACACGGGCTCTGGAAATATGTCAGAATTGGGCATCTGAGAAGCTCAAGCCCAAGCATGACCTACTTTGAGACTGTTGTAATCTCTAGGGGAATGCCCTCTGGATTAGATCAGTGTGATCCTATCAATTTGTGCTTCAGGGTGGAGGAAGCACTGACAAAGTTGCTTATTTTCCCTTTTTGTGCAGGAAGTTTGTTTTCTTTTTTCTTTCTTTTTTTTCCTTTTCCTTCTAGCACTGAGACTTGAGAGCAGCAGAGGTGTGTTTGACAAGTACAACAGCCTTGGGCTCTGCTTTTCCATTATGGATCTGTGCTGAGCACCTTCTTTCTAGAAGGCTTCTTTCTGTACCATGGAACAGCAAAATCCACCCTTGTTTGTGTCTCTGTGATGTTGTCTGGTGGAGGCTCTGGTCCTGGCCATGGAAAGATGCTGCAGCTGATCCCTCCAGTGCCATTTTAATATTCAGCTGTTTCAATCTGTTTGTTTGGGTTTGTTCTTTTTGTCTGATCTGCTGCACTGAGAGACGCTTTACTAAAATGTGAGAAATTTTCCAACCCTTGTCTTTCCTCTCGTCACCAGCCATTGTTTATGTAAGAGCTTGGAATCTTTACTTTTTTCCCAACTAAAAAATTGCTTCCAGAGCTCAGCAAGGATGTGCATATCCCCAGCAAGAAGGAAATAAACAGGGAGGCTGCATTTAATTTCAGTGTCTGCCAGAAAGTGGGAAGCCAGCACTTGCCAAGGAGAGATTTTTGGAATAGAGGTGTACCACACTTAATTTTCCAGGAGACTTTCTGAAAATAAAGAAGCTGGAATGGAAATAAAGCTTGCTGTGATGAAGAGAAATCGCTACCCTGTTGGCTGGAGTTTGGCCTTTGATTGCAGAGGTAGCTTTGCCTCGGGTGGCTCTGGGGGGCTTTCAAAGAGGCTTTTCTCCCATCTGCACTACCTGGCACACGGAGAGGAGTGAGGGGTGTTTGGTCCACTGGTGTGAATTGTTCTGCCTGACTTCAAAGAGAAGTGGAAATACCTAATCTGTTGCTTTCAAAGGGAGGAATAAAATATTCTGATAGATTCTAAATGGAATCACATCAGCGGTGCCTCTTCCACCTTTGCCTTTGAGCTGCTCACTGATCTTTCTGATTGGGGTAATGCAGTGAGGAGGATACAGTATTCCCTTGAGGGGAGCAGCTTGTGAACATTACTGTTCAGTCAGCCTGAAAAGCTCTATTACAGACAGATTTAGACCCGTCTTTGTGCGCTGAGAGGCACAGCCTGGCTTCCGGGAGCGGGCTTTGTCTGGAGGACAGGTGCACATGGGGCTGAATTATATTTACCCTTTTTATCTGCTGCCTGCACCACTTTCACCTGCCATCTCAGGGAGGGGGCTGCTGAAAGGGGGAGAGAGGCTGTGGTTATGGGGATCTGCCCTGCAGCATGGCTTGCTCAGGCCCTGCTGGCTTTGGCAGCTCTCCAGGCACCTAATGAGTTGTCCTCTGTGAGACCGGGAAGGTGAGGGTAGAAACAGATTTGCAAACAACCCAACCGGTATTGATTTTCTTCATTTCCCACATACCCTGCCAGGTTTCTGTGCAGCAGCCTGGCAGCTGGGAGCTGTGCTCGTTGCCAGTGAGACTGGGTTGAGCTCACAGTGTCTGGAGTGATGTGGGGGGCTGCCTTGCCCTGGCCATGGGGTTCCCCTGTGAATATGGTCAAGCTCAGTTGGTTGTCACGTGCAAAACCGGGTGAGATGTGCCTGATATTAGCTGCTGCTTTTGCTGTCTTATGTATTTCCATGCCTTAGTACTTGAATTTCCATCCTGAGAGCCTGGTCTTTCAGTGAAAAGCACTTTTTCTGCACATGGAAAAAGTCCCAGAAGGTCTCTGAGTGTGTTACTGAGAGCTGCTGAAGACAAGCGGGGGAGATTAAAGTCAGGTGGATAAACCATCAGCCTCGTTAAATCTGCTGTGAGAGTGTCTTCAAGGTTTTGTCTGTGTTTCCAGAGTTCTGTAATAGCTTGCATTGAGCTTGAGGAGATGTCATGTAGGAGTTTTTGGATCAATATGAATATGGAAAAGGGAGAGGATTTCCTGAAAGCACAGTACAGACTGTTCTCTGTGTCTTGCAGCCACACTGGCGCATTTGAGATCATACCTTTTATCTCTCTCTGTGTCGTTGTGCTCTTTGTGTCCATCCCTTGAGGAGTTCCAGCAGGACAGATGGGATTGTTCAGCCTTCACAGAGATGCAGCTCTTCCTCGCTTCCCTGTAGTGGGCCTATTTCTGATGCTCTTTGAGTGCTGAGCCTCCCACGTGTCCTGGAAAGACCACAGGCTTCCCTGCCTTGCTCTGCAGGAGCAGCACAGCTGGAAACAGCAGAGTGAGTGCCAGCTGCTCACTGACATGCTGTGGGATTGGGCTGCAGCAGGGAGTTTCAGGAGAAGCAGGCTCTAAAGCTCTTGTACTGGAAACTGAGGGGGAGGCATTCCTTGGATAGCCACAGAAATCTGTTGCAGGGTGGTTTTGGTGCCCTGGCTGCTGTTAGAGGAGCAGGACTGTTTCCCTCCATGCCCTGAAGCTGTGTCTGCTCTCAGCAGGAGGGAGCATTCATGGTGCTGTGCCTGGGGTCGCAGCCTCTCCCATGGCCATGCTTCTGGACTGTGTCCACTGGGGTGGGAGGGTGCCTTTGAGCAGCCCTGGCCACAGCAGAACAAGGAGCTCATGGAGAGGTCCCAGCTCTGGAACGTCGCTGTCCCAGGGCATGGCCAGGGTCAGCTCCACTGAGCAGTTTGCCAGAGCTGGCTTAGCACAGCCACAGCTGTCGGTTTGGGTGCCAGGGAAGATGATACAGAAGGGGAGGGAGGAAGGAAAAGTTCCCTTTGAGAAATGGCAGGGGCAGCAGGAGAGCTGTGAGGGTGAGGCCTATTGATTACATGCTCATCTCAGTTTCTTTTGTGCCTCTCTTGGAAGGCGCAACTGTCTGGACAAAGAAGCCCTGTGCAGCAGTCTGAGGAGGGTGGTGGTGGTGGAGCAGGGTCTGGTGTGGCCTCTGGGAACCAGAGCTGCAGAGTCCGATCTGTTTGGACTTTAACCAAACTTTGCTGGCAGTGCTGACCTCCTGGAGGCTGCAGGATGTCCCTGGTGAGACAGGCTTCCTGGAAGAGTTCTGGGTTTGGGCTGGGGTCTGGGCGCTCTGCTGAAGGCAGCTAGCGTGTGGGCTCACAGAGCAGCTCTGAAATGTTGAGGATGGCTTTGTGCGTCACTGCAGGAATCCATAAAAGTCCTATTCATGCAGTTGGCATTATAAAGTTTAAAGAACCATTTATGCAGGGAACTAGTCTTGCCCCTAGAAAGAGATAGCTGGCTCAGCAGCTGCGTGCAGCTCAGTTGTCGCCACATGGTCTAGGATTTATTCTGCTTGTAAAATGCTGCATTTAAAGAATGCTTCCCCCAAAGCCACTTGTACCACATTCTTTGTATCTGAGTATATTTCCTTATCTTTCAGCTCCCTACGTTCCAAGTACTATACAGATAAGCTGTGGAAAATGTCCAGTCCCTCCGGAGGTAGGCTGTGGCCACTGTGAGCCATCTTCTAAATTGAGAAGCTGAAAAGAAGCATCAAAATGATGGTTTACCTGTTTGGAAACCGGGAGACCTGTGGGGTCTTCCTAATTCACATTGACATGCTTGATTATCTATTTCAGTGTGTTTGGGTTCCTGCATCAGAGGCCCTTCAGTGTGAAGATAGTTTTGCTCCTCAAAATGACACCTTCCCTAAGTCTGGCAGGGAGTGCTGCATTCTCTTGTACTTGAGGCAGAAGGTGAGACCTGCAGGGTTTAGCATTTGGAGGGCATGTCTGTCGTCTAGGAAGCGTGCAGAAGACGGATCTTGCAGCAGTCCCCTCCTCCTGTTATTCTGTGGCTGTTCATTTGTGTGTGAGAGCTGGGGGTAGCCTGGTCCTGGGAAATGCCCCCTTTTTAGGAAGGAGTGAGGAGCCAACATGAACAGGAGAAACAAGCTGGTTCCACCTTGGCAGCTGTCCTTGAATAGGTTCTTTGGCTGGAAAACCTGAGTGTTGCTGGGTGTGGGCTGTCTGGAGAAGGACAGTTCTGGCTGGATGTAATGAGTGTGACCAGCTGATGGGAGCAGATTGCCTTTCACTCTGTGCACCTCCTGCTAAAAATACCGGGGTGTCACGGGAAGGGAATGGTGTAGGTTGGAAAGCCTGTGTGTGGGCTGAGGTTTGGTAGCTGCATGTTCCTCTGGAAATGCTGAGGGAGCCCAGCACCATTGGAGCAAGGACCCAGCACACAGAGAGCCACCAGGCACTGCAGCCTCTCACGAGGAGCATGGTCTCCTGGAGGAGAAGGGATGTTCCTCGTGGTGTTTGAGAGTGAAATGTGGTGGGTGATGCAGCTCCTTTCCCAGGTTTCTTAAAAATCTGGTTGTGTCCTCTGCATGTCACTGACCGAGTAACACACTTGTTTTGTTGATTTGGAGTGGGAAAACATAGCTGGAGTGGGAGTGCACATGGCAGATGCTTGTGTTCTCTCAGAAAGCCTGGGGGTAGTAAAGACCTAATTAGCATTCTTGTGAAGGCAAGTCATAGGGAGACTCCAAGATTTAGGTTTGCAAGGAGGGAATTGGCATCAGTGAAAACAACAGATTGCTGGAAATGTGCAAGCAAAGTACTTGATGCTCTGGTGGAGGAGAGAAGGCGGCGTGGCAGGGGCGGTGGGAACAGTCAGGTACGTGGTACAAGGGCACAGACTTGCTTCAACCCTGATGGAATGGTGGCCTGAGTCCGTGCTAGTGCCTTGTACTTTCTGTTGAACCCCACCCTGGTGGTGCTGAGGTGGGAGGACCTGTCTCAGGATTTTACTTGCTGAGGAAAGGTGAGCTGTGCAGTGCCAGAGGGTCGCCAGGTGCCCAAGTAGCAGACTGTTGACTGTCAGGAGTTAAGTGGCAGATTGCTTTGTCTCTGCAGTCCCATTTCATTTGTTGTTTTGGAAGGTTTTCTTTGGAGATGATCCAGGAATAAAATCCTTGTGTGAGGCCAGTGATTTCCAAAAGTTTGTGATTGTTTTTTCCCTGTACCCTTTTGTCTCTGAAGGAGAACTGTACATGTGCTTATGTTGGCTGGGAGTGATGCTCGTGGAGAAAGAAAATTAATGTTTAAGACGTTGAACCTCCGGTGTAGAGCTAATCATCATATTTCTGCATTTGCAGTATGTTTTCTGGCTTTCATTTATCATGGTGAAGTTTAGTTGAGCACAGCTCTCTTGCTGGTCTTCCAGTCCTCTGCCTGAGGCACATATGCTTCCATTAATTTTCTGCTATTATCCACTCGGGTGTCCTGTGTGATCCAACATGCTTAATTTCATTCTACTGAGCACCAGCTCTTCCGATCTGAAGTTAGCAGTGTGTTTTGCAAGCACCATAAGGAAATGAATCTTTCTTTTCTGGAGATAACTGCTTCCTGAATTTCTGTTCTATTTGTAATGCACTAATAACCTCCATCCACCAAATCCTGCTCAACTGTTTGTGTCCCCTGGGTTTCTGTTGGGCTGGAGTGTTCCTTGTTGTGTTGTTGTTGCATACAGAGCCTGCTGAGGACCCTTTGTGCTTGGTGCTGTTCCAGGTCAAAGCTGCTCAATGTACTGGACATGTTACAGGCTCCTCAAGGAGCAGTGTTGTGCAGAGCTGCAGCAAATGCTTGAAGAGTGGGTGTCAGAGGCCTTTGGAAAAGGGAAAGTTACTACATCTCATAGGCTGGGAACACAAATCCAGGGTACATGGACTGGTGGTGAGTGTGGTGTAAAGCTCTGATGTAGAACAGAGATGATGGTATAAAAGCTGATCTTAAGCAGGCTGAGTTTGAGGTGGCCAGCCTACAAAGCATGACCAAGGGCAGAGTCTCTTTGGGAGTAGGTAGGCAGGCAGGAGAGCAGAGAGAAGGCTGTGCCTGTGGATTTGCTTGATGTTTTTTCAAGTGTGGCTTCAAAGATGCAGTGCTTTGGGTGTCTTTGTTCCTGGGTGAAAGGGCTGGGCTGCCCTGTGGCTCTGACACCCTGAGGTCCTCTGCAGCATCCCTGTCATCTGCTCTGGTCCTCAGATAGCTGTGTGCAGAAGTGTCTCTGCTTCTGATGCATCACTTCTGTGGGGCTGAAGTCGTTCATAGCCTGGATTTCTGAGCTGGAAATGCCTGATGATCAGGCCCCAGAGCTGGACAAAAAATGCAGGAAACTTGTGGACTGAGCAAATACCTCTCATAGCAGACTGTTTGCACAGAGAAGTGAAGTTTAGAAGCAAAAGCAAACATGCACTGGCTGACAGAGAGGGCGAGGCAGGGAAAGAACACCGAGGCACGTTTCTCTGTCTGCAGGTTCATTTCTCACTTGGTTGCTCAAGGATTTAACACTGACGATCCAGAACTTGACAAGGCAATGTTTTGGAATATACTTGTTAAACCCTTCAGCCAGTGCAAGGCGTTGAAAGCCAAGCAGTTTGTGAGACCTTCTGCCTGTGCAGACTCTTGTGGGCTTGTGTGACCGGGAGGGGCTCTGCTTCCCTCGGGGGTCAGATGGGTGAGCAGGGAGGGACCTGTGCTTTCACATCACCTTGGGAGCAGCAGAGAAGTGTGGCTGAGCTGTTTGTCTTTGGGCTCAGGCAGTTTTGCTGTTTAGGGTTGTGTACAAGATGCCTAAGGGGGGATTCTCTTTGTCCCAGAATCAAGTATGAGTGGGCCTGTGGAGGAAGGAAGAGCAGTGAGGTTTTCTTTTACAACTCCCTTTATAGTGCCCATGTCTTTGAAATGCTTATGTGGATTCTCTCTTGGTGGTGCCAACCAACAGAACAACAGGCAGAAAATGATGCATAGGAAGTTCCACCTAAATGTGAGGAAAGAACTTTACTGTGTGAGTGACCGCACGCTGGAGCAGGTTGCCCAGGAGGTTGTGGAATTTTTCATTGGGGGTATTCAAGAACTGTCTGGATGCAATCCTGTCCCATGGTCTTCAGAATGACCCTGCTTGAGGTTGGAGCAGATGATTTGCTCTGACCAGTTCTGTGGTTCATAGACCATGGGGGTCTGCAAAGCAGCAGGAGGTGTAGGGATGTGTCATGATGGACCAGAATATCTAATTAGCTAATGATGTTCTGTAATTTAATTAAAAGCATCTTAGAATATCTAGGCAGCAGGAGAAGTATGTCTTTGCCTCCCCTCAAGCCTACTGCTGATAAGTGTGTTAATCCATTTGCATTTGTTCTGTAAAGGCATGTTTCTATCAGGTTTTCAGGAAAGTCTCTTTCCTTTTAAATGGAAAAAAGATAAGACAAGACACTTGAGTCCTTTGTGGGTAGAGCCTATAATCCTCCACATGAGGGAAGTTTTGTTTGAGGCTTTGTCTAGCATTTCAGTGGTACAGTATGTTGCTGACTATTCTCAGCCTGCTTTGCATAGGTAATTAATTTGTCCCCTGCAGTCATTTCTCTGTAGTGATAATGCGGTAAATGCCAAACTGAGGTGGTTATGTGTGAGTACATGTAAAAGAACTAGTCATGGTGTAAATGACTGAGATGATGAGATGGGTGTGTAGGAAATACCGTGCATTGAGCATTAGCAACAGACTGCACTGTTTTCACCAGGTAATGCAAATAGATGAGGCTCTGAACAATTCATAGTCTGAGCCCTGATAACAGTGAGTACAAAGAGTGCAGGGCACACCTGGAAAATCTTTTTTATGGGTGTTTTCCATTTAGCCCTTGCACTGGCAAAGTTTTTTTTTTTTTCTGTTCCTTTTTTTTTTTTTTTAAACAGATAGAGAAGTTGAGGTTTGGAGACCTTAAGTGACATGTTCCAGGAAGATGTTATCAGAGCTGAGATTAGCCGTGGGGTGTTTTGTGGCTTTCCATCTTGTGCTTGTGCTGCTGAACATCCTGCAGAGAGAGCACAGGTTAGACAGCCTGAGACATGCCAGCTCTGTGTTCCCTTGGGCTGTGTGGCAGAGTGCACAAATCCAGCTTTGCCTTTTTCCTTCAAGGGGCACAAGGGGCTGGTTGCCAGCAAAGAGAGCAGAGCTGAAGATGCATTAAAGAGGAGGCCCTGTATGCAAAGGGCACTGTATATAATTGGGCTGAGCTGTGTGTCAGCTGTTTCCTGCTGTGTGGCATTTGATCTGCAGCAGAGATCGGGTCCTGGTGACGTTGCCCATTGAAGCTTGTGCTGTTGCTGTTTCAAGGGAAGCCTGCATTACTTATTCATGTGGTTTTCAGAAGTTTTCCCGCAAGAATATGTTTGAGGGTCATCTTGTTTTTTGTTTTTCCTTCTTCAAATGCTTTCTGTTTATTAGACATCCTCCTTGTCAGTCATTTCTTCAGAAGGAAACGTTTCTGGCATTCTTGGTAGTTTCTGTTTAAAGGAAAAAAGTTGAAAATCAGCAAAGGCTTCAGTTGTGCGTGTTTATTTCTTCGCGTGCAGGGTCTTTCAGTGCTCAATTCTAAACGGTTGAATTATTAAACTTGAAAAGCATCTGCTCTTTAGAAAGCATTCACATGTCTTGTAAACATGATGGATAAGGCAGAGCCTAATGCAATTGACAGAGCTTTGTTCATGTTTGGAATATGGGTTTATGTGAACTGTTATTTTAAAGCTGTGGGGTTTATGCTTTACTGCTGGGGTAGCTGGTGGCTGATCTTGTGAAGCCAGCTCCCCTCTTCTGCAGGATTGAGCATGCTGTGTGGAGCTAGGTTCTCCTGGACCAACATGGTGGCAGCCCAGGGATGGCTCATGGGTGGAGGTGAAAGGCTGGTCCAGGCTCATTTCACTTCAAAAAGTCAAAGCTCCCCAGCCCAGGGATGTTTGCACAGGTGCTGTTTTGGATGTCACTCTCTCCCCAAAGAAACAGCAGGCACCCATCATGACCTTCAGGGAGGCTTTGGGGACTGATGGATTTCCACTGAGGCATTCCTGACTCCAGGGCTGCCTTTCCTGTATGCTTTTTCCTCAGTGCCTCTGGAGCTCATTTTTTAAGCTTATGGATGTGCAGAATAATCAATTCTGTCAGCAGCTGCCTGGACAGCACAGGAGGCCTGTGCAGTCCTACCTGGAATGTCTGAACCTCTGCTCCAAGGGATTTTTTCCTCTCCTCCCACCCCACTCCACTGTGAATAACTAACCAGTGCAGAACTGATGGTGGTTGAGAGGCCAAACCGGACTTGAAAACTTTCCCACATAAAAAGGCACTGGCAGTGCCAGCAGAGATGAGGGTGAGAGGAGATGGCTCTGCTGTGCCAAAGCACTCTTTCATCTCTTTTCAGCTCTCCCTGTGAGGGGTCCTGGCTCACAGCACATAGATGCGTTGTGCAGATGTCTTGGCTGGGAAAGAAGTGGCCCCTTTTCCCTCCCAAGCAGAGCAGAGAGATATAAGAAAGCTATTGATCTGCCTCTAGCCAAAGTGAGCTGAGCCAGACTCTGCAGTGCTTTATTGAGCTGGGTTAAGGCTTTGTTTCTTACTGGAATTAAAACTAACAAAAATCCCCAACAACAACAACAACAGAAAAGAAGCGAAGAAATAAAAGCTGAAAGGTAAGGGTTTTCTTTGTTGGTAAACAGATGCTGGGTGTTGTTTACCTGCTGGTTATTGCCCAAGCAAATGAGAGGAAGGAGCAGACACTGAACAAAGGCTGTGCTTTCTCATCCTGCTCTGGAGAGAGGCAGACAGCCGTGGGATCTGCCAGGCTCAGGGCTGGCAGTGGGCAGCCAGAGCTGTCTCTTGGCACAGGGTGGCAGGAGTCCAGTTGTTAATGGGCAGGTGCTTCTCCTGCTGGTGGGAATTGCAGTGGCCTTGTTAGCAGTGGTGAGAAAGATGCCAAGGAGAGGCTGGGATGGGAAGCTGAGCTCTGTTGTGGCCCATCCTGTCGGTCACTTGCCCTTGGTGGTGTGCAGGAGATCTGCCTGGCTGGGATTTGCAGCTCTATTTCACTTCTGCTGGAGAAAAAACAGAGCAAGTGCTCTCTGGGGTTCTTAATCCAGTCTTTTTCCTGAGCACTAAATTTAGCCTTGAAGTCTTTCCCCTCTGGTAAGCAAGTATTTTTGAGGAAAAACGGATTTTGGAAGCAGTGTAATTTATTTCCTTGGTACTCTCCTGGAAAAGTCATCGGTCTTGGCTCTGCATTCCCTTTGCTGCTGTTGAGAAATGATGCTTTGGTGCCACGCTGCTGGCACTGCCTGCCTCAGCCTGGGCAGGTTGGTTAGCACAGGGAGCCATGGCTGTGGTGGTGCCAGCATGGATAAAGAGCACTCTGGATCTCTTTCAATGTGGGGAAGTTGGCCAGCTCTGCGAAGAGGAGGAATTGGAATTGACACTCTGTGTCTGAATGTGTTAAAATTTAACTGTAATTGTAATTTAATCTTACTTGTGTGGTGGAGTGTAAGCATCAGGTCCTACAGAATTCTTCTTTGGTCTTGCAGGCTCAAAGCTCTGCTTGGTGCTCATGGTGCAGATGGTTTTGCTTTACTCAGTGGAGCAAGAGGTTGGCCAGGAGCAATGCCTACTGCCTGTCTGAACTGTCCTGCCAAACTCACATTGTCTTGTTCATTTTGGGGAAATAGGGTTGATTTGTGGAGCCATGTGAACTGCAGCTGAAATGTTCCCTGCTTGGTGCTCGTGCAGGAGTTGGTGTCACTTCTCCTCCTCCTCCTCGCTTTGCTCACGTGCGATGGAAGAAATGCTCCCTAGACTTGGGAGGGGAAAGGGGCTTTTCTGGGTACTTTCAGCTGCTACAGGGCCACAATGATCTTTAATCCTTAGGTGCAAATTGCCATTGCAGCATTTTCCAGGGAAAAGCGGCCTTGAGAAGAAATGGAGCTATAAATGAGCCTGGCTGGGCTCCTGGCTGAGTGTTTTGAATCAGTTTGTGCTCTCCCTTTTGGCTACAGGCCAGGCTTTCAAAGGCAGCTTGGCAGAGCTGTGCTTCGTGCTCAGGTACCCCCTAACCCTTGCCTGCTGATGTTCTGATAAGCAAGTGTGTGCATGCTGTGTTGGGGCTGATCACATGTACACTCAGCCCTGCTTGCCAGTGCTGTGCTTTGAAGGCTGTAAGAGTGTGCTGGCATCATGCAGTTCCCCCACAGATTTTGAGAATCTAACCTTGTAATTTTAGCAGCTGGCTCAGCACTGCCTCTGAGCAGATAGGCTGGTTAAAACAAACAAATAAATATACAGGCCTGTTTCCTGTGCCTGTCAATATTGGAATAATTTTAAATGGTGTGTTTTCTCCTGGTCGCTGACCTATAGTTTATTCCATTATTGACTGCTGGGTTACTGGCTCTTTGTGTTCTGTGGTGAAGTGAACTGTAAGGCTGAAATCACTTGGCTGCAATGGTGTTGCTGGGCAGGAACTCGGCTCTGGCTGACTCAGATTGGGGTGAAAGTGTACCCTTTGGCAACTCAAATCCTCATTTATCTCCACCTCCCCCCTAATAAACGGGTTAAACAACATAGTGCAGTATTGATCCTGCTTTCATCTGGTGGCCCTAGGCTGTAGCAGTTACCTTTGTGCCACATTCCTGCTGCTTTCCCAACAATGCCTTACATTTTCAGCAGAGCCCCCGCCCTCCCCTCGGTGACCTTCTCTTGGTTTGGCTGGGATGGGCTTGGCTGGGGACGCCTCCAGCGCTGCGGAGCGCGTTCAGCACCGGCGTGGGCAGAGCTTGGCAGCCGCTCTTGGTAAAGCTGTGCTGGCTTGGTGTGATGCTGTGAGCACTGCAAAGTGCAGTTCTGTGGCTTGGTTAACGTGCTTTTGTTCCTCAGGCTCTGCTCTAGGAATTGCTGGCCTTGGGTAGGGTCCTAGAATGACCACACAGTTCTTTTGGGGTGTTAGAGATGGACTGAGGGCTGGGTGAAGACCTCGCTCTTTGTTGGTGCCACGGTTACCGGTGGATGTTCAGTGGTTGTCCTGATCTTAGGGCAGTCATGGACCTTTACCAATGCAGTGACTTGTTTAAAATTCTGATTACGACTTCTGGAGTGGTCAGTCTTGCTGCTCTTAGCAAGGCACTTCCTTCTGAGAAATGCCTGAAGCTTCTGACTGCTGCTGACATCTGAGCTGCTGCTGGGGAATTCGAGCACAGCCTGATGAGAGCCCCCAGACTGCCTTGGCTGTGCCTCCTGTGTTATGTAAAGGCTCTGCAAACTTGGGTGCAGGCTGTGCTAACACCCAGTGACCCACCATCCTTTTGCACACTTACAGCCTGGGGCAGGTTACACAGGCCTGGGAGCCCCAGCCTCTGTGCTGAGCTGCATGTGTTTATTTACAGGGGAGGAGGGCGATTCACTCTCTTTCCCTGTTAGTTAGTGTGAACATTCACTCTGAGCCTGCACGTCCTGCCTGGGACTGCCTTAGGCTCTCTGGGTTTTTTGGCTGCTGTAGAAAAGTAGCTTTAGTACACAAATACTCAGAAATGCTGTTCTGTATGATCCCTTCATATTTCAGGTCTTATGAGGACTTGATCTTTGTTGGTGACTGCTTTGCGTGTCTTGCTTGTGGGCTGTGGGGGTGTTAGAAAGGCCTGTTTGTGTGCTGCTCAGCTTCCCACCAGATGCATCCATCATCTTCAAAAGAAGCAAGGGAGAAAGATGGCTTATAATTTTTTTTTTTTTTGATCCATCAGAATTTGGCATAGAAATAAACAGGTGTTCTGGCATGGGAGCAGAGGAGTGTTTGTCTCTGAGCTCCTGTCTCTTGTCACGTGAAGATCTTCAGGGAGTCTCTATCAAAGAGCTGACTTTAGTAATGATGTAATTTTTTTTTTTTTTTCAGCTAAGGGATTGATGAATAACTGGATTCCTGGTGTCTCTGGCAGGGTAGGCTGGTGCAGGAGGTAAATGTCTCTGGAGTGCAGCCCAAAAATTGCCTTGGGTAGAATGAAACTTTCAAAGTAAATAACGTCTCTGCAACCTCTGGCCTTATGAGGCAAATATTTGGGACTGTGAGTCCCAACGTTATGTGCTGTGTTCAACTGAGGTCATGTCTGCTGTTTCTGGTAGACAATGCTGGGAGTGACCCTTGAACCTCTGAGGAACCCAGGTCTTCTAGAGACTTGATTTTGGCACCTTGGCCCGTGAGATGAAACGTGCACCAACAGTTTGTGTGCAGTTTGCCCCACAGTCTATTGTCTTGCCTTTGGGGTTTGACTTCTAAGTCTGGCCATGTTGGTTGCTTGATGTGGAGAATTCCATCTGGATGGTTGAAAAAGCTTTCCAATACCAGTGCCCGAGCCCTGCCAGGGGTGTGTGCAGAGGAGAGGCTGGGCCTCAGAAAGGCGAAGACAGCAAACCTCTGATCAGTGTTAACTTTGTTCCTTGCCTTCCAGGCAGTGCCAGTTTCAAGATAAGGCAAACACTGCAGTGACCTTATCCAGGGACCTCACTGACGTCAGCGTGTGCCTGTCCCTTAACCTCGCTGGACTTTGGGTCAGGTTTCTTTGAAGGCCGGACATTGAAAGCAAAGAGCGAAGGGCTAGCTGGGGTCACCCCAGCCTTTGCTGGGGTAACTGGAGCAAAGGCAAGGGGCAGGCTTGGGAGGGTCAGCCCACGTGTGACTGAAGGCAGAGGGCTTTCCCATGGCCTTCTGTCTTGAGTTCTTAGGCCAAACATCTCTTACAGACTTGCTGCTGGACCTCTCAACACACATCCCCCTTGAAACATTTGTTTGTGTGTGTGTGTGTCCTTGGGGCACTTTCAGGCATCTCTAGAGATTTCCAAAGGATTGAGGCACCCAAGTGTCTGTGCACAGGATCATCACGACACGCTTGGTTTTATTTTGTCCTTAAAAAAACCCAGGCTCTGAGCAGATGGAAACATTAGCATGAGCACTGTGTGCCTTTGTGTTTTAATGCTGTCTCCCAGAGCAGCGAGAGATGCATTACGAAGTTCTTGCTTTAAAAGGACCTCAGATGGCAGCAGCCAAGCTGGGGCAGCCTTGGAGAGGACTTGTAAGGCATTTTTTGGGTCTTTGTGGAGTGCTGTGTGACTCAGGGGTTTCCTGTGACACTCTCTGTGACTCCTAAGTCCAGGTGCAAGCCTAGGTTGGTAAGTTTTAAGTAAATGACATTAGCTGGGCAGGAAATGCTCCTGCTTGGCTTTAGAGCTCTACATAGCAAACAAAGGAACAGAAATAACAAACATTGGGTTTATTTAGGAGAAGTGTGACTTTGCTTTTCATTGTTAGCCACAGGAGAACAGCAACTCTCACATAGTGTGATCTTCTTGTGAGCCACAGCATCTCTGCCTACAGGCACACTGGTGGATGTCTGCTCCTCCAGTTGCCTGCTGTGTTCATCATGTGGATACCTGAAGTGTTTTGGTGCCTTACTGATTCTTCTGCTGCTCCTCTCCTCCCCCATGGGTGTGCTGCTTGCTCAAGGCATTTTGGCACCAGGGAGAAGCAGAAGTAGCATTTAAAACATAAAGGATTCCAGATGTGAGCATGTCTTGGACACTGCTAGTGGAGGAAAAATGCGTAATCCACACAGTTGTTCACATTATGGTGTGGCCACATGGTTTGTGTGATAAATAGCCCAGATAAAGCTGATTGTTTTTGTAGGCTAGTTTCCTCTCTCTTTTTTTTTTAACTGTAAATTGAAATCCACAGTCTGGGAGCCTGCAACTGTATACCTGTTAGTTGCATTCCCTGCTGCAGTGTCAACTTGATGGCTGAGGCTTCACATTCTTAAATGTCAGCGATTAGGTGTTGGAAGTTCCCCTCTTCCTGCTGGAGGAGGTTGGAGGAGGCCCCTGAGAACTGTTTGCCGTAGGAAATGAGAATTGCCAGGATCCTGTATTTCAATGGAGTCCATGTGATCCCTTCCCCTTGTGAGGACTGAAATAATGCTGATATTGCCACTTCAGCCTTGCCAGATAGCAAAGCCTGGTCCTTCTGCTGCAGTGATTTGCCTCTGCCACCACTCTGCAAGGATAGGTCAGCAGAGATGGCTTTGGGACTGTCAGTCTCCTTCCCCACTGATGGGAACTGTAATGCTTACACTTCCCCTAATGCTGTGCAGGTCATTTTGCAACTTTAATTTCACAAGGAACAGGCAAATGGTCCATGCTGCACTTGCACGCTAATGAAACCAAATACTAGATTGCCTTGGTGAGAGGTTTCATTTTGAACTTCCTGAAGACAAGATCAGAGGGGGGTTGTGAGCTAGACAGTGTCATTTTTATGGGAGGTAGCTGGAAAACTCATCACTTCTGATGCTGTTCTTCTTGAAGGTTTCGTAGTGACTGAGGTATTACTGCTGTTGGTTACATGTTGGTTTCATGACTTGTTGACTTTTGTTGATCATGATTGTTGGTCTCTGTAGAGATGATTTTAGTCCTTTTGTTTACCAGGTAACCTCAAAATAAATAGCCACTACCAGTGGGTCTGTATCTTTTCCATTGAGGTAGCAGATTCCAAAATGCCAGGTGAGGATTGGTCTACGCTCTTCTGAACTTCTGATGCTTCATACAGGGCTTGTGCCTTGATTGGAGCAAATTACATTGAACTCCTGAGTTCTTAAATTATTTTTGGGTCTGGAGTTGATTTGGAGAGTGAAAAATGGATGTCACAAGTGTCTTGAAGACACTGCCTGAGGTAATGATGTTCCAGGCTGTGCAGGCCCTGTGGTGAGCAGCACCTCCCTGCTAACAGGGCTGTTGCACAAGGAATGGATGGCTGTCCTGGGGTGCTCCTGGCTTTGTGCTGCTCTCCAGCCTTTTGTTCACATATTTTTTTTAAATAGCTGGTCGGAATTCTCAGAGCAGCTTGATTTAAAGAAGAAATGTTGAGCTGAAGGTATTAAAAAACCTCAATCCAAACACAACACAGGATTGCCTAATTTGAGGCTGGTGTCTGTACCATGTCACACTCTCTTACTCCTGTCAGTCAGGGATCTTTTAAAATGTGTCTTTTTAATTTTCTGAGACAGACCTTGCAATCTAAGGCTGAGGTATCTTCCTACATACTTCAGGCTGTGTCAGGAATCTGCTTGAGGTGCTGCTGCCTCTTTTCCATTTCACAGCCATGCTGCTGCATCCCTTCTGATCGAGCAGGGAATTGAGGCTTTGGACTCAGTCCTCCAAGGAGACTCCTGAAGTTGTCTGGGAAAATTCTGCTGTGTCTGAGCAGCTGGTGAGGGCAGGCAGAGCTGCCAGACGAGGAGGGATGTGACTGTCTGAAGCAGTCACAGTGGGGAGGAGGCTGCACACACTGACCAGTGAGGCTTTGGGAGCTGGATCCTCCGTTCTGGCGCTGATTTGGTGTGAAAGGTTTGGCTCCAGGCTGCTGACCTCCCCAGCCCAGCAGTGTGCCACGAGCAGTTGCTTGCGTGAGACCTTTCCTGATTTCTGTCCTGACCTGATGTGTCGTGTTCTGGAGAGGTTTTATAAAGATGCTCTTGGTGGTGAGTGAAGTGCTCTGATATATATTCCCCCAAGCCCTATGCAGTATTATTTTTCTGTACTTCTTAGGTGAAAAAGAAGAATCTGACAACTGTGTAGGAGGCTGATGCTTTGACTGGTGTACACAAGCATTAAAAATGATAAATCTGGGGGTTTACCTGGGATTTCTGCCTATTTTTTTTAACTCTTTGAGCTCTTCTTTGCATGCAGGTAGAAAAATAAAACCTTAGGCATGGTCAATGCCTTTGTGCCAGGAGAAATGCTGAGTGTCAGGGGATGGGCTTAGGGCTACAGCGTTCCCAGTTGTGGCTTGGGGCTACAGCACTCCCAAATGTGTCCTCTTGTGCATTTCCCACTGCATGGGGCCTGGAGCAGTTATCTGGAACAGTAGTAATGTAAATTGAATGAGCAGTCCAGTTAAATAAGTAATGAAGTTAGCAGGGTGCCTAATTAAATTAAATTCAAAATTATGTATGGATGATGCCTTTCTAATAATTGCTGTAGGTTTGTCATGGAGGAACTCCACACTGCCCTCTTGGCTGGAGCTTCCCCTTTCCCAGGTGAATCTTGGTACCACTGAGGGATGTGTTTTACACTTCAGTTTGCTTCAGAGCCTGATGCTCTTGTGACCATTGCAGTGTTGCTGTTTTCTGTTTTGCTGAGCTGTGTGGAGGGAGTTTGAGTGATAACAGTCTCTGCTGATTATATGATGGTTCTTTACATTGCTAGAGAGGGTTTCTGGTTTGCTCCTAGACCAGCCTTAGTCCTGTTTCCTTGGTCCCTGTGCCCCACTGATCTCCTTGGTGGGACTGTTCCCTGTCCTTCCCATCCCTGTGGTGCCTGGCACGTTGCTCCTGTTTCCACAAGCAGGATGACACATCTCGTAACTCTGGGCACAATGATTTAGCCCATTTCTTTATTTGAAAATAGTCTCTTCATTTCCATCCTCCTGGGCTTCTTTCAAACAGCAGCGCTTTGAAGGTGTGTGTCAGTTTGGGGATAAACATTAAGCTGAGGCAGAAGAACAATTTTGAAGTGAGGAAAAGCTGCTGAAATTGAAGACATTTGAGAAAATGCAGCCCTCAGAGCCGCCAAAGGGAATTCTCCTCTCTCCAGCCAGCACGTTGAGGGCAGTCTCTCCCTGTCCTGGGCACACTCAGGCGCTCAGTGCATTTTGAAGATGGGTTGTCAAGGCAGAGCTGGCTCTGGCTGGCAATTACTGACCTTTGAGGTAATGTGTCCTTAATAGGAGGATGTGAGTACATCAGAGGAAGAATTGTCATTGTCATTATCATCTTTTCACCTCCTTTTGAGAAGGGCAGGTCTATTAAAGGGCCTGTGCTCCAGCAGAACTGGTCCTGCCCCTCCCGGAGATGACTCCTGACTTTTCTGAAGACGAGAGTATGTGTGGGGAGGAGGGACAGCCCAAATGACCAGAGCTCCGTGGCTGCTTTTTGAATTTCCCCCCTGCCCCACTGTTCATTTTGCACCAGTATTTATGTGCTAAATCCCAGATGGTGTCTTCAGTGTAGTAGCCAAGCTTGCCTGGTGCAGGGGCTGTGCTCCTGGGGACCCACAGCTGCAGAGATTGTTCTGCATGAAGCAATAAATGCTCTGCAGGGAGACACCTGGGACAGCAGTTACAGGTGATTAACAACAGAGGATTTTTGTCACGTTCAGGGCAGTCTGACTCTTCCTTGTTGATGGTTTCCCTGGGAAAACCTCCAAGTGATGAACAGGAGGATCGTGCAACCACTTTTTCTCCAGGAATGGCGAGTGCTCCCCCTGTGCTGCTTCATCAGAGAATCTGGAGGTCTTTTGCAAACCTTCAATTAGTCCTTGATTGGCCTTGGCACCTCCATGCCCGGCGCCCCTGTGACAGAGCAGCAAGACTGGAGACCCTTGTGACCCCCATCTCCCACGTGGGAGTGGAAGGATCTTGGCTGGAGTCCTTATGGAGACAGAGCAGTTTGGTAAACCACAGGGTGTAGTGAGGGATATAACAAAGTGATTTGCATGGGTGCAGTGACCTGAGCAGGGCTCTGCACATTTCATGCGCAGTTGCGTTAAAGGGATGCTGATCATTTTCAGCATGACCTGCTAATTATCAGAGCAGATGAAAGCCTTTTTTTTTTTTTTTCCTCTTTAAATCCTCCTCCCCCTACATGCTCTCTTCTTCTCCCTGCTCCTTCCCCAAGCCCTTATCTAAGCTAATCAACATGACACAAACAGCCAAAAAAGCAGGATTCTTACAGCAGCTATTAACTAGAAAGGAGACAGCGGGTGTCTGGAGCCCCTCGGGAGGGACTCGCCTGCTATAACCCACTGCTTTTAACAGCCAGAGTGAGAGCTGCAGAGTCAGAACAGAGAAGCTTTAAGCTTCTTTCTTTTGAGGTCCTAATACTCAGTGACCTGTATGCTATGATGCAGATTTTTTAGAAGACCCAAATGTGGAATTTTAGTGGTGATGAGAGGTTTCCCAGATACCTGATACATCCCTGATTGCATACAAATTTATATCAATAGCTATATATTTTTTTGGGTAAGTTTTCAAAAGTTTGAGACATGGCTATGTCCTACAAGGAGAGTCTTTCCATCCCAAATGTCTGTTTATTGTTGATAAAGCATCCCTCAGCAGCAGAACACACAGCTAGAGGAGGGTTATGTTAATCTGGTGAAGTAGTTTCTGTGATTGCATCAAGCTGGACACAAGTTTGTTTTCTCCCATATTTCAAGCATTTGTTTTATCTGGAGCTGTGGGAGGGATTTTCCATTGTCCTGTGTTCTGTGCTAGATGAATACTTAAAAGTTGTGCTTGTGGTGATAAGGGAGCAGGCTGAGACAGAGGACAGACGTGCCTTAGGAATTTCAGCTGCGGTGGTACGCTGGAGGGAGGTTGAGCAAAGGGACACCATGTTTAAATAGTGTGTCCTGAATTGCTTTAATTTGGTTCTTATTTTGTAAGCCGTTGGCTGAGTTTTCTGTCCTTTCAGAAATCAGCAGCTTCTTATGAAATATGGAGCTGTTTAAAAACAGACAGCAGCTGCTCCATCCTTGCGTCAGCACGGACTCGGCAGAAGGAAGGGGAATGGTTGACGGTTGTTTAGCTGTGATATTCTTCCCTTCATTGCTGTTGTCATATTGTGTTAACAGAAGGTCTGATCAAATATACACCAGGAAAGTAAGACTTAATGTTTCTTTGTTCTCCTGGAATGGTGTTGGGAGGGGAGTGGGGGAATGTTTGAATGAGACTTTTATTTATGTGGTTCAGATAGCTCAGCGTTGCCTGTGTTGGTAGAGATGTTGTTCTGTTCTTATTTCTTAGGCTGCTTGCTGTATTTTTAGCTGGGAAAAGTCTTTACTTTGTTTGTACAAAACCTCTGCTATGTGGTATGGAAACTTTGGGGGGTGGTGGCGTGAGTATTTAACAGGGAGAGTATGATCTATTCACACTGACTTCCTAACTTGTTTTAAACTCTCCTCTAAAAAAAAAAATCTCAGCCAGATTCTTTTAAAAAATAAAATGAAAAATGAGGAACATTGTTGCACAAGAACTGGAAAGAACCCAAATAGTTTGCTTACTGTTAAAATTGCGACATGACTGGAAACATTTGGTAAAGAAAAATTAATTGCGTGGTGTATTTGTGGTTTCCTGTTGAATCTCAATTTCTAGAGGAGGTTGAAAATCCCATGGATGTTTCCTCAGATTACTAGATAGCATTATACCTTGTGTGCATGATGAAAGACCTTTAGTAAAGCGTGCCAGATATCCATGGCTGGCTATAAAAAGTCTCTCCCATCTGGAACATGACTGTTTTCTCCTTTTTAGTAGGATGATTTGAGCAGAGATAAGCATGCAGTGAAATTTAGCCTGGTCCAATCTTACTCCTCTACCAATATGGATTTCCTTGCAGTCTGGGAGTCACCTGAAGGAGAATGCTCAGCCTTTTAATGAGCTTTGAAGCCATGGGCAGGGGTGGCTGCTAAGGGAGGAGGGGAGGGCCAAGCAATTGTCATTCAGCAGAGGATGGGCTTGAATGTGGTTGAAGATCTGTTCAGGGTCAGCTCGCATCACTCCCGGTGATGATCCTGTGCATGCTGAGCTGCAGAGGCAGAGCTTGGGGGAATCAGATGGGAGGACTACCAGGAGTGTTTGGAGTCCCCTTCAGCTGCCCTGTGAGAGGCCCCAGCATGGCCAGTCACAGAGCCCTGTCACAAAGCCACTTCCATGCAGGGCTGGAGCACCTGGTTGTGAATGCGGTCACACGTAGGAGGGGCTGGATGGACAGGCAGGGTGGTGAATGCTGGGGCAGACTGCGGAAGAAGATGCTGCTTTCCCCTGTCTGGAGGCTTGGGGAGTGTCTGAGAGCTGCTGGGTGAAACCCTGGGCTGGAGACATCTGGCCAGGGGTCAGATCAGAGCATCACATTGGCCACAGCCCCTGCTCTGCCTCGTTTGATCACACAGAAGATGTTTGTGTATGCAAAAGCATAACTCATGATGACATAGGGCTTAAGGTTGTGAAATCTTTGAGGCTCTTCTGGGTATTCCTGTGGGAAGGGAAGAGTTATCCCTCAGATAATTTCCATGGGGAAATAGTTAATCTCATAAACACCAGAGGTTGTTTTGTAAAGCGAAGGCAGGGCTGTGGGGGAGCGTGGTTAACCATGTAGAGTGAAGACAGGCTGAAGCTCATAAAGGAAAAATGTATGTAGGAGTTTATAGATGTATATGCGTGTATTAGAACTTCAATTTGAGATCACTGACTGAGATTAGAATGAGCTGCTGTGGAGCTAAACCACTTACAGAGAGCTGAGAGCAACTTTTTGAGATGGATGGTGGCCCCACAGCTTGTTGACTGAGAACATGCACAGTTGTTTAAAGTTTGCTTCTTTAAAGTGTTGGGTTTTTTGGTGTAGTTTGAAATAATGAAAAGCTTATTTTACGATTGATGCTCATCCAACTTCCTGAGAATTCCTGTCCAGTTTTGAATGTCTGTGTTCACTCTTGGGCTGTTGGGAGTTAAATTTTCCTCTTGACTCAATGGTGGAAACAGTCTTCATTTATCGTTTCCCAGTTTAGCTCCCGCATTAAAATTATAACAAGGCTGGGATTTATTTTTGTCTTGTGTACATTTATCTCCTGTGTATCCTTGTGTCTATTATTAGAGTCCTGCTCCATTGCTAAATGGATTGGCCGAGTTCTTGGGGACAAAATATTGAAGCATATGACTAGACTGCAATACCCCTCAGCCACCCTGCTCTGCAGTATTCATAGCGCCTGGGTTTACCCAGCTTGTCACAGCTTATTTTAAATGCTGAGGATGCAGTGGGCAGAGCCAGCAGATAGGAGATCTTAAATGGCATATCAGTTTGTAAGTGAAAGGAGGGAGGAGGTGGATGTGGAGGGGAAGCTCCAGCTGAGAATAAACAGATAACAGTGGTGTGTGTTTGGGAAGCAGCTGACTTGCAGGGCCTGGGTACAGCCCTCTTGTTTAGATTTTTTTTATTTGGACTTTTTCTTTTTTTTTCCTTGACAGGATATTTCTTTTTCAGACTGAAAATCAGGAAATGTTGAATCCTCTGGAAGAGGACTGGTGTGGTGGTTGGATGGCTATGAACTTATCATTTCCTGAGTTAAAAAACAAGCTTTACACAGGTTCCAGCCATGTTTCAAAGCCCCTGTGACTTTCTGCCAGTTGGTGGCTGAGTACTTGTCCTCCAGTTTCTCCCTGACTTCTTGGCTTGCACAGGAATGCTTTGTGTCTGCACTGGTCTTTCCTTCTGGTTCCACATCCAGGCTGAGCTAGCTGGTTTTTTTTTTTATCTTCGCGGAGTTTGCTTTGTTTATAACTTTTGCTGTTGAGTGTCGTCACCATGTTCTTCCTTTGCTTTCAGGATCTGTTTGTCCATGTGGCCTTTTACATGTCTGCAGCTCTCTCCCAAGTGTTAGGAAGATGCTCAGGGCTCTGCACACTGTATTGTTGTACCTTCCAGAGGTCTTAGTTTTTGATGCTTTTAAAATATTTTTTAAATTGCCTAGGCAGTGCTTTTGGCAAGGACATGGTCCAAAACTCACAGAAACAGAGAAGACTCTTACTGGAGTAAAGCACGGCTTGGGATCAGATTCTTGGTTTGGTTTTTATTCCCTTCCACTTTGTTTCGCTAAAAGATGTGTTGAGCTACTTCCCTACTAAGATTTGTTGGATATTTTTTCCCTTTCTCTGCTGTCTGAGGGGTATATTCTGCTACTGGACTTCTTGATCCACTTGGAGAGGCATTGCCTAGTAATGTCAGGTTTTTTTTTGCACAGATCCTTGAATGAGTCGTCTTTTTCCACCTCCTCCCTTCTTTGTGTTCCTCATCCAACATCCTTTGGTTCCTACGTACGTGCCACATGCTTCCTTTGTTTTGCCTGTGTTAACAGAATTTTCTGACGTTGGAGCCTGTTCTGAAGGATGTGGCTTGGCCCTTGCAAAGCTTTTTCTCTGCTGCAGGCTCTGGTAGAGGCAGGTGTGCCCGGTGTGCAGTTGTACCTGGGGTGGGTATGTTTTTTGGAGGCTCTGGCTTGGGGAGCAGAGGGATGGTTTAGCCCTGGCCATGCAGCTGTGGGTGTAGGAGACTTGGAGCTGCATGGTAGGATCAGCACACAGGACTGAGTTGCCTGAAGGATTTTTTTATTGTGGCCACAGAATTGCTTGGCAGGTGGAGGAGAGTTGATCAAACAAACCTGCTTCCACCAATTGTCCAGCTTTTGTATTTCTTTTGGGGATTTTTTTTTTTTTTAATTTCATGGACTTTAAAGCATGCGTGATTGAACAGATGAATTAACTGTGGGAGAGAACTTACTGGGATTTTGTGCAAACCTTGCTGTCCTTTTCATGTTTTTGGCTCAGCAGAGTTGCTGTGAGCAAGCAGGCAGGAGTGCCTGAGGATGTGGCCCAGGTGAGATGTTATCACCTGAGCAGAGATCAAAGTGCCTGTGCAGTTGACTCTGGTGTGTAGGCTGGCTGTTTGATGGTGGAACCAGTCCCTGCTCCGGTACCCCCACCTGGGCAGGCTGCTCATGTAACCCACGTGCACCTTGGGCACATTGTTCATCTTTGGGTCACCTCCTCTTCCACCTGACAGCTCAGACTATGGCAGAGGCTGTGAAACTGGTAACAGGGGGAATGTCAGCAGTGGTGTTCAGGTTGTAGGAGCTTTATGGAAACCTGGAGGTTTGTCATGGCCTGCCAGCACGTTTTCAGAGGTTGCTAACAGGTGATACTCCAGCTTGCTCTCCCTGCAGTGAATGGGTGAAGAGAGGTTCCCCATGACTTTGCAGAGGTTGGCATTCAGCCCAAGTTCTTCTCCTGGTCCTGTCAGGAAAGTCACCATGGCTGGGTCCCTTGGCACGGCTGAACATGTGTTTTCCAGGCCATGGAAACCACCTGAGGGCTGCTACAGGAGCTGTAAGTGGCTGCAAGTGGCTCCTTCTCCAGGGAGAGCAGGAGAAGCAAAGACCCACCTTGGAATAATGGAGGTTATAACAACAAGGTTCTGGCTTGTGTTTCCAGCTTTATTAGCAGTGATCAAAATTGATTTTCTAATGTATTTTTCTTGTGCTCCCAGTGATTTTCTGTGGTCAAATCTGCCTTCTTGTTTTGTCCCTGTGCATGAATGGATTGTATTTGGAGCTGGCTTTCAGGCTGCAGCATCTGCTTCATCCTGACACCCAGCACTGAATGTGCCCTGGCCATGCAGTCTGTCCAGAGGCTGTACACGATCAAACATGCACCTAATTCCTCTGGAATTGTTAAAGGTCAAGGATATGATTGCAGAAGGTTCATTTAAAAAAAAAGAAAACAACATTCTGTAAGAGGTGCTGGTAGTTATTTCCTTTAAATCCTTAGATTTGGGGTTTGAGGGGAAAAATTATTAAATGATGTCTTAAAGCTGAATAAAGAAGTTGGTATTGAATGTTCTAATGTCTTACAGATGCTGTGGGGTTTTGGGGTTTTATTTTAAATTTAACAATGGAAGTTGGAGTGGCTCCAGCACCATAAAGAATAGTCTGTTTAATTAAGGGTTTAAGCTGGAAGAGCGTGTGTAGTGTGATGCCATTTTAAAGTTTCAGCAGGGTTTTGTAGTTGCTATTCCTCATCTTGCATCATCCATCCCTGTGTCTGGGGTCATGGTGGGGCTGGGTGTTCCTTACCCAGAGAACAGAGGTTGGTCTGTGTAAGAGCAGGAAGGTTTCTCCAGATGTTTTAGCCCTGGCTTCACTATTTTCTCTTTCTTGTGACTCCTGATGCCCACTTAAGGTGCTGTCTTTGCAGGCACATGCACATGGTATGTTACCAGGAAAACCAGCTTTGGTTTTCCCTAATAGCTTGGGGTTTTTCTTCAAGCTTGGGAGAGTCATGTTCTCAGATGTCATCTTGGTAACAGCAAATTGGGATGGAGGTTTTGGGGGAAGGGGCAGGAGACTGGGATCAAATGCAGCCTGCTCAGGGAGGTGTCCTGAGACACACTGAGGTTTCACTGGAGTAGAGGAGCAAGGGATAGAGCTGTGTCTGTGCCATTCAGAGCAGGGCTAAGTCCCATCCCCATGGAAGTTCTTAGGGTTCTCTGTGCCTCATTCACCTGTAACCTACTGGGGTGAAACCCAGAGAATTTACCATTAAAAAAGAGACTAAATTATTCTCACCTACAAAACACAAATGTTCCAGTCATGTGACAGAGTCCTCATTAGAAAAAACAACATTAAGAGAATTAAAATTAGCAGCTCTTAACTTCAGCCCATTCAGAGCTCATGAGATTCAAGTAGATGCTCCACGACAGGGCTGGTTTTCTCTCCTCTCCTGTGTGGCTCTGCTTGGCTTTCTGGTAGCATAACGTGTATTTAATTATCAGCAGCAACAGCTGCTGCTCTTGGCCATCTTGCACACTTTGGTATAGGAACCAGCATCTGCCAGGGTGTGCTGCATCCTGGGTCGTGCTGAGATGATTGCTTGACTTTTTTTTTCTTTTTGTACTGAGGGAATTAGGCTCTTCTGTGGCATTAGGAATTGTAGCCTTGTATCAAAGGCTGAGCAGCTGTGAGCCTGACATGTACCAAGGAACCTTTATGGTTTGCATTTAGTCTCTCCTGGTATGTTTATTCCCATAAAATAATTAATTGAACTCGAGCTCCAAGCAATGTTATCACCTCTACACATTAGAAAATCATAATCATGCTCTGCAACTTAATGAGATTTAGAAAGAAATGTTCTTTTTTTTGTTTGGCTTCTGGTTTTGAGTGTTAAAGACTCCCAGGGGTTGTGCATTCCAGTCTTTCCTGGAGATCAGGGGGCAGTGGGCTGCTCTGTGCAGAGGGCTGGCCATGGAGAGCCACCAGTGCAGAGCAGCAGCCTTTGGGTTTCCCAGCATTCTTGCCAGAAATGGAGCTGGATTGTGAACACTGGCAACACTGTTTTGAGAACTGAGCATTGGGAATGGAGTTAACTCTGGTTTTTTGTGGTGGCCTTGGCTCTGCTGTTCTTCAGTTTTCCCTTTAATTTCTTTTGTTTTCTTTGCTTATTTGCTAACTTGCAAAATTCAGCAAATTGCAGAGGATCTCCCAGCCCTTGGGGTGAGTTTTCCTCAGGGCATGGCACTCACTGAGCTCATGCTCAGAGGTGTAAATGCAGCTGGGACCTGCTGGCCTTAGGGTGGTCAGGGTCTGTGCCAGGGTGTGGAGGTGGTGGGGTCATCCTGGACAGAGTGTGTGGGTAGTCAGGGTAATTATTAACTTCCCATGATCTTGGGGCTTGCTCTGTGTGTGTGTTAGCTGCTCATTTCAGTAGGATTTGGTTGAAACACAATCGTAAGTCTCCTTAACTTCATCAGTCTTCCTACACCACTGACATTAATGATGGCTTGAGTGTCTGCTCCTCTTCTCTTTGAGTTTTGCTGCTGTTTCTCAGTCTTGCCAGGCTGTGTTACTGCTTTTAACTTGTTCAGCTTCAGAACAAGCCCCAGCTGTATGGGCAGTTTGCCCTACAGTGCCCCAGGGGCACAGGGCATCTTGAGTGCAGCTGGTTCTCCAGGACATCCCTGCCATGCTGTCCCAAAAGGACACATGACTTCTCCCAGCATTTGATGAGGGAGGATTTGTGAAGCATCTTGCTTCCCTGCAGCTCTGCATATCACACCCAGAGCCCCACCAGCCTGCTCACAGCTCGCCCAGGAGGGCAGTGACAGAACCACATGCACAAAGTGTTATTTTGTGGTCTGTTTTCTCTCAGGCCAGGTAAGCCGGAGGAGAACCTCGCACGCAGCTCGCTGGAGGCAGCGAGCAGAGCAAATGTACCTGCTGAGTAACAGACTGAAATCACCCCAGAAGAGCCCAGATGGGGTTGTGGCACTTACTGCAGATGCTGTGTCTGTGACAAATCAACAAATCCAGTAGATGGGAAACGGTTCCTGCGTGCTGTCCCTGGGAAGAGGAACATCCCCTGCTCCACTGCCCCGTGACCCTGGACCATCTGGGCAATTTCTGCTGGGGGTGCAGGAAGGAAATGGTTAAAGGAGGAGAGGTTGTCAAGTTGGGTTAGCCATCAGATAGCTAATATTTTAGAGGTTTTTCAGAGCTAAGCTATAAAAAGGCCGTAGCAGTATTTCAACTCGCCCATTGTCTGCTGGAAGCCAGCCAGCGTTGCCATGCCGACGAGGAATTATTACTTGCTGCCAGAGCTGGAGGAAAAGCTCATACTTTTGGCTTCAAAACAGGAGGGGTGGACTTATGTAATCCACTGTGTTTATAGGCTGAGACTGGCAGGAGCATTGAGAAATAATTACAGGCTTTCCATTTCATTTCCAGATTGGTTTTAAGGCTGTGTGGCCTCGCTTTATTTATTTATTTTGAAGTTAAGAGAGTGGCTGCTAAAGATGCAGGAGGTGATGTGGGGATGCTGCTAGGTAAGTACCCCCCACTTCCCTCCCCCGGCTGGCTGGGAGGCTTTTGTTTTGGTGGCATTTTGTGTGGAGAACTAAACTAGGCCACAGCAGAAAGAAGTTGCTTTGAAAATCTGGGACTTGGCCCGGCGACACAGAAGCGGCGTTCAGTGCTGGAGGCTGAGCACGCTCCTGTGCTCGCCCGCCTGCTTGCTGCTGGAGGTGAAGTGCAAGGTTTTGTGAGCCCCTGCTGCTTTCTGAGGTGATTTTTTTTCCCCTCCAGCCCTCCTTGGTGGGGAGCATGTAATTTTATGGGGAGGGTAGCAACAAGGGAAAAGGAGAGAAAAAGTTTGGAAATTTTTTTTTTGCCCGGACGCTTTGGTCTCGCGCGTCGGCTGGAGAGGGGATTTGTCAGTGGGATCAAAGCAGTTTTGCTGATGTTTTGTGCTTTTGAGAGGTGGATTGCAAAGTTCAGCCTGTAATTAATGGGGGTTTGCTTGTCCTGGAGCAGTCAGCAGATGATGCTGTAGTTTGGGTTTGCCTGGAAAGCGGCGCTCGGTGTGTTTTGACTTGGGTCAGGCCAGTAGGAGTTTGCAGCTGCTGCTCTGGTGCTGCTGTCACATACAGGGAGTTACTACTGGAGAACTCTCCTGCAGAACTTTGAGAGTGGGTGGTTCTGTTGGTTCTGAGGGTCGTGGTCCTGTAGTCCTGGGGGAGACACTTCTGGTGGGGTGGGGGTTCCAGGGGAGATGGTGAGATGGGGCTTTAGGGATGCTGCGGGTGGGACAGGAGGGCTGTGCTGGGACAGTCAGAGCTGGGCTGAGCTGTGCTGCTCCTCATCACGCTCAGTTCTCCTTCAGTGAATGAGAATCTTGCAGCTGTGACTTTCTAAATCTCTTTAACATTGGGTGTAAAGCTCCAAAGAGTGAACTAAGCCTGTTTTTGGAGGGGATGAAGGAGAATGCTTTGATATGCTGCAAACTTGCTGCAGAGATTTTAAAGGTATATGGAATCTGCAGTGTGCTGTGATATTTTAAGTTTTCTTTCATTGCACAGTATCCTACTAAGTAGTTACCTTCTCAGTCCATGCTAATCTGCCTTCTTGCCACTGTTGTGTGGTGTGTGCAGATCAAAGATCCCAACTGCTGTGCCAGACTGCTCTTGAGAGTGGACTCCAGTGTTGACCAGCATTTGTGACTTAGAGATCTTGCACTTCTTAGGGCAGCTGCAGTCCCATATGAGCATATTTGGGCTCTGTCTTGAAACACAGTGCCTCAGTGGAACTGATGTACACAACAGCTTGTTGAATGCACACTGCAGAAATAAGCTGCTTTTTCCACAGTTTCCCACAGTTATGGGTAAGAACTTGGGAGAGTGGTGACATGCTTTCCCTGGGGAAATGTCCCTTGAAACAGCAGGTTTGCCTGCTGTTATCAGAGACGCATGGGTGTGTTACACAAAATAATTCAATCATTTAATGATCCATAATACTGCTCTAACTCCTACCACAGATGCTGTTGGATTCAATGCAAGTTGGATTTGTTACTGCAGGGGTTTTTGGGGTTTTTTTCCTTTCTCTGGGATTCATGCCAAGATGAACTGTATGTTCTGTTCGTAAGAGCTATGAGTAATGTATGTGTGAATCTATAACATAAGTAATATGAGTATATAAAATGTGTGAGTGTGCAGGATCTGTGTGTCCTGTGTCTGCAGAGCACCGCACACATGCTCCGTGTGCGTTCTGAAATGGGGTGTGATACATGTCTGGGCAAAATTAATGACATGCCTTGGAGTTCCTGCTCGCTGCAGAGCCCTGTCTGATGGCCTCATCACAGAGAGCTGAGCTGAAATCCCAGTCACAGCTACGGTTTGGCTGCTTAATTGTCTTTTTGGAGGAGTTACAAATTAGAGAGAGCTGGAAGTCCCTCCCTGTGCCTTAAAGGAAGCCAGCCTTAACAGAGAGGGGAGGGATGCTTGTTCCATAGCCTGATGTGCTCTGTGGGGTTGGTGGATCAGTGAGGTGTCTGGGGGTTTGTTCCTTGGAGCAGGGGGTGCAGGGAGTGCCGGGGGTCCCTCTCTGCATCCCCCCAGGTGGGTGCTGCTCCAGGAGCTGCTGTATGAGTGATGCACTCCAAGGCAGGCCTGCTGCTTTTAGTAGGATTTTTTTTTTTTTCAGATGAATAAAATGGGCTTTCGCTCATAAATTATTTTTCTTATGTGAAAAATGAGAAGGTGGCAGATAGCCAATTTCCCCGCCTCCCTCTTCCCAGCTCCGATGAGGTCATTGCCTCTTAAAGTTTATACCACGCACTGTGAGACATGGCTGGAGGAGCAAGAAGGCAACAAATGATTCTCTGAGAGCCAGTGGGAGCGATGGCCGCCCGTCCCTGAAGTGTTAGTCAGCCGTAAGTGATACCTGGGCAGGCACAGTGGGGAGGGGGGCCTGGTGCAGATCGCTGGGAAAACCTCGCAGGATCAGATTTGTGTGGGAGGGAGTGCCCTGGTCACTCCCCAGCCCTGCCGTGCTCCCGGTACCCGGCACAGCAGGATCTGGGCTGCTTTGGGCGCAGATCCACGGGGTGGTCGTGCTGTTTGCTGGGCTGCCAGGTGGAAGGAGACCAGGCATGTGCTTTGGTGTGATGGCATCAGCAGCAGTCCTGGCATTCCTTGTCTGAGCTTGCTCTTGTGTCCATTTACTTTTCCTCGGGAATTTCCTCAGTGCTGTTTTTGCAGCGGGGTTGCGAAAGTTCATGACCCAATGAAGGATCTCTCCAAGACCTTTGTGTCCCTGGCTGAGTGGCTGCCTGGAGAAGCTGTTTTTCTTTTCCCTTGAACTCCATGCTGAGCTGTGTGTGGATTCCCGAGCTATTGTTTTCTCCTTGTCTGTGCCCCCCACCATCCCATGGTGGAAGCAATAGGGAAACAGGACTGCCCAGAGCAGGAGGTGGAACCTGGGGCTTTCCTACACCCTGAGCCCAGGAGGGTGGGTTTGGAGAGCTGTACCCTCCTCCCCACAGCCTCCACTGGGGTACCTGGGGACAGTGGCCTGCATTGTCTGTGGTTCTCAGGTGCAGCATTGGCCTGAAACCACTATTCCATAGGTGCCATTATTGATTATTGAAATGTCAGAGCTTTTTACTGCCTGGTGCCTTTGCTGTGGCTCTGATTTTGGCTGGAGTACATTCTGGGGTGGTCAGGGAGAGGACTCTTGATGTGTCTCTTACTGTTTCACAGCCCTGTCATTGCTCTGTGGAGATGTGATGGGCTCGAGAAGAACAGGTGGAAGTTAGGGAGGGAGGGGTCCTACACAGTACTGGGCTTTTAGGCACAAACTTAATAAAACCCAACCTGTATTAAAATTGCTCTTTCATTGCAGCTTTTCTGTTCCCTGGAGATCATTGAAGTGTCCTGTTACTTCCAGCTGCTCTTGTGCTGCTGCACCCCAGTGATATCTTCTGTTCACCAATTCTTTGTCTTTTTGCTTCTCCTCAGCAGCCTCGTGGATTTTTTTTTCTCTGTCGACACAATACAATCACTCCTTGTTAGCCTATCTTGCTCTTTCCTCTTTCAAGGAAGGGAAGGAGCAGGGGAACCAGATCTGATAATTCCAGTGAGTAGAACTGTTCCCCTGAGCCCTTTATAAAGAAATAAAAAGGCTCTCCTTCTCTCTGCTTCTCTTTGAGTACAAGCACTTTACCCTCTTGGATTCCCTGCAGGCTCCTCATACTGCTAAAATTGAAACATCAAGATGTCTGAGGCAGCAGGAATTACCATCAGTGTTTTGACACCTGGAGGTACAATTTCTATTAGCTTTTATATAAAAACAACACCAGTTTTGCCAACAGAGTTCTTGTTAAATAATGCATGAAGACCCCACTCCTGACAGTAGGTATTTTTCTTTCACTTCCCTGGACTCTTGGAATATGGCTTAATTTTTGTGACCACTGGGGAAAACAATATGCACTCTCACACATGGAAATATGTATGTGGACACACATGTGCTTAACTCCCCGGCAGAGAGTCAATTACCCCATTTGCTAATTAATGAGAGGAGATGGGGGAAAGCAATTTGAGCTTGGTCTGCTAAGCAGGCTTGGGTCATTGTTTTATTTTTTGGGAGCAGCAGAGCACAGTCCTCCTGAGAGCTTTGATGGCAAATAAGACTGTTTGTGTGTGATCTGGGAGGGTGTGCCTGCTCCCAGACAGGGATGAGCACAGGGGGTCATCAGGAACAGAAATGGGAAACTTGTGGGTTTGCCTGGATGATGCTTGGCTTGGAGCATATGCTATGTGCTCACTTTTGGGGGAAATGAAGTACAACAGAAGGGCACAGCATGTGGATGTGACTGCTAATAGTGAGAATCAAAGTACAGTTTTGACATTTCTAACCTAATAAGTGGCGCTGCGTGCGAGAGCCTGCTTATTTTCCTTTTTCACCATGAGATGCTTTGACAGAGGAGTAAAGTCCCATTTTGACATTTCTGTCATTTTAACTAAAGAGAGAGATTACAGTAAATTGGATTAAGTGAAAATCTTCTTCAGATGTTTGTGGTTTGGGCTGATTTATGGATAGATGTCATTTGAACGTCATTCTGCATTTTTTAAGCATCTGCTTGATGGTTTCTTTAATGCTGTTTCTGCAAATAGTCCACGCAGAGGAGGGAAGGCTGAGCAAGCAGCAGCACCCCGTGACAGAGCTAATGCTGGTGTGTGGCATGGGGACAGCCAAACAGTGTCCTTCTCACGCTCCTGGATCACAGTGCCAGACTCTCTAACGGGTGCTTGCCTCTCATTTGAGTTCCTGTTATTAAACTTGGTTATCTTCTGCTGAAAGTCATTTAAATAGGCTTTCAAAAGTATTTTTCCCACCCTGGAGAGAGATGGTTGAGCACACACATTCCTTGTCGTGCTCTTGGCCAATCTGGGGTTTCCTGTTGCCCCCTGAGCAGTGGTGACGTTCTTCTGGTTACGCTCACGCAGAGCCCTCACTCACCGTGCCTGTGACTTCTCCAGAAACCAAAATATTCTCCTGAACGTGTGCTGGCTCACTGACATGAGCAACAGCATGTGAAAATACTTTGTCCGTGCACGGATATTTCCAAAAGATAGTGTTGAAAGTTCTTCCATTAAACTTACAACCTGAGACTTCTGAAATTTATATGTCCTTCGTGGCTTCCTCCACCTAAGCTATTTAGACGCTGCTGGTGCCATTTGGAAAGCTGCATAATCTCTTGTGGGTGATGATGTAATCAGCACTGTAATCAAATCTGCCAATGATGTCATTGCTGGAGTGGTCCGGTGTTCCCTGGTGCAGTGATTAGTGGGATGGGATTGAAGTGTCAGTGCAGTTGGGGATGGGCAGTGGGATGTCCCTACCCTGGGAGGTGTGGGGCAGTTGGGGATGGGCAGTGGGATGTCCCCATCCCGGGAGGTGTGGGGCAGTTGGGGATGGGCAGTGGGATGTCCCCATCCTGGGAGGTGTGGGGCAGTTGGGGATGGGCACTGGGATGTCCCCATCCCGGGAGGTGTGGGGCAGTTGGGGATGGGCACTGGGATGTCCCCATCCCGGGAGGTGTGGGGCAGTTGGGGATGGGCACTGGGATGTCCCCACCCTGGGAGGTGTGGGGCAGTTGGGGATGGGCACTGGGATGTCCCCATCCTGGGAGGTGTGGGGCAGTTGGGGATGGGCAGTGGGATGTCCCCTATCCTGGGAGGTGTGGGGCAGTTGTTGGCCAGCACTGATCCTGGAGCTGCCTCTGTTACACACCATGCTCTGCACTGGGGCTGGGGGTGAGACTGTAAAAATTGTCTTAATTCTCTCAAAGGATGTCTTAGACTGTGTCTGTATTTATTTTTACTGTCCTGGGGCAGGAGGGCACTGCCTATATGTAAGAAAGGTGCCATCAGAAGCAGAATGTATCAAATCCCAGCTTCTTGGGGTGAGTCACCTGCTGATGCTTCACCTCTTCCGCCCCAGCTGAGCCCCTGGTTTGAATTGCAGGGTCTCAGCACTGCCAGAGTTTTCTCGTGCTGGTGGTGACACCAGGGCTGTGGTGTTTTCTGCCTCTCTGCCCACCTTGGTTCTTTGCAGCATCCTTGCAGTTAAAAGACAAGATTTTGCCTTTTGCCATGTGAGCATTTTGTGTCAAAGGGCAATTCTTTGGACGTTTTCTATGTTATTTTTCATGATACCATTATTAGTAGAAGATCACACTAGTGAGGGAAGATAAATTTGTAATCCTGCTTAATGGCTGATCTTATCCAGCTGAGTAACTCTCATTGCATAAGGGACAGTGACCTGAAATCTTTTTAAACCATTGGACAGGATGCCTTTCCCTTCTCTACTTAGCACACATGGGTGTGATACAGACTTTAAATGGTTTAAAGTTTAACTGTTTTACTTTGAAATTTGAATACCTGCTGATAGCTAACCTTTGGGTTGGTGTGCCAGAGAGAACAGTGGTGCTGCAGGGTGCGAGTGACTTTAATGTATCACTCTGTGTTAAACTGCATCTCTTGCTCTTTGGGATTGCTAAACAGCATTTACAGAAGTTACCTGGCATGAATTACAGGAGGATCAAACAGAAGAGCTTGATCACAACCCTTCTCAGGCAGGTTGATGAGAGGGGCTGGGGTGGGAGCTCTGAGGATGCTCTGGCACTGGGGAGAGCTCTGCTCCATCCCTCTCCATGCCACAGAGAGGGTGGGAGGCTTGTTGGCACTGCTCCTTCATTTGCCAAAGGTGATGTCCTGGTGAATGCCACTAGGGAAGGAAGAGGGTTTTTCCTCTCAGATGTGGGTGAATCAGTGCTGCTTGTGATGGATTCTCACTGCGACAGGCTCTAAATGGGAACTCCCAGGGGAAATTAGCCTGCAGCTTTTGCCTTTATTAAATATTCTCCAGTGCCATCCCAAAGGACAGCTTTTTAGTGCTCTGCAGTGTTTCATCTGTATTTTTAACATCACCTACATGGAATGTGGCAATATATGGTCTATATTTACATTAAAGCTTATGCAAAATAGTTAAGAAATGATAGATTGCGTGTTCTGTTCTTCAGATCTGTAACATGATGGGGTCCTGTACGTAGGTGTGGGAATCTCAGCTGGAGATATTGCAGATTATTACAAAGTCCAATAGCTTACTTAGAGTTAGGGCTTATAATGATTGATTTAGCCATTTATTCAAACACCTATTTAATGATTGATTAAGCCTTTATAAACTATTTGCAACTTTTAAAATGGGACCTGATGTATTGTAGCTCCATTAGCATCTAGCTAATAAAATAGGCTGTGGACCTGTAACACCGATTTTGTTGACAGAAATTATATTTCATGTGCTGAAGTATTAAGCACATTGTTACAGTCTGTTTAAGGCACAGAAGTACAATGTGCTGCCTCGCTTCTGTCCTTCCAGCAGCTCTGACAGAGCTCTTTGCTGGCTTGGAGCAGAGCCCTGGTGGTGCTGGTGACTGTTCACTCACGTCCCAGCTGACCTGGCTGCTGCTAGAGCAGGTGGGCTCCTGCACTTGCTTTCCCCTGTGGCCCTGTCTGATCTAGGCTGAGGGAGATAAAAGTTGTAAAGGGATCAGGGTGGTTTGTTTGGAGGCCATGGGATGCCAAACTGGAATTTCACTGAAGAGGCTGGATTGGAGTGGCAGAGCAGGAAGGTTGCTTTGAAAGAGGAGAGGTGCAGGCAAAGCTCTGCATCCTGCTCCATGTCCAGAAATGTGCTGTCTTCTGAGTTTTACTAGAATCTCAGGATGGCTGGGGTTTGAAAGGACCTTAAAGATCATCTTAGCTACCTTTATTTAACCAAGTACCAGAACCTAGAGGTAAATTCTGTACACAAGATTATAGAAGACAGGCTTTTTCAAATCTGACTTCTTTGTCTGTGTATAAAAGCATTTTTTTCCATGAACTGCTCAACTTTCCATTTGCTTGAGCTGTACAGAGCTGGCAGCTGGGATGAGCTGTGTAATGGGATATCTGAATTGCAGCAGGAAACCAGCTCCAGTTGAAGCAGACCTGATTTAAAAGCAAATTCAGTGAAACCAGTACAAACTCCTGCTTGGAGAAATTAAAACTGCTTTATGTCCAATGGATGGCACTTGTGCTCAGGTCAGTAACTGCTGCTGAGGGATCCTCAAGTGGACAAGGAGCAGAACCTCTCAAGTGCAGGTTGAGCAAGGCACATCCCTGATGCTCTGCCCTTCTCACAGGGCTGTGGGAGGAAGGTGAAGTTTGGCAAGGGCTGACTTTGCCTCGGTCCCCACTCCTGCCTAGTGGTGACTTTGTGCTCACATGGTTAAAGGATCTTGGTGAGTGGTGTATGTTTGGATGGTAATGCTGTCCTTTTCCTTGGCAGTCTGAGCTTGTAGGACTTGGAAATATTTAGGCAAGGCTGATGATGTAAATGAGCACATGGGGACGTGGGAATGGTCCTGCCCTGTGGGTGGCTGATGTAAAAACAAAACTGGGAAGCCTTTTCCAGGCTTGGGCTGTGGAGCAGGGAGGTGGTTTTGTGGAAGGCTGCAATTAATATTTCTCTTTCCATGTTGTTAAACAGTTCAGCATTCATGTCTTTACCTCTAGCATCTGTCTGCAAGATTTGTGTGTTTGTTTCTGGAGATTTCCTACTCCTTAGCAATCAGGCATGCTGTAGGAAATGGGGGGAGAAGGGGTGGGCTCCAGTGGCCTGAGCCCATTGTTCAGTTCCCAGCCAGCTGTGCTGCAGCTGTTTGCAGTGCAGGGACCACAGTGGCTGGAACAGAGGGGGATTCCCAGAGCTTACCCCTGGGCTGGGCAGGAGGTGACAGAGGAGGGTGAAGGTCCCTGTCTGCCTCTGCCCCTCCACAGGGATGTGTGTGGCTGTTGTGTACAGTGCCAGGTGCTGCTCTGGGACATGGTGATAGGATGAGGAAAATTAAAGTTTATTTACTCTGTGTAACTGCTCTAATGTTTTCTTTCCTTGATTTTTCTGTCTCTGTAAAGTTTATCACTTTAACCCAGGGATAAGAAATAAACTGTGGGGGACACTAATGAATTGCAAGAGGGGAAACAGCAAATTCCCCTTTGGGTAAGAGTTTACTGTTCAAGCCTTGACCTTGTTAAAACTTGTTAACTCAATAAAAGTTTGAGTATTTAAAGACAAGCGACTTCTTCCTGCCTTGAGGGGCATAATTAAGTCATTCCACACCCCTTAAACCAGAGCCGTGGGAGGAGGACTAAGGAGCTCCCTATCCTGCCTGCCTAAGTCAGTCAACAGCCTTGCACCTGGGTCATCTCTGTCCTGCAAGGCAGCACTCCTGAGCCGTGTGAGGCTTCTGCTGGGACAGTCTGGCAGTGGTTGTGTGGGAAACCTGCTGTTTCCCCACTGCTGGCAGGATGGCATTGCTCCTTTTGAAGGGCAGGCAGTTCTTCCATTGGTTGAAATTGTGGTCAAGTGTTTTGTATTAAAGCAGACTGAGTTTCCTGGGTAAAGCATGCAACAGAGCTTCACAATGTGTGTGTGCTGTGTTCATCCATAAAAATTCCTGTACAACTTAAAAGCTGGAGAGTTACCCAAATACAGAAACTCGCTGTTTTTCCAGTTTGAAGTGGCATGTCTGTGCCTACTGAGCTGTAATCAGTACCCAGTGGTGTGAATTCTTCTGGAATTGCAGCTCCAAAGATGGACAAATAAGGACTTTGCCATGCCAGAGGCCCCAGGAGCACACACACGCTGCCCAGCTGTGCAGAGGAATAAGTCCTGATGTGACTGCTTTACACCTGGGCTGCTGTGATGGCCTCTTGGCTATTTAAAAAGCATTTGGCTTCATTTTTTCTTTTTTTTTTTTTTTGGTTGGATTTGTGTTCCTTGGGTGGGCTCAGGGGCTTTGCAGGTGCAGTGGGAAGGGCTGGGTGCTGTGGTACCACAGCTATTTTCAGTGAAATCCACCATCACTGGCTTCTCCCAGTAAGCAGCAGGGCTGTTGAAAGCAGCTGTCTCATGAGCAGCTCAACTGCCCAAGTTGTGGAGATTTGGGGGCAATAATTGTCTTAGCTCTCCCTGTGTAAGCTGCCTTGTTTCAGCTTGATACCAGAGGAAACTCATTGCCTCAGCAGAGACAATTTTGGATGCCATGTCTTTTCTTGCTGTGCATGATGAGCGTTCATCTTAGTTTAAATCTGAGGCCTTCATCAAGGTTATTAGCTCAATGCATGGAAGTACTGGGAAGCATCCTTAAGTACCTCCCAGATGGACTCTGGAAAGATTATTATGCCATAATTTGTTTCTATAGCTCCACAAAAGCAGTATTTGACCTTGAGGCTGTGGCTCTCCTATTTCCTCTGCTGGCATTCCCAGTGCCCTTGTCCAGAGCAGCTTGGTGTGAGTTCAGTGAGTCAGGGACAGAGCTGCTGTGCTGCCCATGTCGGGATTGCTTTGTGTCACACGCTTCCCTCGTGGATTTCTTTGTTTCTCTTACATGGCTGAAGGGTTGGAGGGTGAGGAGCCCTTTGGAACCTTGGCCCCAGGACAGGTGGACAGGAGGTACCTGTTTGTGCCTGTGCAGTGGCAACAGCAAATTGGGCCAGTGACTCACTTTAGGAATAGCTTGGCATTGGCAGCTCAGGGGGTTTTTAGAGTAGTTATTAATTATTATTACTAAATAGCTTTGAGTTCAGCAATTGCTAAACAGGATGGACTGATAGCCCAGGGACTGGGCATTTTGCCAGCACACAGGGCAAGAGTCTCCCCTCCCTCCCATGTGACAGGGCAGGGAGAGCAGTTTGCTGACCCCAGCGCTCATTGCTTCTCCCTGCAGCAGCAGACCCTGCAAGATATCTCATCTGTGCAGCATGAATTACAGTCACCTTTCAAGGACTCCTGCAAACTGAGTCCTCAGGCTCCCAGAAACCTGTAAATGGCAAGCTGAAAACCATTGCCCCAAGCCCAGGAGAGGTAAATGACAAAGGGTCTGAGCAGGCTGCAGTTGGACAAGTGTCCTGATGGACAGGGCAGGACTCCTGGACTGCTGGGGAGTGACTGACAGCTTTGGACAGTGTGTTGTGAGCAGGACTGGGCTTGGCAGGGAAGCAGTGAAATCCTGATTGCCCACTTGCATGAGTTCAGTTATTAAACCCATCAGGAATCCCCAGCTGTTCTGTAAGCCTGGCTCTAGAAGCATAGCCCAAAGCCTGGCTCCTGCAAAGTGCTGTCTGCCTTGGAGTGAAGCTGGAGGGAGCTGGAGCTGTGCAAGCCTTCTTCTTCAGGGTAAGACTCCCCTGTGGATTCAGAGCTGGTTTGCTGCAGTCCAGGCCTCTTGCTGCAGTGGGCTGTGGTTTATGTAGGGGGTATTTGACAAGGGGATGGAGGTGGAGGTGATGTTCTCCTGCTCCCCTTCCCTCACAGCAAATTGCCCTCATTGTATGCAAACATTGGAATTTTTTGGTGCCTCTAGAGAGACTTTGACTTTCTGTCTAGAAGCTATTAATTACCTAGACAAGAAAAGCAGAATATAGCCAATTAATGGCTGCTACTGCTTGGGCCTGTCTGACTGTGAACTAATGAGCAGCTCCTTTCTCTGGGCCACCAGCGAGCCAGAACTTCTCATCAGTGTTCCTGGGGAGAAATGAAAGCAGCAGCAATATGCAGCAACAAATAGCTGGAATTCAGTTATTAACCTGGGCTGAAAATTGACTCTATCTGCTAGTAATTACCTGGAGGATGTTAGGAGGAAGGCCCAGGGGAGGGTTCAGAGCTGGTATTTGACAGACCATCACAAGTGGCTGAGGTAGCATTACCTCAGTTCCCATCTGGATTCTGGGGTGCAGGGCTGTGCTGGGTGTGTGGAACAACTGCAGTGAAAACCAAGAGTGAAATGGGTTAGTTTAAAACAGCTCTGCTCCCAAAAGACCCCTTCCTTTAGTGATATTTTATGGCACAGTTGCATAGCATCTCATATATTTTTGAGTACCTTGGTTTACAGGTCATTTAATTTATTTGCAGACTTCGTTTCGGTTCCCTAGGGTAATTCTGTTCCTTTGCATGTGTCTTCCTAGGGAGGCATTAAATTGTGCAGTTTGTCACAATAGTTCAGCTTTTATGCTGGCAGTTGGTGCTCTTCAAAGATCCTCGTGTGAAGCTTAGACTCCTGAATCATTAGAGGATCATGAAAGAAAAGGAATAATTTAGAAGGCAAAGATGTTTTGTCGCCTTTGAAAGCTGGGAACGTGCGAAAGGAGAAAATGTTTAGTGGTACAATCTTCCTCAAAGAACTTATCTTAGGAACTCCAGAAAATGAATTTCCCTTCTTTATTCAGGATGTAAATAACTGAAAATGTCACTCCTGAGCTGAGTAATTTGTTCAACAAAAGGATCTGGAGGAGATGACTCCCCTCGCTTTCATGAATGTGCCCAAGACATCAGAGGACCTGTCTCTTTAGCAACATGAACTGAAGGGTTTGAAAATCAAATGAGCAGCATGTTCTGTGCAAAATATATAAATAAATCTCGCAGGTGCTTTGTAATCTGCCTTGCATTTTAAAAGCCTTGTTTGTCTGGGTAGCCTGGGCTCTGGGTTAGCTCCTGGGAGCAGCGAGTGGACACAGTGGTGATGTGTTGTTACAGTGATGGTTGTTAATGTGCTGCTCAATGCACTTGGGAGTGGGGCTGAAATTCCCATATGCTTACACAGTATCATTGTCAGCAAGGAATTGCGTGGGGTTTTTTGATTTAAATTTGCTGGTGTGTGTTTATTCGACGGAGATTAGAACTGCGTAGCAATTCCAGCATTTAAGTCCATGTTTAATGTAAGATGGTCTACAGTGTGAGCAGGGAAAAGAGAGAAATGGGGTCTGGAAGTGGGGAGAGAAAGAGCTTTGCCCTGGAACGGGCTGTCTGCACTTGCACCATGGTTAAAATTGCGCGGATCCCATCCCAGGTGGATGTGGCAGCACAGGGTGAATATTGCGGCATGCCAGGCTGCCAGACAGGGGTTGGGCAGGAGGAAGAGGATTTGGTTCGTTCCTTTGCACAGCCCATCTTGCCCCAGCAGATGTGCTTTTTAGTTTCAACGCCTGCATTTCTGTATCTGGGACTTTGGGATGGGCTTCCACCACAACATGGGGCATGGGACCGATTTTCAGCTGTTTTTCCATCCCTGGGGCTGTACCAGTGAGTTCTGTTAGTGTGCTTTGGCTGTCCTGCACTGGTTTTCTTATCTGTCTCCTTTTTGGCATCTGATTGTCACTCCTTTCCTTTCCTTCTCCACTCCCCTGCCCTGTTTCCCTTTGCAGTCCCAGTGCCCGGGTGGTTTCATGTTTGGGTTTTTTTTAATTTCCTCTCCAGGCGTTTCCATTTGTCTTTGCAGATCATCTTCAACAAAGGCCTTGCATGGTCTAATTTGTTTTCTATTTCCAGCCCAGCCTTAAAATAACTCCTTTGTTCCATGAATGGCCTGTGCATGGATCCAAATCCCACCTCCCCCCCCTTTTTTTTTTACTTTTTTTTTTTTTTTTTTTTTTTTTTAGTGTGGATTCCTGTTTCACTGTTCTTTGTCACTATCTTTAATTACTGCAAGTGTCCCTTTGGGGCATGTGGGTTGCGTGTGGCCGTGTGCGTGCTGGCTGTCCCTGCTTCCCTTGGAGCAGCTTGGGAATGGGTTTGCAGGGCTGTGGGTGCCTTGGCACAGGAGCAAGGATGCTGTTGCATAACAGGAGCAGCTCTGCCATTGTGTCCCTGCTGACAGGCTGGCTGCTCAAAGAGCCATGCCTTGTCTGTGTGGTTTACCAGTCTCAACAGCAAAATCGGGAAGTGCTTGTGTTCTTCAGATTGATTCCAAGGGGGGAATCCAGCAATGGGAGTTGGGAGACTAAAGGAAAAGAGGCACATTAGGACTGGATTTGAAAAGCAAACACTCAGATTGGCCATGTTGATGCTGACCTGAAGCTGGAGCCATGGCCACGCTGGCACTTGGTGTGTGGCTTGTGCATTTTAATAAGACAATGTCCCTGCAGCTGGGGAGTGACGGCCAAGTGCTCCTGCAAAGAGAAACGTGTCAGTCTTGTTCTTTTAAGCACATACAGGTCCCTCTGGGAGCCATCACAAGGTCACTTGCAGCCCCTCTGCTGAGGGCTGGGATGTGTTTAAAGTGTGTGAAATCTCCTGCAAGTGCTCCCCTGACGAGGAGGAGTGCTGGGGCAGGTGTGCAGGTGTCTCATCAGATTCTCCTGCTGTGGGCTGGGGTCTGAGCAAGGGCTGTCAGGGACAGGAATCACAGTGCACAGTCAGCATGTCCTTTCCAGAAGCATCAGGCTGGGAGCAGCTGGCCTGGCAAACCTGCTTTTCAAACACTACTGGGAATGGGGCTGGCAAAATCCAACACTCTGACCTTGCTCCCTGTGGTGCCAAGATCTGTACACAAATGCTGGCAAAGGTTATCTTGGGGCAGAGCTAAACATGGGTCCCATGCCCAAAATAGCTTGGAAAGACTGAAAAGGAGAAATGCAAGTGGCAAATCCTGCTTTGTGGCTTTGGGCAGTGATAGGAGCAGGGCAGAGAAGTCATCTTTCATCAGGGCTTGGAACCGGTTCTGTGTGGAGCCGTGCCGTGGCTGGGAGAGCTGATGCAGCCTGATTGCAGCTATGAGACAGCAAACCAGCATGGGAGACTTCAGCTCCTGAGCTTCTGTCATCCCCTCCATGGCCTCAGGGACCAGTTGTACCTTCTTACAAGGGTAACACCCTGCTCTGAGCAGCTCTGTGGTGGTCCTGCAAGGTCCCTTCTTCCCCCACATCTGCTGCCATAATTGCTTGTGCATCCGCACTGTTGGTCAGGCAAGGAAAAATCTAGTTCAGAAGTCAGCTGGACAAAAGAGAAGAGGGAGGAGAGCTCTGCCAGTGGGTGAGCTGGGGAATGGGACAAAGGCTGTTCTGGGTACTGATGTTGGAGGAGCTGCAGGGTCTGACCATCATGTGCAGGATGCTGCCAGTCTGGCTTGACTTCTGTACTCCTCCAAAGCAAGGAGAATGTTTTAGGATCACATGCAGGTACAAGCCTTGATCCCCGGGGTTGAAATAACCTCTCCTTCATGCCACAGAGCTCAGGATGTGCCTGATTTTTCCTGTTGACCCCGTGCTGCAATGTTAATGTAAAACCTCTGTGCTCTGCTGTGATTGAACTGTGGATTCCCGGGCTGCAGACATTGACATTGTTATCTTTGTTGTTCTGAATAGAGCCCTAAATTTGTGGCAGACAGCCTGCTTTCCTCTTGAAAGGACTTCATAGATACACTACAGACAAATATTTGTGTATAATGTCAACTGTCTTCCAAGAAAATTTCATGCACATATTGATTAGACAAATCCATTAACGTCACGTTGTGGTGCATTTCTTAGGAGCAGCTCTCTACCCATTTTCATCACATCTAAATTATTTCTGCTTCCACTAGTCCTTTAAAGCAAGAGTGAGTAAATCTCTTAGCTGCTTTTCAGGTCTGGTTTTGATCTGGAGCTGCAGTCAGTGGAGTGGAGGCTGACAAGCAGTGCACTCTGCTGGGCCACACATAGCTGGGTGCTGGGGATTTTAGGCACCATGGTTGGTTGGACTCCTGGAGGTGGATGTTACAGCTTGGTATTAATTAAGCATCATTACAAAGGTCTCCTTAACTTTTTGAAAATACACAAGTTGACTGGAGGATATGTACCTTTTATTTCTTCTTTGAGGAGGAAAATTGTCGTGTATTTAGCATTTGATTAAAGATGACTTTGTTGTTTTTTCCAAAAACTGCATCATTTAATGTAATTAAATACAAGCTTTGTTGTCAATACTCTTCAGTTAAATGCACTGGTGTGTGCCAACAGTATTTCTCTTATTTGCCATGTCTGCATGGTGTAGTGGTACTAGTTTTTGCCTTTCAATAAGGGGTATGGCAGGCATTTTGTGGGCTCCTCTTAACGTCTTCTGTAGATCACCCATGGTCCGTAGACCACAAGTTGAGTAACATTACTCTGGGCTTGGGAAACAAAATATTCTGTTAATCTTATTTCAGCATGTCCTTGGTTTAAAAAAAAAAAAAAGTGTGTTTTGAACTTGAGCCATGTGTTTTCGTTGGGATCTTTAAAACTCCTCTGAGAACAGATGAACCAGTATTTTCTGTGAGCTGGGAGTGTCTTGTTGTTCTCACCTTTCAGATGGATGAACTCAGGCCCAGGGTAATTACAGCCACTGGCCCACATTTGTGTTGCACCAGTCAAGCCAGGGACCTCACCTGGGAATCCTGCTCTCCCTGAGGAGTCCAGAGCAAATCAGGAAGGTTGTTTCTAACTTTGAAGAGCAACAAGTGTGATGGATGATGTTAATTAACTTTTTTTTTTTTTTTTTTTAGCTGGATTTAATTGCAAACCCTTATTTTAGAGCTGCAGGGTTTTAGCAGGGTCCTGCCTGTATCAGTGTAGGCTTTGCTGTGGTAGGGAGCTGAGCTGAGGGGCCAGGCTGGAGCTGTACAGCCCCCTGTGCCCAGGTGCTGTGGGCTGGGATGCCAGAGGTGGCTGCAGGGTGTTGTGGACTCCTCTGTGCCCCTCTTTTGGATGTTCATGTGCTTGGCCTGGTGCTGTGCTCCCCATTAGCACAGGCTGGGGACACTGCTGGCAGCTGGCTGGCTGGGGCAGAGCTCCTTGGCATGTGGGCCAGCCTGCAGCAACTTGCTGTGGCTTGGAGTGTGATTTTGTGGTGTGAATTAGGGGAACAGGTGGTGGGGAAACAATTTCAGACGGTAAATGGCACGTGAAGAGGAGAAACAGGAGAGCAGGGTGGTGGCAGGGGAAAGATTGAGGGAGTTTTGAAGGCTTTAGCAGTGGGGTGGAATCCTGTGAGTATAAACAGGTACAGGAGGTTCCATAGGCACTCACCTCCTCCACAGGTTCATGTTGTAGCCCTGATTCTGGTTGTGGTGATAACCTCCAGCTTTCTCCTGTTCCTAATCAGAGACCATAAATCTCCTGGTACCTAGTGCTGTAATGGCTAATGCAGGTCTGTGGGTAAAACAGTCTCAGATGGAGACTCTGACTGGGGGGAGAAATACCTTTCCTGTGAGACAATGTCTGTTCTTCATCAAAATCAGTTGAGAAAGTAAGAACTAAACAGTTTGATTTTAAAGATTTAAAGAGCCTGGCCCCACTCTCTCTCTTACTCCCATTAATCTGTTCCTATTGTTTGTGTTCCTTGAATATATCTTGAAAATAATTAATAGAGTTTTGGAGGAGGAGGCACCCCAGTGTCTTCTGCTGGGAATAGGTGGCCTGGTGGCGTCCCAGAGAAGGGCACCAGTGCATGTCCTGCAGGATGTGCTCCCACTTTACTCCCCAGTGGGAGCCCCCATAACGTTTTTGCCTGCTGGGCTGGGCACACGGAGTGTAAAAATGAGACCTGAGCTGTGATCTCAGGCATCTGTGGAGCTGCCCCAGTGCTTTGGTGACCTTGTTTGGCTCCAGCCCAGTCCTGCTGTGGTAGAAACACGCAGGGCTTGTGCTGGGACCTTGCTGGTGACCTGCTGTTGGCAGATGTGGGAATGCATGGGCAGTGCTTCTCTCCTGCCTGCAAGGACCATGTGATTTTTACTTTTGTCTTCCCGGGGCTTCTAATGAGAAGCCTCAATGGAGGCAGAGGTGGTTTGCTGCCCTTGTTAAGGAAAAATCCTTTTGTGCTGCTGCAAGCTTGTGATTAATGCAGGGCACAGCTCACAGACGCTGTGCCTTGGTGCAGGAGGGTTTTGTTGGCCCCTGTGTTTTCATCCTGTGTCTCTTTCCTCTAGCAGACAGTTAACTTTTTTTAGTTGCACAGACCAAGGCAAAAAAGCTTTTAAAGTGTTTTTAGAGCTCGACACCATGTGGCTTTGCACCTGGTGCTGTGTTTTAAGCTGAACTGCTGATCTGAAGAGTTAGAGAAAAAAATCATCCTATTTCTTTTACTGTAGACAGCTGCCTCAGCATGGTCAGGTCTACCTGCTGTGCTTCCAGGAAGCCTTGGCTTGCTGAAAGCTGCCATGGACTCTGGGTTGGAGTGTGTGTGTGTGTGTGTATATATTTTTACATGTGCTAATTAACTTGTAGGTGGCTGTAAGCCAAGATGTCTGAGTTTGAATCTGTTATTGGGAAAGTACCTTAAATTACTGCAGATCCCACTGAGCTTTCAGAGCCCCGTGCACATGTCCTTGGCAGCTGCAGGGAGGGTTTGCCCCTAGAGCTGGGCTGCAGGAGGGCTGGGAAGGTGCTAGTGTCTCCCTGCATGGTGAGCATGGCTGGTTTTTGGGACCACGTGCTCCTGGCACAGCCCCCAGCTTGGGGTGGGAATGGGTGAGCAAAATCCCATCCAGTCGGAAGCACGAGGGGAAGTGGGACAGTCATACTGGAAGTATAAATACGCCTGTTCTGCGTATCTCTGAATTCCCCCGTGTGCACAGGGGTTTTCCTGCCCGGGCTGGATTGCACTGAGCGCGCCAAGCTCTTGCAGGGGAGGCTGTCTCCTCTGGGATGAGGCTCAGGCTGCTCCCAGGCCACCGGTGCTTCCCTGGGCTGGCAGGTAAGGTGCCCTGGGGCTCAGCAGGGATACGTGGATCCAGAAATGGCGGGAATCCCAGCTCTTGTGCAGGGAGTAAGGGAAAGCAGGAGGGACCTGATTGTCCCTTTGCACCCTGCCTGGAGAGCTAAACCTTGTCTTTTCCATTTTTCACTTGTAAAATACCTTATTCAGAGAGACTCACCTGACCCCCATCAGGAGCGTGGTGATGTCTTTGTGTGTCTGTCATCCTTAGGCTTCATGGGGATTTGCTGAGATGATGATTTCTGTAAGATTTGACCTCTGGGTGGGAGGGCTGCCTTGCCCTGGCTGCCTGTGGTGCCTGGCTGCCAGGGACAGTTGCTTGGTTTGGTTTATTTCTGGCTGCGAGGTGCGTGGCTGCTGGCAAAGCAGAGAGGCAGCCCTGTGCCTGCCTGCAGCAGATAGCGAGGGGTTTATCAGCACGGGCTCATCTGTGGTCTCGCAGGAGGGAAAAGAAATAGAAAAAGAAAAGCTTCCTCTTTCTTTTTTCTTATTTTTTTTTCCCCCAGCTTTCCCACCCCCTTTCTGGTTTTTGTGCATGCCAACTGCTGTTTCAGTTGAAATTGCGTTGGCTGGGGCTGGCTGTGCCCCCCATGCACAGAGACCACAAGTGTGGGGAGAGGCTCCTGGGAGCACTGGAAGTTTCCTTTGCTGTTCCTGGTGTGCTGCTGGAAGAGTTTGATACTGCCAAAAACCTTGCAGAGATCCATACATAACACATACCTGCGCTGGGGGGGAGCTGTGTGAGCATGCACAGCCCTGGCTGGGATGGGGAATGGGTCTCAGGGAGCTGATCCCTGCTTGGGATCAGCCCTGATAACATCCCCTGACCCGGGCAGGCAGCAGAGGCAATTTATGCTTTGTTAACTAGCTGTTAATTTGAGAATAATAGTTAATGCACCTCACACTGACAGCCATGAAGGGCAGCGTTTAGACCTTTGTTACTTTTTCATTGTAATCTAGACAAAAACCAGGAGGCTTAAAATCATCACCAAGCAAACAGTGTGAAGTATCTATAAAAATCAGTAACTTGTAAATCTCCCCTTGGGGCCAAGAGGCACCTTCCCACTTTGTTGGTTTTCCTGACTCTGTTGCAGCTGCCAAAGGAATTGCAGCAGGTGGCAGAGGAGTGAACGTGTGGGTGACAGGGTGTTTGTGAAAATACCCTCGGGGCTGTGCCGTGTTCTCTGGCACTCTGGCCCTTTCAGAAGGGGTTGATCCAGGTGGCACTGAAGGTGTGGGACACGCTTTAGTGCTGGGTTTTATTGTAGCTTCATGGATGGACACAGCTGCAGGCGAGGTCAGTGTCTGGTGTCCCTCCTGCCATTGGATCAGGGCTTAGCTCAGAGGGCTGCAGAAGTGGCCACAGCTTGGAAAGAAGAGCACTGACATGTGAGAGTGTGGAGGTTGAAAGGGATGGGCTGGGGAGGGACCTTGTGCCTTTTCGGGCCTTGTGTTGAAATGCCAAAACTCTAGACTGTGTTTTTGGAAACTGAGTCACCCTGCAAAAAAATACCCATCTCCAAGAGACTTAGAGCTCAACAGGACCCAAAGAAATAGCTGGCAGTTTGGCTTCCTGGTCCTGCTGGGGGTGGGTGAAGGCTTTCTGGGGAAATCGGGTGGGATAAATTTGGGGAAATCTTACATTTGGACTTCCTGTGATAGGAGTAATCTACAGAAGAAACTTAGCAGTGGGGTTTGCCAAATGGGGAACGGGGCTGCTGGGGAATTGTGAGGCCAGTGAGGTTTTGGTGGCAGCCCAAGCCCTGACGCTCGGTTGTCTCACAGGACTGCGGCTGACTGAATTTTAACCTGCTGCTTTCCCGCTTCCTTCCAGCTCTTGCACGACGTGGGAAGCGCGCACACGATGAAGAGGAGCTCTCTGCTCTCCTAATCCTTGGCCGGTGATTTGGAGGCAGCCTGGTGCGTTGGCCATGTCAGGCTCCACGCAGCCCGTGACGCAGAGCTGGCGCGCGGCCGAGCCGCGCTACGCCCCGCACGCCATGTCCTACCCGGTGCAGATCGCCCGGCCGCACGCGGTAAGGACGCTGCCACATCTCCTGAAAAATCCCTTTGCCCAGGATTTTAATCCTGGGGAGCTGAGAAACCTTGGAGAAAAAGGAAAACAGTTTTATCTCATTTGCTTCTCCTGTGTTTTGCTCCTTTGGAATGTGTTTGGAGGTTGTTTATCCAACAGGTGATTGTTTCGTTGGGTTTCTGGTGAGTTGTTTTGACTCAATGGCCAGCCAGTGCTGAGCTGTATCAGGACTCTGGAGACAGTCACGAGTTTTCATTATTATCTATTTAGCCTTCTGTAAGTATCCTTTCTGTATTCTTTAGTATAGTATGGTTTATTCTTTAATATAATATAGTATCATAAAATAATAAATTAGCCTTCTGAGAACATGGAGTCAGATTCATTGCTCCTTCCTTCATCGGGGCACCCCACAAATACAATAGGCCACGGCTTTCCTTCCCCAGCCTCTGGCAGGGTGGGAGCCCATGTGGGGATCCCCCTGATGCTGGGAGCCCACGGGGGTGTCCCCGGTGCTGGGGCAGCGGTTCAGCCACGCCGCTCTGGGATGCGGCTGTTACAGAGAAATCAGACAATTTCCGTGCCTGTGGTACAGGATTTCATTGTTCCTCTCTCATGGGATCCTCTTTTGTTTCTCCATATGGTGCTCTCAGTTTTTCTCTCCCTTTCCAGCCTTTTCCGAAGCACTTGCTGTGGTGGTGTTCATGGGCTCTGGCTCATCATTTCTGAGCACCTGTGTCTGTTTGTCCTCCTGGCTAGAGCACCCTTGGTTGGGTGCACCCAGCCTGAGGGCAAAGGGGAAGGTTTGACCATTCTTGTGGAGCAAGTGCATGTGCCCTCCAGCCCTTTCTGCCGTGGCCTTTCCTTGGCACTGAATCACAAGGGAAGGACCATCTTCTACGTGTGGGCTCACTGCTTCCAGTGAACCCAGTCCTTGTTCCTCACACCCGCAGGAGAGCTCTCCTGCTTCCCAGGCAAACTGCTGAGAGTGAACCTGCCTCCTGCCCTCTGTTAGCAGGCCTGCCTCTCTTTATGCAGCTCTCCTGGGGAGCAAGAAGATAACTGAGCTGCTGAGCTTTCCATTTTATCCTTCCCCCTCTTTTCCCCCCCTTAGCCTTGACCTGTAATCTTTTCCCTTCTTGGATCAAGGCATAAGCTGGAGATGATCTTTTTTTTTTTTGGCCCTGCCTTGTTAAATGTACCAGAACCCACAGAGGTTAATTCACCTGGATCCAGCCTCTCCTTTCTGTGCTCTCTCACTCATGCCTGGGTTTGCTCATCCTGGACGGGTGAATGTTTTCAGTTTAAGCCCTTAACTGAGGAAACTCTTCTTAGTGGAACAGCTTTAGTCAGCTCAGGCTGCTTAAAGGAATCTTATTAGGTGCTGGAGTATGGCTCACACTTCCAAGAGTCTTTGGAGCTGCTTCTTGGTGGATCACAGTGAGGTGGAAGGTCCCTGAAATGCAAGGCAGGCAGGAGATCTTGTCTGGGAGTTAGGTTTGACAGTCACAGCTACTGAATGGTCAAATTCAGTCTGTGCTGGTTTTAGTGTTTGACTTGAGAGCCTGGAAACCCATGAAATGCCAGTGAAGGGCTGAAATTCCCTCATTTGCCCTCTTTGCCTGGCTTCAGCAGAGTGGCACAAGGAGCAGACCTGGAGATTGGAAAGGCTTTGAAATAGAAACGTTAGGGAGGGCGCGGGACGAGCTCTTGGCTGCGTTTGCTGGCTCATCTACATCGCTCGGGGCCTGCGTGCTGCTGCACAAAGGAGCTTTTCATCCTGGCTATGAGACACGCTGACCTGGTTCGATTTATGGGAGCTTTGCTTCCATCGCTGTGAGCGTGTTTGTTTGGGGGCTGGAACATAACCAAGAGCATTTGTCTCAAAAAGAAAATCCCAGTTCTCCTTTTTATAAGACACCCGAGCAGGAGGAGGATGCAGCCAGGTGAGCACGGTCTGCAAGTGTTGCAAGACTGTGGTTTAAAAGCAAACCAAAGGAACCTCCATCTGCACTGTGGAGGCAGATTTTAAAAGAGTGTGAATGGGTCCTCTTTGGGGTGCTGAGCCCTCATCTCCTGCAAAATCCCAACTGCTTCCCCTTAGTGCTGCAACAGCAGGATGAGCAGGGCACTTGTTTGCAGTGGGCTGGAACTGGGGGTTTCTGCAGCCTGCAGTGAACGCTGGTTCTGTTCTGTTATATTAATGTTGGAAGAAGCTGCTGGCATTCACTTCTAGAAGCTATTTTTACAGGCACATGTAATCACTCGGAGTTATGTGATACCTTTTGGGTGTCTGGATGCAGGAGAGGTCCGAGCTGAGATTTTTTTTTTTTTTTGGATGGAAAGCCAGAAGATGGAAAGCCACTGCTCCTGTGGGCAGAAGCGTGCCAGCCCCACACAAAGGGACGCACCTTGCCTGTGCTGGGAGGGCAGGCAGTGTTTGTGGGAGCGTGTCCCTGCATGATCTGCCCCGCCGCTCTCAGCTGTTCACAAACACGTGGCTCTTGCTCAGCGGCGCCGTGAGCTGGAGCCTGGCCATGGCTCTGGGGCTGGAGCTGATCTCTGGTGGGATTGCTTGGGAGAGGAGAGCCCAGTTCCTTTGAAGTTGCTGCGCTGTTTAATATTAAAAGTCAGCGGTATTTGCTTGCATGTCTTGGCCAGGTCAGTTTTGTCATGGGATGTGTTTGTACAGTGAGGGCTTGTTTGGAAGAAACCAAGAGAGGCCAAAACCAACCCGACACTAACATGTCTTGCATCTAATTAAATTCTGGTTCTGGTTTGTTGCGTTCCAAGACATCCTTTCCTGAGAACTGGGAATTCGTCAGCTCAGGGATCCTTATCCTGGTGCTGGAAACGCCCTGGGTCACCTCCTGGGCGCGTGTGCAGGGCTGAGCACAGCAGGGCTGCAAATGCTATTATAATATAAATAAATAATCACAGCTCAACTGTGACGGTCGCACCCAGGGAAATGCGGCGCGGCAGGAATGCTGAGCTCAGAAATGAGCCGTGACATTATTTTAGGCTTGGAGACACTTTATGAAAAGTGATTTAAAGGATTGCAGCTGTTTGATTTCACAGATGAGGCAAGTGAGAGGAGATGTTGTGAAGGGGCAGGAGGCAGTGGAAGCAGGCTGAGGGATTTTTCTTCTCCCATCGCGTAAAGCCTAAGGGAATATCCAACAAAATGGGGAAAAAAAAGTGTATTTCAAGTAAACAGAAATATGCTTTGTACACATGGGCACCTCCTCCCAGCAGCATGTTCCACGAGCTACTGCTGAGTTTGGAGCTGGCAGAGAAGACCAGTACTGGTTGAGTGAGGATGTTTGTTGTCTGGTTTCACTCTTGGTTGCCAGCTTTGGGCAGGGCTGTGAACCCGTGGGTCTGACCCAGACTGAGCTCTCTCCAATGGCTGACGCAGCAAACGGGTGCTTTCACAGGGTAAGCAACACACTCAGGTGTCTTCCTCCTCTTCCTCCTCACTGGGAGATACCTGGTCCCAATAGCTGTTGGGAAGGCTGGGTGTGATGTGAAAAGGGTGCAAAATTTTATGATAACCCTGAATTTAATTCTGCCGTAGTAGACAATGACTTGCAAAAAGCTTTGACAAGTCAACATACTTTAAACGGGAAGAAGGAAGCTTAGTGAAAAGGTTCTGGTTTGTTTGACTTTCTTGAGGTAATACTAAAACCTCCAATAATCAGCAGTTTCTTCTTAAGGGCACAGAGTGGTTCTTGGCCAAAGTGCAGGGAAAACATTTCTGTTTTCCATATTCATTAGCTGTAATGTTGGGGTGCGCAGTTGACTTCTGTCATGTTCAGCTTGGAAACAGAGGAATTGTTTGAATGCTCCATGACCTTTAGCTAAAGGTGAAAAAACACATTACTTACGCTCTTAACCTTCTAATGTGTCCAAAGTTCATGCTCTCTCAAAGGAAACTTTCACATGAAGGATATTCATTTTCAGGCAACCTGCAGATATTTTCTGTAAACAGATCAATTTTCCTGTGTAGTGCACGTCCCCCTTTCTTTTTAAAACCTCTTCATGATCAATATTCCCTGGGAACAGAAGGGTTCCCCTCTTTTCCTCCTGTGTGAATCGAGTTTCTTGCTGTGACCTCCTTACCAGCCTTCCTGCTCCTGCTAGTGCCCTGGCATTTCAGAGCAGGAATGGTGTGGCTTGGGATGCAGACTGGGCTTTCCAGGAGGGTGGTATCAGGTGCTGGAGATGCTGGGGGTCAGGGCACACAAGGTGTGCTCAAGCAGCAGCCTCTGTGACAAAACAGCTTCTGCTTTTGGGGTGCTTTAAGTGTTTCATGTACTAGAGATGCTAAACAGGATTAGGGATTGGGGTGTGTACACATTCATATGAAATTGGTGTTCCATCATCACTTGAATTCCCCTTTGTGAGCACTTTTCCCTCCCTACTAAACAAGAGGTTCATTTTGCCTCCTTCCTGCTGTTTGCCCCCATTCCCTGCACACAGCTTCAGCCCTCCTGAATTCCTCTGCTCCAGCTTTGAGACCATTGTGCTTTTCCCGTGCCACCTCCCTGGCTGGGAGCAGCTCAGCAGTTCCTTCATTAAGCTCCCATTCTCAACACAGCCCTTGTGCGGGAGCGTCCCAGCCCCATCGCTCGTTTGCTTTGGCCCATGATAAATAACTTCCTTGTCTGTGTGGACCAGAGACAAGAGCTTGGTGCAAGCTTGCGTGTTGATTTGGTGTGGAAGCCAAAAAGTGGCCTGGGGGGAATGGAGCGCGTTCCCTGCCCAGACTCCTCCTCCCAGCAGTTGGAGCAGGGCGAGTTCAATGCAGTGTCCTGCTGTGGAAGGTGCTGTTGGGAGGCTCCGGGCATGGCAGGAGCTCGCTCCTCTCCACGGTGACATGGTCGGTGTGGCACAGTGGCGCCAGGTAAGCCTGCACAGGGGCACTGCACTGTGCCTGACTGCTGCTGTGGTGGTTTTCCTTGGAGGAGTTATTCACACTTTTGTCTCCTGGGAGCAAATTGCCAGTCTGTGTTAGTGGTCCAGGAACTGGAGAAACAGAAGAGTTTATGGTGCAGCACCTCTGAGCACAAAGAACAAACTCCTGCTGCCAGCTGAGCGAGGGAACTCCTGCATTCTGGCTGCTGGGCTCCAGCTAATGTTTTAAGGAATGGCCTGAAAATAAAAGGCATACCTTGGAAATACTGACTCTGATCAGGTCTGTCACGAGAACTCAGTGCTATCTCTCTTGAGTAACTTTGCAGTGACAGATTGCATTAGCTCTGAGCAGCTCAGGGATGGATTTTGGGAAATTGGCTTTCTGCTCTGGGACTGGGAGAGCATGGAGGTGAAAGAACAGGACACCTAATTCCCTGCTCTAGGGTCTCCCTCCCATTGCTGGGAAGAAGTTGGCTTACAGCACTTTGTATTTAAATCTTGTTTTCTCTAGGATATAGCCTTTATCCAGAACACTTCTTTTACTATAAACTACAGTAAACCTCTGTGGTTGCTCCCTAATCTTCTTTTTGGACATGATTTGATGCAGAAGGTGATGCTTTGCTTTTGGTTGATCTCATGATTGCAAATCCACAGGGGAAGAAAGAACTTGCACTGCTTATGTGGTTTGGCAAAGCCACTATAGCCACTTCTGGAGCCTTTTCCTGTGCTGCAGGCCTGACTCTGATCATACTGCCCCACCAGCCCCTGGAGGCACCTTCTGCAAGACTGGAGACTTTTGCTGGTTGTTATTGTCACAGCATTTATTCAAAATACTGAGCAAGTGAAGGATTTGCTGTGGAGGTGTAAGGAGGAGTAGGGGACATGGAAAGCTGAAAGGGTCCTACCTGGACCTGCAGATAGGCTGTGGGTGTTGTATGGGAGCAGGTGTGGTAGGAGGTGGTGAGGGCTACAGAAGAAACACGATGATGAGCCAAATGACCTGGTGCCTTTTGTGGTAGAAAGTTTGTGTTTGTTGTGTGAAGAGAGCTGCTCAGCCTGGGTGTGTGTTGATGGCTTCAGGAAGCACAGCACCAGGCGTGGGGGCTGGAGGAAGGGCAGGCGGGTCACTCCCGACTCAAAGGCGCCTGGATGCGACTGGGACAAAAGTCTTGTGATGGGGAGAGGCTGAAAAGCAGCACTGTAGTGGATGTGCTGCTGCTCTGTGGGCACCTCTGGCTGCTGGGGAGAGGGCTGGCAGCTGGCTCCAGCACCCGGCCCCGGTCAGATGACCGGGAAGCCACAACAGCTGAGAGCTGTCCTCACCGAGACGTGACTGCTCCATGAATGGCACATTCACACAGGGCAGCCAGGCACTGCTGCCAGCCCTGCTTTGCTGGAGAGGTGGGAGAGGGCATGGAGAAGGGTGCAGTGCTGTGCAGCTGGTACAGATGCCATCAGTGCTGGCAGTAGCCGTGGCCCCGGTGCAGGGATGGCAGCAGGAATCGGTGCCTTCCAACGAGGGACCACGCGCGCTGTGGTCACCTCCTAAAACAAAAGGCCAAGTCAGCAGCTTCTGAGAGATGGATGGCAATGAGACTGTCTCGGAACAATAAGGGCCTTTGTCTTTTCAGCACATGTTGCATCCCTGTAGGCAAGATAAAAATGCATGTATTCAGCCAGGTTTTTATTACTGACCTTATCTTCAGCAGGAGAGCTGATTGTGGAGGAGTTATTGTTTACTTTATGTTGTTGGTATTTTTTTCTTAAACCTGCAGTGAGCTTCTCACAGGGTTTTGGGGAGGAAGTTGGGCAGACAGCATTGTGCTTGTGGACAACCTCTTTGGATCAATAATCACCTCCTTTGCACTTCAGAGGAGGTTTTCAGCAGCAGGGGATGGTTCCTCTGGGCTGGGGAGGCTGAGCGTGGTGGATTGTATGCCACACTGGCCCCCTCACAGCCCGAGCTGTGCCTGGACCTTATGCAGTGACAGCTCTGCTACCACCCTGGTTTCTCCCAAACCTTTCCCCTTCCTCTTACCTTTGAGAATTGGCTTTGGGAAAAATTATTTTCTTCAGGCGAATGCTAAAAAGTGCATTTCTCGGTCTGATGAGCAAATGCTGTGCTGCTAGTGCCAGGAGGTATCCAGGCACCAGAGAACTTTTCCTTTTATTGCTAAAATAGGTCACACTCACTGCTGGCAGAAAGAGATGTTAGGGAACTTCTTTTTCCCAAGTTGAGGGTGCGCAGAGCAGGGCTGGGTGACATCCCTTGTCTCTGACAAAGCCACCAGAGTGGTGGCTGTGCTGCTTTGTGCACCCCACAGATTAACTGCAGGATGATCTGAGGCCCTGGCATGTTCCAGGCTGGGATGTGCTGCTCCATGCTGGCTGTGTCATTCTGGGGCTGCAGGAATCTCAACAAACCCCATGCATCCCCAGGGGATGTGGTGGCTTTGCAGTCCAAAACTTTGTGGTCTTGCTCTGGGCCACGTGGCCATGCCAGAGCAGCAGCTGTCAAGTGTCCAGCTGTGGCTCTACGTGCCACCAGTGCCACGATCTGGGGGGCACCAGCCCTGTGCCATCACTCATCACTTCCCCTGTGGTTAACTGTTCCCAGAGCGGCACACGAGCTGCTCACGAGCAGCAGGGACAGACCAGGCATCCTTTGTGAGATTAGATAAGGGCCCCTTCATGGGAAGTGAAATAAACAGGGATGTTTTGGCATTGTTTGTGCCACGCCGTTATTAATTGGCCTCATTGAATATTTAAGCAGAAACAGCACATTGTTAGAAAATAAAAACTATTGGCAATGCAGCTCTGGGTGAGCTTGTAAGGAGCAGCCCCAATCCATGGTGGAGGTGGCGAGGAGCTGGCATTTGCTCCTCGAGGAGCGTGGCAGTGCCCAGGCCTGTTTGTCTGGCTGTGGAAGGTGACGAGGACAGTGCGGGGCAGTGCCCTGTCACGGGGTGAGCTCAGCAGGTGCGGCGCTGCCCGCGCCCGGTGCCGCGATTCGGGGCCGGTGCCGCGCTCCGCCGGGAGCCGGCCCAGCTGGCGGATGTGGTGGCTGACCCCAGGCTGCTCCTCCTCAGCCTCACGGCAAAACAAGCCCCGGTGGTTTTGAAACAAAGCTGTCTTACACCGAAACTTGGCAGGGAGCTCCCGGCTGCTTTCTCGGGTTGAGGACATGGTAAGCGGCGAGGACGGATCTCGTGCTTTGGGCTGCTGGAGCTGGGCTGCAGGTTCTCATCCCGCTGTGCTCTGGGTCTTCTCCATGGGTTTGCTCCAGAGCTGTTTCCCAAGGAAGCCACACTGGGTGTTTGTGCTTGTTTTTCTGCGGGTGGGAGGAAGAGAGGAGGAGCCGTTCGCCTTTCTGTTGCAAGACAGCTCCAGGCTTCCTTTCTGCAGGCCTCCTGTCTCTGAGGTCTTCTCCTCGGAGGCTGATTCTTGAGCCATGGGAAGGCTATCAGGATGGAGCAGTCAGTGCACACCCTGTCTGTGTGGATGTGCTCGGTGCTGGAGCTGGGAGTGCAGGGTCAGAGGTGCTGCTGGCTGCAGTGTGGTGTTTCTAGCGCCTGGGTCAGTGCCTGGGGGTGCTCCCAGACCTCCCCTTCATCCTCCTGGCTGGAGATCAGGCAGCCAGGACCCAGCAGCTGCCGGCAGGGAAGGAGAAATGAAGCACACCAGCAAGTGCACGTGTCCAAAACAGAAAGCGAGAGAGGCAGAAGGGCTGCCTGCAGTTGTTGGCTCAGTGTGGGGTTACCCTGAGGTCGGGGACAGCACTGAAGAGTTTGCTAGAGACTTGATGGGAGGTAAGGCAGCAGGCTGGAAGCTTTAAAATAATTTAAAAAGGTGGGGGCGGGTGGCTTCTTCCTTTTTCATTCTGTTGGGCTTTCTCTGTGTGTTGCCATAGAACTTTTCTGTAATGCTGTGTTCAGGAGCCTGGCTTTAGAAAGTTTGATTAGCAAATCTAAATGAGCCTGGTAGACTCAGGTTATTTGGGGTAGGAGGATTTACCAGGAAGGGGATGGAAATAGTGTTCTTAGCACTGCCAAATCAAGGGATAGCACAGAAGCCTTGAGACTCAGGGTGCTTTCCCTGGCTCTCCCTCCCAGCACCCCACACAGGAGCAGCAGGGACATGTCCAAATTCCCTGGTGGGCAGCAAAGGATGCTTTCGGTCCCTTAGGCTGGGCCTAAGTGCCTCTTCAGTCTGCTGCATGAAGAAGTGTTTTAATGAGGCCACTTTTGGGTCTTTAGCATTTCATTTATCTAAAGGTTTGCCTGGTGCTGCCCTGCTCTGCTGGGGTGGCTTGTGGTGGTGCTGTGGCACTCTTGGTGTCTGTCTGGCCTTGGCAGTGCTGGCCTCCTCCCCCAAATCTGATTTGCCAGAGTCCCTGACTATCCATGGTCTTTCTGCTTCCTTGATTTCTGTCATGACATTTACTGAATTCATGAAATCTGCACAGCTTCCCAAAGTGCATCCATGTGGGAGCACCAGAACCACAAGGAGCAACAGGAAAGTTGATGTAAAAGGAAGAAAGTCCTTACTGGAGAAAGTTGGAGATTTGAAAGGTCTGGAGAGGGTACTCTGGTAGATCAGCAGATTTGTGGGGTGGGAGGAAGGTTTGCAGAGGGCAGGAAGAGATGCAAAGAGAGGGAGAGGAGGAGCAAAAAAATAGAATTGAGCAAAACCTAGCAAAACAATGGAGAGGAAAAGAAGCAACAGTAGTTTGGGGCTGCAGGGTTCTTTAGTTGTTTTATTTCAGGTTTCTTGGAGTTGCCCATGAGCAGGTGTTAGAAATTTGAGGTCAGCATGAGGGCTACACCACATTTGTGTGATTCAGTGGTGGGGAATTCAGGTGGCACCCACTGGGTGCTGCTCCTGTGTCTGTGAGGAAGGTGCAGTGGTGCTGGCAGCAAGGAGCCTCCCAGCAGCTGTCTTTAAAACTCTGCTAGAGAAAATTGAAGCCGCTTCTGAGTCATAGGATCATTTAGATTGGAAAATACCCATAGAATCATCAAATCCAACCATCAGCCCAGCACTGCCAAGTCCACCAGGCAGTTTGAAGGCAGCTCATCAACCTTTCTGGTGTTTGCATTTGAAAAACACTGTCACGGCTCACAGTGCAATTTACTGGAGTAACTCTCTGAGCAATTAATCCACCTACATCTTCCAGGGCTTCCACGGTGCCTCTTAACAGTTCATCACAGGGCACAGAAATTTGTCAATTTTAATCCTCCTCACTAAATTTTAGGTGTTGTTTCCTCCTTGTAAAACCCAACAGGGATGTAAGGAAGGCAGAGCGGGTCAGAGTCACTTCAGGCCATGCCAGCAGGTTCTGAGCTCCACCAGCCATTTTCTGGTGGGGTGAGAGGAGGCAAAAGCTCAGCTGAGTGTGGGCAGGGGAAAAGGAAAAACAGATGGTTCTTGGGGCATGCAAGAGCCTTTTTTTTTTTTTCTCAAGGGCACAGCCTTTGAGCCTCCCAGACGGGTAATTCTTGTTTATACGCCCACAGAAAGTGATGGTCCTGCTTTTGGGCCTGTTGGTGTGCCTTCCCAGACACGATGTGTTTGTTTTGTAGGTGGATGTCAGGAGCTGCATCACTCTTCTATTTAAATATTTATTTTTAATTTAAAACCAGGACAAGTGTGAACGTGGGGAAGCTTGTTTGTAGGCAGGGATTCTGCTTTGGCTGGGCTGGAGGAGCTGATGGGCTCCCTCACTTCAGATGTCTGTGTTTGTCCCATCTGTGGTTGGAGTGATGGCGTGTTCTGTCCCTGGCATCCTGCATGGATGGACTCCAGGGCTGGAGGAAAAGCAGCTTTTGGGGCTGCATCCTCCCCACACACCTGGATTTACAGCAGGACAGCCCTGGGAGGACGAGTGGGCACTGTCCAAGTCATGCCCTTGTTAATGTCACAAGAACCTGTCTGCAGACACCCTTGGCCCAGAGGCTGGGGCTGGGGGGCTGGCAGAACTCTCTTGTTCCTGGTGTTTCACAGCATTGGTCAGAACAGAGAAGGAGCAGCACCACTCTGTTGCCTGACAGTGGGGAGAAATAAACTTGGTTCCAAAAACCAGCACAGCTTTCTAGGCACGAGAAGTGGTGGCCATAGGACACCACAATTCCCCTTCCTTCTCTCTGTTATTTGGCCTTTTCCAGCTTTTGTGCAAGAGAGGCTGGATGGGAGGTAGGGGATCTGCTTTTCTTGGCTCTCCCAGGCTGAATCTTTATAATCTCTGATTTTCTTCCTGGCTTTCCAGAAAAACTCTCATTTTACTCTCTGATGGTCAAACATGTTGGACCTTGACTCCAACTCCACAGCTTGCAGGGGGACAGCATGATCTCTACTGTGAGGCTCTTTTCCCTTCCAGCTTGGGAGAGGGCATCTCCCGGCTCAGGTCGTTGCTGTCATATTGATCTTCACTACATCAGATCAAATAATTCCTGTTGCAGTTGTTGGGGTTGAGACCCCCCTTCCCACACCAGCTGCATGCATATGGTGTCTTATTTATTATTTATTAATATTTTTTTTTCTGTAGACCCTGAAATTCCTTTTTTCTTTTTGAGGAAGTTAAAGCTTCTTTCTTGTTCCAGTTGAGAACTGTTCAAAAATAGACTCTCAGGTGGAATTGGTTCTTCTAAGGTAAATGTGTGTCAGTGTTACCAGGGTTATTCTGTGACAGGGTTTTCTATGCCATTGCTGAAGGTCTTAGTTAATTAGATGATTAGTCTGCTGGTCAAGTATCTATCTGCAAATAAAAAATAGCAGTTGAATGTAGCTGCCTAAAATACTGCTGCTGGAATCGGTCTGTGGCACAGAGCAGGAGGGCTTCTTATTTAATTAAAATCAGGAACATACTGTACTGTACTCTCCAAGGGTCAAGGAACAAAAGGGACGTACACATAATAAGTAGCAAACTGTCCTTTCAAACCCCTTGAGCTCAGCCCAGGGGAGCTGTGTTTAAAGGAACATTTTCAAGATAACATTTGTGATTTTTCTTCTGTCCTTTTTCCCCCCTATTTCTTCTCTCTCCATGCTGCTTTGTGGGCTATTGAAGCTGAAAGTATCCTGTGACTTAATTTTGTTCTTACCTGTTCTTACTCTTGGATTGACAATTGCCGTCAGGATTGCTTGGATGCCAAAAATCCATGTGTGGGTGCTCAGTGGCTGGGCTGGGCTTGCTGGGGTCCTTTCTCAGGAGCCTTTCCCTGCCTGCAGCCCCAGGAAAAGGCTGGATTGAACAAAGGGCTGAGCCACCATTCCAGTTGTGGGACTGGGAGTTACTGGGAGAGCCTTCTGGTGAGGGCAAAGCACTGAGCTTTGTGGCCCTTCAGAGGAGGAGCATCTACATGGGGTTTTTTGAGTTGTTCTGTTTGCTTGAGAGTTGGCAGCAGGCTGATGATCTCTGCTCTTTGTTCCTGCAGGACGTGGCCCTGTTGGAGTACCAGCATCATTCCAGGGATTTCGCTTCCCACCTCCCGCCAGGCTCCATCATGCAGCCGCAGCGCCGGAGGCCGTCCCTGCTCTCCGAGTTCCAGCCGGGCAATGAAAGGTACAGCCTGCCTGCCTGCACCCAGCAGGGCTTGGGGCTGGGAGCAGGAGGGTTGGGAGGGACCCACCTGGGCAGTGGGATGCTGCTTTTGGGTACTGACCACCAGTTTGGATTCCTTCTGCTAATCAAGCGGCGCCTCTGCCTTCTGGTTCCTTACCTTGGACTGTCATGCGTTGTAAAGAAGTCTTGAAAACAACAAACAACAAAAAAAACACCCCCTCGTTTCTGTGGAGCTTCACGTGGCTGTGACTGGTTGTGTTGGCTTTTTCAGCATAGGAAGTGAAGCCGTGTGGTCGGGTTTGGTCTGTGGCTCCCGAGGCTGCAGGAAGGAGTGAGAAGAGCTCATTTCCTCCCCCATCTCCGCTTCCTCTGCTGCTGCTCTTCCTCCCTGCTTTCATTGTTTTTGTTTCTCTTTCTGCATTCCCCTCACAACTTTCTCTGGGCTGCTTTTTTCCTCTCTGCTCCCTTCGTGCCTCTCTCTGTGTCCCTGTTTCCTGTCGTGGCCTCACGGGAGGCTGGCAGAGTTTTTAGGTGCAAGTCAGGCAAGTGCTGCGGCTGGGAATGCTGTACATGCTTTAACCACAGGAGCTGATTTGTTTGAAGGACCTCACTCTCACTCTCTGTTTCAATGCAAAACTCTGCTCTCTCTCATAGTTTCTCTTCTGCATTTGATGTGTATGGTTTGGGGAAAAAAACTGGCCTGGAAGTGAAATAAGAACCTTGCTGCAGTAGATACAGACAAACCAATTCTTTTAATACTTATTCCTTAGGCTAAGCACAAAACCAGTGCAGAGTCAGAGATGAATCTCTTTCTCTAAAATCATCACTGTTTGGGGAGAGGAGTAAGAGCTCAGGGTGCTGGATGCATAATAAATACAGACAGCATCCTCTTTTTCTACTAGGTTGGGTTCAGCTTGGTGCTCAGCAGAAACAAACCTGTGAGAATTTGGAGGCCAAAATTGCCTTCCAAAGTTCATTTTGCATCTGGATGTGCCCTTCTGGGTTACTCTTGTGGCACCTGCACGTACAGAGGGGTCATGGCACTTCTGATAACCCATAATTTATTGCAGCATGTTGCACTGCCTTGGCTCGCTTTGATTTCTCAGTGCTTTGATTTCTTAGCACAGAGTAACACGGTTAAGTTGGAATTGGGTCAGATTTAGCTAAATTTGGGGGAGATGGGTAAAGAGGACCCAGCAACATGCTCCTGCCTGTTTTTGTTTTTCACACTACTGATGGTTTGCAAAGTGGAGAAGCAGTTCTGCTCTCCAGTAATATGCTGTTTAAAAAAATGCATCTTGGTTTTTCTGTATCACTAAAAAAAAGCCCAACTGCAAACCTTGGTGTCTGCTGTACTACATGCCTGATCTGGTGTGGTCACCCAGGCATCTGCCTTGGCTTCCAAATGTTTCAAAGATCCCAAACGTAATTTTTATGTTGACAATCACATGAATGTGGGTAAATGTTAATAAAAGTTGTCAGGGGATGTTACACATCCACATGCTTACCATGGTACCTCATTTTCAACCTGAATGGTGATGTTTTGGCATGCTGTAAAAAGAAACTCTTCTAATAATTTACATTTAATCCCTTTTCCCCCTAACATTCAAAAAATAGTACTTTTGCAAAAATTATACTACATAGTAAAGCTACAAATACTGCTTCAGTTCAGTTGACATCTTGTGCCAGAATGCTGGGACATAGACACATTGAAAATCTGTGGGGACATCTGGGGATGCAAAAAGGGGAGGATGTTTGAAGAAATTGTAAAGAAATTTTAAATCCAATGTAATCAGTTATTGAGGTGATTCAGATTGGGTACCATTGGGGCTAGGGAGACTTTAATCTGTTTTTCAAAGCCAGCTGCTGTTTCTCTGCATCTTTAAGCTCTACACTTAAAAATCCATTCTCTGGGGGCTTTGCTGGTTCACCCTGGTGGTCTGAGGAGCTGCTGTAACACAGTTCCTGCTGTGTTGTAAGAGGAACCCTTTGGGTGGTGGTCACTGCCCTGAGGGTTCCAGGGCCAAGACCCTGCAGCAGGTTGGGTTGGTCATTGATGCCCTCCCCAAAAAATAGCTGTGGCTCCTCCTGGTGCAGAGCAGAGGCTGGCTGAGGGAGGGTGGTGATGGCAGCCGTGGCTGCAGCTGAGTCCCCTTGGCAGGCTCAGAGCCTTGGCTTTGTTCCTGGGCTGGGATTGATGGTTTCGAGCAGAGGCAGCTGGCTCTCGGCATGAGGGGCTGGGAGGAGGGAGCCCAAGGCAAACAGCATCCCCAGCACGGCACAGGGGTGAGTGGAGGGAAGCACAGGGCTGTGCTGGGCCTGAAAGGAAGCCCTTGCTGTGGTTCCCTGCCTGACAGCCCAGCTGGCACTCAGGGATGGTGGGCACGTGGCAATCCTCCCCTCGGAGCAGTGTCAGCAGAGGGGAGCCCTTCCAATCCCCCGTTGCTCAGAGGAAGCAGCCTGTCTGCTCTTGGTTGTGGTTCCAGGATCGCTCTGCTCCTTAAGGATATCAGCTTGCAAGTCTGCTGCAGGTGGGATGTGGCAGGCTGGCAGTGCTGGGCACTGAGCCCTGGGAGCATCCCCAGGTGGACATCCCTGCCCTGCCATCACCACCGTGCCTTGCACTCATCCAGGGCACTGCCTGCAGCTGCCACAGGGCCCCAGTTCCTCTGAGCCCACCTGCCTGGTGAGTGCTCTTTGCCTTCCTGTCCTGGAAACTGCAGGCATTCACTTTACTCCATGTGCTGCTTTTGGGGTGTTATCCCCTATTTTGGCTTTACCTTCCCTTTGGACAGATCTCTAAAGCCTCTGCAGGTTGTCTTTACACGTGGTATTGGAGGCTTGACCCTGGGGATGCTCAAAATCCCACAGAAATCATTTGGGCTTGCTTGGATGGTCTTCCTAGAGCTGTGCACATTTTCAGTCTCTCCTGCTGCAGTTTTGCTGTGGGCACCCGGGATGGTGGTTAGTTGTGATTCAGTGGAAAGGAAACAAGAGGTGAAGCACAATGGGCACAATGTGTTAAGGATGAATCAAGAGTTGTTGGCAAAAAGGTGTGGAGTGGTAACTTGCTGGAAGGAATGGAATGCTGAGATGGGCCTGCATTTTGGGGCTTCCTGAGCAAGAAGCTTGTTGGGAAGTTCCAGACTGCCCTTCTCCATGTTGTCATCACCCCTTGGTGGCTGGGCAAAGATTTGAACTCCCTGTGCAGCAATTCTGGCTGGAAGAAGGAAGGAAAACCTGAACCACTCTGAATCTCTTGCTGCAGGGAAAATTGGCTGTGCCTGTCTTTGCAGGGATGTGCTGCTTTCCATGATGGTTTTTTTGGTAGCAGGCTTTTTCTTGGAAGGATCTGCAGACTTCCCCTTAGCTTGTTCAGTTGTGCCAACTGGTCTGCAGGAGTGAAGAGAAGTATTTCAGGATCTGCTGTTGGTACAAGTCGTACCATGAATACTTGCAGTGGAATGTCCTGGCAAGGTGACAAGGATTAGGGCTTTTTTTCCTTCTTCTATATATATTTTGGTCCTCAGAAGAAGTGAGAAAAACTGGGTTGAGTGTTAAATGGCAGGTGCCAGAGGGTGAGGGATCTGAAAAATGAAGGAACTGGATTTTTCTAACTTTTCATATGTGTTAGGATTTTAGAGCAAGGTTCCATATTAATGCAGGAATGCCGGGGTGGATACTTCTCTCTGCTTCTCTGGCAGAAAATGTTGCTGTAAATAAATGGAATAAATGGTCTGTGTGTTAACACAGTGTATTCCACCTTTATCCAGAATGAGTCACTATTTTCATAGAAGATTATTTTCCCAGTTCAGGAGACCATGCTCCTCTTTCAGAGCCGTTCTGCTTAACAGGCACAAGGAGTCTGAAGAGCTTGCCCAGTGTGGATCTGCAGGGTGACATTTAGGATACATTAAACAGCTGCTGTGTTTCTGCAGCCATCTGAGGTAGCCATGTGCAGTGTGGCACATGGAGAGCAGGCTGCATCACTGTGCCTCTTGTTGGGATTAATCCTGCTGGCCCAGGAGCCCGGGGAGGGCTGGGAAGCTGGGGCAGTGTGTGTGGTGCTGGAAATCACACACAGCTCTCAGTCCTCATCTGTGCTGGGCCAAATGGCACCAGCTGCTCCCAAGGTAACAGCACGACCAATTTGGTTTTATTTATGGTTTTTAATTAAGTTTCCATTTTTAAAGGTGATCCTTTTCTCAGGAGTGAGCGGCGGTGCGGCTGAAATCCCCCCAGCCGTTTATCTGTGTCTCTCACGCTGGAAATGATGTACCAGGAGCTGCAGATTTTTCTTCCCCATAATTGAACACAGGAAAACAACATCTGGAGAGGGCAGATGCTGGTGTGGAGGCACTTGGGGACAAGCCTTACCTTGCAAGCTCTGGTGTGGGCTGCCTGGCATGTCCATGGATGGACATGGAGGATGGCCAAGGGCATGGGATGTCTCTGGAGCCATTGGTTCAGGATATTCCAGCCACCCAGGACTGCCTAGAGGGCTTTACTGGCAGGCTGCAGTTTTGGATGCCTGGAGAAAGCATGTGGGGGAGCTTATGGAGAGAGACAAATATTCCTTCTCTTCCTCTTGAATGAGGCAGTGCTATTGTGTTAAAGCTTCTGCTGGTCCTGTCCATGAATAATTCAGGCTCTGTGTATGGGGATCTTCAATATGCAAGTTTTAAATAAAGCATCTGCTCTTATCTAAATTGCAGTTGGATTGGAAGGAGATGGCTGAGGGGTTGTGCAGGGCAGCTGAGCCACTGCTCCCTGCCCTTGTGTGGGAATGCACAGCCCGAGCATCCCGAGGGTGCACGTGGGTGCTTGGTCAGAGTTCCTGAGGACCTGGGAGTCCTTCAGCTGGGCCACATGGTGAGCTGAGCATCCTGCTCCAGGCTGTCCCACACCTTTGCCTTGGGAAGACTCAGTCCTGCTGCTGGCAGACTTTGCTGAGGGCGTGGGAGCAGCTCCATCTTCCCGCCCAGACATGCAGCTCGTCCTGTGGTTTATCTGCCTCCCCACCTACATGACAAAGGGAATATATCAGCTGGTCCTGGACATGTTTCTGTAGGTGCCTGGTGGCAGGTTTGGTCCAACAAAGCCTCCAGTTTCTCTCTTTAACAGGTCCCAATTTGCCCAGTCTCACACTCTGGCTCTCATTAGCTGTAAGGGGGTTGTTGAAACCTCTGACAAATCTTAGCATTGGCTATAAATAATTCACTTCAACACCAGTGGTTTTCTATATTACTGTTTCTCAAAAGCATTTCGTTGTTTGCCTGTACCTGTGGGGGTTGGATACTTTTTTTTGGAACTTTTTTTTGTGTAGACAATTTCCCACCAAACCATCTCAGCTGGAGGAAATAAACAGCCTCAGCAAGGCCATGGTTTGTCTTGGTTCTGGTTCCAGGAGACACTGAGAATCATTTTGCCAGGCTGGTTTTGTTGTTTGGCCCCTTGGTAAGGGAGAAATGGGAAGGTCAGAAGAGCCAGGGGAGGGCTGTGCTGCTCTGAGGAGCCAGACAGTGGATTATTGGGGAGGGAGGGTCTTTGGCCTCCTGAAAAGTTTGTGCTTGCCCATTTCCCAGTGATTTGGCTTCAGGAAAGTACAGGTAAGATCCCTCATGGTAAGATCTCATCAGGACTGCTCTTACAAGTCCGAACCAAAGGCAGCTCAGGATATCTCATCTGATCCTCTCTCCCCAGCTCTCAGCTTAATGACTGGACTCAAAGATTTTAGATGTCTTTTCCAGCCTTAAGGATTCTTTGATTCCTTGATACCTATCTACCCAAAAACCTGTGTTTTCAGCCCATCTTGTTGTACACTTGCTGGGGCAAGCTGCAGGTACCCTGCACTGCTGTAGGATTTTATCTGCTCCTGCCTTCCTTCCACCCTCTGAGAGTGTGCTGAGGGATCTGCCCCGGTGGATGAGTAAGGCAGCTCTGCAGCTGGGAGGGTTAGTAATAAACCAAAGGTCTCCTCTTGGGTTATCTTGGTCTTCTGGACCTGCAGCTACCCTGAGCAGAGATGTGTGGGGGTGGTTGGAAATTGGGCAAACCCTGGGCACCCAGCCTTGTGTGTCAGCACATCTCAGGCTGCTCTGCTTCTCTGAGTGTTCAGTGTTTGTGGTGAAGGACTCAGGTGAAGACTAACCTGTCCCACTTCATAATTAATGCTGGCATTTGCTTTGCTTCGTTTAATTATGCACAACTCACATGCAATTAAAAACACTCTTTCCCTTCAGCAAAGTAGGAATCCCTGGAATAAACCAGATGGATGGGAGATATTTGGAAAATGCAGCAAACCCCAAACTCGGTGTAACAGGAGGGTTTTTCAGGCAGAGTCGTTTTTTGCACTGACAGCAGCGTCGGTGCTGTATAAAAGCCTGTTGTAAAGAGCTTGCTGCAGGTGTGGATGTGAGGAGTGAAAGGTGTGAAGGCTTCAAGCAAAAGCATTTGTGTTTGCAGCCAGGACAGGCTGAGCGGGTTGTGTTGGGCAAAGTAATCTCGGGAGCGGCTGGAAATTCCAGTGGATAAAGTTAATAGCTGTTCCAGTGGATGTGGAAATGGAAATAAAATAGCACCTTATAACATTGCAGCTGCTTTCCCTGGCGTGGCCCCTGCCTTGCTGTGAGTAACTGCCTTTGTGAAGCTCAGTGGTGCTCTTATCTTCAGAATCCTTGGGGTTTTTTCTGAGTGCAGCAGTTGTGTCGAGTTCCTGACAACTGCAGAGGTCTTGGAGCCCTCCTTTGTCAATTAGCAGCTTCTTGGAAATATGGCCTTAATAAGGGGAAGAAGGGAAAATAAATACATCTGATTTTTAATTGCCTCAGTAGAGCAGGGCCTTGGGTGTTGGAATATTTTAGCACCTGCCCAGCTCAACAGTTGCTTATTGTTCGTGGGTTTTACAGCAGAGCCTGAAATGCTGGCATGCAGCTGTGGGCAGGCAGGGATTGCATGAAGGGCTGGGACCAGGAAACCTGAGAGGTGCCAGGAGAGATTTCTGGGCTTGCTGAGAGAAGCTGAGGATCCTTCAGCATGGAAGTGTTTGCAGGTGAAGCGAGCCGTGCTTCAGTGCCAGATTTCAGGGCTGTTCAGCTCTGCAGGGTTTGCTGTGTGAGCTCTACATTCTGTCTGGGATGTTGGAGCACCAAAGGCAGTGCTGGAGCCTCCCCATCCTCCTGTCCCCTTTTTGCTGGGCAGGAGGAAGAGGATGAGGCAGATTCTGTTTGTGTGTCAGCAGCAAAGCTGCTGCCGATCCCAACCCCAAACCCACAGCAGCAGAGCTTGGCATGCATGTGCTTTGTGCCTGCTGTTGATGTTTAATTAAAAAATAACCCTCCCCAGTTTTATCTTGATTCCCTGGGGCTGGGTTAAGGTGGCCATGCTGCTCCAGGGGAGGGCACAGGGCAGTGCTCAGGGTGGCAGCTCTGAGACTGTGGATTTCTACAAAATCCTCTCCCTGGATGTGAGCCAGAGCCATTACAGCTGCTGGCTTCAGGGCACTCTGGATCCTTCCCTTTGTGCCATCTTCCCTGAGATTTTTAATGGCAGCAGTTGCAGCTTGTGGGTGGGGGGCAAACAAGGCATAAGACCTCCTGTCTCCTATGCTTGCTCTTTCTCCCTCCCTTCAAGCAGTTCCAGAGGCTGTTAAGTTTGTTAGTATCTGGTAACTGGGGAAGACACTTTACCACCTGCTCAGGAGAATTGCAACAATTATGTTTAAGGGGAAAAGAAAAGAAAAAAACCACATGTTTTTTCAGAAGCTTTGAATCTCCTGTGCTTCATTTTGTTATTTTTAAAGGACACTTCTGCCTGAAGTGTTAAAAACACACCCTTGGAGCTGCTGCAGCAAAGCTAATCCTAGGGCATAGTAAAAGGTTTAATGTATTTTTGTAGGATCCCTTTACAATTCCCACAAGAGAATCCTGCTGAGGAACACAGAAGTACAAAAAAAGTTCAACATTTGTTTAAAAAAAACCCCAAAACCAAGCCCACTCTCCAGGTATCACCAAGTGCATCATATTTAGCAGGTAAAAGGTGTTTGAGCTCGATGTGAATCGTTGGTGCAGCTGCTATCACTGGATAATGTGCCCGTACAGCCTGCCAGCTCTGTGTCAGAGACGTGCAACTACATGTGCCTGGTTTCTTTCCTCCCCCATCCTGGAAAAATAAATCCCTACTGTCTAGCCACAGAGGAGTAGGCATTTTTTCCCCAGCATATAATCCTTGGTATTCCTATAGAAGACACTAAATATAAACACTCAGGCAGGTACTTTTAACTAAATAAGCCAAATGTGGCAGAAGGGGGCTCTGCCTGGTCTTGGAGGATTTATGGGGTAGATTTGAGGACTTGCCAAGCTTTGCCTTTTTCTGACCAGCCCAGCTGTGTGTCAGGGCTCAGACCTGCAGCCTTACTCGCTTTTTCCCGGTGTAGGGACAGCCACCCACTGCACTGGTGACACAGGAGGGTGACAGTGGGGCTTTCCAGGTGGCACAGCAGCGGTGCTGGGGATAGCAGGGCGGCCCCTTGGCCTTGGAGGGGGCTGGTGCTCCTGCTCCAGCACATGCACCATGCCCAGCAGCCAGCTCTGGGGCTGTGCCTGTGGGTCTGCAGGGACCCGACATGTTGGAGTGCAGGGCCAGCTGGCCTCCCCACACGGATCCTTCTGGAAAACTGAGCCCTGTCCTCCTCGAACGGTCTGCAGTCGTGGAGCAGGGGAGAGCAGAGGTGGTTTCTTGTCTAAAGGCTGCTTTCCCTTTGTCCCCAGATCTCAGGAGCTGCACCTGAGAGCCGAGGGCCATTCCTATCTCTCTGACCTGACCAAGCCATCGGACTTGGAGTTCATGGAGAGCAAGAGGCCCCGCCTGGAGCTGCTGCAGGAGCCGCTGCTGCGGCACTCGCCTCTCCTCAGCCAGGGCCAGCAGGGCACCGAGGACCTCTCCAAGGTAAGGGGCTGGGGACCTGTGCTGGCTGTGGGGCCTGCGTTTTGGGCTTGTGCGGAGCTGCCTTTGAGGCTCCGAGCTGCTGCTGAGTTCAGTGCAGATCACGATTCCCAATTTGTCCAGCAGTGCTTGGAGGTACTGGATGGTTTTCCCTGAGGTGGGATGAGCATTTTGGGGGGATGGAAGCATATCAGCTTTCCCCATGACTGTTACAGTGATGGGCTCTTTTCACTGGGCTATTAGATGCACCAGAACAATTTGGAAGTTCCTGTAGGCTGAATTAAGGATGGTCATGTCTGGCTTTTCTGGATATGCTGCCTTGATTTGATTTTTACTTGATGCTTCTCATTTATCACATCTCTTTATTTAATATTAGTGTTTGAAGGGCTGGAATCGGTTTCTGGTGGTTCTTTAATATAATCTTCCCCAGGAAAGCCTCTCTTGTCCCAGTCTCATTTAACAAAGCAAATCGTTTACTTACAATTGTCCCCTCTGTGCATGGAATAAATGTTGCAAGGAGAAATCCCTTGCTTGTGTGCCTGTTTGGATTTACTTTCATCTTCTCTTGGGGTAAATTGTATTTGATTTTACCTCCAGTTTGGACGTGCTCCTGGTTGGCAGGAAAGTCTTGCTGGATCAGTGTGTTGGGGGCTCTGATGCTTGGTGCAGCTCTGCAGGCTGGGCTTGGGGGCTGCCCAAGCCCTCAGTGAAGAGAAGGGAAGTCACATTCATAGCCAGGAAGATGGGGATGGTTTGCTGTATCCCTGTGGGAGCTGATTGAAATAACACACAGACAAGAAAGCTCTTCCTTGGGAATGCTGGGATATCCAGATATTTTTTTATCCATGCAATACTGGTGGACTTTACTTGAGATCCCTCTGACCTCTCTTTAATGAGAAGATGTTTAACTTCGGAGTAGTTCAGATGCCAAGGGGGGCCTGAAGGCTCTGAGCATCCTCAGGGGATGTTGTTTGGGTGGCTGATGCCACTGCTGTCCACAAAACAAAAAATAGCCCTCTCCAAAGACATGAGGAAACCAGGTTGACTTTTCTGTCTTCACATTATTCCCACCAGCAGTTTTGTTCTGCCTCTCACCAGAAAACCATCGTTTGTCTCAGCTATTTGTTTCTAATAGGCAGAGCTGCTCTTGAGGAATTAGTTCATCAGTTCAGGGGCTGCATTTGCTTCTCAGTCTGTGATATGTTTCCAAGAAGTACATGCATTTTATGGACTTAAAACATTGGTTGGTGAAAGAGAGAGAGAGCTGAGATGCAATTCAGTAAGACAAGATTATGCTTTTAGTGGAGCCATTTGTACTTATAGAGTCTGGAAGGAAGAAGAAAATGTGGTGTCCTTGACTGGTGAGAGCCTGAGTGGAGCTGGGATTAGGTACTCTAAACTAGCAGGAGCTGCTTCCAGAGTGGATTTGATGGAGCTCACTGCAAGACTGGGTGATCTCAGTGCTGTTCAAGTGGCTGGGAGCAGAAGGCAGGTCTGGGACACAGGATGTATCAGCCTTTGCAGCTGGGAAATTGGGTTAATAGCAGTTCTTTGGTGTTAGTCCTGAGCAGTTGTCCTCAGACTGGTCTATAAACTGCTGGTGGACATTAAGGTGGTGGAAAAGCTCCTGAAGCCAGTGTGTGCATTGCTCTGAGCCTCAGCATGCTGGAGGAGCTGCTCTGGCTGTGGGTCCAGGGGCAATGCAGAGAGCTGAGGCTGCCCTTTGGGCACAGCTCTGGGCTGTGGACACAGGGAGAACCCTTCCTACACCCACACCAGGCCAGCCACAGCTGAGCTCAGCACCTAGGACAGATGATAAGGACCTTGCTGAGAGCCTCTGTGCTGAGGGAGCAGTGGCACACACATGGTGGCAGGACGGGTGTCCCAGTGACCAGAGCTGGAGAGAGATATTTGCTGTTCTGTCTGTGCTGCTGACTCAGTGTCTGATGAAGTCACTCAGTACTTTATCTAGGGCAGCTCTGGCAGCTGGGTGAGCTCTTTGGGTGAGATGCACCACGTGAGGCCACTATTGCTAAACACTGCTGCTTGTTTAGGCAGAGGATCCCAGGAGTTGTTCCCTTACCCGTTACCCCATTCCTCATTGTTGCAGTCACTGCCTGGGGAGGAGCTCCATTTACTCACTGGGGTAATAGTGCTAGGACTGGTCTTCATGGTGATTTTGCAGATTGAGCTCGTTTCTGCACAGTAAGAGCTCCACAAAGCCCTCAATAAAAAGGGCAGGGGTTTGGTTACACGCTCTGGGCGCCAGCCTGGCTGTCCCAGGGGATGTGGATGTAATGGAAGTTGCTCTCAGGCAGTGGATACCTCTTGGTCTCTCCTGGTTTCAGAGCAGCCCTTGAGCTGAGATGCAGAATCTGGTCTGTGATGGGATATAATTTTAGCACATCCCTGATAACCACTGATAACTGGATTTACCAACCTTCAGCCCAGGGGAGAGAAGTCAGTACTGTTCCTGCACATTCCCAGGGCCTTTCTTTAGAGCCATAATCCGTGCTCTGAACACAGACAGAACAATTGGTGGGGCAACTGCTGGTAACAGGCTTCAGAGTTTTTGCTCCCCTGAAGAGAAATGGATTTCTCATGTCCTTTGTTCCTCATCTACCTCACCCAAACAGGAGGAGAGCTGGGCCCCTTAAGCCCCATTCAGTATCACTGCAGCCTCACTCCAGGCAAGGCTGTAAGGAGAAGCTCTTGGATCAGTGCATTTTCCCTGCAGAAAACAGACACACTTTTGGGCAGCGTGCCTTTCAAAAGCAGCAGCTTTCAGCTAAATCTCACTTGGACAAGTAAAAGATATTACCTTTCCTTATGAACCTCACACTGCTCATATCCTCAAACACTGGTGTTTCTTTTCAAGCTGGAGGCAGAAAGTTGTTTTCTTGCCTGCTTTACCCCACTTCAACATCTTTTTCCCTGCTGTTATGCGTTATGTTGTGTGTTACGCTGTGGTCCTGGGCTCCTGCTGCTGGATAGCCTGGAGGGCTCTGGGGAGAAATGAAACCTCCCTGTGCCCTCTGTGCCAGCTGGGGCTGATGCTTTTCCCCAGGAAGGTGCTCCCTTTATCTGGCTGACAGTAACCAGAACAGCTAAAGCAGGGCTGTTTTTTCAGTCACTGCAAGCCTGGATGTGGGATTCACTGGAAAAGCTGCTATGATGTGATCTTGCCAGGTGTTTTCTTGGCAGAGAAGCAGGAGCTGGTTCCCAGGACCCTTGGTGGCTTCTGCTTTCTTTCCAGTAAAGTCATGGACCTCCCTGAGGTGACAGCAGACAGCCCCAGAGCAGGCCAGTGGTGATGAGCACAATCCCTGTCCCTGCCCACACGTGCTGCCTGTGATCCTGCCTCACAGGGATGGTGAGCATGGCACATCTGGTCAATCGGTGCCTGCTCTCCCCTCTCCAGAGCTGGAGCTTCATCCTGCCTCTCCCCTGCCATCTCTTCTTATTCCTGTTGTGCTTTCACTGTTCTTCTTCCCATTTTTAAGGCTGCTCTCCCACCACGTACATGGTTTGCTGCTCCTTCCTATAGGATGTGAGTCAGTTGTGATCTGCATTTATTCCCCTTGCAAGGGCTGGCTGGCTGCACTTATGAGTGGCCTATTGCTCCAGCAGGAATTCACTGACAGGGAGCCATGTAATCCCACGGGAATGGGGCTGGGTGGAGGCTTAGGAAACCTGAACCTTGCTGCCATCTGCCCTGGCAGCCTGCTGGTCACTGGGTAAGTCTCTTCCCCTTTCTCTGTCTCAGATTTCCTCATCTGTACAGGGACAATGCCACTTCCCTCTTTTGTAAAATAATTAACAACTGTGGATGGAAAAAGGCAATTAAGAAGCCATGTGTTGTTAAGAGTCGGACTCTACATTGTGCAGAGGTTTTAATTTCTTCCCTTTCTGCATGAGCATTTTTGTTTTGTTACGGACTGAAAAATGGAATAAGAAAAGTATGTGTGTGGGGGGGTAGTCTTGGAAAAGACAGAGCTAAGGTCAGGAAATAGGTATGGCAAAAGAGAAATTAGGGCAGAGGGTATTTTGCTTTCATGCATATCAATGCAGCTTTAAAAGCAATTAATTGAAAAAGGAGGAATTAACACATTTGAAATACCTTTTTAATGATGCATTGAAGCCAGTAGCGTACATGCCAAATTTCACACTGGCTGCCCATTCCAGAGCCCAATTTACAATGAACTCCTGGAAGACAGGCTGTGGGATGGAAAAGGCTCTTGGCCAGCCTGCTAACTCCTGCCCTGGCCACAGGCTGGCAGGGCACCAAGGACAGCAGAAAAGCCTTTCTGGAGCTCGGCTTCCTCCTCCTTCCCTGCCCGGAGCCTCGGCACCGCTGGTCCCTGGAAGCTGCTCCGTCCCTTGCAAATGCACCAGGGCAGAGGAGCAGCAGCAGGCTCAGGTCTCTGGCAGCAGGGTTTGGAGGAGCAGTGCCGCAGCTGCCAGCACAGATAGCTGGGCTGGCTGGTAAATCACCAGTTGCGTTTCTGCTCCGTGCCTTTGTTATGGGAACATCGATCTGTTGCTGGGATTAACCTCTCAGAGTTTCCAGTGGGTTGGTCTCGCAGTTATTAATGAAACTGGCTGGAACTTGTGTTGACCTTGGCAGAGGCCCCAGTTGGCTTGGAGGTAACTGGCAAAAGCATAATCTCTGATTGAGTAATGCCGGGCTGGGGGAAGGGAGCGGAGGGGGCGGACACAGCCCTGCTTTGAACCGGGGCAGCCGCTGCTGCTCCGACGGGATGCGTGGGAGTGAGCGCAGGGCTCAGCGCGGCGCTCGCTCGCCGGGGGAATCGGCAGGCACAGCTCGGTTCCGGCACCCCAGGCTCCCTGCTGGAGGAAACAGCCCGGAATTCCAGCGCCTCCCCGCGTGATTTATTGCTGTGGAACAATAGCGCACAGGGGCTGGAGAATGGAACAAGCTGCAAGCGTCAGCCGTCCCTGGGTGTGTGTCCTGCCATAGCCTGAGATTGCAGCAGGGATCACTCTGGGCTCTCCCTTCCCCACGGGAGGTTGTTTCTCACTGGAGCAAAAGAGCTCTGGGTTTGTTTCTTGGGCTTTTGCGGAATGTCTGAGGGCAGGGATCAGGAGACAGCGCGGCTCTGGCTTCCCCAGCCCTGCATCTCTGCTGGGAGAGGGGGAGATGCTGCCTTGGCCAGCTGTGCCCACATCTGGTGGGGAGGGGCTGGCTGCCCTGCAGGATGCCCAGGCAGAGGGATCCTGTGGAGATGTGGTAGCACCAATGCACAGGGGACACACTAATGCTGCCAGCACCCTGTTATCCATCCCAGCTCCATCCAGCTCCATCCAGCTCCATCCCAGTTATCCAGAACCCAAGTGGGATGCAGAGACCTGTACCGGTGCCTGGCTTGACCAGCCCTGTGGGAAATGAAATTCCTCAAACACTCTGCCATGAAAAGAATTTCTTGTCCTGGGGGCTGTGGGGTTCTCCACAGGCTGTGTGGCCTCCCCACCGCTTCTTGGAGGAGTGGACTTCTGCAGAAGTAGCTCTAACCTCAGATCTGAGCAGTGAAATGAAACAATTCTAGCGGGTACAAACACACCTACGTCTTTCCTGCTTTTGTCCTCCTTCCCCTGCAGAGCACAGCAGTTCTTGTTAACTCTCCTTGCAGCTGGGCTCTCCCTCTGAAGCTGAGCCAGGGGGACTGGGTGTCCATCAGGAGCGAGTGGCGTGGGGTTGTGGAGTCCAGCAGCTCGAGTGGAGCTGGGCTTGTGGAGTCAGGAGGATCCTCCAGTGACGTGTTTGACACCCACCCATCTGCCATGTGCTTGCTCACACTGTCAACTTGTGCCTGATAAAAATCTGGTTGCAAAAAAAAAAAAAACCTATTTGGTGGGGTGGGGAATTTACGTTAGGGGAGCAATGATTCAAAGCTATTTCTGGGAAGATGAGGGACGTGTTGGCATTCTCTGTCATTCCAAACATATTTAAAAGCTGAAATATTTGCGTTGTTCACGTTGCCACAGCCCAAACACTTCTGGCTGGATTTCCCCCCCTGCTTTCCTCCCTGCTCTGAAGATAATTTCCAAATTATGGGAGGATGGGATGAGTGTCAGTGTGTCAAGCCCTGCTCAGCTGCATGTGAACACACATTTTTGGGAGTGTGTGCCTGTGGTGTGCAAGCAGAGGGGCTCTCCTGGCAGGCCTGGCAGTCCATTCCATTGCCCACTGTGCCAGGATGGCTGCAGGGGGTGGTCAGCAGCCCGTGCCATGCACCGGTGTGGAAGCCAAGGGAACAGCCTGAGGAGTGTTGTATCTGGAATCTCTGTCCTCTGCATGGATTTGTGCTGGTTTCATTTGAGAAACAGATGCTTTTGGGCGTTGCATAGTCCTTGTGAGATGTTTGGCTCCTCCATCTGGACCTGGGCTGAGGGGCGAAGGAAAGGAGCACCATGATTGCCAGACCACTGGTTTTATTCCATTTCTCAGCTGAAGCTCCTGTAGCCAAATAACTGGACTGTGGTCTGAGAGACTCGGGTATGGCAGGAAAAGCCCTCAGTGGCTGCAGAGACATTCCAGAGGCAGGATGTAAAAACCTCTGACCCTTCCCTGAGCTGCCTGGCTCTCCCCTGCCCTGACTGCTGCAGCCTGCAGTGGCCACAGGCAGAAGGGCCAAGGCTCAGTGCAGCTGGAAAACCAACAGGAGAACTGATGGTGCCTCAAGCAGAGGTTGTTTCACACTTCTTCAGCTCGTTTGTGGTGATTGACATCCCAAACAACCTTTTAAATTGCCTTTCAAGCCACAGCGGTGGCAAAGGACGGTGTGATAAGGCTGGCTGCTTCTCAGGAACCTGCTTCATCATTTGCATAATTGGACTTTTCTGTTCCACTCAGTCAATATTACAAGGCTCGTGCGGTGCCACATCTCACCTGATCTGCTGGAGGGAAAGAAAGTCCCCTGACTTTGTGTGCCTCACCCCTGTAATTGGAAGAAATATTTCTGGCTCTGTGCTTGCAGTAGGCAGTGTGCTGAGCTGGGTGTGCTGTGTGTGCATTCATGAGGACTTTTCTTCTCCATCTAGCAAGTGTTTGTACATGCTGTTTGCATCTATTTTATCTGATAGCAAGAATTCTAATGTGCCCTGGTTTGTCCTGGAGATGCAGGAGAGAGGAGAGCTAGCTCGCTATTTTGCCAGTCCTCAGGTGGGACTTGGGAAATGGTGTTGGTATGGCAGGAACTGGTGCTGGTCTCCAGAGCATGAGGATGGGTGTGCCAGCCACCGTTTTTGCCTGTGCTCAACTGATTGTGTTCGTGTGTGTTAAAAAGAACCCCTCTCCTGGAATGAAAGTCAAGGGAAGAGTTTGGTCCTGATAGCAAGAAGGACATCCCAGCTGGTTTTTTTCCCCCTTGCAGTCTCTTCCTGATCTGTTTTCTTCTTTTCCCTCATTTTCTGGGTGGGGATGTGGGAGCTGCTAGGCAGGGAGCATTGCTCCAGCTCCCACCAGATCCAGGCACACTCTGGGATGGATTGTGTGGGATCTGTCCAGTTAGTGCAGGTGCCCAAGCAGCAGGAGGTTGTTACAATTTGCAAGCACATACATCTTACAGATGAACTGCTCCTCCCTCCTAGTTCAGCATCCTGCATACCCTTCCTGCCCAAGGGTCTTCCTGGGAGCAACTTGGGTGATTTTTCCATGGACGTACAGCACCGAGCACATTTTTGGCACTGTACTCCTCCCTGGCTGGGCAGTGCAGCCCATCAGCAGTCCTGACTCACACAGTGAAAGCCAGTGAGTTGTGACACCCCTCAGACTGATTCTGGGTGCTGTGTTTTGAGGAGGGGAGGGTATTTCATGCTCATACCTTCCTTCCCAGCATGAGGTGGAAGCTGAGGAGGAGATGCAACAGCAATCAATGGTGTTTGCCTGCCGCCGCTGGAGGGGATGGACTGGGGGAGTGATTTCAGAGATGGATTTGGCAGAGATGAGGTGCTGCTCTTTGTGCCTGTGGTGATGGAGCTGTAATAACATATTGAATATGGCAACAGCCCTTGCTAAAGCTCTGTGACTTCACGTTCGTGCTTCGTGGAGCTTCATCTCCTAACAACACCCTCAGCATCCATAACAAGAGAGGAACTGTTGAGTGCCAAAGGGCCTAGTTGAAATCACTCGCTGAAAACCTCCTTTCTTTTTGGACCTAAACTTGCTTTTTAAGCAGAAAAGCTCCTTGGCCGTGTTTTAGGCAGAGCACATTGAGGGTTTTTTGGCTCCCCCGTGCTGCATGGGGGGGCTGGGGGGCGCTGGACGCTGCTGTGTGTCAGGAATGCTGGCTGCGTGCTCAGGGAGCAGAGAGGGGTTGTTTTAGGACAAGCTGACAGGCCCTTGGCTTGTTCTGCTGCTCTCGAAAAATGTAATTGTAATTCTTGGCACCTTTTTCCAGGAGGATAAGGAGTGAGAGCACAGTGGAGCCTGTTCCTCTGTCCTTGGAAATGGGCTTTTACCCAGCAGCAGAGCTGGCTCGTGTGCTCTGTCCTACCCCAGGTTTGGTGGAGCAAAAGTAGGAATTAGTGGGGGAGAAGCAGTGTGGGATGAAATGACCTGAATGTGGGATGAAATGACCTGAGCCACCTCCTTGCAGTCCTGACCTCTGTCTGGTTGCTCTTTGGTCATCTCAGTGCTCTGACAGAGCATTTTCTGCAGGTGCCAGTGTTGTGCCCAGGTTCTGCTTGCCTTCATCTGGCCTTAGTCCTGCACCTGGGAGGAGGAAGCACTGTCCTCTGGCAGTGCCAAGCAGGAGAGATGGGCAGTGCTTGTGGTGTTTCCCAGTCCTCTGCTGCATGCTGAGGGATTCTCCCAGGGCTGCAGAGCCATCCTGCTCCAGCACATGCCCACAGTGGGTTTCTCTGCTGCCACAGCACTGCATCCCCTCCTCTGCCTGCACAGTAATGCTTCCTAGGCTTGACTCTGGTCACTGCCCCAACAGGGGCTGATTTCTCTCCTGCTGTGCTGTTCCCTGAGGAGCAGCAGTGATCCTTTCTGCCTTCTGATCTCCACTTTGGATGCTGCTGTTCCCATGACTGCTTAAAAAAGAGCCATTGCCTCGTGCAGATCAAGCTGTCCCACGTGGTTACGTGACCAAACCAAGCACAGGCTTTTATTTCAAGCTGGTTTTCAGGTCTGTGTTATTTTATTTCATGCCAGCCATCTCAGGTATGATGTAGAACAGATTGCCCCCAGCAGCTAATGTGTTTCTGCCTCGGCAGCAGACAGAGTGGCAGATGTAAACACAGGAACATTGCAGGCTTTCAAACACTAAAAACTCCCAAAGAATAGGCAGGTATGTGTATATAAATATATACAGTGCATTCTATGAAAGGCTTTCAATATATTTGGAGAGAGATTTGTAAATTTGTGAAATCACATGTGTATATTTTCTGTAGGTTTTTAGGTAAATGAAAAGCCTACTTTTTTATATATCTATATATTTATGTATGCTGCCTCCTATTCTTGTAAGCTGTTTTTTCAAAGGCTTCTTCTAGCCTTGTTCAGTGATTCTGCCTTCAGCTGCCACAAGGAGAAAGACTCCCAGTCTCGAGCAAAGCTAAATATTGATTTGAGTCAATCTGGGTGCACTTGGCGACATCACTAGTGTTCATGAATGCAGCATAATCGCTGATTGGAGTGGGGAAATTTCATCATAAAGGCCCCAAAAGGGAGGTTTATTATTGCTTTCTTCCAAATGCCTGAATTTTATTAGCTTCAGTCATTCTTGGCAGGGCAGTGGAATGGGATTTTATAGTTAGCAAAGGAAAAGTAAACACAGTAATCATTTCACAGCCCTGTGCCTGCCAAACCAAGATGGAAATTCCAGCCTTGGTGGGAAGCTGCTGCTTTGCTAACAGATAATAACAAATTCACTGTGGGCTTATTCTTGCTATGGGAGCTGAGATGTTCAGGTTTCTGTGTAATTCCCTGGTCTGGGGAAGCAGAGGTGCTTCAGGGTTTGCTGCAGGAACAGGCTGGGAGAGGTTTGTGGTTGGAGCAGCTCCCACAGCCATTCACAGGTAGAAGTGGTGTTTCTGCTCTGAGCCTTTGGGAACTGCTCTGTCCTGTGCTCTTGTGGTATTTGGTTTTTCCGTGGTCAGTCTTGCTCTGATGGCAGAGCTGAGTGATGCTGAAGGTGTGGCACATTTGAGACACCCTGATGCTCCCAACACCCTGAGCCCATCTCTGCTGCTGAATGGGGGCTGGGTTATTATGGCATAAAAATCTCCACATAAACCCAAAACTCTCATGTTAAGGTTTATATTGCGTGTTTTCCTGGGCCTGTTGAGGTGCAGGGCTTGGCTGCCAGCTGAGATCTGGAGCAGCAGATCCTGCTGTGTTTCCTCCCACCGTCCTGCCCCATGGGCTGGGGATGGCTGGCACTGCAGGATGCCACCTCCTGATGGAAAACCAGGCAGAGCAGCAAAGGAAATGCCTCCTCAAACAAGCAAAACGCTCCTCAGACAAGTGGCCAGTGTCGAGGCAGCCCCTTCCACGTGTCTGCACAATTATTAGAACAATGAAGCATTGAGCTCTGATGGATGGTGCAGCTGACAGTGTGTGCACCACCCGTGCTCCTGTCAGCACCCAGCCTGCCGGGGTGCTGGGGCTGTGTCCCACATCCCTGCCTGTGTGTCTCCCAGAGCTGCTTGTGGGATGTTTGGATGTGCTCTGTGCAGCCTTGGGGGAGTCCTCAGGCAGTGGAGAGGCAGCAGAGCTGTTGTCCCCACTGTGTCCCTCGTGGTTTTTACAGCTGAGAGGGATTTGATGTCCTGCTGCAAACACCTGAGAGCACAGCCAGCGTTGGTGGCCCTGAGGACACTGGAGTGAGGCGCTGACATGCAGCTGGCAGGCACAGCTCTCTGGGTTCCGTTGGAGCAGTTACTTCAGTTTGGGGAGGTGACACAGTTGGAGTGGGAGTTGCTGGGGCTGGACATCATCCAGGACATCATCCTGGGACTCACCATCCTGTGCCGTGAGTCTTGGGAGACTTGGGGAAGCCTGGCTTGGTGCAATGGCTCTTGCATGCAAGAGGAGGTCTGGGTTGTCCCTCAACACAGCTCAGCTGCTGCTCAAACCATTTTAGATCTTGTTTGCATTTCCTTTTCACATCAGTCAGTCTCCTCCTTGGTAGGCAGCTCAGTCTCTGGGATTTGGGGAAAATAATTTTGGGTGATGGCTGTGAGAGAGGGAGTGTGAGCTGCCTTTAAGTGTATCTCACTTGCAGCAGTAGTGGTTAAACAGAGCTGTCTTCAATCAAACCCTCTAAATTTGATTCCCCTTCAAGCCAACTTCCCAATATTGATGTTGTGTGCCATCCTGATTAACTCCCAGGCAAACCCTGCTTCCCAGGGCTGCCCTGTGTGGATCCGTGGATCCCGCTGGGATGTGTGTGCCTGAGGAGTCCCTGCTCCTGCTCGGCCTCCTGCCTCCTCCCTGGCAATAGGAGGAAATTTAAATGTTTCTGAAGAGCAACATTTCCATTTCAAAAGCTGTTCGTTCAAGTGCGTCTGGAGTGGGATTTCTCTCCCCCACTCCTCTCTGAATGGGAGCTTTAGAAGTCTCATTTCCTCTGCTTGATAACACCAGGCTGAGAAGGGCTTTTGTCTTTTCATTTCCCCTCAATTTTTTATTTTTAAATCAGTGAGGTTTGGAGAAGCTGCCGTGGTGGATTTTCCCTCCTCCTCCCCCCATCTTTGCCCATGTGCTGGAGGATGCACCTGGCATCACCCAGTGAAGGAAGGAGCTGGAGCTTCCTGGGGCACAGCCCACCCTGTCAGTCCTTCTGGGAGCCGGGCAGGAGGAGGTTTGCTGTCCTGTCTGTGCTCTGGAGCTCCTGACAGCACAGGAGGAGGTTTGCTGTCCTGTCCATGCTCTGGAGTTCCGGGGAGCACAGGAGGAGGTTTGCTGTCCTGTCTGTGCTCTGGAGCTCCTGGGAGCAGGGCAGGAGGAGGTTTGCTGTCCTGTCTATGCTGAGGAGCTCCTGGGAGCAGGGCAGGAGGAGGTTTGCTGTCCTGTCTATGCTGAGGAGCTCCTGGGAGCACAGGAGGAGGTTTGCTGCCCTGTCCATACTGTGGAGCTCCTGGGAGCAGGGCAGGGGGAGGTTTGCTGTCCTGTCTGTGCTCTGGAGCTCCTGGGAGCAGGGCAGGAGGAGGTTTGCTGTCCTGTCTGTGCTCTGGAGTTCCTGGGAGCACAGGAGGAGGTTTGCTGTCCTGTCTGTGCTCTGGAGCTCCTGGGAGCAGGGCAGGAGGAGGTTTGCTGTCCTGTCTGTGCTGAGGAGCTCCTGGGAGCAGGGCAGGAGGAGGTTTGCTGTCCTGTCTGTGCTCTGGAGCTCCTGGGAGCAGGGCAGGAGGAGGTTTGCTGTCCTGTCCATGCTCTGGAGCTCCTGGGAGCAGGGCAGGAGGAGGTTTGCTGTCCTGTCTGTGCTCTGGAGCTCCTGGGAGCACAGCAGGAGGAGGTTTGCTGTCCTGTCTGTGCTGAGGAGCTCCTGGAGCACAGCAGGAGGAGGTTTGCTGTCCTGTCTGTGCTCTGGAGCTCCTGGGAGCAGGGCAGGAGGAGGTTTGCTGTCCTGTCTGTGTTCTGGAGCTCCTGACAGCACAGGATGAGGTTTGCTGTGGCTGCAGTCCTGCTCACTGGTTGCCTGCCTGCTTTTTTGGCTGATGTAGCTTTTCCAGCTGGTGTGAAATTGTATTTTTTGATGGGATGTAGTGCCCAGCTCCCACTTGTGCAGGACTGATGGGTGTGGATGTCACTGTCCCAGCAGTGCAGTGGCATTTGTGCTGTTCACTGGAGTATTGCATGGGTATAAAAAGGGAATTTTATTCTGCAGAAGCCTTTTTTACAACACTTGAGCTTGCTTTTCACATGGCACCTAGGCCTGGAGGACTTTCTACCTGCTTGGGGATCAGCTGGGATTTGGCAGGGACTATTCCAGCACCTTCTCTCAGAGGGAACTTGCTTGCTGGGATTAACATGGACCTTGATGCTTCATCTCTGCCCGGTTGAAGTGCTGGGAAGACTCAGAACTTGCTTTACTGCATGTGGCAATTGAAAGAGGATGAGTGGTATTGAAAAACAAAAAAAAAAAAAAAAAAAGGGGAGACTAAAGCTTTTAAAGGCATGGAGTGAGTGTTCATTCCCCTGAGGTTTGTTGGGGTGGGTGACAAGGTGCTTCCTGGGCTGCCTGAGGAGGTTTGGGGATTGTGCCTGCCTCCCTAAAGAAACTCCCTGAGCAGCAGGCACAAATAGAAATGCAGAAAGAGGCTCTGGTGGTGATTCAGAGATTCCTGTGAAAGCTGCCCAAAATGGGCTGACCCCAGGGGGTGCAGGGGAGGTTTGAGCCCCAGCAAGGAGGAGCCATGAGCTCCCCATTACCTTTAAAATGCTGTTCTGCAGCCGGGGGTGACCCCACTGCCTGGCTGAGTGCCAAATTGGGCAATTAAAAATTTCCTCCCCTGCCTTGGCAAGTCATGCAATCACAGTTTGGTCCTTTTTAGGAGCTTTTAAACGTGAGCTCATGTGTGCAGTGTCAGCACGGGTGGCTGCTGGCTGAACAAATTACAGAAAGAGCATTAAAGCTGCAGATGGAGGAGTGGAAGGGTCTGGGTTTAACTTGTCCTCCCCTTGTCTGCTGGGAGCAGCAGGACCCTGTGTTTGCTGTAGCTGCCCCTCTCTCTGATGGAGCCTGGGACAGGCTCTGCCTTGAGCTGAGGGGGTCACTGGCTGCACTGCTCCATCCTCTCATCTGCTGGGTGGCTCAGGCTCTCTGTACCTGCCCAAACCATGCATTTATTCACAGCTCTTCTGGGGCACTTGCTGTTGGCCTGGAATGCTCCACACGTGCCAGCATCTCTTCCATCTCAGCCTTTTCCTTCCCTTTGTAAAAGTGCAATACCTTTCCTGCAGCTTCCCAGAACCAGGACCTCACTCTGCTTGCCTGCTCAGTTCCAAGTCATTCCCCTAAGGCAAGCACCAAGATGAGATTTTTATTAATTTTTTTTTCCTTTGACTTGGACACTTATTCAGTGCTAACAAAAGGCAAATCGCTGGCAGAGAGTCTTACCAGATGTATCAACTGTACTGAAGATGCTCAAAGAAAAAGTTCCCAGAATCTTTTCTGAATGTTGCAGAAAGACATATTTTCTTGTAAACTTGTTCTTGGAAGTGACAGAGTTGTTTTGGCTGAGATTCCCTGTTTAGGAAAAAAAAAAAAAAAGAATAAAGAAAGAAGAGTAGAAGTGCCTGAAGCCGATATTCAGCATGGAAAATTTCAGTCCAGACAGTTACTCTTTGAACAAACTCAAAGTCAGCTGAAAATCAGGGATGCAGAATAGGCAGTGTTGGGGAATCCTTAATGAGAGGTGGAGCAATTAGCTCCTCGTGGTAATGAGTAGATGGGTAGGTGAGAATTCATCACTCCTGTAAGTCAGTGGGGAGCGCTGGCATTCAGTGCAATTATTACCCACTAATGGGGGGACGCAGGAAGGGACTGAGAGGCACAGCATCCATTTCTCGGGTAATGCCTTCGGCGGCTCTGGGAGTTTGCCTGAGTCAGGATTTCCGAATTTGCCCCGTTATTTCAGGCTGCCCGCGAGGGTGTTTGTTTGGTGGTGCTGCTGTGGAATTCTGCAGTGTGAGATCCAGAGGCAGCAGCTGCTCACTGAGCACCACGGAGCAGCTCTTTAGAGCATGAGCAAGTTTTGTAAAACCAGATACGAGGCTTTGGTTACTGCATTTACTGAGGCTCTGGCTGGCAAGGTTTTACCACCCTCGTAAATCTGCCGGGGAGGGGAGGCAGGGAGGGAGGGGTCAGCATTTGGTACTGGTTTTGCAATTAAATTGCTTCAAGCTGTTGAAACATTGGGGGAAGTTTTTTGACCTACTTTCGTGCAAGCTTTAGAAATTGTTGGGATGTTTTCTGCTCTGTCTGCGTGGAATTCAGCTGGGTTACGGAGGAAAGGAATTTCGTGGGCCTGCTCGTAAAGTCAGATCTATTTAAAAAAATAAATTCAATTAAAAAAAAACCAACCTGGCTTTGTCTTCAGACAGCTCCTTGGTCTCCAGCCCCATGAATTCCCATGAGAGCACATAGTGAGTGAGAGAGATCCCTGTTTTGCCCGTGCCATGGAGAGGGGGGATGGAGGAAGGAGGATGATGATGCCCTGGTCCCACACCTGGCATCCCTTGGGCTTGGCCTTGCAGGGGAACACCCAGGTGCTCCCCAGAGCACACTCAGGTCTCCATCCCATTCTGGGAGCCCGGCAGAATTTAAGAATTCAACTCCTTTGGAGGGCCAGGCTGCAGAAAGAGCCGTTAGCACAGCAGATGGCCAGGAACAAAAGAATTGCAGTAACTCGATGTACTTTTCACTGCTCAGACTCCCTGACTTTTTGTACTCGTGCACCTCCCCAGGGAAAGGAGACAATAATTTTCAGCTCCATAACTTTTTCCCTCTGTCAGTGCTGTCATGCTGGAGCTTAAGATATGTCAGAATGTGTTGGACACTTTTCCAATTAAAAAACCAAATTCCTTTAGTCTGTATTTGGCTCACTTAGGAGTTTTATATGTGTGTTTTTTACCTAAAAACCTGACTGGGGCGTTGCTTTCCTGCTTGGTTCTCATCCCAGGGAGTGTGGGGAGCCCTGGGGGCTCAGAGTCTGCTCAGTGTGATGCTGCTCATCCCTGGGCTCCTGGACAGGGAGGATGAGCTGCTGGCTCTGCAGCCCCCACAGGGATGGGGCTTTGGGAGGGGTGTTGGCCGGGGGAGTGCTGGAATGTTCTCTGCTCAGTGCTGCCATGGGAGGCTCAGGTGGTGGAGGCATCCCCACAGGGAGATCCCCAGGTTCATGGGAGGGGTTTTTTTTGGGGATGGATTTGAGCACAAATGGAGTGGCCCCAGCCTGTCCTCCCTGCTTTGGCAATCTCCTCCAGCCCGTGAGGACAGGAGATGTGTGAGTGGGCAGGAGTTGGAGATAACACCTCTTAATCCCTCCTGGTGCTGCAGCAGGAAATGCTGCTGCTGGCTGATAATTAGAAAGTGAACAGGCTGTGGAAGAGATGATGTTGGCATCCCTAAATCTCTGTCCTGGGCTTGGGGGAACATCACTAATGATCTGGATTAGGGAGGCAGAGAGAGACCTGGGCTCGGTGAGGATGATATGTAGGGCAAACACCGTGTGCTGAGATCCTGAGGCTCATCCAGGCAGGCAGCTCTGTTCTCCTGGGACACACTGCTGGGCTCTGGAGCTTTGGAAGCTCCACTGGGGGGTTCTGAAGAGGCAGCTGATGCAGTCAAGGGATCAGCAAGGTCAAAATGCACTTTGCAGTGAGATTTAGGTGCAGATGGAGCAGAGCTACCCATGTGCTGTCTCCTGAGGGTGGGAAGCAGCTGAGAAAACGACCCTGCAGGAAGGCTGGGCTGCATCCAGCTGTAGGTGCTGAGCTCAAGTGGGGCACAAATGTGTTTTTAAATCCCTCCACCTCGCATGACTTCTCTGTGAGTATCTCGAGCTGGGTCAGTAATGCAAAATAAGCAGGTGGAGATGGGCTGGGGCAGGTCCCAGTGTGTCCTGGGACCACACTTGGGGTTCCCAGTGTAATTTTTTTCTTGTGGGCCAGATGTTGGTGTGTCTGAAGGCAAGGACATCACATTTACCTGGAGACTTGTTGCTCTTCAAGGCCTCAATAGGCAGTTGGCTTATCCTTTTCCTTCCTCTCTTTCTTGCATGTTTTTAAAGTCACTGCTTAATAGTGAATAGCAGGCTTGCTCCGTTAGCTGTGTTGGGAATTTTTATTCCTAAGCATGTAGAAGAAACCCACCCCAAAGTCTGGCCTTGCTCTTTGACAACCTCCTCAGTGATAATTGTTTTCTTCAGTGCCAGCACCTCCTCTTGCTGCAGGGAGGTTTGTGCAACCTCTGCCCCCCTCACACCCACCCTTGTTATCATATAAATCACAAAACAAGGCCAGGGATAAACAGGAGCTGCAGTAGCTGTTAGCCATGTGTAAAAACAAATCACATGGAAACAGTATAATTACTGAGAAAATATCAACTTGAGTAATGCAGTAATTGTTTTCTTCCCTCCAGCAGATTTATTCCACCTCTCCTGGCTCTTGCTGGTTGGGAAGTCTGTGACTTCACGTTAATAAGGAGAATTTCACATTTCACACTGCACTTGCTCAGGGTATGACACTGTCTAGAGCAGGGGAATATATTTTGAGGGTTTCTTGAGAGCTGTAGGAAGCAGAGCACTGGTTGAAATATCTCTGACCATTGGAGTCTTCCCTGTGCTCTGAGCAGACTCTGGTCTTTGCACACCTCTTTTCAAGCTACTTTTGTGATTTATAAGGGCTTCTTTATGCCTTGCATAAATCCATGAGCTCTGCTTTTTGGGTGTCAGCACTACACAGACGAGATTTTTTTTTTTTTTGCCTTTAGTTTTAGTTTTTCATTCTTTTTGCTGCTTGTAATTTTGTTGATTTCGAGAGGTGCTTGTGACATGACAGTGCCCAGTATGTGAGGACCAAGGACATTGCCTCTCTCTATTGCTGTAATCATCTCCTAATACCAGATATGATGATGATGATGATGATGTTTGTGCTGTGACTTGCAGCTATTCCCCTTACTCAGCTTTGCTGCTCTTTTGCTTCAGATTCTGCAAGGTAAAGAGATAAAAATGTATCAGGACCCAGGTTCCCAAGGTGTTTTGTTCCAAGTAGGAGTTTAAAGATGCCCTGTCCTGCACATTGGCAGACAAGAGAAAGTATCATTTGTTTCATGTGCACAGTGAGGAGCCTTTTTCTCCTGCATTTTTGGCAGGTAGCTTCCTTTCCTTTAGAAAAACCTACCCACTGCCACTTCCCCTTCCTGTGCCTTAATCTGAACAAGATTTCATGAACAGCTAATTTATCTTTTGCTTCTTGTGGTTGTCCTGCTCCTCTTGACTTGACAAAAAACCAAAACCACAAAAAAACCCCAGTTGTGGAGAACACAAAGCCTTCCCATGTCAGCAGACTGACCATTTTTGATGTCTAATGCTGGGAAAGTGAAACAAGATGGGATCTTCTCTTCAGGATTCTCCAGAAAGCTCTCACGTCCTTCTAGCTTCTCTTCTGAATGGATGCTGGATCCAACCAGCTTAGCCTTTGTGGTGCCTTTGTGCTCCTGGGGTGGATGGGCTGAGGCAGGACAGAGAGAGCACAGAGCAATGTTGGCTTTCTAAGGGCTGCAGTGATGAAGGTGGCAGAGTTGTGTGAGCTCCTTGCCTCGTTTGCCTCCCCCATCCCTCCCTCCCCTCCCAGCAGCTGCCCTGTGCTGCCTGCCCAGCCTGGCACTGGTTTAGGGTTACCAGTGGAGCCACTGCTCCTCTTCTCCCCCTCCAGGAAAAGAAATCCATCCACTCACTAAGCAAATGAATAGATAAACTTTTAATTAAGGCTCTGGGTGGCTGCCAGAGAGGAGTGTCCTGGGTCAGGGTAGGCTGGTGGTGTGCTGTGATCCCATCTGTGGGGCCAGAGGCTGTTAAACACCTGTCTCATCCCAGGTGTGCTCACCTGTGGTGGGCAGGCTCCTCCAGGCAGCTTGGATAGCAGAACTGTGCTGCTTTGCTGGGAGCTGCAGAGAGAAGGGTGAGGCAGGAGAGGCACTGTGGCTCTGGATGCTCTGCCATACCTGAGGCACTGTGGCTGTGGATGCTCTGCCATACCTGGCCCAGGAGAGGCACTGTGGCTCTGGATGCTCTGCCATACCTGAGGCACTGTGGCTGTGCATGCTCTGCCACACCTGACCCAGGAGAGGCACTGTGGCTCTGGATGCTCTGCCCTACCAGCCACTTGGGCTCAGCAAAGCTGTTGCAAAGCTGGATGTTTCAGTGTCTTTTCCCTCAGCCCTGGGTCATTATTGCTGCTCCCTGCCATGGCCATGGAGGTTTTGCTGATCTCTCCAGTCTCTCTGACTTGAAGGGTCTTGTTGAGCTGAGAGCCTCTTCACCTGGAATTTGAAAAATGTCACTTTGGTCTGTTTTTATCTTGACTCACCTCTCCCCTTTTTCTCCATATTTGGATGGATGTATTCAACATGCAACACTCACAGTATCCCCGGGGTTTGGGAAGAGATGGAGAAAGATAGCCATGAAGGACCTAGGAGCCTTCTTTCCTCCCAAGGGCTGCCCTCATAGCCCCTTCTCCTTCAGCATAGTTCATGCTGCTCTTGTCTCTGTGGCACAAGGAGGATGTGATTGTGGTGTCTCATTTTTGCCTTGAGAGAAGGTGTAGCCTTGAGCCCTCTGAAGGGACAGTGATGCTGGGAGCTCCTGAATATGGATGGTTTATTGATCCTGTAAGAATGTGAGCAGCACTCAAGGTTAGTGTGAGCCTCTGAGGCTTTGTCAGGAGGAAGAGCTGCTGTCGTGTCCCTGGGAGAATAACCTGGTTCTCTTTGGAACTGCTGGAGGTTGTGGAGCCCTGTGGTGATGTGATCTGACAGCTGGTACTCCCTCGTCTAGCAGGTTTTTTAGAGGGTTCTGTGCATCTCAGGAGGCTGGGAATGGGCCAGGGAGCTGTGGGAGGATGAGAGAAGGATCCGGAGTCTCCTGGGAGAGAGCTGATCTGGTTGTTTTACCCTTGCCAGGAGCGTGGCCTGCCTGGCAAGCTGGAGCCTGTGTCCCCCGTGAGCCCTGCCCACGGCGAGGCCGAGCTGGAGCTGCTGCCAGCCCGGCTCTCCAAGGAGGAGCTGATCCAGAACATGGACCGCGTGGACCGCGAGATCACCATGGTGGAGCAGCAGATCTCCAAGCTGAAGAAGAAGCAGGTAGGAGGCTGTGGTCTGGAGGGGAACACGTGTCCTCGCTTCTGCATGCTGCCACAGGCCCTGTCCTTGCCCCTGCGTGGCCACAGGAGGGGAAGTGGCAGTGCCAGCGCACAGGATCGTCTGTGTCCCTGCTGTGACACGCCTGGTGGCTGCTGTGCCTGCAGTCTGGAGCTGCTGGTCACACAATGCTTTGGAAACCCAGCTCGTAGCTCTTTGCATGTCAGAGAAACCTAAAAGAGAGAAAAATGTGTCCTCAGTGCCTTGGCACTGAATGTGCAAGTGGTGAAGAGCAGAGCTGGAAGCACAGCCTGGCTTGTCCGAGTCATCTGGACAGCCCAGTGCAGCACAGAGTCCTTTATTTCTCCTTTCCAGCAATTGTGTCTCCCCAGTGCTGCTGTTGCTGCCAGTATTCAGTACTGGGCTGTTTAAACATTGCTCTAATGACCAAATGGCCCTTCCAGTGCATCCAGTCCCCTTCCTCTGGGGCTTGCCAGCTCTGCAGCCTTGAGCAGCATCTGATCCAGCTTCAGTCAGGGCTGTGCTTGAGCAGGGATTTGAATCTGATCTTCCTACCCTGCACAGGAGCCCTCCCCAGCTAAAGGATGGCCCACTCAGTGTTGGCCTGTACATAATTACCATAAACCCATTAAGAGATTAATATGACAAAACCTTCAGGGACATCTGTGAAAAAAAACACAGACTTAAAGGCTTTCACTTTTTAAAGCAAATCACCGCCTCTTCTTTTTCTGGTTGTTTTATTTTCTTTGCTTGGGATGAGTTTCTGAACTCCCTGATGGCTGCTAGTCCCAAACTGCCCAAGAGGAATGACCTTTCCCAAGGGGTTGTAGCTGCATTGGAATTTGGGAATGGAGCAGAACCTCTACTTGTGCTGTTTGTTGAAGCTCCTTAGAATGAACATGCACTTGCTCTTCCCCATCAGATCTGTATTTTCCCATACCAAACACAGTTCCTTTCTGTCCTCCAAGACAAAGCAGGAATATTTTCATTTTGTTTTCAAACAATATGGTTTAATTAATGCCAAGGACCCTTTTTTGGCATGTGTTGCTGCAGAGGTGTCTGAGCAGAAGCAGCTGTGCTGGGGTGTGAGGCAGAGCTCTGTGTGCCAGCTCCATGGGGCCCAGAGGAACATCTGGAGCCATGGAAACCACAGAGGTTCCTCTTGCTGGTTTTGGGGTGAAGGCAGCCCTTTCCCTCTCCCACCTGGAGAGGACACCTGGCTGCTGGTCCATGTGTTTTACTCGCATTTGAGGAAAGCGATGCCCACCGCAGTGATTTCCTGCTCTGGAAAAAGGCTTTCCGAGTGGGCAGGGCAGGGCAGGTCCCTGTCATGGCAGCTGGGAGGAGTGGCAGCTCTGATGATCCACTGCCTGACTTCTCAGGGATGCTGAGGAGCTGCTGCTGGTGCTGACAGGAGCAGCATATGCTCCTCGCCCTTAAAGTCAAACTGTCTTTCTGTGAGGAAATGGGGTTTTTATTGTTGGCAACTCAGTTGCTTTATTTCTTCCCTAGGAACAAATTTTATGATTCTTCCTGCCCACAAAAAATGCTCTGTTAAATGGGGAAGAAGGTGAAAGTGGCTGTTGGCAGTAAAAGTGTCCCCTCCCTTCCTTTTATTCTATTTTTTTTTTTTAATTTTTGGCACATGGTTGCAGAGTTATATGGTAGCAAAACTGACCCCCCCCACTATGGCCTCCTTCCCTATCCCAGTCCTCCAGCAGAGCTAGCACATCTGGGAAGAAGTGATTTTGGAGCAGGGGGTCCTGTCTGAGATGCTCCAGGAACGTTTTGTGCATCTGTGCATCTGAGCTGTCAGTGCAGGAGCAGGAGTGAGGGAAAGCAGCGAGCCTGGAACAGAAACTGCTCCTGCAGGAGCGTCAGTGGAGCAGGGGAGAAATCACATGCAGCCAGAATATCCTAATGCTTTTCCCCTCTGTCTTTGGGAGGCCTTCTCAGGGTAATTAAACACACTTGTATGGAAAGGCTGTGCAAGGAAAAAAAAAAAAAAAAATCCCAACCAACCACAATCCACCATCTCTCTCTTTCTGGTTGTTCCAAAAATGGCAGGGAAGGCTCTGCCTGGACTTTGCAAGAAGCAAAGCTGAGAAACCTTCCCCAAACCCTGCACACCCCTGGCAGGAGGCCACCTCCGTCAGCCTTCCCCCGCTCATTCATGCGCCATATGCGCTCAAATCTCTCCGAGTCCTCTCTCCCCCTCTTCCTGACGGGAAGGATAATCCTTATGCATTTATTCCTGGCAGCAGCACCGGGATCTGAAGGAGAAATAAACTGCTGGGCTGCTCTCTGCAGCGGCGCCTGAGCCTCCCTGGGCGCTGAGCTCAGCCAAGGGCTCTCCGGGAGTACAACACTCCCACCTGGTGATGGAGGTGGAGCTGCTGGCTGGAAGAGCTCCAGGCTTTCCCCTTCCATCGGGCTGAGTTTCCTCTGTGCTCTCTTTGAAGGTGGTTTTCAGAGCTGCCCTGTGGCTGGAATGCTCTGCTCTGCCCGGGCAGGTGAAGCATCCCAGCGCCCAAGTGAGGGCAGACACCAACCTTCACCAGGCAGGTGTCTGCAGCATGGGAGCTGGTACCTGCAGGGATGGGGCCTTCCTGAAGTATCACCCACCTTCCCACCAGTGCTGCAGCCTGCAGTGACCCTCTGGAGCACATGGTCCAGCCAAAGGGTCTCTCCTGGCGGGGGCACCTCTTCCACTTGGGAATGGGTTGCCCTGTGGGTGCTGTGGGTAATGGTGGCACCTTGCATCCCTCTCCCTTTGGGGAGAGGAGGGAGGTCTTGGGCAGCCACTGCTGGGTGAGGGAGGCAGTGTGCAGCTGTCAGGACTCATCTCCCATCCCGCTCTCTCCCTGTAAAGGTCACAGTCCCAGCCTGGCTTTTGTGGCAGACCTTTAAGAAATCCATTTTGTCCCTGTCTGGGAACCCTGACCTATTTTGCTTTGCCATTTCCCACGGCTCCCTGGAGGAGCTGTGGAGGCTGCAGTCAGGTGTGCTGCCTCCAGCCCCTCCTCACATCCTCACCCCAGCATCTGGCCCTTTAACATCCATGCAGTGCTACACCACAGCAAGTAGGGTTGAATTCTCTACTGTATTTCAGCTATAATTAGATTTGTATTTTTTCTTCTAATGAGCTGTTTTTAATGAGCCTCCACTTAGTGGCAAACTTTCGTTTCCTGATAGGCCGTCAAACCCTCTCCTCTGAAATCCCTTGCTGCACACCCGACCACTTGGCAGAATTTTTGTGGGTTTCCAGAACGATGTAGCCAAGTTTTGGATGCTTTGACTTTTTTTTTTTTTAAACACAAATATTTTCCCCGAGAGAAGTAGATGTATCTGATCCTTTTTGCTGGCTTGTTCTTTGGAGTTTTTGGAGTTTATCACATGGGAATTAGGATGTGTGATAGGATGCCTTAGGAGGACACCAGGGAAGAGCTGGCAGGTCCTGGAAATGCTGCTTCTGTGCCAAATACAGCTTTGCAGCCCATGGTTTCAGCAGTGGCTCCTCGGGGAGCTCTTGTCCCCTGTGCTGTGGTTTGGGCTGCCTGAGGTGTGGCCATGGTTGGGAACAGCAGAGGGCTGTTCCTGTGGCTGGAGCCTTCAGAGTGCCACCGTGGTGTGGCTGCTTGCAGGCAGGAAGGGACAGATCCCTGCAGTGCTGGGAAGGGTTCATCCCCCTCCAGGCTGCAGATGGTTCAAGCTGGGCAGTTCCTGGCTGCTCTCACTCGTGACTGGAGTAACTCTAAAGCCATTGGTGATGCCAATTTTTGGGACACAGGCTGTCCTGCACTGCCAGAGCCTGCTCCCCACTCTGGCTGGCAACAGCAGCCTTTTTGGCTGTATCTTGGTGTTCCCTATACTGCTGCTTCTCCCTCTATGGGGAGAGGTATCTACCTGTGGGCAGGTGGTGTCCACAGCATGGGGGGCTTCATCCACTGAAACACAATTTTAGGAGTGTGAGTTTTAGCCAATCCATTCGACCTGTCTGGGTGCTTAAGTGCTTTCTTGGCTCATCCCAAGTGTATCCTCCTGCCCTGGTGTGCTAAAGGTGTCATCAGCAGGAGCAGAGGTGATGGGGAGGAGGAAGAGATGTCACCTGCTTCTCAGGCCACAGCCACCAGCGTCTCTGGGAAATCACTGCTGGGCTCTGGTGCAAGCCAAGTCCCAGCTGCATTTTCTTCCTAGTACGAGACTCGCTCGATTTTCCTCATGCTTCAGCAGGGGATGCTTTAGCTGCAGGGAAGAAACAACAGCAAAGATTTGGAGATTGAGAGCCTAGCAGGGAAAACACCCTCAGTGTTTTTTGACAGGCGCTCCCTCTCCCGTGCCTGTGCTGCCCCGCAGCTGCCGCGCACGGCTGCGCTCTCCCTCCTCTGCTCTCCCTCCTCACAGGCTGGCCCCAGCAGGAGCCTGGAGCAATCTGGGATTTCCTCTTTCAGCTGAGCAGTTCCTCTAACTTACGGGAAGGGCTGGGATGTCTCCTCCCACCTCACGGGTTGCAGGTGGAATGTCAGGTTTGGCTGCTGACCAGGTGATATCGCAAAGCGCAGGGGTGGCTGGTGCACGAGTCATTTAATGGAGCACAGTCATCCCAAGGCGTGTCCTCTAACCACTCCATTGGAAGGTGAAGCTGAGGGTGGAGAGCAGCCTTGCTCATCACCTCAGCCCTGGCTCCTCCACCTCTCCCTGCACGCAGCAGCAGCTCCAGAGGCAGGTAGCAGCAAGGAGCCGGGCTGGAGCTGTGGTTTCATTTCAGTGTTCCCAGTAAAATCGTTATTTCTAGCCTCGGGCCCGTTCCAGGAGGCTCCTTTGAGGCAGGTCCTCATCCTCCATACCCCAAGCAGGCTGAGCCACGAGCACAGGGCCGGTGCCTGGGGCAGGCAGCGCTGCGCCTGCGTGGCCGGGGCTGCTCTGAGCTCTCCTCCCTCTCCCCTGCCTCCCCAGCCCCTGGCTGGCTGGAACTCTCCTGCCATGGCGCTTTCTGCCTCGCTCAGGGCACCACAGAGAGTCTCGTGTGGACAGGGACGGCTGCGTTCCTTGCTGTGACTCACCCTCCTCCTCCCCCCTCTCCTTCCACAGCAACAGTTGGAGGAAGAAGCAGCCAAACCACCAGAGCCTGAAAAACCCATCTCTCCCCCTCCTATTGAGTCCAAACATCGCAGCTTGGTGCAGATCATCTACGACGAGAACAGGGTGAGTCTGGAGGTGGTGGAGGGACAAACGTGAGATTGTGCCATGTCACCGTGGCCAGGGATGGGGAGGTTGGTGAGGATCAGGTGGGGGGTTTTCCTGGGTGTTACCTTTGGGGTGGATGGATGGAGCCCTGTTAGGATGGTGTGGGAGTGGGATGGATGGAGCCTGTCAGGATGGTGCAGATGAGCACTAATGTCTGCTGAAGAACCTGCCTGGGGGGGGGTTTCCTGTGATCAGCCTTAGAGATGCTTCAGACGCCTCTCTGTTAAACAGTTTGCTTCATCCTCTCCTTTGGGAGTGAACCAGCTTGAAAGCTGCCTCAAGGGGTGGGCTTTGACGTGGTGGGTGGGCTGCATGGATGGAGGGTGACATCTGTGCTGCTCTAATACTGGCAGGCCAGCTGTGAGCTCTCCTGGCTGTCCCCAAGCCCCCCAGGCTGGAGCAGCAAGGATGTGGATGCAGCCATGGCTGGATTTGTGGATATTTGATGCTGTAAATAGCATTAACAAAGGTCAGGCTGGCATCCCTGGCTCTGGATCTCTGCCTTGACCGCTCATTTATCAGCCCTTGCCTGTAGTAGCAGCCTGAGGAGGGATGAATTTTGCTGTGTGCATCGGAGCAATGCTCAGAAATTGGGCCCTTTGGTAGATAATCAAGCATATTCATTTTCATTTAGGTGTTGGATAAAAAGGATGATTTTGCATAAAAGGAAAACTACCAGTCGCTAATTATTTTGAATTGCGAGGCCTGCGATTTCACTGGGAGCTGCAGAAATCCAGGTGCCTGACTCCGAAAAAGAAAAAAAAAATCGCCTACCCTGCGCTCCCAGGCAGTGCAATTTTCCTGGTTTTCCTTTTTCCATCTGCTGCTCTCCCTGAGCAGTAGGAAAGCCAGAGCTGGCTGCGGTCTGTTGTGCGAGTGGGTGAAGGCTGAGGTCGATGTGTTTGAAGCATTAGCAAGCACCAGCTGGTGATGGCTGCACAGCACTGGGCTTTGGGGGCAGTGCCGAGTGTTCTCAAAGCCATTCTCACCACCAAGGGCCCTCTCTGGGGGTCCTGGGCTAGATGGCTTGTGCCTCCTGTGCAAGGGGGAGGCTCAAAAAAAGTGAGCTCTCAAACGTTTCTATTCCTGTTCACTTGAGCTCCATCTCCTTGGACACTCTTGTGTAGCTGAACCACATTACAAGGGGAAGAAATGAGTGGTGGTGGTGAGGCAGGAGGGAAAGGTGCTCTTCAGCCATCACATCCCCAGCAGCCTGCACGGTGGCAGTCCCCATTAGCTGGAGCTCAGGGCTGGGTGTCCTGCCAGCCGCCTGTCCTGCTCTGTCACCTCTTGTCTCTGCCCCTGCCCGCAGAAGGGTGACACATTCCCTCCCACCACCTTCTCACAGCAGACAGGCTCTGCTCTCCACGCCTCACCACCACTCAGGGTGGTCCCTTGGCATTTCTGCCCTGTCCCTTGGGTGATGGCAGAGACTGAGGAGGGCAGGCATGGAGTTCTGCATTTATCCTGGAGAATCCATGGCCATAACACCTGGGACACTGTCACACACAGTGCTCAGAGCTGGTGTGTCCCTTTGTCAGCATGAGGGGGATCTCAGCCAGCTTGGTGCCAGGGGTTTCACCATGAGCCTTTGTGATGGGTGCACTCATTCCAGGTGGGTGCCCAGCAAGCAAAGGTCACGTTGGACACCAGATGTTTGCATAAATTCAAATCTGGCTCTGTGTTCATGTCTGAATTCTGCCAGGGATGAGCAAACAACGTTTCTTCCCTGTTCTTGTACAGTTCCCTTGCGTGCCGTGTGTGAGGAGCCCATCTGTGGGCAGGAGACTCCAACCAAGAACCTTCCCTTTGGCTCGACAGAAACCAGAGCAGGCTGCAGGCAGGTTCCTCCTTTGGAGAGGACAGGATCTGTCTGTGGGCCACAGAGCACTGCCAGCATCCCTGGCCAGCTGGGGCGGCTGAGGGTGGAAGGAGCCTTTCCTGCACCACAGCAGGGAGAGGCTGAGCTGGGGCTGCAGGGGAAAGGAGTCAGAGCTCCAGTGACAAGGGCGGGAATCAGGATGTAATTGCCCTTCTAAAGAACATTCAGGGGCTCAGCTTTCAGCCTCTCTGAATGTTTGGGGTGCATTTTAGTGGTGATTGCTCTGCCTTTGGGGCCAGGAGGAGGAAAGCTGGAAGAGGAAGGGTCTTGGGATTGTAGTCAGTTGAGATTGTGGTGGAAAAGAATGGCGGGTGGTCAGTGATAGGGTGGGTTTGATGGCAGCAGATCCTCCAGGTGTTTCCATCTCTCTGTGAATGTGGGAGAGGCTCAGACACTCCTGTGCTGACCTGCAGCTTTGCAATTAATTGCAAGGTGAGTTGGTAGCAGCAAAGGACTGCAAGCCGGATAGAAATGTATTGATTTAGAGTGATGAAGGTCACTGAGCCAAATTTTAAGCTTTTCTGCCTCTTCTGTGCTGTGGAAAAGCAGTGAAGTTGATGCCTGGAGGTCTACTTGTGGGAAAAGCATCGGTAATGGCTGAGCCAGGGCTCCAGCCCATGCACAAAGGGAAGGAAAGCCAGATTTACTCGCATCGCTTGGCTTGTGGCTTGCTTGAGGGAGGCAGTGCACGCTAAGAAATGCAAATAAAAAGAGGATATTCAGGCCTCAGGAGGAGGCGAGAAAGGAAAGCACCCCAGAAGTGCTGGCAAAGCCTGAAACGATCTTTAAAGAGCAACGCTGTGGAAGGGGCAGCAAGCCAGCCCTTGTGCCAATCCCCGGGCAGGTGGGAGGCAGCAGCTTGGTGCAGGGGCTTCTGCTGGCTCTGGCTGAGCTCTGTGTGAAGCTGGGCTCTGTGCTCCCCCGGGCACGGGCGCTGCCCTGCCCGTTTCCCACCGCGCCTGCCAGCCCCTGCCGGAGCCGCACACTGCCCGCAGTCATAGCCCAACAAAGGAGGGACCAGCACGGGCCATGGGAGAGGAGGGGTTACCTGAGGACACGGCAGCTAGAAAAGCCGGAAAATCAAGTTAGCCAGCCATTCTGTGACCTACTTTCCTTTGGCGATAGCTGTGGCTTTGCAGGCGTGAATGGTTGCTAATTTTAGCTTATGGTTCATCAGGGAAGTCTGTATATTTTTCTCACCACCGAGCTGGGTATGGATGAGGGGTTGGGATGAGGGTGGCGCTGGGCTGGATCCCATTTTCTCCAAATTCAGGTTTTCTGATGCTAAATGCCCATCATGCTGCTGTTCCCTCTTGTGACCTACTTAATGCGTATGATTTGAAAAGTTCCTCGGTGTCAGAGAGGATAATTATGGAAAATGTGACCCGCAATCCCCTCTTGCCACACTCTGCTGGACATGTAATTGATTTCCAGAAAAAAAAGGTGACTGTACAAATTCTGCTGGGGAAGAGTGGAGAGAAGCTGCTCTTGACTGCAGTCAAATCCTGGACTATGAGGCTGTGGTTGCATTTGAGAAGTTTTTAGGGGACTTGGATTGTAGAGGAACAGTTGATGTTCAAGATCCAGGTGCCTTCTCCCCTGCTGTGTGCTGACCAAAGCCATTTTCTCTTGTGTCCAAAGACGGGCTGTGAAGTTGCACCCAAAAATGTACTTTTTGGGAAATCTTTGCAGTATAAAACAGAAAAACACACATTTGTGTATCTGAGCCAAAATTTCTACTGTAAGTGTCAACTGTACCATTTCTGAAAGGATTATGAGAAAGGGAGTTAACGTTTTTGGTACTGTCTGTGGACTAACCTGAGAACAGACAGTGGGCAGCATTGACAGAAGCACTTGAGTCATATTTTCAAAAGTGTCTTCAGTCCTTGAAGAAACAAAATTGTGTTTGAAAACAGTTATGGGGGCTAAAATTTCCAAGAGCCTTTGAAAAGTGCCATGGGAAGCTCAGGGGACAGTTTTGGCTGCAGGGTGCTCAGGGGCACCTCTAGGAGCTGGGTGCTGGTAGGGTGGCACAGAACTACCTGGAAAATCAGGTTGGGATGGATGCCTTGGTTAATCCAGAGGCTGACAGTGATGGAGACATTGGGGTTCTCCTAAATTAAACTCTGTGAGTGATTTTAGTGTCTCCCCTGTGGAAGAAAGCTGATCTCTGCTGAGTCTGGCACCTCAGAGGGGTGACTGTGTGACACAGCCTTCTTGAGGGCTTTAATTTGCAGCTCTGGGATGTGTTATTGTATCAACAGAATTTACCTTTCTTCCACCTCAAATCCCCACCAGGGATCAGATCATCTGTGTATTTTTAGCTGTAGCTTTATTCCACTGGGCATTCACGGGATTCCTTGCACCTGCCTTCCCTTGAAATCAATTGAACATACCTGGGCTTGAAGATGTTTTTGTGCTTTAAATGGAAATTTCCAAGTCCCTTGCTAAGCCCAGGGAGGAGAGCAGCACTGCTCTGTGCCTTTCCTGGGATACAGGGCTGGCAGTGTGTCCTGGAGGGAGCTGCTACCAGCAGCCCACCATGGCTTGGCTGGGTGAATCCTCCTCCGAGTCACCTGTGCATCCCAAAAATTCCTCCTTATGTGCACAGGAGGTACCTGTGCCATCTCTCCGACCGTTGTGGTGATGTGGAGCCCACAGGTGCCTGTGTCCAGCCAGATGAGGGTGGTTGGAGGTCCCTGCCAGCAGGGACTGCTGCTCAGAGGCCAGCAGACAAAGCAGCTCACGTCAGCTTCCTCTGAAACATTGCTCTCATTTATCGCGGGCGGAGAGGTCGCGTCAGGACATGGCGTGACATCGTCCTCTGCCACCGCGCAGGGAGGGGACACCTCGTGCTGTGACCCACCACAGCAGGACCAGTCTCCCCATGTCACCCCTTGTTTGGGTGCCAGCAGCCACGGGTGCCCATCCCTGCCCTGCTGTCAGCCCTGGGAAAAACTGGGTTTGATGCAGTGCAGGCAGCAGGAGCAGCGTCTGTCTTGCTCTTGAGATTGAGCTGGTGGAAATCAATAAGATTAAATTTTAATTCGTTTTCTGTCTTGATGCTTGTTCCTTCAAAAGGGCACAGCTATCTATCTATAAATTCAGCATTATGCTGTAAAATTGGAATTCAAAGGACTGTTTGGAACTTCTTCCATCCCCTGCTGCTGTTGTGTCTGTGCAGAGCACGTTCCCAGCTATCAGTTTACCCTCAAATACCTTCATAAAGCATTAATGCCCCATCCATAAATAAGAGAATAAATAAATGAAGGTTTTTAGCATTGCAAAATATAATCTTGCCGTTAACCACTCACAGACACTGAGTGTGACTCAGATCCTACAGGGATTTGATGTCTGTAGAACTCTGATTTTCTATGAACTCCTGATTTACATGAGAAAGGGAGGAATCGGGCCTGCCTCGTCAGCATGGAGCTGCTGCAGTAAATAAGACCTTAACAGTAAAAGTGCTTTTGAGCATTTAATCTACAAGGCTTTTTTCAAATTCTGGTTTACATGGTAGTTGAGATGGGGGCTTTTCATATTTGGCTGATGAAAGGGTCTTATTTGTTTTGCTTTTGTTTCTAATAACTTTTATTCTGCCTCATCTGAGCTCGGTGATGCAAAATGGGCTTTTGGAAAGTCTGGAGGAAAACTGGAAAGGCAAGAATTCAGATACTATTGATATTTCTGCATAATAACAAGATTTTTTTAAAAGATAAAATTTAAACAATTACCCTGGAGTCATTGGAAATCTTATAATTTTTTATTGGATTTTAAGGAAACTTTCATTTGTTTTGGCTTTTTAAAGGTCCTGGTGTCTGTTTCAGGATCTGGAGTTCCCAATGGGTGTATTGACTTTGAAGATTTGTCTGTGATTAACCCAGACCAGATGAGGCCATGTCCTGCTTTTTCAGGTCTTGGAGGTAGTGATGAGAACTGCAGAGATCCCAAATCTGCTGGAGGCTGGAAGGCAGAATGCAACACAGCCCTGGCTCTTGGGTTGGGTGACTGGAGCTTTCCTGTAACTGCTGCAGGGCTGAAATGTGAATTTCTGGAAGTTTTCTGTGCAATGCCAACACTTTCAGCAGTTTTGCAGTGGTGGAATGCTCAGCCATGGTTTGCAGTGGCAAAACCTTGCTGGCACATCACTTTAACCTTGGTGTGTGTTTGAAGGGCTCTGTAGCAGACAGCAGAGTGGGATGAGAGCGTGAGTGGAAACCCAGCTGTGCCTGGGGGCTCCCCCACTGGCCATGGATGGGGTGTGAGCAAGCCAAGGACTGAAACTGTCTGGCAGTGATGAGCCAAAGCCAGAGAGTAGCAAAGAACTGAAATGAGTGATTTTGTCACACTCTGTGCGGGGTGGATGGGGAATGGTGTGAACTGGTGTGAACACACAGCTCACGTCACCAGTTTCCTCTGTTTTCTTACTGATTGTGATGAGTCATCTGTAACCCCCATTGCATCACCTGCTGGCCCCAGCCTTGGGGACAGTGTTCTGTCACTGCTGGTGGGGTGGGGAGATGGCTCCAGCTCAGCACAGGGAGGTGGGGGAGCCTGCAGGGCAGCTGCATCCCACGGGCACCCCTGGACAGCATCACCTGGGCCAGGTGAGAGGGGCTGGGCTCATGCCACTGAGGTTCCCTGGTGCTCAGGGCATCTGTGTTCAGGGAGAGCCCAGGGGAGGGCACTTGTGCTTGTTCTGCTGAGAGCACTGTGCTGGCCATGCCTGCAGGAGCTGGAGAGGGAGGAGTGTTGCTTTCCCTTCCGCAGCACTGGGGCTCATCCCACCTGCTTTGTGTGGAGAGCAGCAAATTGCAGGGGTGGTTTGGCTCTCAGAGAGAGCATGCTGAGGTTTAAACGACAGGAAAAGAAATAGTGCTTGTGGTTATAGGAGAGAAAATCTTTCCCTATGGAACGGGCATTGCCAGGTTGCGGTTTGGTCCCAGCACATTTTGGCCGTGCTGTTTGCTTTCTGCTGCATGCACAGAGGTGTCTCTGAGGGTTTCCATGATTTCTGCTGACTTCAGCCACACTTCTCCTGAACTTTGTTTTAAACCAAATCCCTCTCCAGCCTGCCTCTTTGCCATGCTGCTCCCACAGCCCTGCCTGTCCGGGGGATGTGGTGCCAGGACAGGAACTTTTCCCAGCACCGTCCTGCGTGCAGTCTCCTGCCTCTGGAGAAGGGCTTTGCTTATCTGTGTGCAGGACATGGCTGGTCCCAACCAGAACCCCTCCCATTCCAGCCCTGCTGCCTACGGGGTGCTATAAATAACCCCGGGAGCACGGTTCAGCTGCAGCAGCTTTGTGCTGCATGGAACCATGGCTGGAGCCGGTCCAAGAAAGTGCCGCCTCCTGATTTCAGATCCGCTTTCTCAAAATAACTCCTGTGTTTCCTTCTCTTCCATTTTTAAACTTCACTTTAAGAAGAGCCCACGCAAAATCCCAGGCTCTCCCTGCTCTGGTTTTGGTTGCTCTGCTGCCTCGTGGGGTTGGCTCCTCATCCCCACGGGAGCTCACATGGCCGGGAAGTTGCTCTCCTGCCTGCTTTCCCCTCCCAAGCCTATTTTAAGTTTCTTCAAAGGAAAAGCAAGGGGCTGGAGTTTGCTTTGGAAGCCAAATGCTCTTCAGGCAAGAATGAAGATTTTTTTTTTGTAGTCTGCAGGGAGGTTTTTGCTGTTGGTGAAGATCTCTTTAGCTCCAGGCCCCTTGGAGGAGCATGAGCCAGGGTAAGAGCACCATTTCCCTGCCTGTGCCCCTGCCCAGGGGGAGACAGATTCTGTAGGGGCAAATGCTGCTGCCTGATACATCTGTGGGCTCCCTTCTGAATCTGTAGGCCCTGCAGTGACCATGTTTTTGGTTCAGACATGTTTCTTCAGGCATTGATCCCTCCAAAAATGCACTTGGAGGTCCCTTCATGAACACCACTGCTCAGACAATATTTCAGGATTGTCTATCAGATCAAGAAAAGGGATCTTTGCTTGTTTGCTGGGGAGCTGCAGAGGGACTGTACAAGTGCTGGGGATCTTCATGTATCTCACTAGAGGTGAAGGCTGGGGTTTGCTTCTTGATGAATTTCCTTCTGTTAACAACAGGAGTGCAGGCACGGGTGGGGTCATTCAGCAGATGCAGGATGAACCCTGTGGTTTTCTTCTGGAGGGTCCATCACTAAACATACTCCTCACAAAACCAGTATTGGAACCAAGTCCTAGGTGGCCATGCCTTTGGAAGGGAAAGGATTTACCAGGACTGCTGGTGGTCTTTAGCAAAGGTCCTGCTGCTGTGGGAGGGCCTGGGGGGGCTGCCTTTGTACCTGAACAGTTTGAGCTTTGCATAAATTCTCCAGTCAGGTTCTGGCTTGCTGGGTCCCTAGGCAGGAGCACACCTCCCTGTGTCTGTCTGTCCCTAGAGATGAGCCCTGGTGTGGTGGGGAACCTTCTGCTGGGTGTTTTATGTTCTTCCCAGTTCCACTGCCAGCTCTCACCTCGGTCTGCCAGGCCTTTCAGGCAGCTCGTTATGGTTCTGCTATGATCTGATAAAGGCAGCAAGGAGCATCAGCAATTACAGTGGGTGTCAAGTGTTAATTGGGCAGCTTTCAAGATAGAGGAATTTCTTTGTGTACGTACAAAGATATGACGTGCTCGGAATAGCTTCTCCTCCTGATCTTTCGTTCTGGAGACGCGTATATTGCAGTTGGTTAATGCAAGACAAATTATGTCATTCTTCTTGATTTGCCACATGTTCTGCCTGTGGTGGTTTGCCTCTGGCTCGTCTCATTAAGTTGTCTAAACATGGCAAATGCAGCAAGCTGAACATACTCAGCTTTTTCTCAAAGTTAATCTCATTGTACGCAGCATCACCACTCCCTTGCTGTGCCATCCCTGCTGCCAGGGCACCTTCCACCAGCCCATGGTGGGACTGTCTGCCTTCAGTGAGGCTACAGTCTTCTACCCAGAATTATGCAGAATGCAATTAATACATTTGCTGCTTTTTTGTCCCAGATACACATCAAAAGAATTTTGGTAAGCTGATGCCTCCTGTTCAGCAGCAACCAGTGGCAGGCAGGAGGGCATGGGCCAAATCATCCTCTTGGCCACTGATGTAGAGTGCTTTTAGTGGTTTTAATGATCCTTCCTCTCCTGAAAATCTTACCCCCTGGATTTAATTCTGTAAGACTTTTCAATGCCACAGTGCTGATGTTCTCCAAGGCCAGCAGATTTTATCGCTCTTGAAGACCAAAATATTAAGCTCTGGCCCAGAGTTCTCTGTTGTGTGATGAATTTTTCAAAGGGGCAGGTCCCTGGGCAGACCTGGCTCATTCCCATTAATGGAATCAGGTGGGCAGTGATGGTGACATCTGTGGCCACCAAGGTCTGCTGTGGGGATGCTGTGGATACCAGGCAGGGATGCACTGACAGCAGGGCTGCTGCCTGCCCTGTTGTGGGCATGGTGCCAGAGCATGGTCACATTAGTCACATCACTCTTAGCACCCTTGAAGTCACTTCTAAATTGCACAAAAGCTTTGTGTACAGCAAATACAGGAACTGGAGCTCTCCTGGTCCTGCTGTGGTGAGGCACCTGCTGCAGGCTTTGCAGCTGGGACGGGGCTGGGTTTGGCCAGGGCCGTTTGCCTGAGCCCCACCATGGGCAGGGTGACTCCCCCAGCTGCTTGGAGGGAGTGACTCTTCCAAAGTTCTCGTGTGCTAATCAGACTCTGTGTGGGTGCACAAGGCTCCAGTGAGGAGTCTGCACACCTACCGCTGCATCAGTGCTTTTGAGGACCAGCCAACAGTGGGGGATGGATGAGACTTTTGGAAACTCTCCACGGGGGTGGATGCGGGGGCAAAGCAGCAGGGCTCTGTGCCAGCCTTTGGTGAGACAATCCTTGGGAAACTCATCCTACCCTGAGACAGTGTGAGAGGTGCCTGATGCTGGAGAGCTACGTGAGCTGGACCCTTTTCCCTGGAATATTTCCCCAGGGTTTGCCAAGCCCCACTGGTTCTGCCAGGAGCCCAGACCCCAGCCCACCCCTACTCCCCAGGCCTGGGGCTTAGCTCCCTGTTTTAGGCAGCTAAACAGGGATTTTCTCTCTCCCTTACCCCCAAATAGCTAAAACTACCTGTTTTATCTGAGCCTCTGAAAATCCATCTCCTCATCCCCATCACTGTCAGGTACTTGGCTTGAGCAGCTCAGCCCCTGGTGTCGGCAGCACGCAGTGATCTGGATTTATTGGACTGTCAGTAACCCCCCTGAACAGCCTGGGCTCTGCAAGGAAGTGCTGTTTTACTGAAAATGTCATCTTTTATTTAGACTCCTGCTACAGCCAACCCATGTCTTTTTTTCAGGCCTGTTTAATTAGTAAGCACTGCACAGCCCCTGACACGTGTTCCTGGGTGGTTTTTGTGCCTTTAATAAGCACTAGGTAGCCTGGCCGGGGGCGGGAGGGGACGAGGAAGGGCTGCTCTGCGGCAGGGAGGGGAGGGAAGCGAGAGCACGACGAGGAGCCAAGGGCAGCTCCACTCTAATGATCACATGCTCGTCAAGAGATGAATCCTAGAAAGGGCATCTCTGCGTGCGTGCCGGTCTGCCCGCCCTCCTCCTCCTCCTCCTCCTCCTGCTCCTCCTGCTGCTCCTCCTGGCAGGGCAGCGGCGCAGAGGTACCGGGCACAGTCCCCCCTGCCTGGCACAGGACGGGTCAGGGATCCGGGTCACTCCTGGGCACGGCCCGGATCCTTTAAAGCCATGATAACCCGAGTGCCGGTCCAGAGGCTGAGCTTCTGAACCTTTTCTCTCAGGCAGGGATGGGATGTGTGCCGGCTCCGTGGAGGTTTGAGGAGTGGTTTGAGCAGAGAGCCGCGACTTGTAACCGATGGCACAAGTAACTTTTTTCTTCCTGTCCCTTTTCCTCCCTGCAGAAGAAGGCGGAGGCTGCCCACCGGATCCTGGAAGGGCTGGGTCCGCAGGTGGAGCTGGTGAGTGTTGCCCGTGCTCGGGGAGCGGCTCCCGGGCCAGCCCGGAGCGATCGCTGTCCGTGTGTCTGTCACAAGGAAACGCGCTGCCGGCCCGGACCTCTCGCTGGCACAGCACCAAAGCAGGAAGCGAAGTGACTGAGACGAGTCCTGAAACGCAGGCAGACACATACACAGAGCCCTCCTCGCAGAGGTTTAACCCTTTGGCTCCCTCCTCCCACGCTGCAGTGGAGCTGGAGGGTGGAAGGGGCTCTGGCACATTGTGTCTCCACTGGGGATGCTGAGGCTTCGTCTGCTGGTGGCAGACACAGCACCAGCACTGTGGGGCTGCTGCCTCTCAGCCAGCCTCGAGTGCTGTGTGGAGGGATGGGTGCTTGGACTCTCCTCTGTCCCACCCACTGAAAATGGAGGAGGATGCTCAAGGGTGCTCAGTGAGCTGCCACAACCCGCAGGTAACAGGACTTGCACACTTCCTATTGCACTCCCCCTCATGTACAGGGAAGCTGAGAAAACAGCTTAGGACAGATTGTCAGTTTGGGGCTTCTCCCTCATCTGGAAAAATCTATCTGTAGTCAAAGGACTGACTGCTGGAGGGGCAGCTGGAAACAACCCCTGGAGGGGCAGCTGGAAACAACCCCTGGGGGCTGAGTCCTGGAGAAAGGTGCCTGGGGAAGGTGCACTGGCAGTGATGCTGCTGGAAGGATCAGAGCCAGTCTGACAGACAATCCCCTGCTTTGCACCAGCCATGGATGCAGTGGATGGAGTCTGTAGGAGATGGGAGCTGGCAGCTCAGGCTTCCACAGCTGTAATTTGCACTTGCCTTGTGGGGGTGGCACTAATTGCTGTCTTCCCCTGTGCATAATGGAGAGGTCACACGTGACAAAGCCCACTTCCTTGCTGAGGAGGACTCATAATTATTCCTCTGAGTCACCAGGGTCAAACCCTTTGCTCTTTCTGCTCTGAAGATTGGCAGTGCCCAGGGTTGGTGCTTCCTCATCCAAAAGATGTTGCATTTCCTTTTCTTCCTCCGCCTTTCTTTGGTTTTTTCACTCTGTTTTTCCTTTTTTTATTTTGTTGATGTTTTCTCCCTGGGTGTTGACACTGCACGGTGGGGGCTGTAACAGAGCCCAGTGCAAACCTTTCCTCTGTCTCTGTGCCTTACTCATCAGAGCACAGGGGAAAAGGGGAAACCTCACTGAGAGAACCCAGCTGGGCTCTGTGTGCATCCTGCAGACTTGTCTGGTCCATCTGCCGTGGGAGAGGCACTTCCTATGGCCCAGCCCTCACGCTGTGTTGGGCACAGCAGTGCCCAGGGCCTGCCAACAGCCTACGAGAGACAAGATGAATGGTCACAGCTTCTTCTGAGCTGGAAAGGAAGCAGCTCCAGGAAGAAGAGCATGCTGTGCCTGATGCTCATGCCTGCCCCACCATGTCACACACACCACATGCTCCGGCCTTGGAGCTGCCCCAGCCCATGGGTCTCCTGCAGGGAGGTTGAGCATCCTGGTGCCAATCCAGTCTGTGCAGGGAGAGGTGTGGCTGTGACCAGCAGGGCTGTGTGTTGCTGTCAGCTCTGCTGGGATGTCCTGTTCTGGCTGTTCAGAGGGCTCTGGTGGGTGCCTTTGGAGCAGTGGTGGTGCTGGATGCACGCTGGCTCGGGAATGAGCAGCATGCTGGAGCTCATGGGGTGGGATGGGAGGTTGTGGTGGGAATTGGTCAGTCATGGCACCAGTACTGGTGTGCTGGCAGACAGGAGCAGGAGGCCAAGGATTTCTGGGAAGCAGGGATCCAGTTTGGGTCCTGGGAAGCTGGTGCTCCTGTCTGGGTCAGGAGGAGGTTGTGACTCAGTAAACCAGGGCTCTGCTCATGTCATCCCTGCAGTGTAGTGGTACCATTTAAAAAATGTCTGCATGTTTTCCCCAGGAGAAATGGTTTTGAGATGCATAATCTGAACCCTGCAGTGTCTAGAAAGCAATTGAGACCTTTCTGGTTTATTTCTAAAGAGCTTTCAGTAAATACAAGGCTTTTCCAGTAATAGCTTTGCATTGCAATTATGTTTTTCTAAAATGTCATTCTCCAGAGAAATGTATTACATGTTCCTAACCCTGGAGGAACACTGGGTGTGTTTTGAACATCACCTTACCTATCTGACCTGTGAGCTGTACTTCTGCTTACTTACTGAGAAAGGTTGAATTAGGAGTTGTTGGTGGCTCTGAGGGAAGATGCTGTTTCTCAGTCCCTGCCCTGCTGAGAATAAAGTTTCTTTAAGTATTTAGTCTGTAAGTTCTCTGTGGGTGAGTAGAACTTGTCTCCTGGGTTTCCTCCACTGCTGAGGCTATTTTGCAGATAGAAATCTCTTCGAGGTGCTGGTGTCATGTGGATCTTGGGTTCTGGTCCCAGAATTTCATATTTCGGAGTGTTTGGACATTTCTTTTAAAATTATGTACTCTTGCCTGCTGACACTTAAGTTTTCTAGCTAAGACTCTTTAAGTGTTCGTATCATTTATAGGTTGTAGTTGAGAGGAGTCATTAGCTTTTGGTCAGCTGGTTGGCATCAGGGCATCTGTGATGTTCATGTGCACGTGAGCATTTTCCAGCCCAGGTCCAAACCAAAATGTTAATTGCACTGCTTCTCCCAGGAGGAAGGTCTGTGTGACCTGCGACATGGAAGCTTCTTTGCTTTGATATTTATGATCAAGGAGGGAAGAGAGATGATCATTCTTCAGTATTTCCAGTTCCTGCAGTCCTCTTCCAGAAGACAGTCACTGGTCAAAGCCTCCCAGCTTTCCAGGGTGACTGAGGATGTGATGCTCTGGAGCTGTGGCTGTTTCTCCTGCCTCTGGAGCTACGTGATGAGACGGATGTCTGTGTTCCTCTGAGCTTTCCAAGCATGAAGTGCACAGCCAGCTCTGAGCCTGGAGCCACACCAGCAGATCTGAGAGGATTCCTGATAGAAGCACTCCTGGGGAAGGGATACCACTGAGAATGTCTTCTTCACCAGGATCTGCTCGTCCCTCTCGTCTGCCCTGGCTCTGCCAGCACACGGTGGCCAGGTGTCCCCTGGCAGGTGTCCCCTGGCAGGCTTGCAGCCCTCACCCCCTCTCCAGGTGATGGGTGTGTGGATGGCTGTCAGCACTCCTGGAACACGGGGGTTCATCTCCTGTGCCTGTCTGCCTGGGGATTACGTGCCTCTGCCTGCCCCTGCTGCCCAGGATTACGTGTGCTTTCACACAGGAGAGGGACACGTCCAAGGGCAGCCAGAAAGAGAAGCTGATGGCCTGCTGGTGATGGAGTAGGGATAGCTACACCCAGTCTCTGTTCTGTGAGGATTGATGTGGCTGTCCTGTGTGGCAGCAGAGTGGTGAAGCAGAATCTGTGTTTTAAAGAGAAGTAGAAACAGGCTGTGTGGAAAAACAAGCTTCTGTGCCAAGCACCTGTGATGGTGATAGGGAGATAGCACAGAGGATGTGGGAGTAACACCTTCTTCAAACTGGAGGGGAAAAGGACCCATCTTTGTTTACGCGTCCTGTCGCCTCCAGTGCTGCTCACCTGGTTGAGCAGATGCTCAGCACATGTTTTGCTCTTTTCCTGTGTTTAATCTGGGGTGAATTCGGGTAGACCCAGAGCACAGCCTCAGCCCTATCAACCACAGGAGGAGGGTGAGCTTCAACCAGGCCATCCCATGTCCCTCTGCCTGTGCTGGTCACAGATGTGAGATGCTCACAGCTGGTTTGGGGAAGGTTTGTGGATGAACTGCTTCAGTACTTGGTGATGTTTTTGTGGTCAGACCTGAGCTGTGCTCTTTAGGTGATGGTTGCTGGTGATGGTTGGGCTGTGGCAAGCTTTTGGTTATCCCAGTCTTGGACATGTTCACAGCAGCTTAAGACAGTGAATAGAAGTGTTGAAGGGCTTAATCCTGAGCACCCTGTCATCCTGCTGATGTGGACACAATCGGTGGCGGCCCCTGGAGTGTGTGCTGAGCTGGGTGGGATTGAGCCTGGTCTCTGGCATCTCTCCCTTCCAGAGGTGGGAACCTCCAGATTCCCAAGGATAAATCCCTGGGAAGGCAGAGGTGGCAGGGCAGTGACCAGGGATGGATCCAACTCTCCTGACTCCCCATGGAGCTCCCTCCACTGAGGGTGTGGGGTGCAGAGCAACCCTGGGGAAAGCACAAATCTGATGGCCAGATGAGCATCGCTGTACTCAGGTGTGCTGGGGGACCTGGCAACGCTGGAAGCCCCAGGGGCAAAGTCTTGTCCTGCCCGCAGTTGCCTGTGCCTGGCTCGCTGGGCGGGCTCAGGCAGGCTTTTAGCGCGTAGACATAACAACTCGCAGCTCACAGACTGTCTCTCCCCGCTCGCCGAGCCCCGCTTTCCCCTCGCCTCCCCCGTGTCATATGTTGCGAGGCGCAGTGCGTTTTTTAATCGGTGAATAACAGCGCGTCCCCGCCGCGCTGATCCGAGCCCAGCCCGGGCGCTGCCCGCGCTCCCTCCCCCGGGCTCCGCCGGGCTCCGCCGGGATGCAGCGGGATGCAGCGGGACTCGAGCGGCGCTGCCGGCAGCCAGCAGCCTCCAGTACGGCCGGGAGAGGGGCTGGGACACGGGCTGGGTGTCTGCACCGAGGCAGCGGCACTGCTGATGGGTTTAAGTTCCTAAATGTCAGACCGTACCATTTATGCCTTCGTTTCTCTTATTTGTTTCAGCCGTTATACAACCAGCCTTCAGACACCAGGCAGTACCATGAGAACATTAAAATGTAAGTATGTGGCGATGAAGCTGTTTGAAATGTCAGGTTGGGCAGTAGTGTGGAGCAGGAGGGGTGCCAGCTTGCTCCCAGACCCCAGTTAAAGCTGCTGAGGAATTGTGAGCATCCTGTTAGAGCTGCTCTGCGTGCCTGAAGCACAAACCGGCTCCAGGAGCTCAGCAGTCAGGAGCTGTAGCTGAAGGTGGATGCTGAAGGTGCTGTTTGATTTTTCTCAGGGTGGGGTGGATGTGGGTCCTTGATGTTTTCCCAGACAACACTTACCTTAAGTGCTTTCTTCTGTGTTTCTCCTGTACTGAAATATGAAATCAGCTGCCTCTCTGTGTGTGTGTTTGCATGCAAGAAAGATGAGGTAAAATGAAAAGTTGCAATTACAATTAGATTTTCATGAAGGACCTCTTGAATGTCTAATAACAACTGGTTATTTCAAAGATACTTACTGAGACTTAGCAATCATCTAATTTGACTTATCACCTCAATACATGATTTAATCATCAGCATGTGTTTAATAACCACAGTGACTTCCTGAACATAGAAGAACTATAACAGCTAATGAGAATAGCGATAATTGTGATTATTGTTGGAAATTTAAATAGTCAAACCAGATCTGAAACTTTTTATCTGCCTTGAATGAACTGATGATTGCTCTGAGCTGCCTGCAGCGAGTCTATTTTGGTACCAGCTCGGTCAGCTGGTGATAATCATCTTTAATAATCTATTAACAAAAGTTAATAATCTCTTGCTTTTCAGCGGTATGTTAATTGATCCCGGGGGTTTATAAGGGAAGAGTTCCCGTACCTTTGCTCTAGCGGAGCATGGCAGGAGGTGGCAATGTTTAGGGGCTCTCTGTCCCCAAGGGCTGCAGGGAGGAGGGTTTGGTGATGTGACCCTGCTGCTCACTGCCAGGCCCTGCTCTGTTCCTGCTCCACCCAGAGCTTCCTGTGTCATCCCAGCAGTGCACTCCCTGCAGAACCTTCCAGCCCAGTGTCACCCCCAGCCCCTCAGTTCCCACAGGGCATAGGGTGTCCCTGTCAGTTCAGGGGGTCCCTGTCGCTTCTGGGGGTCCCTGTCAGTTCAGGGGGCTGATGAGTGATAACCCATCTTGTGTGGCCCCAGGATGTGCTCTGTGCATTGCTGGTCATGCTCACCCCCAGCTCTGATGGGCTGTGGAAGTCACCAGCTCTCGGGGATGCCTTGAGGGGCCCCACAGCCATCCCAGTGCAGGTGCTGAAGGTGGCAATTTCAAGCTGATCGCTAGTGTCGTCCTTGAAAGAACGAGTTAAAAGTAGATGCAGATACTTCACCCACTCTCCACTCCCCTGCCAATATTTGTGGGTTTGTGATCACATTTTCCTGTGATTTAAACCATTTCCTGTCCTGGGTTGCTGCCTGAAAGACAGGCACAAACAAGAGGGAACTGACTGCGCAGGTCAGGAGTAAAACTGTTGGTGAGAGGTGAAGCCCCATCAAACCAGGCAGCAGGGCAGATCTTCCTTCCATCCCTGCCTCTGCAGGGTTATCCCTACCCCAGACAGTGACTATCCCTACGTGGCTGTAGCTGTGGCAGGGTCAGACCAAGGAGAGGTTGGAACAGGCAGGCTTGGGGTTAATGTTCGCTGTGATTAATGCTGCAAAAATACGGGAAGGAAACCACACATTTTAATGAAAAGCCTCCGTCTCCTCCTTCCAGAAACCTGGCAATTAGCTGCCTTCAGCTGGTTATTGATGCCAGCCGAGCACAGTCACAGATCTGGGTCAGTGAAAGGCCCCTGAGCAATCTGGGCTCCAGATGTTGGCTGGTTTTGGCTGTGGGTCTGTCTTGGAGGTCCTTGGGTCTGGTCTGCACTTTGCTACTTGTTGGTGGACAGGCAGAGAAATCTGTGTGTCTTTTCTCCCATCTCCCTGTCCGTGCTGCACCTTAAAGGACATTTTGATGCTTGGGAGGCAGATAGAAAATCAAGATTTTGGTGATTCTTCCAAACAAATGATTTAGGATTCTTTGACCAAGAGCAAAAGATATCAGACTCCTCTGTTTTGACTGAGTTATGCTTGGATGTTCACATCTGATCTACAATTTTTCCACAAGCTGAATTTGAAGATATTTTTTGTCTTTTCCTTGTTCTTATATGTTGTGCCTTTCTGCTCCAGAAGAGCAGCTTCTGCTCCATAGCCTGGAGGAGGCTGTTTCCATAGAGGATGGAGTAAATCCTCAGGGTGCTGGGAGATACCAGCCAGATGCATTAGAACATCAGGACAGCTGCCAGGACACCACAGGTTATATTCTGCCAAGGTGTAATTGGATGCAGATTCTCCAGAACAGCTTCGCCCTATGCAGATTTAACCATGATGAAAAAGCCTTTTGGCAGATTGCTGGAAAATCATCTGGGTTGTGATTCTGTCCACAAATCCTCACTGCATCCTGGCTGTGTTGAACTGCCCCTATGTGAAGCTGGTTTGGAGCCTCATGGGCACAAAATGGCCAGGCTGTTATTGTCACAAATACCTTTTATAGCTTTTTTTTTTGTTTGCTTTGTTTTTAAACGCTTCTTAGTGTGAATTTTTTATTCTCAGTTGAATGTTTGCAAGTGTCAGTGGGAAGGCATTTGAATATCAGAAAGCCAGGATTCCTCGATTTCTCCACAGCTATACTCTGTGCCTTGCAACACTCATTTAATTCTCCCTTCTTGTTTGCTTTGCTTTTCAGCTGGGATGAGTCACGTATGCTAATAGAGCTGGCTGGGGACTTACCAGGAGAATTTCTACTCTTACTGAAATGTTACCGGTCTCTTATATTCATGGAGTTTTATGGCCTGTCTCCTATTCAGTACAGTTAAAATTAATTTCATGCCCCAGTTCATTCCAGTGTTTGCAGCTTCAAAAGCTTTTAAGTCCTATTTAGCTGCCTGGCTGTGCTCTGTTCCTCGCCTGCGCGGTCCCTTTGGTTCACCTGTGAGTGCAGGCTTCGAGCAAACATGGTTAATTTTGTATGCTACATCTGCTGTGGGATCCAAGGCACCCTTGAGTGGTTTGTTCCAAAGCCTTGACCTACCTTTGATGGGACCGTGTCCTTTCTGTTTTCAATTCCTGCATTGTTGGAGAGAAGGGCTCTGCCACCCCCTCATGAAGAAAGAGGAGGGCAAGATGGCATTTAGTGCCCTCATTTCATAGGGATGGGGTGAGCTTTGCCCCTGTGGCTGGTTTTTCAAGGTGAGAATTTTTTGGCTTTGCAGCAGACTGAAAAGTTTATCCAAGATTCATCACAGCCCTGAGCACAGCTGGAAACCACTCGAGTGATTCTGCATCAGTTGAGAAGGCTACAAAAGACCCTTTTTCTACATCTTGATGAAATACAACAAATGCAGAATATGTTGGTGCACCAGTGAAGCGCCAGCGCCTCTGGTCAAGGTCTTTATTTCAGGGCTTTGCCAGCTGGTTTGTACAAGGATGAGAGCTGCCCTTCCCACCCTGCCACTGCAGTGACTCTGCGCATTCCCCAGGCTCAGGCTCCAAAGATATTAACCTTCTTTCCTCCAAGCGTTTGAAAAATGACAAGATGTTGTTCACATGAGCAGGATCAATTACCTGCTGTCTGTCTGAAGAGATATTCTCCAAGGGGGCCTTCCTCTCTAGGCAGGAGATTCCTGCTCGGTCAGCCATGAAAAACACCCGGCAGGACTCTCCTCCTCCTTCCCCAAAGCAGTCATCTTGCCATCATATTCTGTGAGACTTGTATCTGACAGCAAAATGTGAGCTTCCCTGAGCCTTGAAAAAGCAGACAAAAAGCAAAGGGAATAGCCCAGAGTAAGTGCATGCAAGGTGCTGTTCACAGGATTTGCTTTAAGCCTCCCCTTCAAGAACTTTTCCTTGCTTTACACTGAAATTCAGGAATGCTGGGGTGAAACCAGGCTGTGTCCCCTCAAGACGCTTCGAGAGGTGTTGGAGAACCTCTCTGAATGTACAGTTAAAACAGATGGAGAGCTTGTTGTGATTTGGGTTTTCTCACGTGCCCAGATCCAGCAGCAGCAGAGCTGAGTGCACTGTTAATATTTGCACATCTGGGTTCCTGTCTGCAGCTGAGAGCTTCTTGGGGAGAGGGCAGGAAACCTGCCTCTGCAGAATCAAAATCTGAAGTCAGGATTTTCACAGAGGTTTCAGGGCTTCTGAATCTCTTTTTGTTTTCTAAGTGCCCCCCCAAAAGAGCAGAACAGCTGTCTTCTGAAAATCTCAAACTGTGGCTTTCCAAATCACTTTTCACATTGGGAAATTTAAGTCATCTTTTCATTACTTGCTGTTTAGGGGATTTAGTAGCACTGGATTGCCTCTAAATTCATAGTTGAAGCCTGACATGTAACACAAATGTTCTTTCAAACCCTGTCATTACTAATGCATTCTCTTTAGGTCTTTTTATTAGTGCTTGTAGACATTTTCCTCATTAGAAATTCACCTAGCAGCTCCCTGCTCATCCCATTCAAGGTTTCTCATCTCTTTTATTCTCTATTGGCATGCACCAAGGCAGCAGATTACCTAGTGATGAATTACTAAATGATGGAGACACACACTGCTACCTTCTGCTTCTTCCTCTTGCCAGTAAAAAGCCAATACTGGTTTGGGGGGGGAGTAACTTGCAACACTTGGGCTTGTGTTGTCAGTTTGGGCTTCAGGGCATGGCAAAGGTGTTTCTGGGCACCAGCAGCCTCCTGGTACATCCAGAGTTACAAACCTCTGCCACTTCCCCCTCAGAGGCACTCACTGATGGTGCTGGGGGTTTCATCCATCCCAGTGCCCAAGGGCTCTGGGGTAAATAACTAAAGATCTGCTTTGCTTTTCTTCCCCAGAAAGTGTTTCTAAATATTGCAAGGAGCTGCTCTGAACAGCTGGCTTTCCAGAAGCATGCCCTGCCTTGGGGTTAGTGGGTTACAGTGTGTTAGCAGCTGGAGCTGTGTGCTGCAGCCATTTCAGAGCAAGCAGGGAATGAGTGCAGTGAGCTGTGAGCAGGGTGAGCTGCTCCCTGCCCTCGCTGTGGGAGTTCTGTGCCTGCAGGGAGCCAGTGACTGCCCTGAGCTGCAGCTGGGGATCCTGGCACCAGCCCTGCACACGAGCAGGCGTGGCAGAGGGGAGGACAGAGCTGTTTGGGTCTCCACTGCCTCTAGGAGAGTGTTCTAGCTGTGCTCCTCAGGTCTCCTGGTTTGGAGATCTCTCATCTCCCTGTGCTTTGTTTGGCTGGAGCTTCCTCGGTTTCCTACCCTTGCCTGTGTGATCCACCTTGCTGTACAATGGCTTTGCCAGCTGCTCGCTGCCTCCTTCCCATCACTCTTTGAGTTTTGTCCCTACTTTGTTTGCTCTGGCTGATGAAAGACGTTCCTGTGTAATTAAATACCCCTGATTAGCTTTGCTCAAATAGCAAACTTCCTTTCATCTCGTCTCGCACCAGTTGAAGGTCTCCCCAGGCTTGGCCAGGTGTGCTGCCGTGCATCAGCTCTTTGTGTCCTTTGGGAGCCTTCTCCAGGGCTTTGGCAGCTCCCCACGTGGGTACACAGCAGCCCTGACACGCATGCGTGCACCCACATCCTTTCAACATCAGCCCCAGGAAGGACCTGTGTGGACCTGGGCCAGGTGGCTCAAAAGTCAGAGGTTCAGGTTCTCTCCTTGACTGGCTCCATTGTGAGACATGAAACAAAAGCAGCCTTGGGCCAAGCCAGTGAAGGTGGAAGCAGCTGCCTGCCCCAGGGCTGGCTTTGCTGTGCTGGCAGTGGGAGATGGGTTTCACCTGGCAGTTTGGGGGCTGGCTCTGAGAGCTGTGCTCCTCTGTGGGGCTCACCAGTCAGTGGGGCAGGGGGGAGAGGATGAGCTCTGCAGCACAGGGAGGTCAGGAGTGGAGATGGGATCCATCCACAGATGAATTGTTGACCACAAGGATGGGTATGTGCCATCTGGCAGCCTCTGAACACCAGCTCACCAGAAGCTGGGGGGTTCTGTGTCTGTCCCAGCCTGCCCATTCCTTAGGGACACTGCTGAGGATAAGGCAGGGAGCTCACACGTCCTCCCCACCCGGTGTGGTGTGACAGGCCAGCCCAGCAATACTTTCAACTGCCCACAAGAGTCACTGTTGCTTTATCTAAGGAGCACCCATTCCTCCTGCCTGGGAGCTGCCTGATTTCTTCACCCCTGTGCAGTTCAAGTCTCCATCCTTGATGCTTTCCCCAGCAAACCGCAGGACTCGGGCAGGGGAGGAGGAGAAGGGAGGAGGGCTGGCACCTTGCAGGAGCAGCCCTTGCCCTGTGCCACTCCTCAGTGGTTGTTTCCATGCCCAGCTCCCAGCAGACAGCCCTCACCTTCCTTGCCTGTGCACAGCAGTCATGCTGGGCTGGCTGATTTGCCCAGGGAGCACAGCCTGTGCTTGGGAGACACATGGCCCGAATTAACCTCGCTGCAAATGGTTTCTAAGTAACAGCAGTACGTGTAGCAAGATAAACTGTGAAGCCTATTTATATTTACCAAGATTGTATTAACCTTTGAAAGGTTGACCTTATGCAAAAACAAAACAAAACAAAAAGATAAAGTGGCAAAAACATTCAGGGCATGAGGGGGTTTGTTGTTGTTGTAATCCTTTCACTCTTTGATTACTTCAGCCTTGGTGGTGGTAAACATACACTGGCTTTCAAGGCATTTCTGATTTTTGCAGCTGCAGAGCCATTAAGCCTTTGCCTGTATTCGCACTTTCAAGGTCAGCCATGATGCACAACTCAAGGCAACCCATCAGCTGCGTAAGAGCTGCTGATTTCCTGCATTTGCTCTCCTGTTTTCTAAGAACTTGTGCAGCAGATCCAGCAGGAGCAGCAGCGTGTCAGAACCCCAGGATGCCCCTGGATGTCACCCATGGGGAGGGCAGGGCTTGATTTAGCTGGGCTGGCCCCAAGGGACAATCCAGGACCCATCTCACACAGGATCATCATTAGCACTACCCCAAAGGTTCCCTTGTGCTGGAGCTTCCATTAGGATCAGGAATAAACAAACAAACAGGAATGTGTTTGTCGGGCACAGTGAGCCTCGCAAAGAGCTGAACCTTGGAAGGAAATCTGTCTGGCTGGGTCTCTGTGGGAGGGTTTGCTGCCCTCTGAGGCACCACACGGTGCTGGGGAAATGGAGGAGAGCTCACAGTGTGTGATGTGAAGGGATGCAGGAGCGTGTGGGGAGCTGGGGCTGGCAGTGCTGGAGGGAGCTGTGGTTCCCAGGGCAGCCCTTGCTGTGGGCTCACTGTCATTCCTGTGAGTGCCCATGCATGGTTCAGTGGTGTAGCAAGAAGAGAGTTTGAAAAGGGAAAAATGTCGATGCTTTCTGCAATGTTCTCCATTCCTAAACTTAGCCAGGACTGTCCCCAGTTCTCTCTAAGTGATCTGGGCTCTCTGCCCCTTCCCAAACAATCCTGTTTGCTGCTCATTATGCTGAGGGATTTACAAGGGCAGGAGGGTGGCTTTTCCCTTCCTGCTAGCCACACAGGAGGGGAATGAGGAAGCAGCAAGGGTGTCTCTTCATTCGGCTAAATCCCACAGAACATGCCTACATGAGACTGCCAAGCTCCTGATCAGTAATTACACACTGCAGCTCTGCCTTTAATCGGGATAAAAGACTTAAGGAAACTCCTTTGCCCCTGGTCTCTACCTTTTACCTAGAGATTTTATTGCTGTGAATATTAGCAACAGGAACAGCCACAGGAGCTCAGCTCTGGGGCTCATGCAGGCTCTGGGAGTTCCTGCAGCCTTTTCAGCACTGTTCTGCTCCTGTGCTACTTCTCTTTGAGCAGTTCTTTCATGCTGCCTTTAGAAAGTAGAAAGAAGAAGAAAGTGAGGGGATGTCTGGGCAGACACCGGGATGGTTGGGGTTGTGGTGGCCGGATTCCCCCTTGAGGTCCTAATTCTGCAAGTGGCTGAACTCTCCTGGCTGGTTGTTTGCAGCTCTGTCGGGCACAGCTCCAAGGAAGCAAGAGGTCAGGAGATAAGTGCTGCAAGCCCTGCAGGTGATCCTGCCTCCTTATCAGGGCCTCAGAGCCCTTGGGGGAACGCGTGTGCTCTGACATCCCCATCGCTGCTGGTCTGGGCACTGGGGTGCCCAGGGTGGTCTCTGCTCGGGGGTGCCACCTCCTGCCATGCAGAGCTTGGCCTGAGCCCCTCAGCTCCTGGGCACCCTCTGGGGTTCTGCAGAACAGTGTGAAATCATTGAAGGACCAGCCTGACCCATGGATAGATGCAGAGCTGAGTGTCTGCCCATGTGTGCTGCTGAGAACAGGGGGAAGGTTTGCAGTGGGACTTTATTGATTTAGTTCTCAACTTTAGTCCTGGTTTGCCCACAGATGTGGGTGAAGTTCCTGGTCTCAGAGGGTTTGTTGGTCTTTCTCTAAGCTGGCTCCAGGTCTGAGATAAGAGCATTTGCTGTTCTCAAGTTGATGCAATTCCAAGTTAAGGTGGAAACTGTGCTGCACACTCTTTTGGGAGTGGGGAGAGCCAGGCTGTGTATTTCAGCTGCCTCGTTAATCAGATCTCATCTTTTTTTTTTTTCCTCTCTTTACAGAAACCAGGCAATGCGGAAAAAGTTAATTTTATACTTTAAGAGGAGAAATCATGCGCGCAAACAGTGGGTAAGTGATTCCCTCAGACCTTATTTTCTATGTATAAAAGAGTGTAATTTATTATGTGAGAAAGAAAAGGATGATTTCCAGCAGAGAGGTGCTGGTACTCTGTACTTTGCCTGTTATATTACTGTGGAATCTCTCCTGCTTAAAATAACATGTGAAGGAGAGGTCCCAGAGCCTGCTGCAGGCAGCACCTCCCTCTGCATGTGCCTCCCACAGAGCAAACACTTGGGGATGGCTTAATCACAGCAGAGCCCATCACTGATCTCAGAAAGCGTATTCACAGCATAAATGTCTGGTTTGTGAGTAATTGAACCCTAAGAGAGGTGTGAAACAAGCTGACTCTGCTTCGGGTAAATGGTCTGAAGGCTGCTCTGCCTCCTTCCAGCTGACCACAGAGCAATGTTCTAGGAATTTGTGGCTTAAAAACAAAGTTCAAGCTCCGTGCCAGTTTGTTTCTAGGCAGCGTTGCCTGCAAGAGAGTTCCAGTGACCTTTAAGGACACAGGTCCTGGTTGGGTAAGGGGCAAGGCAGGGCTGATCATGAGGCTTCAAAGGCATTTGTTGCCAAGTCTGCAGTTCTTAGAGGAGAAAGTTCAAGTGGGTTTCACAGAATTTGTACATTTTTGGTGCTGACACTTGCAGTGGTTCCCAGCAGGAGCTGGAAGGCAAAGCCAGCACAGAAGGGGAAATGCCAGGAAAACCAGTGGCTCCCACCAGGCAGGTGCATTTTGCAGTGTCTTTCAGTGATGGGTGATTCAGCTCACAAGGCTTCACATTTCACAAGGAAAATGTAAATACTGTCTCCTGACTCGTGTTCTCTGTCCTGAGGCAGCTCAAGAACCAGTGTTAGTGTCTTGCATTGGCAATGGTGCAGGTTTTCTCAGCGTCTTTAGGGCTGCTTTTGGACAGAAGTGCCAAAACTGGGAGGAATTGTTGGAAAAATTCAAAATAACAAGCCTGGGAAGTGGTTTGAAGGCTGTACCTTTAATAGTACAATACATACATTTCTAAGGCAGATCTCACATTATTTTCTAATGTATTTTGAATAATTCTTTTCCTTCCTCGTGCTTTCTGTTTTCATGCTGTTTTCTACCAGTATTCCAAAAGCCACAGACCTTGCATTCCCAAAGAATGGTTGTGTCTCCCATTTGTGTCCAAATACGTGTTCACTTAGACTTGTTCATGATAAAGCTTCTACCAGGGCAAGAGGCTACGAGGCTTACAACTCCATCAGGATGTGGCATGGCAGTCGGATGATGCTCTGGGCACCTCCCCTCCTGCAGCTGAGGACTCTGCATGGTGGGAAGTGGGTCAATATTCCCTTCCTCAAAAAAGGGATTGCAAAGCACCACGTGATTTTGTTGGAAGCAGGAGGGAAGTGCCCAGGACCTGCTTTCTGGTGGAAATGGCTGGTTACTGTGCTAAACCTGGAGTGAGTTGCTCTGTGTGAATATCAAGGAGCTGGGGGAAAGGTTTAATTAGGCTGCAAGAGCACAGTTCCTAAAATACGACTTGCAGTAAAGTCGCCTGTCATGCAAAATAGGTGAATTTCTGCCAGCCAGTTTATTCAGTGTCCTTGAAAGGGGATTTTTCAGTTTAGGGAAGCATTTTGCCTATTCTACAAAATAGGCAACATACGGTTGCTGAATTTGCAAAGTGAATACATTTGCTGATTCTGTTTGCAAAATGGGTATGCTTAGCTATTTTTCTGCCTATTTTGTAGCAGACCCTATTTTTAGCAAAGCCCATCCACATGCCAGTGTTTCTTTCTGGCTCTTTTACTTTCTGGGGCATTGTTGCTGCCTGGGGCTGGCTGGAGCAGGGTCAGAGCAGGGTCCAGCCCCGAGAGCCCCATCCCAGAGGATCCACAGGGCTTCCTCCTGCCTGCACTGAGGTCAGCACAGCAGAAGACATTTAATTGCCACCAGGGTGATGATGCAGAGGAGGGAATGGTGAAGGGAGCTGTTCTGGGTGGGAGAGGTTTGTCTCCATCAGCCAAGGGAAGAAAACCACGGGGCTTGCAGAGGAATTGGACTGGCTCCTCCTGTCACCTTCGCTCTTCTCCTCCCTCCAGAGAGCTGCTCTGTTCCCTGGAGCTGTGGGAGGGCTGGGGCTTGGCACAGCCCACGAGCTGCCTTCAGCTACTACGGCAGCGTTACTATCCATCCATTTTTAGATCCCTGTCAGGTCCCGTTGGGCTCGCTGTCACTTACTGGTGTGATGGAGAGGGGAGCAGAGGGGGCAGCCCTGCCAAAAGCCAGCACAGATGGTTGCTCAGGAGTGGACATGCTTGCTTAGAGCTGCTCAGAGGAAGCACAGAGAAGGAATAGATGCTTCTGTTCCTGAAGTGCCTGACCAGGAGCTTCTCCTAGTGGTGGAGCTGTGATGATCTGAGGAGTTTGCAGGGCTGTAGGATGTCTGTAATCTTGGCTTTTGAAGGATGCAGGAGATTGCAGGGAGCAATCTCTGTCCCAGCTGGAGCAAAAAAGCACTGGATGGGGATGCTGCAGCCCAGCCCAGCTGAAGTTGGGAGTTCAGGAAATGCTCAGCCAGTCATTGTGAAGCCATAGTCTGGAGGGCAGAGCTGTGCCAGGGGGAAGCTTTGGTACTGCTGCCCTGCTGCCAGGGTGTGAGCTCCTGGGGGATCAGCAGCGTGACATTGATGTTGCTTTTTCCATCTTCAAATGCCAGTTCCTTAGAAGAGGAATTCTGGATAAAGCTTTTGTCGAGTTGTTCCAAGGAGTGGAAGAAAAGGAGGAAAAAGAGCCGCCCTGCTGGCTGTGAAGCAGCCAGGGCCGTGCCAGGTGGCTCTGCTGGGGTGGTGGCAATGTGGGACCCAGCACTGGCTCATTCCCACGGGGAATGACAAACCTTTCAAAGCCTCAAGGCTTGTCACCAGCCCGAGCCCTCGTGCTGGGCTCTCTCCCGGCCGTGCCTCGGGCTGGCAGCACCGGGCACCAGCTTCACAAACTTCATGGGGTATTTTTAGCTTCTTCCCAAATGTGATGCTCTGAAAGCAGGAGGATGTAGCAGATTTGCTGGCAGGGTGGGAGCTCTCGTTTTCAGGGGGCTGATGGCATTGCTTTGGGAGAGGTGAAAAGCAGCAGCTGTGATTCTGCCAAGCTGCCGCAGGCTGTTGGTGTTACCTGTAGCTCCTCGCCCAAAGTGTGAGATACCCCATGTGGGCTTTCAGGGCATTTTAATTTCTGTTCTCCTTCCTTGTTTTTATCTTGTGGCTGTTTCCTTCAGCTCCTGATGGAACCTCAGCACCTCCTGTGCATCCATGCAGGGCAGGACAGTCTCTGGCTCCAGGCACACAAGTGGGAATTGATTTATTTGCAGCGGAAAGTGTTAATCTGGCTCAGCTCTGGGGCTTGAGGTGCTCACCTCACATTATTGTTGAGGTGCCTCCAAAAGGCCAAGGAGATCAAAGATGTGTTGCTGTTCTTGGATTATTGCCATGTGCCAGGATTGGTGTGACATGGGCTGCAGATTGCTGTGCATTTCCCCTGGTTTGGGGTTTTTTTACCTCTCCTAATCTTTCTTTGTGGGCAAGAGCAAATGAGATGAGAAAAAAGTGCCTCTGGGAAATCCTGCAGCCTCAGACTTCTGGTCATAGGGTGGTGGTGGCAAGAGATGAGTTTATTTCTTTGAAATCTGGATTCCCTGTGTCTCTGTTGTAGTGCTGAGTGTGCTGGTGCTGAGCCACCCATTCTGGAAGGCGGTGTCAGGGTCAGGAGTGACCTGGGGCTTGCCATTAGAGCAACATCTGCTTTCACTTCCTGATTTGGGGCTTGGAAGGCATTTGTCAGACACAAACTGAAACCCTAAAACCCCTCTGGTCCCCCAGCTGCTCTCAGCTGAGGCTGGGCACTGCTGCCACTGTGGTGGCTCTCAGGGACCAGACAGGGATCTTCCCACCAGGGACCTTCCCTGTGTGTGGGTGTTCTCCTCCAGCAAGAGTGTGGCTGGAGGAGGGAGAAGAGATTTGGGGTGTAATGGGAGGAGACTCATTTGTGTTGCAAATCTTACTTCAGTGTTGTCAGGCTTGTCCCATAAACACCAGTCAGAAGTGCAGTGCTGGACCTGGTGGGTGTGCCATGAGGATGTCACCCAGGGGGTCGGGGTGTGGAAACCCTTTGCACTGCCATGTTTTGGCAGAGCCTGGGTTTGCTGTTGGTGGGGATGTGTTGGTCCTGTCACATGGGCCAAGAAAGAGGAGCAGCAGCAGGAAAAGTACTTTTGCTTTTTAGGACAGTGAAGGAGCTGAGTGTGTGGCCAGGCCACCACACTGTATGGCTGTGGGCCAGGGCTGGGTGCCTGGCTCTTGATTTTGGGGAGCCAGGCCCTTGCATGGAGCTGCCCCATGGTCCCAATCCCATCATCATTGCCAGCACAGAGTTGTGACTGCTGGAGCTGGTGTGTGTGGGTAGGAAGGGGTGCCTGGCCTTGGGCACCATGGCAAGCTCTCCCCAGCATGGTGAGCTGGTGGCTCCAAAATTATGGCCCTGCACACCCTGTTCACACAATGGAGACCAGCTCTCCTGCCCCCTGTGCCTCCTCCCAAGGCCATGTCTCAGTCCCTCCTTGCTCAGTGGCCTCAGGCAGGCACCTTGCTCTCTGCTGGGGTGTGGGCCTTTGGCTGCTGAACCAAGCACCTGTTGGGCCAGAGGATGCTCAGTGAGATGTGCAGATGTGAGGGGTAGGCCGAGCCACGCTGGGTAAGAGTCCTGCTGCCACCAAACACGTTGGGTCTGGAAGGAAAGAGCCTGAGGGTACCTGATGGCCTGTTTTGAGAATTCACCCTTGGGTTGGCCCCAGGCCCTGGAGCATGTCCATGTCCTAATAAATTGTATTTCTTTAAGCAACATGACTCACACTCAGCCTGAGCAGCCATCGAGGGCAAGGCCTGGAGGAGTTGCCCTTCCCAGGCACATCTCTGAGCTCCCTCTCTCCCTCTGCCCTTTCAGGAGCAGAAGTTTTGCCAGCGCTATGACCAGCTGATGGAGGCCTGGGAAAAGAAAGTGGAGCGCATCGAGAATAACCCGCGGCGGCGTGCCAAGGAGAGCAAAGTGCGGGAATACTATGAGAAGCAATTCCCGGAGATCCGCAAGCAACGCGAGCTGCAAGAGCGCATGCAGAGGTTAGAGGAGAAGCGGTAGGAAGGGGCTGAGCTGGTATCAGACAGCCTTTCTTTTCTCTTTGGGAATGGGTGTGGGCTTTGGTAGCGGGAGGAGCGGGCTGGGGTGGCTCTCGGTGCCTTTTCTCCCTCTCCAGTCAAAGGCAGAAGGCAGCAGACAGATGAGAGTCTTGCTGCTTTTTCCCCTGTTTCTATCTATGATGAACTCTTCCCAGTACAAAAGGATAGGAAAAGTGAGGCCAATACCACAAGCAAGCCTTTGCCTTAAGTAATGAAAACAACTAAATTACAAAAGCTATCACACCACACCACATCCAAGAAAAGGACCAGCTAGCGTGGCAGAGCTCGGAAAATGCAAACGGCTTGAGTCCTTTAACTCAAAGGTTCAAATCCTCTGCCTTGCTGGTTTTTCCCCAGGGTGGCTCAGTACAGAGCCAGAAGGAGCAACAAATGTCAGCAATGTGACTGCCTGTCTCACCTCTGCTGCTGATCTCCCAGCTGGCCACATCAGGGCCAGGGGTAGCTCCCCTGTGCTGGCCGGGACAGCCCTAATTCCTGCCTCATTGCTGTGCCCAGATTAAGATGTACAAAACTTGCAGGTGCATTTGGTCACGTTGATGATTTATTACATGCACATGCTTTGATGGGAGCAGAAACATCTGCAGAGGTTGTTGAAATGACCACAGACAATATGAAGGAAGCAAAATGTCTCACTGGAAGGGATGTCCCCTGTCTCTCCCACCCCCTGTCCATTTTCTTCATTGGAAGTGCAATTGAGGTCATGTTGTCTTCTGCCAGGAGAAGACTCGATTTCATGATCTCCACCCTTTTTGCTGAAAACTCCCTGTCCTTCCCATTTCAGCCCTGGCACCTTGCCTGGGGTCACCTGATACGCAGAAAACCCAAACCCTTCTGCCAACATCCCATCCTTGTGCCCCACTAACAACTGGGTGGGTCCAAACTTCCTAACTGATGGCTTTATTTTGTCTGAAAGAGAAAGGGAAAAATGGTACCGAGAAAAGCTTTAATTTTTTACCTGCTTAATAAGAAAAGCTGTAATTCCTTGGGTTGTATAGCTGTTACTGTAAGGGGAAAATGTCAGTGGATGGGTTTGATTTAAAACTTCCCATAGCATTTTGCAAACCAGATGTGGTGGCACAGTGCTAATGGCTCGGTGCTGACACCAACACCTTTGTGCCATTGCTGTGGTGGGGTGAGTAGGAGAAAATGTGGGGGAGAGCGTGGTTGGGCATGAAATGTCCTTGTGTTCTAGCAGTCCAGGAAGTTGACACAGGTAAGGAAAGTGGTTTTGATGCTCTTGACCTGCGAGCCCCAAACGCAGGTGCCTTTCCCACAGTGTGGGAGGGGGTGGCCTGGGGGGAACATTATGGGATATGGCTGTTATGGTGGTCAAATGTTCTCGAACGTGGTTTGCTGCTTATGAAGTGGAGCATCAGTGCCTGAGTGTGCCACTGCCCTTTCCCAGCAGGGTAGGACAGAGGGGCAGTGGCGGGCTCTCCATGTCAGCCGCGCGCAGCGAGCACGAGGTGTCCGAAATCATCGACGGCCTCTCGGAGCAAGAGGTGAGAGCAGCTTCCCCTTCCTCCTCCTCTTCACCCCTCACTCTGTCTTCTCTGAGGAAGCCAAGACAGGACTGCCAGGTCTCCACAGGTGAAGTCCTGTGCCAAATCCCACTAACCTTAGGTCCCACTGAGGTTGCCATGATCCCAAACACTTTCTGGATGAGATCCAAAGTCAGAGGTTTATTTAATACACATCAGCATTTTCCCAGCTATGTGAGAGATGTAATGGAGCTGTTCAGTGGTTCTGCCAGAGCAAAACATGGAGCAAAACATGGCCAGTAGGTTTGGTTTATCAGCATTTGGCTGTCTCTTAGGGGCCTGAAACCCCAGCGTGCTGCTCATCCTAGGTAGCACCCCACAAACACCTCCTGGCTGTGGTTTATCCTGGAAGTGAAGATGGGAAGGGGAAGGGGCAGGGAGCCAGCACCCAGGCTGCTGGGTGGAGGGGTTTTTCTGTTTCGTTTTGTTTTGAATGGGCTGTGTGACTTGACACAGGGGAATCCTATGGAATGAATGGTTTGTACATGAGCCAGTTGGCCCACATCTTCTGGGAGTGCTCCATTCATCTTGAAACATCCCTGTGACCTCGGCTTCGTTTGGATCTGGTTTCACAAGGGTTCCACTCTCTTGGCACGGAGGCGAGCTGCAGTGAATGGATCATGTTTGGGAGGGGAGAGCAGCCCTTGCCCAGCAATAGCTGGGATGTTTGCTGCCTGTGCACCACGGCTGATCCCTCTCTGGGATCCCAGGCACTTTGCTCTGAGCCAGTTAAGGTGACAGCGTGGAGGACATGGATCTTGGAAGCAGAGGGGAATTTCACAGCCCTGCAGAGGTGCTGGCCAAGAGGAGAGTTAGCTGATCCCCTCCATCCCCCTGCACAGTGTGCTGCTAAACTCCACCCCAACAGCCTCCTGCTGAGCCCCAAATCTGCTTTGCATGTCTCAGAGGAGACCTTAAGGAGCTTCCAGCTCTTCCACAGGGTCAGAAGGAGCAGGGAGGTGAGAGCTGGGGAGCATCTCTGGCAGCAGGGCCAGCTCTCTGCCCCAGCACATTGCTGGAGAGGAGGGGGGTCTGGCTGGTGGGGTGTAGTGGCAGCACTCAGCACCCTGAGGGGCACTGTGCCCTCAGCTCCCACCAGCATCCTCTCTGCTCTGCACAGGGGCTTCTCCTGTCACCAGGGGGAGTCTGCAGTTAGCCAGGTTGATGCTCCAGCTGAGAGCTGTTCCTCACCTCCCACCATGAGGAGGCATCTGGAGCAGCCAGTTTCTAAGCAGGAGGTGTCCTAGATCACGTGTTGAAATGTCCATATCTGTGCAGAGAGATGTGCTTGAGGAGGAGGAGGAGGTTGGGTCTGATCAGCACAGCAGGGAAGCAGAGCAGCACTGGGCAGGCTGGAGTCAGCAGCTTCTTGGAAGGGTTGTCCATGACTGTTCTCCCAGGAACCAGCATCTGGCTGTAAATTGAAACAGCAGCACTTGAGACCTGGCCTTCCTGGGTCAAGGGTTGGAGTTTGAGCAGTGACATCCCAGGTGACAGGGAGGACTCAGACTGATGGTGCAATTGAAAGGGGGTGGCCAGGGGATCACCAGCAGCTCAGCCAAAGGGACAGTCCTGGCATTTGAGCAGAACACAGCACAAATGAGACATCACATTGGCCTCTCTGTTGCAAATACTTAAGGAAACCAGTGTGCCCAGTCGGTCCTGTCCTGGTGTGCAGCTGGGTTAGGATGAACTTTGTGCTCCATAGGATGGAGTAGAGGCATCAGATTATGTCCCAGGGGTGTTGCAGTAAGGAATGACAGCCTCATTTCAGTGACACATGAAACCTCCTGGAGCAATTCCTGTGCAAGGGAAACATGATGTCTGCCTCTGCCCACCTTTTCAGGAAGCTTTGCAAAGCTGGCCCCCTTCCTCACAGTTGGAAGGGGGCTTTAGGAGGCTGGGAGGGGATCAGCATTCCCTGTGCCACCGCTACTTTGACTTGTTTCTCTCATGGTCAGGATTCACTTAAGTCAGACATTTCCACACAGGATCTTGAAGCCTTTTATTCCAAAATGAAAGATTGTTTCCTGGCTGACAGCGATAGCCTCTTTCAGCGTTTAATTTACAATTACTCCGGCAATAAAGCTGTCTAGTGCTTGCTTTTGAATTCTCCTGTTCGTCCTCCTGTCCTTTTCCTCTGGAACATCTGTCCCCTGCCGTCCCCGCGGGGCTGTGGTGCTGACCAACTGTTGTGTGTGCTTTCCCCAAAGAACCTGGAGAAGCAGATGCGCCAGCTCGCCGTCATCCCGCCCATGCTCTACGATGCCGACCAGCAGCGCATCAAATTCATCAACATGAACGGCCTCATGGATGACCCCATGAAGGTCTACAAGGACAGGCAGGTGATGAACATGTGGAGCGAGCAGGAGAAGGAAACCTTCCGGGAAAAGTGAGTGCAGCCCCCACAGCTGTGTCTGTGCAGCCCCGGGGAGTGGGGGTAGGATCCCTGCAGGAATATCCCAAGGGCTTGGCTGGTCCCCACAGACACATCCCAAATTGCTGTTGTTACCTTGAACCTGGTGATGCTTCTGCACAGAAACTTCAGGCCTTGCTCTGTGGTTGGGGGGGGGAAAGCTGCTGCTTGTGGCAGGATGAGAACAGGAAGTTTTTCACCTTTTGCACTCCCTATTGTATCAGCCAGTTTAAAGATAACACCAGGGAAACCCAACACTCCATACACACTGCCTTTCTGGATTTTCATGCTGTCCTTTGGGCACTGTGTGTCCAGGGGATTTTTGGGGCTGTCAGCATCCAAGCCCCTTATGTAGACCCCCTCAGGCTGCAGCTTCCAGCTGGTGCTCTCCCTCAGTGCTCCATCCTGCTGTCTGCAGGATTTGCCACCGGCTGCTGTTTCCATGGATGCGTTCCCACATCACACACGTGCAGACTCTGGCTGTGGTGCTTTCTCCTGTTTGCAAGCAGTGCCTGAGAACAGCTTGGCTCTATCAAGTGAGATCACTTGGGGAGTCACTGATTCCTTCCCTGGGTGCCACTGTGCTGTCAGCCAAGATATGGGGGCTCAGCTTGGTCTCACATCCAGATTCCCCTGTATCCCATAGCCCAGTGGGGACCCAGGTTTGTCTGCATGGAGGACTGGAGTCTCCTTGGTGGCCCCCAGTGCGCTGTGAAAACAGAGCTGGAGTTCAGTTTCCAGTGGGATGAGCTCTGCTGGAGCTCCCTGCTGTGGACCTGAGGGACATGGAGGTGCATGGATGCACCAGGACCACATTGTCCTGAGCAGCAGCACCACTTACTCTGGCCTCTGGACAACCAGGGGATGGCTCCAGGGATTTCCAGCCATGCTGGAAGCCTCTCTGTGTCCGGGATCCCTCCTCCTCCCTGCTCGTCAGGACTCCTGTTTGCAGCTGAAATAATTAATTGCCAAGATGGACCGAAAAAGAACAAAACAAGCAAACCGGCTCCAAGCCTTTGATAGAGGAGAATCCTCATTGCTAATTAGCCTTAAAATGTGCCACTCCAAACAGCCAGGCTTGCCACAAATGACGCAAAGGCTAATTACTTGGTCTCTAATGGCAGGGCTGTGCCTGTCTAATGGGGCTGGAGGAATCCACACCCACTGTGTGCATCCTGCAGTGCACGGTGCATTCTGTGTCATCACTGGGGGTGATGCAGAGCTTGAGGCAGAAATACAGCAGGGTTTCAGGGCTCTCACAAAGCTCATTTGGAGAGATTGGTACTCAGGAGCTGTAAGGAGGGTGTAGGGAGCCCTGCCCCAGCTCTCCCCCAGCCTGGCGTGCTGGTAAGCCCAGCTGCCTGCTGTGCTGCAGCTTCTGGCCTGGGTTTTTAAGGTGAACTGGAGTTGTGTCATCCGTGATCGTGACCTCGAGCTGGCCTCCTCCTGAGACCAGGAAAACTTGGTTCAACCTTTTGTTCAGCCCAGTTGGCAGGGCTCTTGGAGTAAACAGGCAGGCACTGCAAGGCTGACAAGCTCCAGGTCTGAACTATTTTAGCTGTCAGAACATAACCATGAGGAAGAACCTGATTTGATTTGCTTCTGGGCAGGATTTCAGGTCTCTGCTGAGAGCCCATTGCTGGACTACTCCCAGGGAAGCTGTGGTTTGCTGGTGAAGGAGCAGGGTGCTGCTCAGGCATTGAGGCTGTGTTGTGCTGGGCAGTGTGAGAATGCAGCATCCATCTCTCATTATGGCCTGGCCCATGAAAAGGAGTGGATTGTTATCTGCATTGCCCCAGCAGTGTGTTAGCATCATTGAAAACCCCATCCTGTGGTCAGCCCTGGGTTTGTGCTGTGTGCAGAGTGAGGAGCCAGCTCTGGCTCTGTGCCCTCACCCCAGGTTGTCTGAGCAGCCTGTCTGGTTTGCTTTCTTCCTTTTTTTTTTTTTTCTTTGTCCCCCCTAGCATTTCTGGTTTCTTTTTTGTTCTGGTAACCAGTTATGGTGACAGGGATCTTGCGGTGCCACGCAAACCATATGGGAGTTGTGCATCAATGTGGGTGACAACACCCATGTCCTGCTGCCATGGCTGGAGTTGGCCAGGCCCTCCCTGAGTTCAGCTCAGTGCCTTGACTCCACTGGGACAGAGCAGCAAAAGCAGGGGAGCGCTGTGCCAGTTGCCCCAGGGGAGGCACTGGCAGGGCTGGAGACATGAGCTCCTCACCATGTCCTGCCCATGTTCCACCCACACTGCAGCTCTCCCACCTTTTGCCTTGATCCATTTCCCCAGGGCTGTCATTTCCTGGGAGCTGGCAGAGGTGCATGTGCTGAACGTGGTTCTCCCTGCCTGCTCAGCTCCCTGGGGCAGAGCCCGTGCTGGTGGCCACCTCTCCTGGCACAAAGTCACCACTCACCGGGCTGTCCCTGCTTTGGCAGTGCATTGGTTAACTGTGCTGCCAGCAGCACCTCCTGCCAAGGGCTTGCTGGCCCTCGGTGCTTCCACACCAGCCAGGCACAGGGATTTGTTGGAGGAGGCATCTCTGCTAGTGGGGACAGCTTCCCCTGAGCAGGCAGTCTACTCTCCCGGGCTGCCAGAGCCAGGGGGGAGCTTGCTGACAGCTCCTCCACTTGCTGGGCATGAGGTGGTGTTCGTCAGAGCTGCTGTGCCACTGGGGATCTCTTGAGCAACTCAGCAATGTGGCAGCTCTGTGCTTCCTCCCGGGGTTTGTGTTTCCCTTCCTGTCCTTTGCAGCTGCTCCCAACAGCCCAGCAGGGCTTGGGGTCCTGCTCAGAGCTGGGGCCACCCATGGCCATGATGTGGAGTGCGTTGGCAATTCCTCATCCTTTTCTTGCCAGATCCTGAGGTCTTGGCCAGGTGTGCCTGCCCTCTGTGCCTGCCCTTGGTACAGGCTTGGGTGGCCATGGGGTCAAGCAGGTTGATAAGCAGGTTGATGAGCAGCTCTCCAGCACTTTCAGCCCCCCTTCCCTCTCCCACCCCATGATGAACATTTGCACATCGAAGCTCCCAAGCAGCCCAGCCCCACTGGGCTAAATTTAAAGTTCCTGTCTTTCTGGGAAGCTGAGCAGCAGACAAATATTTTCTCAAAGCCCAGAGTCCCTCTGGGAGCTGGCCTTGCTGCTCTGGGCACGCAGGGCATGGCAGCCCAGCTGTGAGGGGGTCAGAGCAAGCACCCACAGTAACCCTCTCCCTGTTGCTCTGCAGGTTCATGCAGCACCCGAAGAACTTCGGCCTGATCGCATCCTTCCTGGACAGGAAGGTAAGCCTGGCTCCAACCTGAACTGTGCTGCCTCCCCTGCCATCCCTCGGTGCTGGAGCTGCCAGCAGATGCTGAGCACCTGTGGGTGGTGGTGGTGGCTCAGGCCCCGGGCAGGGTCCAGACGGGCTCCCTGCAGAGCCAGGGCTGAGTCAGCTGCGGGAGCTCGGGAGGCGCGAACGCAGCCAGCCTGGCGCGGGGGCGGCACAGCCACCCCGTCATCTGCCTGGAGCTGCTTCCCAGCTTCTCCCCGAGGCATTCTGCACCAGCCAGGCTGTCACACAGGGGGTGGGCACCCAGCTGCCCGGCACAGAGTGGAGGGGTCTCTTTGTTCAGGGAGAGAGGGGTTTCTGAGGGTGCGCTGAGTCCCATTTCATGCAGCAGTTCTGGTGGGTGTCCTGAAAGAACACACAGCTCCCCTTGGTGCTAGGAAGAGTTGTTCACAGGAACTGCCTGACCTTTCCCAGACCTTGTGTGTTGTGATGCTTGGACTTTTTGTTTTTGTTGTTAATTGGGCTGATGGAAGAAAGGTTTGAGGAAAAGAAAGACCTGAGGGAGGAGTGAGTCTCTTGTCCCATTCTGAGCAAGGCCAGGTGCCTTCCATGGGACAGGCCATATGGGCAGATCCTGGACAGACCCAGCCTGAAAACACAGCTATGTCCGTCACTTGAACACTCTCCTGAGCAAGAAACAGTTGAAAGCTGCTGCTTCTCTGGTCCTTTTAGTTATTTGCATCCTCTGGCCACCTCATGCAGAGTTTCATACACACAGTGTCCACTCACTCTGAGGGAACCACTCTGCTCTCAGAGGTGGCCTGCAGAGGTCACTTCCAGCCTAAATTATTCTCTGATTCTTCGTAACTCAGGCTGGGGAAATAATTTATAAGACCTTGACCTTCCTGTCCAAAGGAGCAAGGAAGGCCAGCAGCCCCCTCATGCTGCTGCTGCTGCTGTAAGATCCCAAGCTCCTCATCCTTTCTCACTCGATAAAGCCGAAAGTGGTGGGACTTGGATGATGCTCACAATCCAGTCTGTGTTCCAAGCTGTAAAATGTCTTCTAATTTTATTTGTACTCGTTTGTAAATCAGGCTGTAATTATGATACAGAACACATCCATTATCCTGTTGGAGAGAGATGCAAAGTATGGCTCAATGTAATGAATTAATAGATTTTTAAATTGCATTATAAAAAAATAGTGATCTTAGCCCTTGGAACAGATGACTGTAAGTTTTTGTGTTCGCGTGTGTGTGTATAATCAGGGCTAAATTAGAAAGAGATCCAATTAACACTTTAAAAGTTGCAATCTGTTTTTGCAAATGGTTCCACTCCTTGCAGAGGGATGGGGTGAGCACAGCCCCCGGGCACACACAGCTGCCCCAAGCTCCTGAGGACTCGTGGCATGATGGATCTGTGGGATAATTTATCTTCGTGAAGCCACTAATCCTGAATGTGAAGGTGTAGCCCGAGGCTGGCGTTCAGGTGCCCACCCTGTTCAGCACAGGATTCCTCCCAGCCTGGCACACTTTGTGCTGTTCAGGAGCGCAGGATATGTGCTGGCTGTGACTCCTGGTTTTCCTGAGGTGCCCAGTCTGTGGTGGTGTTTGTGGAGCCAGCCACTGGAGTTGGGATGGCAGCTCCTGAGTGCTGGGATCTCGGTTTGGCCGCAGCAAAGGGACGCGCGCTCGAGCCAGCGAGCTTAGCGGCTGGAAATAACAGCAGCTGACAGTGCTGTGGCAGGTTGTGCCTCCTGTAACCTCACAGAGGCTGACAGGCAGCTCCTTCTTCTGCCTCTGGTTGCCGCGGTCATCTGGGGTCAGCCCTGCTTTGCCTCCAGCACGGGGTGATCTCTGCTCAGCACCCCATCTCCATCCCCGCATGCCTGCGGGACCGCCCTGCTCTGTCCTTGGAAGGGCTGAGCCTTTTTACTAGGACAGCACTGTCCCCTTCTCCAGTGCTCTGGGAGCCTGAGGGAGGGAGGTGTGGGGAGGCTGTTGGGCTGCAGGTGCTCAGGAGCAGCAGGAGACCTGGTGATGACCGGTTCTGAGCGCTGCTCCTGGAAGTCTGTGCCCCACCAGCAGCGCACGAGGCCAGGACCTTCTGTTCCCTGACGTGCCCGTGTCATTGCAGACGGTGGCTGACTGTGTCCTCTATTACTACCTGACCAAGAAGAATGAGAATTACAAGAACCTCGTGAGGAGGAATTACCGGCGGCGCGGGAAGAGCCAGGTAAGAGCTGGAGGAGGCGTGGAAGTGTCATCTGTCAGGCTGAGCAAGGAGCTGCAGCACTTTGTCTGAGCCCCCCAAATGGTGCTTTGCCCCCTCCTCACATGGAGATAATGCTTGCAGGCTGTGGTGGGTTGTGTTTGTCCTCTTTCAGAACGTGCTGTTTAATGGTAGTTGGTGTTTGTCCATCCCCATGCCAAGGCCACGGTGTCTTTAAAAAAAAACCAAACAAATCTGAAATGCTTTAAAAAGGAGATGGAGTGACTGTGGAAAACCTGGCTGTGTGTCAGTAGCATGGGGTTCCCACGCAGCCTGAGCTCTGTGCAAGACCCAGGTGGGGTCTGTGTCTCTCATTCCTCTGGTGATGGCAGCTGAGGTGACAATGGTGACAGGGCTCCTGGGAGCTGGGTGGGGCTCCTGCCTTGCAGAGCCTGCCAGGGCTCTTCCTATAGTGAAGATGTGGGAGGAAAATTACTTGGATGGGAGTGACATCTGAGCAGAAGCATATGAATCCATCTGAAGTGCCACAGGGTGTCCGAGATCCCCTTGGGGGTCTCCTGTGGGGCTGGCAGATGTGGCACTAAAGCTAGTGGAGACCCTTCAGCCTTTGTTGAAGGGCAGAGCAGATTCCAGGGCACCACGAGGTGCCTGGGGGCAGGTGACTGAGTCAACCCTTACCATGGCCAAGATACAGATCTAGACATGACCTTGGCAGTGTTGCTGCTGATACCATGATACCCAGGAACAGATAAGTGCTAACCTTTGGGAAGGTGCCTCATCCCCATGAATGCTTGCAGCCAGAGGCAGGTCCTGCTGGTGGATCCCCAGGTCCATGAAGTGAGTGATTATTCATGTCACAAGGAGAGTGAGGCAGCCACAGAGGGACTGTCTCCGCAGATAATGTGGGAATAAGGATGGAAAAACTGGCCTGGCCCGTGACACCACTGACATCAGCAGATCTTCACGCTGCATGGCCATAAAAAGCAGCACTTGGGCCTAGATCCTGATTGGGAAGTGGATAGGTAGCCTCACTCCAATTTGATTTCTGCAGCATTAAGACATCAGAATAGCTAGCACATGACAAATGTCATGGACAGGGCCCAATTTTCCCTTCTTTTTTTCAGAGACATTAGAGATGGATAAAGCCCTATTAGATGATCCAGTCTCTCTCCCAGCAAACACAGGGTGGTTCCCTCCAGTACATTTTTATAGTGTTTACCATGGTCTGTTTTGTTAGATCACAGCAACTAGAACATGAGGCCACATTTGTTTCTTGTTAGCGGTGGAGACATTTAGCACAGCTCATTCTGGTTTCAGTGTTAAATTGAGCAAATGTGGAGAGTGAGAGGCTTTGCTCTGCATCTGCCTACCTACCCCAGCAGCCACAGACCTGCCCCTCCTGCACCCAGCAGGGACTGTTTGTGTTTTGGGGTTTGAAATTACCCAAAGTGTCGCTGGTTGCAGAATTTCCCACGATGATTTAAAGCCACATGATCCAGCCTGAGCAGTGGGGACGTGTGCTGCCCTTTGGAGCCTTGCTCAGTGCCAGTCTCTAGAAGCAGGGACTTGCTTCATCGCCTGTAGGACTGTTTTTGCAAGTAGGAATGGCACCAAAGGGAACCATTTGCACCTCCCCTGGAGCAGACCTCAGCCAGAACGTCATTGATTTTGAAAGAGGAGCCCCCCTGAGTCTGGGAGGAAGTGACACAGGGAATGTTTCCCATTGCTGTTGGATGCTCAGGTGGAAGGTGGGATGTTCAGACAAGCTTTAAGAGCCAAGGACTGGCTGCATGATTCACAGTAGGAGAGAGGTGCAGAACAGCAGCTGCTGCATTCAGCCTGGAGCAGCTCTCCCACAGAGATCTTGGGGGGTTTTGAAATTCACACTTTGTGCTGTGATACCTCTAGTATTTGCATCCATTTCCTGCAAGACTGCACGAGGGGAGTGCTGGAAGAGCCTGTGTGCAGGCTTGGGAAGGGCATGCTGCTGCAGAGGAAGGCTCTGCTGGGGAGAGACTCGTTTTAGGGTGGCATTTTCAGGTAATAAAGGGATGAATATGTTGTTAAAGCTGGTGGGAACAGTGAGGCATCTCCTTTGCACCTCTTCACGAGGCAGGGTCTCCCCTGGGTGTGGTGCTGATGGGATCTGCTTTCACACACCAGAGTGGGTCAGTGTGTGACTGTACAGACCATTATGGGAGAGGTCAGATACTGGCTGGGATGGAGGGATGCTCCTGGTGGCATTTTGCTCTGTGAGTCTTTTCAGAAGCAGCTCAAATTCTGCCTGTGCTGCAGGAGTGCTCATTTGGGAGTAACCTGTTCCAAAGGCTCAGCCAGCACCCTGCTTGTTCCCAAGGGGTCCTGGATTGTTTGGAACCCTGTGCAGGTCCCTCATTCTGTTTTCCCTGTGGCCTGGCGAGGAGTGGGGACTGAGGAGCAGCAGCACTGGGCTGATGTGGCACTGCCAGCTCTGCATTGCCTGCCCAGTGTCAGCAACCAGAGATGGTGACAGCAGGAAGGACAGAGGACACCCAGGGATGGGCAGTGTGCAGGGAGGAGACAGAATTGTGGACAGCCTTCCTGCAGCACATGGAGGCATGGCATCGTGTTCCCAGCATTGCCCATGCTCTGAGCACATACTTTCCTGCTGGTAGAGGTTCAAGTAGTTAAACACCAAAAGCTGAGCTTTAATTAATTTAGAGGAGGGGAGGAGAGGTTGGTTTTTTGTATCAGATGAGAGGAGAGCGGATGAGATCTGCTACAAAGAGCATTTCAAGTGGCTCTATGCTGCTTTCTTGCTCCTTTTCTCACAGAGAGGTTGGTGGTCTTATTTGCTGTTGGAGGCTGCAGGGAGCTTGAGAGCGAAGGGGAGATAATTACACAGAGAAAAAAGCTTCTCTGTGTCAAGACTATCTTTGTGGCCTACTTATTAAAAGTCCATTAAAAAATAAGAATCCCACTGCTCCCTGGCTGATGGTCCCCTGGCAAAGGATATTCCTCATAAAGCTGCTACTTACTGCTAAAAATCTCCTGCCAAGAGCAGGGACTTCACATGATTCCACTTCCAGTTTGTCAGAAAACGGAGCAGCCGCCCACTCCGAGCAGGATGCTCCAGCACTCCGCCTTCCATGGCACTGCTCAGTGGAAGTACCACATCCAATGGGTCATGATGCGTGATATTGAGGCTCCTGAGATTAAGATATTTCTAAAATAATCCTGTGTTTGTGTATGAAAAGGCAATATAACCCTGTGAGGGGGGGAATTGATGGGAAGAGAAATAGATTCCTCATCGTTTCACACTGAAAAACAAAAAAAGAATTTGTGCCATGGTAAAATAGTCTGATCCAATAGTCAGTGTACAGTGATAAGCATAAATTTGCATGAGCTTGTAATGACAAACCCTTGTGTTGATGTGTCCATACAACTCAGGTCTGTGGCAGTTGCTCTTCAGGGTATTTCAGTGTCTCTCTGTGAAACCTCTAAATTCTGTAACAGGGACACTGAATCTGACTATGTGCTTCATTCTTTGGGAAGCTGTTCTGCTGGGCTGTGGGAGCACAAGTGTTGGGCTGAAACCGGGCTGGAAGGAAAGTGACTCTACTTCCACATAATTATTCCATTTGGAGTGTGAGATTTTTTTATTCCAGAGGAAGTTTGCATTGATTTTGGAGTAACATTGCCCTTGTGGTAGTGTAGCAGCTGCAGCATGCCAGATACACTTCCTGCCAGTGAACTCCTTGGGGGAGAAAAGCCATCATCTCCCACACACTGCCGTGATGGGCAGGTGGGCGACCATTGCACTGGGAAAAGCTGTTGATGGGTCAGTCTGTCGGTAGGGTCAGTCTGTCGGTAGGGTCAGTCTGTCGATAGGGTCAGTCTGTCGGCGGTGGGACCATGGGTCAGTCTGTCGGTAGGGTCAGTCTGTCGGTAGGGTCAGTCTGTCAGTAGGGTCAGTCTCAGCAGGAGGACCATGGTTCATTCTGTCAATAGGGTCAGTCTGTCGGCAGTGGGCCCATGGGTCAGTCTGTCGGTAGGGTCAGTCTGTCGGCAGCAGGACCATGGGTCAGTCTGTCGGTAGGGTCTGTCTGTCGGTAGGGTCAGTCTGTCGGTAGGGTCAGTCTGTCAGCAGTGGGACCATGGGTCAGTCTGTCGGTAGGGTCAGTCATGGCAGGAGGACCATGGGTCAATCTGTCGGTAGGGTCAGTCTGTCGGCAGTGGGACCATGGTTCATTCTGTCGGTAGGGTCAGTCTGTCGGCAGCAGGACCATGGGCGGCTGGAGGAGCCGCCTGCCCGCCCTGGGGATGACTCAGAGGGGGATGAAGTCATGGTGGAGGGACGCAGCCGCCGGACAGCGCGTCACGCCAGGCCCTCGCAGTGCTGTCAGACGTTCCCTGGCCAGCCGTGTGTCGGTGCCGACACTTTCGAGGACTCACTCGTGGCCCCGGGGGAGTGGAGCCGCCCGGACCCCCCTTCCTCCCTGAGAGCGGTGCCAGAGCCGTGCCGGCAGGGCGGGGACCCACGGTGTGACCTGGCCAGGACACTGCGGTCCCCTGCCAGCCCCGACGGCCTTTCCCAGGCCCACCCTCTTCCCTGTCCCCTGCCAAAACCCAAATCGAATTATCCGTCCCGCCGTCTGTCCCGCCCTCCCCAAACACAAACCATTCCCCTCACCAACGAGGATAAACAGCCCCAACCCAGATTTTTTATAAACAGCCTGCTTACTTTTTTGGCAGAAGCACCGTCCCAGCAGGATCTGGCCAGGTTTGATATCACATGGGTCCTGGAGCATTAGGAAAAACCTGGCCAAGCAGGTTTCCCTATCCACCAGCAGCCCTGTCACACTAGCAGGGGCTGGCAGGGTTTGGGATTCCAGATAGTGCCTGCCCACGACTGCAGGGCTCCCTGCACCCTGTCCCCAGTGCAGGAGCACATCTCCTGCCATGCTCCAGCCTTGCCATGCCAGTGCCTCTCCTCCCTCCCCAGGGATCAGATCCAGAGCTCAGCAAACTGTTCTAACTCTGCAAATTGTGCAAGTGCTCCCACTCCGGTAACCACAGCAGCTAATGAGAGGAATGATCCTTGTTTCTGGGAACCATTTGATCTTCATCAGTCCAGGGAGCAGCTTCTCATTAGTGATAAAGGGTTTGACAACTTCTCTTCCAGACTCAGGGGTATACTTGTCACAGAATCCTGGTTTAATCATGCAGCACATCATACAGTCACAGCCCTGGATGTGGCCAGTAAACTTTGTGCCACAAATACCAAGAAATTATTCTGCGGGCACTTAAAGCTGTGCTGACTGGAGCATTGTATCTAAAACAGCACTGAAATTATCTGTGGATGAGCGGGGCGGTCTGTGAGGGAGGTTGCCTGGTTGGGAATGGTGCCAGGGATGTCAGTCTTGGGGCATGGGTTCACCTTCTGCCAGTGGAGTGTCACTGCTGGGATGTAAAAGGGCTTGAATTTGGCTCGTTTTCTGGACAAATCTGCAGTGTGACAGGGCTGCTGATGGCCCAGGAAATGAGGCTGAGGCTGCAGGACCAGTGAGAAGTTGGACTTGGTCAGACCCTGTGGTCCTGGTCCTGCTCAAGTGTGGCCTCATAGGAAGAAACATCTCACAGTGTGTTTGTCCCCTGGGTGCTCAGTGCAGGCTGTCATTCTTAAAACCTGTGGTCACCAGGGAGGTTTATGTTGGGATGCCTGCCCAGCAGGTGGATGAGGTGTGACACACAGTGATGCTCAAGTTGAGATCGATTCTATAACCCCCCCTTGGCACCTGTTCTTTCAGTCTGGACTCCTGTTGCTCCCCCAGGTGTGCCCTGTAAGGTCCATCGTGCCTGTTCCCCCGTCACAAGGGTGCAGCAGTCTTCCTGCAGCCCTGCCGCCCCTCCAGGCAGCACAATTGGGCAAACACAATGGAAACTTGCATTCCTGAAATCCCAGCTGCAGTTTTGGGGGTGATTTAATGAGAATGACATGGCCATATTTGGGAAAAGAATCAGAGGATGCATTGCCACAGGAGGGTGGCTGCTTGGTCCCCAGGTCCCCGTGTGGGCTGGTGACAGTGCAGGGACAGCAGGGAGGGTTGTGGGCTCAGAGCAGGGACAGGGATCATCAGCAGGCAGGGACACACAGCCACTGGCACAGGCTGCTGATGGACCCTTTGGCCCTCACAGCTGGGCTCTTGCGTGCTTCTTGATCACATCTGCAGGGAGCAGTAACAAAAGAGTCACTTGGGTGAGGTGACCCCCATTCCAGCTGGCCCCCAGGTTTGGGCTGGTGTTTCTCCAGCAGCAGGTGGATGTATCCTCACAGCGAGTGCTCCTCCACACCCCTGCCCACGTGAGTACTTCTGGGGCAGGCTCTGGGATCCAGGCTGGGCTTTGCTGATCCCAACAAGGGACCTGCAGCGTTTTCACTGCAGGACGCAGGAGCGGTTGGATTTTGGGATGAGTTGTTTTATCTGTTGTTGTGATCCAGGTTTGACTAGGAATGCATGGGAAATAGGTCATGTCATTGCTAAATTGCTTCCTGAAGCAGGCACAGCTGAAAATCCCAGAAATCTGCTTCTACAAGGATAGAGGGCTTGCTTTGCCCCTGGTTGTTTGTGGTGTGTGTGGATGCTGCTCTGCATCCCACAAACTGCTGACCTGGCACCTTCCTCTGTTGGCAGGGCTTGGAGAGGGGTCGGCGTGTGGCTGGGGGGCTGTGAGCAGGGGGGAGCAGGGCAAAGCAAACCACAGGGAAGAGAAAACACGTGTTCCCTGCCTGGGACAGAGCGGGGGCTCATCTCCACTGCTTCCAAACACTATGCTCTCTTCCCTTCGGGTCATTTTTCCCTTCACAAGCAATCAAATCACTTTTTTAAAAACTCAGCAGCGACCCAGAAAAGAAACATTTCCTCTTATGGAAAAGCCCTCAGTGGTGCAAGGAAGGATCTGGTGAGCAGGGTCCTGTAAAAATCAATCCAGTGCTTCTGTGGTATCACAGAGTGAGCGGTGGGAGGGCAGCAGTGCCAGTGATGCTGGGCTGAGCCACACAGGGCCCTGCCTGGATGGTTCCTGTGCCCAGCAGGCTCCCAGGCTGCCCGAGATGAGCCCACCCTCGGGTGAGTGCACTTGGGCATGCTTGTCCTGTGGTCTGGCAAGTGATGCAGGGTCCAGCATGACTCCAGTCCTATTGCCAGCCCCTCTCCTTGTCCCTGACATGCTGCATGCCCCCAGGACCCTGCTTGCTCCACGACCAGCAGCCTGGGAGATGGCACAGGGCTTTCCCGTGGCATTGCAGGGCAGCCTGGCTGCAGCTGCCAGCACTTTCCTGCTGGCATTGGCTGTGTTTTGTGGCCTGTGGTGCCCAAGAGCTGTGCTGGTGAGTGTGCACAGGGCCTGTCCACGTCTCCTGGGACACTGGGTGGGCACAGCCTCAGTGTTCTCCATCCCTGCCATGTGCTGACTGTGTTGCAGAGGTGGCTGTTTGCTGGTAGAGGAGCAGCCCAGCTCAGAGCTGTCACAGTTTGAGCCGCACCGAGTGATCCCCATGCTCTCTATCATTCTTATGAAATCTGAGCCTGGCCCTTTGATTTTTTTTTTTTTTTTTGACTTGCTTCCACAGCCAACAGCATCAAACCCAGCCCTGGGACACAAGCAATCAAAGCTGTGTTGCCGGCAGACATTCCTCTTCCTCCCGTTGTTGTTTTGGCAGGGGCTTGTTTTGCTTTGTGGTTTCTCCCAGGAGCGGAGGGTGCCGCGCGCGGCCGTGAGAAGCCAGGCTGCGTGGCCGTGGGTGGCAGCCAGCCCTGAGGCGTTCCAGACCACTGGAGCAGGGGCTCCAGGCCCTGCCAGTCAGTTACATGACACACAAATGTATTTCTGAGCCATCCTCCCCGTGCTGTGTATCCAGCCTGCCTTGGGAGGTGGTAGGGACATGTGGGGAGCAGTGTTTGCAGTGGCTGTATCAGAGGTGGGTGCTTCTGCTTCTGCTGTGGCATTGGCAAGGAAGGAAACTCCATGGGCACTTTGGGTGCCTGGGCAGCGTGGTGGCTAACGGGGAGGCTGGTGCTGAGGGTGCTCTGTGGCCAAGTCCCTGCCCTGGCTCTCACTGATGTGACCTGCCCAGAGGCAGAGCTTGAAAGCAGGTGGAAAGACAGATGTAGGTGGCAGAGAGAGGATGTTTCCAAGCTACAGGTGCATGATGTGCCAGCCCTGTTCCTGGCAAAGATGCCCTGCAGAGTATCTGTGGGGCTGGGGATGGGGGTAAGAGCCAAGTGCCAAGCCTGCTGGTTTTGCTGCACAGAGCACGGAGCATCCTGCCCCGTGGTGCCAGTTCTGGACCCTGTGGGATGTTCAGGGTGATGCCAGGAGGCACCCATGCGTGCCCATAGCCATGGCAGCTGTGCTGGGGCTCCTGGAGAAGCAGCAATGCAAACCCCAGGCGTTCCTGGCTAGCATAGTGTTGGCCTTTTGTCTTCAGCTTATCTCGAGCTGGTTTTAATTTGCAACTCCCTGATTGCGTGCAATGACCTTGGCCTGAGCCTGCTCTGCAGCTGAGTGCCCCAGAGAACATCATAAATGCCATTGATCTGAAGTCACACGCTGGAGGAGTGAAGAGCTGGTGCCCTGCACGTGGGAGAGGCGGCACAGCCGAGTGGGTGCTCCCAGCTGACAGAGGGTATGGGGCTCACACTGGTGGGATGCAGCTCCCTCCAAAGTCCCTGTCAAGACAGACTGGTGTGACATGCTGGGGAGAGGGTTGGCACAAGTCCCTGCGCTGCCGCAGTGAGACTGTGGCAAGGGTGCAGAGCTGCTTTAAACAAAACCCGGAGCTCGCTGCCTGCAGTAGCTGGGAACGAGCTTGAGTGGCACCAAAACCATGTGCCTTGCAGCTCAGCCTGGCATGCACAGCTCCCTCTGCACCAGGGTGCACAGGCTTGCTCCCTCCCGATTTAAGGAACAAACAGGAGCTGGTGGTTCCATCTCCTGAAAGAGCCCAGGGCACTTAATGATGGCAGGGGACGCAATGCATCTGCTGGCAACCAAATGGCAGCCCCCATGCAGCTAATCTGGCCTTGAAGCTGGTGTGGGAGAGAGGAGATGCCAGCCCCAGGGGCACTTGGGCTCGGGACAGGCTCTCTCTCGGTGCTAACGCCACAACCCGGTTCCCCACTAGAAAATCCAGCAGCAAGTGGCGTAGATGGGGTGGCAGGAGCTGGTAGTTCTCATTCAGGAACTGGACTGCCAGGGATGAGCTCATCCCTGCTGGCAAAAGTGATGTTTTGGTGCATGTTTTGAGGGTGCTGTGGCACAAGGAGTGAGGGGGGAGCCGGGGGAGGGCGTGGGCACCTCAGTTGCAAGGTGCACGGTCCTGTGGTTAATGCTGGGATGTCCTGTGGGCTACAAGGGAGGCCCCCTGTTCCTGGTCCCCTGCCACAGCCTGGGGCATCTCACCACAAAGGGGATGGGGAAGGCAGCGGCCGTCGTTTTCTGGAGGCTTGCAAGTTTGGAAAATAAATAGCCCTGCACTGTAGGTTAAGCTTGGCATCCTGGCGGATTAATCACGCAGGCTGCAGCCAGCACTGAGAGCCCCGGTGACGAGAGCTGTGGTTTATAGATGATGATTCATCGCTCGACTTAGAGCGACCACGTTATTCCAGCAGATTGCAAAATCATAAGAGGAATGTTGTGGTTAGTTTACGGCTTAACTATGCAAATCGTCAGGAAGCCTTCAGAGCCGGAGAACGTAAGGCACAGCGCGCCCGGATGGCTGGGCGGTGAGCAGGGGCCGGGAGCTGCCCATGGGGCTGTCGGGGACCGGCCGCTCGCGGGAGCCGGGGAGCGGGGAGGTGAGTGATGAGGGACTGGGGGGAGATGAGGGGCCGGAGCTCCCGGGGAACGTGCGAGCGGGGCGCTTTGGAGGCGCTGCCGGCTGCCGAGGGCTTTCTGGCCGCTTTCGCCGTCTCTGTGCCACGGGCTCAGGCGTCTCCGGCGGGGTTGGGGAGGGCGAAGGTGGGGAGCTGCTTCCCCCACCTCCTCCTGCCCTCCGTCCCGCTTCCAGGAGCAGGCAGTGCCTCGGCAGAGGAAGTAAACAGAGTGGGAGGAGCTGCACCTCTTCCTCGCCAGGGCTTTCTCGCAGCGCGTCCCGCTGTCAGGACCCGCGGCAAGTCGGTCCGTTCTCAGCAGGGTCAGCCCGTCCGTGTCCGGCTCCTACCTGGAAGCCGTCGCGGCCCGAAAGTGCGCTTGGAGACGAAGCTCTATGGTGGCGGAGCCCGCGGTGCCGTGCCCGGAGGAGCCGGCCGGGCCGTGCCGGGCGCTGCGGGAGCCCATGCGTGCCTGCGGCGGGCCCCGGGCCCGGAACGCGCTGTTCCCGGGAGAGCTGGCAGCGCTCTGCGCCGCCCCAGCTGCTCCGGGCCCGGCGGGACTGCGGGGCAGAGGTGAGCAGGTGTTTGTAATTACCGAGCTGCTCGGGCCGGAGCGCAGCGAGCGGAGGAGGCCGCCTGTCCCCCCGGACTCGGGGCAGGGTCGGCCTCTCGCTCACGCGTCCCGCGTCCGATTTTGTCCCGGGGCCTTTTTAAATAAACAGGATGCGTCGGCAGCAAAAACAAGCAGCAGCGATGCTGAGGCGGAGGAAGGGCGGTCCGGGCTTAGAGCGTCTGACCTGGGAGGGAGGGCCAGCCCTGCCCTCTGCCACAGGCATCTTCCCTGGCCTCGGGCACATCCCTTCGCCCTTCCCCACCTTGTGCAAGGTGGGGAGCACGTACCTGGTTTACCTCTGGGAAGTGGCGTGCCTCATCCCCAGGATGGCAGAGCTGTAGGTGGAGAGAGGTTTAAGTTTAAGCTAGCCGGGAGCTGAGCAGTTTTGGTGCCGGCCTTTGGGGGTTCCGCTGAGGGCTGACCCACCTGCCAGTCCACCTCTAGCCTGGGCGGTGTGAATCACAGGGAAACATCAGCTGGTAATTGGGGAAGCATTTCCTGGCCCGTCACGCTTTGGGATGGCGTCTCGTCCCTTGAATCATCCCGAGCTGGTCCGTGTCCAGCACTAAGAATAGCCTCCCCACACACGGCGGGGGCAGCGCGCCGGGAGGGGGAACCGGCCGGCCCAGGGGCTCCCGGCGCTGCCTTCCCACCCCTGTGCCATGGCATGGGCCGGTTCCAGTGCCAGTCTGAGGTTTGGGGTAGAGCACATGGCAAGGATGGGCTGGGGCAGCTGCCGTGGTCCATCCCTGGGGGATCCTCCTGTCTGTGTGTGCCATTTGTGGCTGAGCTCTGAAATGGCTTCGTTCAGCACCCCGGGCTGCCCGCTCCCCACCCAGGGCTGGGTGCTCAGTACAGCCCCACAGCTTCCAGCCCAGCAGGTACCCCTGGGTGTGATATAAGGGGGACATTCATGAACAGAGGCGTTTCCTGGGGAGTTTGGCAGGTGCCCTGCTCTGCAGCCAACCTCTAGTACAGGAGATAAGCCATCACTGTGGGCTTGCCAGGGTTCAGATCAGCATTTGGCTGGGAGCCTTCCCTCAGATGAGGACATGAGCACAGCCTTGGGTGGAGCTGGGTCAGTTTTCCCACCATGGCCTGGTGGTGATGATGCTGCCCATTTTATGTATTTCACCTGGCTGACAGGTGAGACCTGTCCTGTCTGTCCTGCTGGGTGCAGGGTGCTTTTCCCACCTGGCTCTCGCTCCTGGCGTCGGGCACCCGGCCGTGGCCAGAGCAGGGCAATCACTAGAGGGCAACCTTGGATTGAGATGTGCCTCTGCACTGGGAGAAACCTTGATTAGATGTCCTACCAGGCTGGGCTTGAAACATTCAGGAGGAGAGGGATGTGCAGTGGCCCAGTGGGATTTGCCCATCCTGATCATGCCAAAGCTGGGCAGATGCCTCTGCAGGGAAGCACCTGTGTTGCTGCATGAGCCACCAAGGTCACTGTCATCTCTCCCTGCCTTCCTGCTCCTGTGTTTGCAGGTTGGTACGGGGAGCTCCTTGGCATCACTGCTATTCCATGGGGAAAAGCTGTGATGGCTGCCCAGGCTGGCAGCCCCCTAGTTCAGACAGGTGTAGAGACAGGATAAGATGATGCTGAACCTTTCTTTGATGCTCACTCCTGAAGCTGGGGCAGGTACTTGTGTGATCATGGCTGGGTTTAAATCTGAAGGAGAGCTGGGATTTCTGGGATGCAGGATTTCCCCCATCCCTCAAAAGAAAGTATTTGCAGTTGCTTGATGGGAATACTGGGAAACTCACATGGGCTCCCCTCCCTTGCCAAAGCCTTTGGTGAGGGGAATGCAGATGGGTGGTGATGGCCAGGGCTGGGGCAGAGCCTGTCCTGCTGCCTGCCCAGCCCTTGGAGGTCACAGCCCTCACCTCAGGGGTGTCAGTCTGGGCTGAACCCATGCTCAGGGTTCACCATGGAGTGACTCAGAGTCAGAGAGTTCAGGGCAGTGCTGGGGAAATGCACATGATGGATGCCCTTTGCTCCTCTGCAGCCAGTGCAGGCTTCCCCACCTTCTGTTCCAGATTGTCCTCTGCCCTCCTTCTCGCCCAGTTTGGGGGCTGACAGGGGCAGTGCCCAGTAACTGGGGATGACACTTCCCCTGGTCACTTGCTGCATGAGAAAGCCTGTTCCCCAAGCCTTAGTGATCTGTGGACTTTGGAAAATCAAAAGCAACCGAGTGCTCATCCCAACTGTTCCCTGACTCCCTCTCCCCTGGGACCTCCCAGCCTTGCATCCCACGGAGCAATTCCCAGAGCAGCAGGAGTGTGAGCTGATGCATTGCAGTTGTGTTCTGCACGTGTGCAGAGGTGCCCCAGGGGCTGGCCAAGCGTGCCAGGATCCTGATGCCACAGCTGCCTCCCCCTGTACAGGGAGGAACTGAAAGTCAGTGGGGTTTCAGTGATGGCTGTGCATGGGTTTGAAGGAATTTTGTTCAACCAGGGCCTGAAGGAATCAGCAGTTTTCTCGTTAAGTTGCTCCATTTGACAGCTCCACGCTTCTGATTTTAGCACCAGCCCATGGGGTCAAAGAGCTCTGCTTGCACCCAGTGCTGCTGCAGGATGCCCATGTTTGAAGCAGCCTCCCAGTTCTGCAGAGTGGGATCAGGCCAGCTCTGCTGGCCCAAGGGATGTGAGGACACCTCATCAGTACTTGCTGTATGGCTGCGTGCCAGCCAGACCAGCCACCTTCTGCTGATAAATCCATTTTAAGGCAATTTTACTCCCCATTACATCACCAAACCCTTTCCCAAGAGGGTGGTGGAAGCCCTGCAGGCTGGGCAGGGGCCGGGTGAGCCTGGGTGGGTTTCCTGGAGCAAGCAGCCTTGCATTAGCCAGGAGCAGGATGGTTTAATAAATCATTTCCGTCTCTAATTTCTACTTCTCTATTCAACGCCTCTCATTTGCTGGTCACCAGAGGGGGAGGGAGGTCAGGGGAACCAGGCCTCCCCAGCAACCTCCTTCCTGCAGCTGTTGAAACAAAATCCAGAACTATAATAATCCCTGTGTCCCTCCCTGGGGTACCACGGTGCCTGTGCAGCAGCAGAGGCGTTGGGGTGGTTGGGCTCACGGCCTCTGCTGAAGGTGCCAGGTGGTAAAGAGAGGGCAGAGAGGGCACCTTCCCTGCTTGGTGCTACAGAGCCACAAACATTCCCCATGGGCTGTGTCAGACACTTGGGAAAAGATCAGAAGTGTTGATATTGCTGAGCCTCGGGGTGTCACTGGTGCCCTGTCTCCTTCATGCTCCAGCAAAATGCATCCACTGGCTGCAAATCACCAAGCCAGAACAGGAGGGTAGTTCTCACCTTCCTACATTACCCCCACATCAGATCCTTGCTTGTTGCCTGACCCCAGGGGAGCAGCTGGGGCTGTCCCACTGCCTAGAATAGGAGCCAGAGTGCAGCTGCCATGCCTGATCCTGAGGTACCTCTGATCTCCCTGGAAAGGAGATCTCTCGGCCCCTGTGGCCTCCAGCAGTGCCCTGCCTGCACCCTCTGCCTGCAGCTCTTTCCTCTTGGCCACTTGCCCCCAGCATTGTTTCACAGCAGTTGTTTGGGTTGGCCCAGGTGCTGCCCTGTGTCCGGCTCAGCAATGAGGGCTTGGTTTATTTTGTGTCCTTTGTTTTGCAGCAGCAGCAAATGCCCCGGAGCAGCCAAGAAGAGAAAGATGAAAAAGAGAAAGAAAAAGAGAAGGAGGGAGAGAAGGAGGAAGACAAGCAGGAAACAGAAAATGACAAAGAAGAACTGACAAAGTAAGGACAGCCCTCCCTGCCTGGCTCCAGTGGGCTGGGGCTGCACTGGTGGAATGTGGTGATGGGATGCAGCATAGTCCAGGGCTGCCTGACCCCGTGCAGGACTGTGTGTGCCCACCTCACCTCCTCTGCAGGGAGGAAAAGGCAGATCCTCCTCCTCATTCCTCTTCCCCGCTGCTCCCAAACTGGGAAAGCAGCACGATATGGGGGTTTTTTATATCAACCCAATCAATCTGCAAAGCTCCTGTGATCCTCCAGCTTGTTCTGTTGTTACGAGAGCCTCTGGGAGCCAGAGGAGCAATCTGGGGGCAGCGGAGCACAGCACTTCACCTTTGGTGTTATTGATGTCACCGTGAGCACTCCCAGATGAAGAGCTCCAGCCAGCCCTGCCTCCCTCACACCGAGCATCAGCGCCGTGGCAGGGGAAGGTTGGCACGCAGACCGCTCGCTATCTGTAATGGGCTTAATACTTGGTTTAAAAGAACATCTGGCTTCATTATATCTAGGCTGCAAAGACATTTACCAGCAGGTCCCTTTCAGGAAGATAAATGAGGAGGAGGCAGGGATGAATTTGAATGGTCTGGTATTAAACCTGTCTCCGTCAGGTCTCTGCATGCACTTGGTGGTGGAGCTGCAGCCAGCTGCAGAAAGAAAACCCCACCACAAATCACCCCACTGCCAATCCCAGCCAGGAAAAGAGCCTGCGTCTGCAAAAAAACTGCAGACCTGCCCCCCTAAAAAACCAACAACAAAAAGAAAAATCCCCAGACACGTGCAGAGAATTAATTGCTTGACCTAAAAATCAGAACAACCAAACAACTTTTTTTTTTTTTTTCTTCCTTCTCTCGCTGTTTTTGCAGGGACAAGAACGACGACACGTCCGGAGAAGACAACGATGAGAAGGAAACGGTCACGTCCAAGGGCCGCAAAACCGCCAACAGCCAGGGCCGGCGCAAGGGCCGCATCACCCGCTCCATGGCCAACGAGGCCAACAACGAGGAGGCAGCCACGCCGCAGCAGAGCGCCGAGCTGGGTAGGTGGCAGGGGACGAGGGGACCCTGCCCTGGGCTGGGCTTTTGGGGTATCCATTGTGCTGGGATGGGACGTCAGCCTGCTCTGCTCCGCGCTCGCAGAAGAGGGAAATCCTTTGTGAAATGCTTCTTTCTGGGGAGTAGCAGTGATGGTTGTCTCTGTCACGTGAATTGCTCAGTGTGGTTCATCAGGATAAGTGGGGGCATTTGCAAGCCCGGGCTTTCCTGGCTGAGTGTTCGTGCGTTTTATGGCCTCAGAGGGAAAGCGTTGCAAAAGAGAAAAAGGGAAGCCTTCAGTTTTAGCAGTGCTTTGGCAAAGTTTTGTCCCTCCTACACTTGGAGCTGATTCCCTTTGCAGCTACTCTGGCTTCCCAGTCCCCTCAACCTCTGCATGGGACCCTGCTCTGCCCTCCCAGGCTTGCCTGAGTCTCTGCTGCTTCTCCTACCTGCTCTGTTTTCAAATTTGTCTGGAGCCTGAGCACCTGCATCCTGTGGCATCTGCTCCTCCTTGGCCTTGGGCGTTGGGCTGGTCCATTTCCATCCATGCCTGATACAGCAAGAGTGCTGCCTGTACTGTGGCATCCAGGCACTGCACCAGCCCACAGCATGGCCATAGCCCTGCCATGCTGCCATGCTGGCCTTGGGCTAGATGGGAATTCATGGCAGCATCCACAGCCCCACACTGGGCACATCTGCCTCTGGCACCTGCAGCATCACTAGTTGCCACCCCAGGGAGCAGGCTCATGTATTGACTTACAGAAGCCAATGCATCGAGGAATTTGGCTGATTTTCCTATATTTTCTACTCTGTCAAAATACAGAATTATTGCTGTGCTACCTAAGGCAGGTAAAAATAAAAGCAGGGTGACTCCTCTTGGATTCCTTGCTCTGCAGTTTCTTGCTTGTGCTGTTCCATGTGCCATAAATCACGCGGAGGTGTTTCGCCTCCCTGTTCTCTGCTGACAACTGGCTGAAGCCTTGATTGCGAGCGCTCTGTTTTCATACAGGCGATATAAATAGTCCCCAGCACAACAGAGCCCTGCTCTCTCCCTCCAACTTGTTCAGCAATGCTGCAGAGAAGCAGCAGATAATGCCAGTAGCTTAGATGGGATTTTTTATCCTGGTATCTCAGAGTCCTTGATAAACTTCACTGCAAGCACAGTGAAAGCCTTTAGACCATGTTAAATTGGGAAAAAGGAATGGATCAATTCCAGTGACATATCTGAGCAATTGATTTCACTTTATGTCTCTCCAATAGCGCTTTAATTTAGGTTGGCTAAGAAAGTTATTGCATTTTAAATACCAATTGAACATTAAAAACCAGCACAAAACCGTATTGTGGTTTAACTGCAGCGTGCCGGAGCTCCCCGTGGGCATCTGTTTCATAACTGCACAACCTCAGGCAATGCCATTAATCAAACCAAACGGGCCATTTCTGTGACATTTCTGTACCATACAATAACAGCCATCACCAGCTGAGCCAAGGGCCTGCACGGCGTTGGGAACGCTCGCTTTTACGTAAACGAGCGCTGTGGCCCTGGCTGCGCCTGCTGCCAGGGGGAAGCAGTGAGGTATCAGTTTCCCTCCCTCTTGGCTGGTGTCCCAGGGGCAACACGGTTCTGGGGGAGGCAGTGACCTGTGCTGTCTTCCGGGAGGTGACACCTGCAGTCGTGCTCAGCCAGCTCTGAAGGAGATTCTTCTGCCCACTGCTGTGGGCATTGCAACTCACGCTGTCCTCCCACAGGGTCTCAGCTTCTTGTAGAGCTTCTTTGAAGATCCTTCTTTCTCTCCTTGCCTGTATTCTTTATCCTGAACCTATAAGCCTGTTTTCCATTCTGAAAGGACACTGTCAAAACATCTCTCATCACTGTTGGAATAATGCTTTGCCTGTTGTTTAGAGTAATAACCCCTTGGCAGCCTGAGCCGGAAATCTGTTTCCTTACCGAGTTGTTTTTTGTCTCTGACTCACACCCCAGTTTGTTATTGTAGGGTTTGCTCTGTGCCAGGCTGCCAGCAGGACTGGTGCATAGTGAAGGCTTTATACAGGACCTTGGTGTCCCCAGCACCTGCTTGGATTTGGGGAGAGATGCTGACACCCCTGTCAGCCTCCTGGCTGGAGCAGCATGTCCCCTTCAATGGGCACTGCTCCAGATAGGCCCCCACTGTTGCTGGAAGTGGCTTGGAGGTGCTGTCCAAGAGCCCAGGGATGGCACAGAGGGAGGCCGTGGTCACACAGCCAACACCCTTGTGTTGTCAGTGGCCAGCCCTGACAGATGCAGTCGGCCAAAGTCACCACTGAGGTGACGCCGTTTCTCCGTCTCTGATGGTCCCACCCTGCGTCTGCCTCCTCCAAGGCACGCAGCCCCAGCCAGCTCCATCTTAGGTACCTGTTGTTGGGCCAGCGTGCGTGCCACCATCAGCAGGAAATCTGCTGCCACTCTCAAGCCATCTGGCTTTGCTTCCAGGCCCAAAGTGGAGGTTTTGCATCACTGAGGTGCATCCCGAGGGGATGTTGTGCATGGGGTACTGTGGTGTGGGAAAGCCTCACGAGCCCGCACCGTGACAGCCTTTCTTGTGGGAGCACTTCTGCCCTGCTTGGGGTTTTGTCATGCCTCCAGGGGACAGGGCATGGGACAGGGTTTGGGTGTTGGGACACCTCCTCTGAGCTCACTGGGCTTGCTGGCTCCTGCTCACAGCTGACTGCTCTCTTTCCTTCTTCCTTCCCAGCTTCCCTGGAAATGAATGAAAGCTCTCGCTGGACCGAAGAGGAGATGGAGACGGCTAAAAAAGGTGAGACACTCATTTTCTTTCTTTTATCGGCTGTGCTGGAGCTTATCCAGCAACTGGGGATGGAAAGAATCTGACTGCTGGCTTTGGTGCAGTGTGGTGGATCCTGAGCTGTGGGGCCAGATCCTGCCTGTCCTGCTGTTGGTTTGTTCCCAGCGTGCCTCAGGGAGAGTGTGGGGAAGGCAGAGAATGGTGCAAGGAGTGTGCTCAGCTTCTCCAGCCCCAGGAACTGTGCCAGCACCTGGGATGCCTGGGCTGTGGCTGGAGCCATGTGTGTCCTCCGAGGCAGGAGCTGGCTGTAGGAAACGGGGAAGGCACGTTGTCCATTGCAGTGTTGGAGCTGCTGGTGCCTGTAGCATGGGGTGTAGTTTCACCCCACTCTTCAGAGCTTTACGGCCTCTGTGTGATCTGTTCAAGGCACAGAGCAAGTGTCTGCCTGTGTTCACAGCTCTGGGATTCAGGGAGAGGACAGTGAACCCCAGCACTGCGCAGGCACATGTTGGGGAGCTCTCAAGAGCCAGGGCAGCGTGCGGTGACTTTACATCCTGGAGCTGATTCAGAGCCTTTGCTGAGACCGTTTTTAAAAAGTGCTGAGTGTAGCACAGCCCTTCTTGCCACTTCCCCTCCTCGTGCCGCTCCTGCGCCAGCCCTTTCACTGCTTTAATTTTTTGCCAAAGTCACGTCCTGTTGATGGGCTGTCGAGCTCACGTCCCCAGCCCGTGCATCCCGCTTGCGTTGCTGCCGACTCTCCTGGCCCGGAGAGGATTGTAAATGGGAAATTAAAATGGAAATGAGTGCTGTTCAGGGATGGCAAAGGCAAATAGGCGTGTTAGCAGGTTCAGCTCAGCTTGGAGAATGCACCTGCTGCTGGGATGGTGATTGCATGTTCTGGAGCGCCGGCTGCCCAGGTGCCGGTGGGAGCTGTGGACTTGGATTACTTTGCCTGTGAATATCCCAAAGTGTTTGGCTCGCTCGCCTTTAAGCTGTTCCAACCCTCTTTTACAACCCGGTGCCAATCCTGTGCATTGCTGAACAGGGCTCTCTATAGTCACAAAACTTAATAGATAGACTTTAATCAAGGAAACTGGCCTGGGGCCAGGTAATGGGGTGAGCAGATGCTGGCAGGGGAGGGTCGTTGGAGGGATATTTTCCGAGCACTGCTTTATTTTGGAGATCAGCATCTGGTTGTTAAAAAGTGCCTCTTGTTGTTTTATGCTGGATGGTGGAGGTGCGCTTAAGGAGTCTCAGCACCAGCTGCCAAAGCCTGTGTGAAGGGAGGATGAAGCGTGGGAGCATGCAGCACTATTCCAGCCCAGGGGCCTGGAGGAAGCAGGGAGATTTGCTGGTGTAAAGCCCAATGGCTGATTGTTTCTCCCTTCGTTACAACCTGGGAAACTGAGATTGCAACACCAGACTTCTACAGAAAAGCCAAATTCCCCTCTGCCAGGAAGCAGCCGCTTTAATGCTTCAAACTGGCTGTGTCTGGCATTTCCAGGGACCTGCGTGCTGGGGGTTTCCGACTCACAGCAACTGAAACTCCGGAGGTAACCTCAGAGGCTGCAGGAGGCGGTGGCAGAGCTGCTGCCAGCACGCCTGGGCAGGGGCAGAGGGGGTGGTGACCTGCTCAGGCTGGGCTCAGAGACACAGGCACAGTCCTCCTCATCATAAGGACTCGGCCACCCAAGGCACCCTCCTCCATACTGGTACCAGTAAGAGCCCGTAGCTGGCTGGTTTAGGGGGTTCAGCAAGATGTGAGTCCCAGGGAAGGTCAGCCCTACCACCCCGGGGTATTTTGGCAGATGGGGACAGTCAGTGACCTCTGCTCCTAGCACTTGCCAACCAGGAGATCAGCCTGGCCCTGCTGTCCATGCCTGGGTTTCGTGTGTGGGGCATAAAATTCCATGTCATTTGTGTTCAGGGAGGTGAGAGAAAACAGCCCTGGGACAGAGAGGCAGCAGAGCTGCCTGCTCTCCTCCAGAGTCACGGAGCTGCACAGGGAGTTTCCAATCAGGAGAAGGCAGGATTGTGTCTGCCAGGGGAGACAATGAAGGGGAGTACCGTGTTACTAAACTTAAATAGGGGAACAAAAACCCAGCAAGAGGAAAGTTCTTGCTTAATGACACTTTCATTATGCAATAAACTTCGATTCAGTACTCTGTCAAAATGTGCAGAGATTGGGATAACGACGGGGGAATGTGTTTTTCTTGATATTATCTCCTTGCACCATTGCTGTGATCCTTAAAGCAGGAGGTTTTGATTTACCCGGAGTTGCTGGAGGATTTCCCCCTTCCCTTCCCAGGCCGGGAAGCAGCAGCACCCACGGCTTTGCTGCCGGGCAGGGTGCAGAGGCATTCAGCAGCAGGATGGGGCTGCTCCTTAAAAGGCAATGTTGAGGCAGTTCCTGCCTTTGGGGGACCTGCTGGATGAGCCCACGCAGGCAGGAGTTCAAGGTGGGCTGGAAGGGGGTCCGAGCAGTGGCTGAACCTCGGCAGTGGGTGGGTTTATTGTCCCTCCCCAGCCCCTCCACTGAGTGTCAGCACTGGTGCCAGAGGTTCAGGGCAGCCGCCCTGGAGCTGAACTCGATGAACCGGGAGGTTTCCACATGACCTTTGTTAGTCTTTAAAGTCTGGTACCTGTTGTCGCCCGGCTCGGGGTTTTCCCGTGGTGTCTAACAAGTGGTTTTGTTCTTTGAAAAGAGGCGGGTGCAAGTGGCAGGTCCTTGCTGAGGTCCTCCCTTGCCCTGCCCAGGCTCTGTGCTCCTTGTCCTCAGGGCACAGCCAGCCTGGGGCTCTTTATGCCTTTTCCCACCCTGAAGACATGGGATGGAGTCAGGTGATGAGGCATGATTGTAAAATACTGATGACAGAGAGTTAAATAACCCATGAAAACTCCTATATAGTTCCTTTTGGGTAGATATAAAATATTCCCTTGGATACCAAAGGCACTCTTTTGAATGCTTATTTTCAGTGCTGCCAGCAATTCATCTGAGTTTTGGACTGATCTGAACCATTTTTTCCCCCGTCCTGTTCTGTTTACAAAACTAAAATAAAGTCAGCCACCTTGCATCACCTCTGAAATGCAGGAGCTGGCTGGGTGATGGTGGCGAGCTGGCAGCTCCTTACTTTCCTCCTTTTGTCTCCCCTGTGCTCATGTTGGAGCCTTCCCTTCTCCCATCAGAGGTATTTACAACTGTAAAAACCTGCTGATAGTAGTAAAAGTGGGCTGGAGAAACTGGTTTGCAGCCCATGCCCGTCACTGCACGTTGTCCTTCTGGTGGCCTTCGGGGTGAGAAGTGCCTTGGGGTCTCCCACTCAGGTGTCCTGTATCCAGGCAGGGTGCAAGGGCAGTCCAGAGCAAGGAGAGCCCAGCCTGGCCATCCAGTGTCCACAGCCAGAGTGCCATGGGTGCCTGGTGTTTGTCGTGAACTCTGTACAAAGCAACGTGGTGAAAATTATTTGGATGGGGCAGATTGGGTGCCAGGAGGGCACGACTGTGTCCAAGGCTTAAATTAGCCACACTTGCCCTGAGTGAGGCTGTGATTGACTGCAGTCCCATCCCTGCCATTCCAGGCTGGTGCTTGGCTGCCTTTCAGCCAAGGTGTCACCCCCGGGACCATGCCTGTGCCCCCAGAGCTGCACTTTCTGCCACCATTGGTTGAATGTTTCTCGAGTGTGTAGGAGCAAACTGCGAGGATTTGCTTAGTGAGTGTCAGTGAATGGAATACAAAAGGCCTGTCAGGAGGAACTGCTGGGTAATTACTATAATTTGCTGCCTACATTTTAATTTTGAGTATTATTTTTTCAACAATAAGGGAGCGGGAATAGTATCTGAACCAGGTGAAAGAAGAGAGCTGGGCCTGCCAGCAGCGGCTGCTCCATGTGTACTCACTGCCATGCTGGACCAGAGGGGATGGCACAACTCCAGGAGTGGGCATCCTGAGGGGATCTTCCTGTCCCCTTCGTGTCAAAGGATAGGACACAGCAAAAAAGAAAGGCTGTGGCAGGAGTAATAAAACCAGGCAGGTCTGCGGTCAGGGCACAGGGCTCAAGGTTTTGCAGCAGGTGGATGCAGTGGCATAGGAATTATCCATTTCAAAGGGGAGACCTGGGAGCTGAGGGTCCCCAGCCAGGGCCAGCAGAGAGGGGACATTGCACTAGAGCTGAGCTGGTCCAAGATCCCAACTCTTTGTTGGTCAGGTAGCCACACCTTGTTTGGTGACACTGCGTCCCTGCAGAGAAGTGGCATGATGGGTGTGAAAGGTGCTGGGAAGTTCAGCTGCAAGCTCCCTTGTAGGACACATCAGAGGTGTGCTTGTGTCCAGCCACCAAATGAGAGGTCCGCTGGGAGCACAGCAGGCTGGTGCCAGCATCACCTGAAGGAAGGAAGGGCATCACCCCACCACGGTGGCAAGAGCACACCGAGCTGGCTGCCTGTGCCATGGTCCCTCCAGCAGCACCCCAGCACCTTTGGGGATGTGGGCTCACCACCACACACCCTCCACACTGCTTCAGCATCAGCAACCTGGCGTGCACCTGGCTCTGCCGCCCACTGATCCATGGCCCCATGGCCCAGGAGAAGTTACTCACCTTCTCTGAGCCTCTGCAAAGCATCCCAAGGCTTTTGGGATGCCTTGGGTGGTGTCACTGACTCCGTAGGGCTGGTCTTTCTCCAGAACAGAATTGCAGCACATTTTGGCGGTGCCGTAGCCAGAACTGCCTCCATGTTCACTCCCAAGAGGGTGTGTGGGTGCAAGAGGTACTGGAGGATCATACCAGGTACCGTCAGGCGTAGGGAGTGATATCACTTAGTTTTTCCCTTATAACCTTGCTCTGTTAATCCATGCGAGCTCCCATTAAGGGACCCTTTTACGGGCTCTCCCCGCCCTCACCAAGCCCAGGGTGGAGCTGGGCAGCCGTGCCAGAGCGCCTTGGAATGTCTCTAGTAAAAACCCCGAGCTGCAGAGGACCGAGGGGGTGCGAGCCCGCAGCCCTCGCCCGCCGCGCTGCCCCTCCGGGTTTCTTCTCAGCTCCCCGAGATGCCGAGCACGGTACCCCGCTCTCCGAGCTCCTCTTCCTTCCAGCCTCCACTTGCTGCACGGGAGCAGAGGCCCCGGTCTGCCCATGGCGACACCGGTGCCAAAGCTCTCTCCGTCCATCCCTGCTGTGCCAGGGCAGCGGCTGCGGGGCCGCGGTGTCCCGAGGTGTCCCTAGGCTCCACAGCACCCCGTCGGTGCGGCACTGGGCTCGCCGGCGCGCACGTCCCCAAAGAAAAGCGCCTTTGATTCACTTGAGAGCGGAGAAAACTATTAGCCAAGCTTTGTTTTCCTGGATCCCTCCCCCTGCCGCTGACATTCAGCCGAGAGCGAGGGAGACAGAAAGTGAGCGAGGGAGGGCGGGAGCGGGTGCCAAGCGCCGCACCCCTTGTCAGCTTGGGTCAGCGCCACGTTCGTTATTAATGCTCTGTCTAGAGGTCACATTCAGATGCAACGAGCCCCGGGTCAGCCAGAGGAACAGATTAGAGCTTGCTCGCTGCTCCGCCACATACCGACGGCACCGGCTCCCCGTCCCCGGGCTGGCAGGAGCGGAGCTGCCGCGCTCCCGCCCCTTCGCTTTTCTCCTGCCTTTTTTTTTTTTTTTTTTTAATTATTATTATTTCTTGGCAACGTCGGGCATCTCCTGAAACTGCACAGTCTCCCTATAGCCCCGAGCTGCTGAGCAAGGAGATGAGGTAGGGGAGAAAATACTGGCGGCGCTTCCATCCACCTTAACAACCGCGGCTGCAGCCGGCTGGAACGCTCCGGCGGGCGAGCGGAGGAGAGCGGAGACCGCGGTTCGCTCCGAAGGGAAGAGCTCTGGGGCCGGAGCATGTGTTCCCACCAACTTCTGCCATCGGGGTCAGGAGTCTGCCGCCTGTGACCTGGTTTCCAGCCTCGGTGCCCGTTTGCTCGCCGCTCCCGGCCGCCCATGGCTCTGAAATCCTCTCGCCCCCAGGATTTAAGGAACCGGCTTTGCTTTCTTCTCTGTCTCCGGCTGCTGCGAGGGAGCGAAAGCGAAATGCGTGGGGAGGGTGCGAGCGGAGCACTCGCAGCGCTTTGCCGCGGGCTGCCGTGCCCGGGGGGGCTTTGAAGAAGTGCCCTGAGAGCCGTGTCCTTCCCAGCCCACCCGCTGCACACTCCGGGTGTGCTCCCTGCCCGCCGGAGCACGTAAGTCGGGTGTTGGGGTCCGAAGGATGGGGTTAACCTCGAGGTTGTGTGTGGCTGCGTGCCTGCGGCAGAGCCTGCGTCCGGAGCCCCCGCCCCGAGCCGAGGAGCTCAGCCTTCCTGAGGATCTGATAACTCGGTTAGTCATAGTTTCAGTTGCGATGTGGAACCAAGGGCTGGTGCTGCCGTGCCGGGCTGGAGTGCGGGGCAGGGGGAGCAGGCTCTGGGAGTGGTGGCTCTGCTGGAGGAGCTCATGGAGATGGGGTGCCTGGCGAGCCGGGAGCTCACCGGGGGTGTCTCGGCTGGTCCCTCCCGAGTGTGCAGATAACTACAGCGTGGGAAGCAGGTGTTGCTGCTTCGCTCTGGTTTCATGTAGAAGAAGAGTGGCGGGGCTCCCTGCTGGTCCCGCGGGCAGGGGCTGCAGGCAGCCTCCTCCTCCTCCCAAGCAGTGGCCACCTGCCCTGCTGCAGGCTCCTTCAGCAGTGTCCTGGTGAGCAGGGGCACAGCCAGCCTGGGCAAGGGGAAGGACAGCCAGGAGCTGGCATTGCCTGTGGCCGGTAACGGTCACACCACGCTGGGGACCACTCACGCTGACATCCATCACCCCCCCAGCCATGAGCTCTGCCATGCCAGCTCCTGCCTTCTGGCATCTTTCCTGCCACAGCACCCGTGCTCATGGCACATCCACACCGCTGCCAGTGTCTTCGTTTCAGCTTTGTCCGGGGCACACAATCAGCCTTGGCCCGGCTGTCACACTTGGTGCTGGGCCACCAGTGTGCTGATGAGCAGAGGGACAGAGCTGCTTGTTTGCTTTGGAAGGCAGCAGTGGGTTGTGTCAGAGGGGATGGGTTGTGACACTGGGGACTGTCCTGTTTTCCCCTGCGGCATTCAGCAACAGCAGGGGGAGGACTCTTGCCCCACTCGTTGCCTCAGGATTGGTGGCCGGATGTGATTTTTTTTTATAATTTTTTTTAAGAAGTCCCAGCCCATCAGCGGGGTGACAGAGGTCGTGGGTTTGGCTGAGCGAGGCTGGGAGTTGCAGAGTTAAAGCTCAAACTTGTTTCTTGGCTTGCCAGGGCCTTTCTGGTGCTCAGTGCATGTGATGCCTCGTACATGCAATTTGATAAGCCTGGTGCTGGGACGGGCAGGATACAGGCACCAGCTGGATGTTAACTCCTGCTGTGCTGGGTGCTGCTGGTTTTCTCCAGGACCTGGGAAGCAGGGAGGGGGATTTCATCTCTCTGGGGGCACATGGTGTGAGGGCAACCATACCCTCAGCCCCCACGCTGTGCCCTCCCCTTGCCTGGGCTCACAGAGCAGATCCTGGGGTGCGTCCTTTGGGCCTGGTTGCGTGTGGCTGTGCTGAGATCAGCCCATCCCCTGGGGTTTGCTGTTGAAGCAGAGGTTGGGCTGCCACTTTAGGGCCAGGCTGACACATGGCAGCAGCTTGGCAGGAGGCTGGCAGCAGGGCTGGGGCACAGCTGCAATGTTCCCAGGCATGAGCAGAGCCATGCCAGGAGCCCCAGTGTGGGACTCACCATGGTCCCAAGCTCTGTGGTGTCAGAGCAGCCAGGGAGGGGCTTGGATGTGGAGCCAGTGGTCAGTGCCCACTCCCAGCCACACAGGGCTCTGTGGTTGGTGGCCTCTGGGCAGAAAGTCCCTCAGCAAAGGAGAAAGATGTTCTTAGCAGGTTCATCCTGTGCTGGCTTTCATCTTGAAGTTACCTTTCTGTGGCAGTATAGTAACTCGGACTTACAGACTCTGCATCCTGTGCCCTCACAAGGTGCAGGGAAGGGTAAGGAGCTGTTGGCATGATAGTGGCATCACATGGGCAGTCAGGAGCAAGCCAGGCTGGCAGTGTCCCACAGGCTGGTGGCAGCTCCAGCCCCACAAGACACCACACGAAGGACCAGCCACACAGCAGGAATAACTGCAGGCAGTAAGAAAGAAATGTCTGGAAAATCTGGATGGCTCTTTCACAGGTCACCTCCAGGATCCTGGGGTGCCACTGCACCCATCCCTGGGCTGTGGTTGTAACTCCTACCTCCATCTGCAGGGCCAGGGGTGCCCAGATACCCCTGCAGAGATGGCAAGGACACGGGGTGCTGACTGTCTCCTTCCTCCTCCTCATCCTCCTCCACCCTGCTGGGTTGGCCCCACGTTCGGGTGGCACCATCTGGCCAGGATTGCCAGCCCTTGGTGTGATGCCTGACCTGGGAAGCTGCTTTTGCTCATGAGCCTGTGATCAGCACTAATCCCCTGGCACACCTCTTCCCAGCCAGGGACATCACCCGGGCTTCCCTGCCAGCACACTGCCGCTCACCTGCCCAGGCTTCCCTCCCCTTCCCCACCAGGGCTGTGTGCCTTGGGGTGGGAAGAGCCTTTGCTTCGTGGTCAGGGCTGAGAGCAGCTGTCCCAAGTTCTCCTGGGCGTGCCAACACCTGCTGCAGCCGTCCCAAGGGACAGGGAGCTCTGCTCGGCCTCGTGACTGCCGAGACGCGGCTGTGGGACGCGTTTTATTCCAGAGACGGTCAGCACAGCGCCTTTTTCCCCTTTGGAAAGAAAAACAGGCTCTCATAGGTCATCCCCTGGTCTAGAAGCCATTCAGACAGGTGCTGGTGAGCACATTGTTCCTGTGGAGTTTGGCTTGCACGGAGGAGGTTTCCCGTCCTGTGTGGATAATGGTGCCCTTGTGTGAGTGCTTCTGGTGTCAAACCTTTGTCCTCTGTGCCTCCTCCGCCTGCAGGTCTCCTTGAGCATGGGCGGAACTGGTCGGCCATTGCCAGGATGGTGGGCTCCAAGACCGTGTCGCAGTGCAAAAACTTCTACTTCAACTACAAGAAGAGGCAGAACTTGGACGAGATCCTACAGCAGCACAAACTGAAAATGGTGAGAGCCCTGTCCCAACCTGCATTGGGCGCTGGGGATATTTCCTAGCAAGGGCTTGGGTGCTTCCCACAGCCCAGGGCGGCCTTCGTCATGTTGGGTGAAAGCTGTGGGGACTGTGGAGGGGCACGGGAAAGGGTTGTCCACCCGTCTGTCCACCTGTCTGTCCCCCCTGGGAGGTCTGGATGAGGCAGAGCTGCTGCCTGAGTGTCTGGAGCGTGGCTGGTACATGGGGAGATAAGGAGCAGGGCTGTGTTGGCCAGGATGCAAGTTCTGATTGCTGTGCAAATACTTTGTTTCTGGTGAGATTGTGCTGTTCCGCCCTGGTGAGCAGAGAGCCCAGCTGGGCCACGCGGGTCTGTGCCTTGCAGGTTCTGCAGTTACCTGCAGTAAACTGCTTTGGTTTGCCCCAAAGGAAATCAGAGATTTAGGACAATGTGAGGAAAGCCTGGCTGTGAAAGAGGTTTTCTTCAGCACTGCAAGTAGATGTGTACACCTCTCCGTGCCTCAGTTTCCCCTTCAGATGGGGCTAATGCTGCTTCTTTCCTGGCATGTGGTGCAGGGTGTGAATGTAGTGGGGCTTGTTTGGTGTTCTGGAGATAGCTTGGACTGCTAAGAGACACTAAAGATTATAATTATTTCATTTGTAGAGTATCCTGGGGTTCCCAGTTTCTGGCTAATAGAATTCACATGGCTAAACCCCCAAGGGGTGCTTTGAAAATGCAAAGGACAATGTTCAATGCAGGAATCTTTCCAAGCAAGCTATTACAGCAAGAGTAAAAAGAAAGACAGGAAAACATTCAATGACTCACCCAGGAATTTAATATCCTAGTCAGTCTATAGGAATGAGAGAAAGAGAAGACATCGGCGATTCTTTTTTATTAATTCTCTATGCACAGAGACACTCCTGTGTTCCCATGTTTCACCGAATTGTTTTTAGAAACAAAGCAAACAAACTATATAAAAGACCCCCAGACCCATATAAAGGCTAGAAGGAAATATTCTGTGAAATGTACATCAAGCCCTCTGAATATAAAAAGTTACATTAGAAAGATATCATTGTTCATTACTGGGGAGAATCTGAAATAAGATCATACGGCTTTGCTGGCAGTGGAGCCGGTGTGTATTCATTTACTCTGCTCCCTAATGTTGCAGAAATTATATCACGGAAGTGTTTTTCTGCAGAACCACATTTTTCCCTGCATCCGTCCCTCCAAGGCAGCCGCTAGACTTCTCCAGTCTAATTGCTCACTCTCACTTGCAGTTTATATCAGCATCATCATTTTATTTTTCGAGCATTGGAGGCTGTGGGATTCGGTTGTGGAGAAGAACAATGAACATTCAGCTGTTATTTATTGTACTCTATTGTTTTGTGGCAACAGCAGATGCCAGAAAGCTGAATAAAATGAAAGAACAACTGAGATTAAATTGCCATGAACCTTCCTTCCTGACTCCTAAATATATAATCCCAAGCAAACTGAGCCTCCAAATCTCATCCTATAGCCAGTATCAGCCATGAGCTCTGTGGAGGAAGCACTTGTGGAGTAGCGTGACATCACTTAGTTTTGCCATGACATCCACAGATTATTCCCTGACCTCACCACCACCAGCTATTGCTGATCATGTGCAGGGAAATGCAGTGGCTCTGCTTTTCCTCCTCACGCTAAATGAGAGTAAACTTAATTAGCAGATCTCATTCATTTCCCAAATGGGGCTCGTTAATATTGTAGCCTCCTCTTCCAGGTAGGTGTGAGAGCAGGATTCAGCAGCGTGCAGGTGGCTCTGAGGAGCCGTGTGACCGGTGTGGGCTGGGAAACAGACACGGAACCAGCCGGCTGCACCCTGGGACAGGCAGCCTGTTACTGCTGGGGCAGGGTCAGGCCACCTTGAGGCTTCACTTTATCTGCCCTGCTGTGTGTTTTGGCTTGGTTTCACTGCTGCGCCGCTCAGATGTGTCCCAGCATCAGCGTCACTTAGCCTTGACCTTCAGCACACTGCACTCGCTAATCTTGGCATTTAAGGAAAGCAGGGCATCGGCAGGCACGCTGTCCTCGGAGCTGCTCCTTCTGCTAGTGGCTGGAGATAGGCCCTGTCTTCACTGGGAGCAGTCTCTGGTGTGACTGTCACTTTGGTCTGCTGGGCTTGTTTTGGCTTGTGCAGGAAAGAGAGGATAACTTGTGCCAGTTATCCCCAGGGCTGGGGCTGGTCCTGCTTGGAGACCAAGTCCTGTGGACCTCCTCTGAGCAGCATTCCTTTAATTCCTTGCTTTTTTGGATGATGCTGGCTTTGCACAGCAAAAATGCTTCAGGAGTGTGCTCTGTTGGCCTCTGCTTCTGGGAATGAGTGTGTCTGACTTGCCTTGGTCCTGCTGTTGGGACGGGCTCAGCCTGATGGGAGGTTCCCATCAGGGTGGTTCCTGTTGGTAGCAGGGTTTGGGAGCTGTTTGGGTTGTTGCTGCCACATCAGGTGGTGAGTGCAGGGAGAGGCCAGAATTGTCGGGAAGGCCCAGAAAGACATTGAGGAGGAGGAGGCATGGAGTGACCCCTCGTGCAGGGTTCTTGCTGTGCTCAGTGTATATCCTCAGTGGTCTTGGTGAGTCAGAATGCTTGAGTAGCACCAAGTCCTGGGTGCTCCTCATGAAATACCTGGTGGAAGGTAGAGGAGCAAGACTGCACAAGGAGTCTGGAACTGTAGGCGTGATAAGAGACAATGTGGTGGACTTGAACACATCTCTTGATGCAGGCAGGATCTGCTGCCTGTATTTCACATAATTTCCCCTAAATACCAGTTTAATTATTTCCCAAACCCCAGCAGTGGGGTTTGCCAGGAGAGGGACCCACGGTGCCTCTGGGGCCGCTCACTGCTCTGCTCTGCTCTGCTCTGCCAGCAGCTGCCAGCCCCAGGCTCTGGCCAAGTAGGGTGCTGAGGTAGAGGCTGGTTCCCAGCTAATTCCCAGTGAGGAGCCCGCTCCTGCCCGCGGCTGAGTCACGGACCCGTGAGTAAGAGGCAGAGAAGTCTTTGCCATAGTAACGTCGGCGCTTTGTCAGTGCCTCAGCGTGATGGGGAACTGCTGCTTCACACAGGAACGTGCGGGGCTGAATCGCTGCCGGGGCAGCACCAGGACACCACCGGCAGGGCTGGGCTGGAGAAGGGGAACCACAGAGCCTGGCGTTCCTCCCTCTGCCTCTCTGTGCCTGCACAGAGCCGCTTCTCAAGTGCCTCTTTTCCCTCTCTCCTGCCCAGTTTGATAAAAATAGATTTTGAGCAAGCAGCGTTTCCAAGCAAAAAGCAGTTGTATTTGTTTGTTTTATCTGGAAGTTTTCTAAAGGATTGAAAAGTTGGGGGTGGGAGAAGGGGGGGACCAGCTCTTCCCAGCACAGAGATCCAGCAGCAAAGTTAACGTTTCCACCACGGCTTTATCTTTTCATCCATGTAAATAAACGTCCTACACACGTCACTCATGTGGGGTTTGCAGGGAGAGCCGGAGATGATGAGCCTATTCCTACTGGTAATATTTACTCAAGCAACAAGAGCAGGAAACAATAGCAAAGCCGAGACTTTTCCTTTAGGTCTGCAGGAGGGAGCAGCTGTCCACACCCTCGTGGCTGTGGCACGTGCTCCAGCCAGGAGGGAGGGTTGGGGCTGTCTCAGGGCAAGCCAGGACACCAGGAAGTCACCTTTGGGATGCCGTGCTGCACTGAGCTTGCCCACTGTCCACCGGTGACAGCTGCCCTGGCATGGCAGTCAAAGTTCTTTGGCAGCACCTGCCAAAGGGGTCATGAAAGCAGGTGCATGAAAATGTTGGCTGGGCCGTATCTGGGGCATCAGCTCTGTTATCTGCAGATAAGCATCAAGTCTCAGCCATGCATGTTTGTGTAGCTGGCGGTAGAGCCTGGAAATGCGCAGGACCAACATGTCACACGTGTGTCATGAGCAGACATGTGACCCCCCAGGCTCTTGCCAGCCCTGCACTGGTGACCTCTGCATGCTTGCCCCTTGTCCACATATCTGTGCCATTCCTCCCCTGAATACTGAGGCCGGAGCTCCCTGTGGGGCCAGGCTGACCATTGCAGAGCAGTGAAAAGTTTTTGGCCAGGTGACACCACACTGCCAGCCGTTCAACAGGTGAGCCTGGTCCCAAAGCCTGGTGCTCAGAGGGTTTACCCAGGGCAGGGGGTCGCTGGCAGTGTCCCTCTTGACCCACTGGGCAGGACCAGTGCTCTCTGCTGTCCCATAACTCCCCGTAGGCTTTGCCTCTCACCATTGTTGCTCTTCTTCAGGAGAAAGAAAGGAACGCCAAGAGGAAGAAGAAAAAAGGCGCGGCTGTTCAGAACGAAGAAGCCGCCTTCCCTCCCGCAGCTGAGGACGAGGAGATGGAGGTGTCAGGGACGAGTGGCAACGAGGAGGAGATGGCAGAGGAGGCAGAAGGTGAGGCAGGTGGGGGCTGTGGCAGGGAATGGGCTCAGCTCCTCTGGCTTTGCTGCCTGGTCACGGCAGAGGCACCGTGCACGGCCTCTCTGGGATTGCACTCTCAAGGGGTCTGTCACCCCAAAGTCACACCAAGGTGATGGTGTCTCACAGCACTCGTGGCATCTTGGATGCCTCTGGATTTCACGCTTGCAAGGAGTGCCCTGGATCACTGCCCTCCTCCCGTGTCTGTCTGGACAGATGGCTATTTTGGGAGCCCTTTGGTTTCTGATTTCCGTCAGTGCGCTTTCCAAGAGCACACAGCCTCCCAGGACCTCCTGTAAATCACATTTCTTGGTGTTTTGCTCCAAAGGAGGGTCCCTGCATGCTCTTATCCACCACTGTGAGCTCTCTTGGAGCTTATCATGGGCTCAAGGAGAGATAACCCACCAAGGTCTGTCCCCATCTTATCAGGGCACTGCTGCTTTCCTGGGCAGTGGAGCTCCCGGAGCCCAGCACTGGAGAGAAGGCAGGAGAAGCCATGGTCTGCCACCAACCAGGCTGATGCACCTTGGTGGGCTTTTCCTCCTCCTTTCCCTTTTAAGTCATCATTTTTCTCCCTCCCAGCCATACCAAAGAAAGGAAAGAACTTGAAAGTGACAATTTTCAGCTATTTATCGCTTAGAAAGCGCAGCAGTTTGGAGTTCAGAGAAAATGTGCACAATTTTCCAACAATGCCCATTTGACTTCTGTCAAAGTAATTTAATAACTTAACCAGCACTCTGGCACCACACTGGTTCCTGGCCTTAGCACCCAGGCTAATGGGACTTGAAATGGGAAATCTTTTCAAATCATCCTTGTGAGTGACTCATTACAAGGCAGATTCCAGGTAAATCTTTGTGCAAGGTGATACGTGACTCACGGGAGCAAAGTAAAAGGTAGTTACTGCTCTTTGTAAGAGTGCCTGAGAGGAAACAACATGATTTTGAGATTACAGATCTCTTGACATGCTTCTGAGCCTTACTCCCCAAGCATCGGCTCTTGCTCTGCTGCTGGGGTGCCCTACAGAGCTGTGGAAAAGCATGAGGGGCATGAAAAATGTAATGGGCATGGAAGTGCCAGGGTGGTGTTACACAGGAGATGGGCACTGGCCCCAGGGTGACATTTGGGGATACTCAGACAATACCCTGCATTTCAGGGGCCATGTGGCCAATCCAGGGACAGGGGGAAAGACTTAATGTGGGAATTATGGCATAGACTATGGATTCAGCATCTGGAGGGAATGCAAGAAGTCTAGAGCTTGGCTGAGTTGGGGATGAGCCACTGTTGGGTGTCTCAGGACAGCATTCAGAGTAGCATCAAGTGGCAGTTGGGAAGAGTTTTGCCAAACACACTGTGAGCCTTGTCCTGGCTGGGTGATGGGACACCTCAATTCTTGTTTGCAAGTGAGTAAGATTGGAGAAGACTGAGATTCCTGATGAGTGTGGTTCGATTTCACTCTGAGGACAGATGGATGCGCTCCGATGTACAGCTTTTAGGACACAGTCCCTCTGTGGCACTCCTCTCACCAGCGTTTGAAAGTTGTCTGAGCTGCTGTGGAGGGAGGCAGGTCAAGGAATGCATGTGAGGAAGCCTTTGGGGCATGAGCGTGAGAGCCCTGTCCGGTGGGGACGCGCTGGGATGGGACTGTGGAAATCTCCTGGTGTTCCTGGCCCTGGCCATGTTTGTCCGGCCGAGCCTTGGAGGGAGTGATCCTCTCCCCAGCTGTAGAAACAATCTCTTGGCAGCACCTAACCCTGAGCAGTGCATGGACGCTTGTGCTTCCAGCTCACATCAAGCTGCTGGTGGCAGGTCTGGGAATGATCCTTCCCATGTAATAATTAACCTGTCCTGCAGCACTGCCAGCGCTTTCCTTTCGCTGACCCTGACCTCCTTTCTTCTGCCACCAACAACAAACACGTGTAGTGTTTTGGGATGATCCCAGCTGCTCCAGGGGTGGCAGAGCCAGGGAGACAGGTGATGTAAGTCAGCGAGTAGGGTGCCTGGTCTGAGGCAGCTGATCATGTGCCATGGGTAAGAGGGCAAGAAGGGAGCAGATCTTGTCCTGCCAGACCAGCCAGCAGCCAGGGTTTTCCCTTAACATCCAGCTTCCCAGTCGCTTAGTCTGCAGGCTTTTGGGCGTGTGATTTTGTGTTTGGGTGGGGGTTAACAGTCGTGCTGGGCAAGCAGAGAGGCCCCCAGAACAGCCCTTTGCTTAGCAGGCTCTGGATCTGGGGATCCCAGCACAGTTCTCCCAGCCCTGGGATCATCTCCCCCTCAGAGGAACGAGGGCGTTCTCTTCCCAGGGGAGGGGGTGGAGGCAGCGATATGGGAAGCAAAAATCTCAGGCTGATCCTTATTTTTATTTCTTCCCTTTTCTCAGCTGCAGTAAATAACAGCTCCGACACCGAGAGCATTCCCTCGCCAAGGCCCGAAGCCAAAGAAGGAGGCGAAAACGGGGCCAAGGCACCACCCGGGCCGGGAGGTGACGCCGGCACAGAACCGGCAGTCAAGTGGGAAGAGGCTCCAACGCCCCCCGGCGCTCCCCCTGCTCCCCCTGCCAACCCCGCTCCTGCCGCCAGCCCCCCGCCGGAGACGGCGCCCGAGGCTCCCAGCAGCGAGGAGAAGGTGCCCGAGGAGCTGGTGGTGGACGTGGTGAAAACGGAGGAGCCGGAGGAGAAGGTGAGCGAGGAGCCCTGCAAGAGCGAGGTGAAGAAGGAGGAGAGCGAAGAGAGCCAGGAGAAGGACAAGGGGAATGACAAGAAGGTGGAAAGCGGCGTCAGCAGTGCGGGGACGGCAGGGACGGAGGGGACGCCCAAGGCTGAGAAGAAGGAGAGCCACAAGGGCAGCAAAGGCCCCGGGGTGAACCCCGACAGCGACTCCAGCGCGACCTGCAGCGCAGACGAGATGGATGAGCAGGACGCTGTGGACAAGAGCAGGTAGGAGCGGGGGACAAGGGCATGACCCAAGGGCCAGATGAGCTTTTCCACTGTGTCACAGTACCCATGGGTGCCTTTGTGAGCTCCTTCTGGGGAGTATCAGTGCTCAGGTGCTCTCCCAGGCAAAGGGACTTCCCAGCTGTGTCCCCATGTGCCCCCAGCCCTTTGGCTGTTGCTTCCAAAGGGGCTGTGACACAACAAGCAGTGTGATGTCCCAACGCACGGGTGCTTCTAGGACATGGACGTGGGCAGATGTTGGGTGCAGAGCCACTGCATTTGCTGGTGGCAGCTGCCCATCTGGGTGACGCAATGGAGCGGGGTGTGCTCTCAGGGACAGTGGAGTTGTGCTGGTTTGCCAGCATCCGGGGCTGGGAATGGTTTCTGTCTCAGTTGGCATTGGCAGGAGAAAAGTCGCGTCAAGGATGCCTTTTTACTGCAAGAGGGGGCGAGCTGCTCCTTTGGCAGAGATGTTGCTGAGATCTGTAGGGGCAAATTATCCATCCTGGCCATAAAGGCAGGAGAATGTGGTCTGTGTGAGCTTTCCTGGGGCCATGCCAGTGGGTCTTCACCTGAGCCACTGCAGTCCCAAGCCCTCCACCCACCCCTAGGTCTGGCAGCCAAGAGCGCCTCAGACCCTTCATGGATGGCTCTTGGGACAGGGAGGAGAAACACTGGCCTCCTCCTTGGAGAAACATCTTGCTCCCCTCCCAGCTTTTCCCACAGGGCCCTCCCCACCCAAGAGCCTCACACATGGAGAGAGGGTTTTCCATTTTTTAAAGAATACATGTGAATACACACAGCTCTGTGGCACTGAATTTTATGATGGCTCCTGGGCCAAGTGGGACTCCTGTGTACACCCTGCCATTGTATGTAGGGGCAGCTGTCCCTCTTTGACTCAGAGCTGGGCAGGGACTGAAGGCTGGCATCCTGCATCCAGTGTCTTGCAAGCCTTCTGTGGGCTCACAGGGAGCAATGTGGCAGCAAGATGGGTGCTGCCAGGCTGGGCAGGCTGTGGATGTGTGCAGCGCTGTGGATGGGGTTGTTGTAAAAGCAACTGAGCAAAGTGATGAGATGAAGTCAGAGGGAGCTGGTGTGCATCCCACCGCTCCAAATGGCCTCTGTGTTTCCCCTGTCGTTGATGCAGGAGCCAGTGGATGAGTGCTGCTGGTGTGGGAGCATCCTCTGGGGTGCAGCCCCTCACTGCCAAGCAGCTGGAGCAGCGCAGGCGGTGCCAAGGGGTGGTGGAGGTGCTGCTGGCCAGCCCCGTGGCAGGGGCTGAGGCCTCTTGGCTGCAGTGCTCCTCTCCAGCAATGGCCAGAGTCCAGCACCACCCCTCCCCACCCTCCCCGGCTTCCCAGACAGGAGAAAACCTCCCAGTAAGGGAGAGTGAGGCCAACAGGGCTGTCCTCCTCCAGTTTAACATTAACCCAACCAAAAGCAGGGCAGCAGTGGCTTGCAGCAACTTCTCAGCAGCAAAGAGAAGCAAAGAAGCAAATCCTCTTGGGAACAACTTTTCCATCGCGGCTCCTCGCTGAGTCAGCTCCTATCTCGCTTGTCAAACAGTTACCAGCTTCCAGGAATATTAAACACCAAACAGGCATCCCGAGCTCCCGGGCCACTCCTCTCAGCCGGTGTGGTGATGAGGCGCGGGCGATAGCAGAGCCTGCTGGCACGGGAAGGCTGCAGCTGACGCTGGCATCGGGCGCTTCCCAACCCAGAAGCACCCACAGGGTTGATCCTCAGCTGGCTCAGAGCTTTTGGCTCCCAGTGGGGACTCGGTGGCCTTGCCAGCTGTAGCTGTGCTCCCTTGCCTTCCCCGTGGGCCTGGGGCTGCCGGGCCGCGGGCGTTGGCGCTGCCGCAGCGTGACTCGCGCGGAGCGGGGCCGCGGTGCCGCGTGAGCCGCCCCGTCACCGCATCACCCGATGCTCGCCCACCCACCCAGCGCCAGCGGGGCGTGGGTGCTCTTCCCTGCGCTTGTGAAAGCATCAAGCTGTCCCCGGCATCTCCCAGAAGAGGACAGAGGGTGGCTGGGGTGTCCCCGCGGTGAGAAAGGGAAGGGTTCAGAGTAGGGGCAGCCTTTTTTGGTCCTCCTGCAGTTCGCGCTAGCAAAGACATGTCCAGGATTGAGGAGGCGCAGCCTTAACTCATCCAGGCTGAAGGAGGCAGCTGGTTGTCTGTGGTTCCATGCAGCGAGTGCTGCAGGAGGGCTGCTGCAAGCACAGCCAAGATGTGGTTCAGCAGGAGGTCACGCCAGATGGGGACATGTGAGGGAGGCCACACACAGCTACCACTGCAGACCTGCAGCATGGTGAGGAGACACCTGCACCGACCATCCCGGTGCTGCACGTCCCATTGCTGGCCCTGCTGTAGGTGCAGGGACTCTGCCAGGCCAGTGCCACATTGGAGCCATGTCTCTGGCTTAGGGGAACCCGTTTTGGAGCTCTGATAGCCACTGCCTTTGCACAACTACTGTGGAGTCATGTTTGGCTGGGTCATGTGTCAGGGTGTTGGATCATCTGGAAGTTAAATAAGTCCCCATCCATCTCCGTGGCAGAAGGAGAAAGAGTATGGGAAATGCAGTGTCGTGGTCATCCCCAAAGCTTGATGCCTGGGAGGGGACATTTCCATACTGCTGAGGCTCAGCTGTGAGCCTGCCAACCCCTTCCTGCTCTGACTCTTTTCCCATCCTTCCCAATGCCATCAGCCATCTTAAGGCGCTGGTCCTTGGGTTTGGGAGGTGCTGGGTTGGCAGCAAGTGGATAAGAATTGTTCAAGAATTGTTCACACGGTGATTACCAGAGCAAAGCACCCAACAGACATCCCATTGTCTGGCGCAAGATCTGCCGGGAGGGATGTAATAAATTAGGCAATTTGCATATTAATGAATTTAATACTGACTTTGGCTTCCCAAGCATCAGGATCCTGGAGGGCTTCAGGAAACCTGAAGATCTTGAGGGTGCTTAAAGGGACTTTAAGGGTGCTTCAGTGTACCTCTTGAAGCACCAGCGAGTGCACAAAGCAGCTGCTGGGGTGGCAGTTCCACAGCCCAGCCTGGCATGAAGGTCTCAGGAGCAAGTGCTGGGTGCCCTTGTCCCCAGCCTTGTGTCTCAGCAGATTTTGGGGCACTGCACCCTTCCAGGAGTGCAGCTTCACAACACCCATGTGGCTCCTCAGGCAGACATCATTGGGATTATTTAGGGAAGAATTTTTTCAAATTTGCTGTCCCTTGGTTGGTTTTCCCTGAGTGCCTTACCCTGGTGCCACTGTGGAGGTGGGTCCCCTTCCCCTCTGATGCCAGGCACTGTGCAGAGTGAGGGCTGGGGCAGCCCCAGCACCATGATGAGTTTATTCCCCACACACGGCCCCGCCACGCTTGTTTATTAATCCAAGGGTGAGCATGGAATGACCTTGAAATTTATAGGCTGAAGAGAGCACTGAAATAACAGCTAAAATAAACAAATCAAGCTGTAAAGCTTGAAAACTATGAACTGGCTTCAACAGACTGGAGTCGGGAGGGAGAGCGAGCAGAGATGGCCTGGGCAGACGTGGTCCCTGAGGTCTCAGCATGAGCTCAGGAGCTGGACATGCTGAGGGTTTGACCCAAGGGCTTTTCACGCCTGCATCCCCACCCCATTTTGGTGGCACCATGGGGATGCCCCCCATGTTTGCACAGGGACTCTGTATGGCTGGCTGAGTGTTACCAGGCAGCTCAGACAGCCAAGGGGAACTGCAAGTGGTGAGGGTGCAGGGCTGCACAGCTGCTGAGTGCCAAATCCCATCCAAATCCAGTCTCTCATCTTTCAAGTGACCCAAGGGCCTGAGTTGCCTGCACATGGTGGCTTGCCCTGGCTTTAGCACCTTGATGAAAGACAGTCCTTGAAGAGCATGAAGCCCTGGGTGAGCTGTACGTGTGAGCTCTGGAGGGTAACATAGTGTCCAAATGAAATCCGGGCTGGTCGCCTCGCTCCATAGCACCCAGCTCCAGAGTCCATTTTCCCTCAGGTTCATTCTGGACAACAGCAGCTTTGCTAGAAATAGCATGGGGATGAGGGAAAGTGGGCTCAAGAGCCTCTTGAGCCAGACATAAGGGTCTTGTTTGAACATGTAATCCCTTGGGGTTGTCTTTGAGCCCAAATTCCCAGCAGCCAGCAGCGGTCCAGCACGCTCCTCTCTGATGCAGAGGATGTCCTCTGGGTTTGGCAGCACAGAACAGGGCTGCAGGCTGTGGGGGAGCTGAGGGCCATGGAGCCTGTCCATGGCTGATGTCCTGTTTTGGTTCCAGGTTGCTGTCCCCCCGGCCCAGCCTGCTCAACACCGCCAGCGACGCCCGGCTCAACTCCTCGCCGCAGAAGCCGCTGGACCTGAAACAGCTGAAACAGAGAGCTGCTGCCATCCCTCCCATTGTGAGTACCCTGCTGGAGAGGGCAGGGGCTGGGAGCGCAGCCTGTGCCTCGTGCACGCTCTCCCACTGGGCTCCACGGTGTGCATCAGGGTTGCAAGGATGTGCTCATCCCTGGGGATGGCCTCTGGTCCACAGAGAGCTGTGCCTGGGCGGTGTGAGCCCCCAGCCAGGCAAGGTGCTCCCTGTGCAGAGGGTGTTCCCAGCTGCTGGAGCAGCTCTGCCAGCAGCATTTGGATGTCTCTTGAGCTCTTTAATCAGAAAATCGTGGGAGGTCTGGACAGAAAAAGCTTCTCACTGCCACATGACTGCTGCCTCCCATGGCTTTAAAAACGAGTGCACCTTCCCAGCCCTGCACTTCATCTTGTGCTTGAAGGATATCACCTTACTCACCCATGAGTTTTGCTTGGTCCCCCTTTCTGACTGTTCAGTAGCCATGTATTGAAAGTACTGATAAATTTTTAGGCTGTGAGAAGAAGCATCCTGGTATCTCCAGGGTCAGCACTGGAGGAGCAGCAATGCAGGGTGGGCAGGGAGGAAATCCTGCTTTGGGGTTTGCATGATCAGGGAGGGCCTATTTCTGATGCTCTTCCAGTTTCCCATATCATAGCTTAAGACGTGGCTGCTGTAATGTAATGTCTGGCAAAAGCTACAAGCACATAACTGTAGATAAGAGGTTTTGAACAAGTCTGACTCTTTGCTGTAGTATCACCAGCACAGAGCTGGTACTCTTTGTCATGGGCTTTTAAAATCTCCTGTGGCTAGTGAGCTTTGAAGCCATGTTTGGTCTCTGCTAAGACTTGCCATGATAGTGTGGGGCAGGGGCTTCTCATAACTCGTGACGCCTTCAAGATTGTTACGGATGTCAACAGCACATGATGAGTGTAACCAACTCTTACTGCTTTGCAGATTTCAGAAGGTTTCTCAGAGGGGGTATTGCAGAGTGGAAGCGCGAAGCCTCAGGTGCCTCCCCACGCCTTGGCTCTCTACCAGCAGCAGATCACAAAAGCCCACGAGTCTGCCCGCGAGGACATGCCCCCGAGCAAGCTGTCACAGTCCCAGCAGCAGCAGGCTGAGAAGGAGCAGCAGCAGCCCAGCAGCAGCCCCAGGGGGAAGAGCCGGAGCCCCGCTGTTGGAGAGAAGGAAGGTAGGGCTGTGCACGCGTTCATCCGCGCGGAGCTCCCGGGGCGTGCAGCTGCACGCAGCCAGCAGCTTTCCCCCTCCTAGGTGAAAGCTTGTTTCAACCCCTGAAAGCTCTTTAATAGCATCTTGAGGCAGGACGAGAGAGGCATGGCTAATTTCCCATGTTCATTAGACAGTACATGATGTCTCATTGAGCCCACAGCAAACACCGGGCAGTGTGGAGTGCCAAGGAGGTGAAGATTGCCTTTATTAGCATCTGCCATTCACCAGGGAGCAGAGGGGCCTGGAGGCATGCCAAGGCTCTGGGTACAATGGCTCTTTTCTACCTTGCTGGCTTTCTATAAAGAATGCTTTTAATGCACAGCAGGGACCATTATTTCATTTAAAATCAATGCTAATACTGTGACTCGGAGTCCAAAGGTTCCTGTAAAGATTCCCAGTGCTTTCTCCCTGGAATAGCTCTGATGTGGTTTGGCTGCCTAATGAGCAATTCAGAGGTTCCCACCATAGAGCATCTGAAGCATTATTAGCTTGAGCACCTGGGGATCAAGGTTAAGGAGAGACGGGAAGTCCTGATGAAACCATCCTCTAAATGTGTTTTTAATCTGAGTGTTAGAGTCTGTTCCAGTTCAGAGTCTGTGTCCCTGCCCCCTGTAGCTTGCCCGTGGCTCAGTTGTTAAGGAAGATGAGAGGCTGTCCCCAATGGCACGGTCAGGGAAATTGGCCTTGCGTGGGTACAGTGTCCACCAGTGCTGGATCCTGAACAGGAGTGGCTGCAGCTGCAAAAATCACCTGCTTGTGCATGGAAGAGAAGGGTGGATAAGACTGCACTGAGGAGGCACTGGACTTGGCTGTGATGTTTGCTGGAAAATCACTGCACTAGTTCACCCTGGGGCAGCCAGCATTGTGGCAGCCTGCTGTGCAGAGTCCAGGCCAGGTAGTTATTCCTCAAGCTGTCATGTTCCTCTGGACAGAAGGATTTGCTTGCATTGTTGGCACTTGGCCACAATTTTTTCAAACAATAAATAGCACCATGTGTGCATCACACCTTCAGAATGTTTTGCATATAAGCAAGGAAGGTGACTGCTCACCTTGCAAGAAAGGGAGTTTCCCCTAAGTCGTTGCCACCCGTGAAGTCCCATTTCCAGTAGATCTTATCCTGCTCTGCTCCTGTTTGCTGCGCAGGTGGAGCAGTTCCCCTCCAGCTCTTCCTCCCCAGTGGCAGGTAATCAGGTTTGATCTCCTGTGCTGTAATCCTGTGCACATCTGATGCTGCACTGCTCAGCTTCCTTGTGATCTGGGTGCCACTGCCAGCACTCCAGCCCAGAGCTCTGCATTGCCCGTGTCCCAGTGCTGCAGCTCCAGCTTCCTCCTGGCCACAGGAGGATGAGGAGGTGAGGCAGATGAGTGGGTATGAGGTACAAGGCAGGCTTTAGGTGTTGAAGTCACCCACTCCACTCTGTGGTCTGCTGGCACCATTATCAAATACAAGGATCTGTTATCCAGGTGGATCTTTTGTTGCTTTGTTCCCTGAGAAGCACTAATGACATGAAGCACTTTATTCTCTTCTCTGTACAGCTCTGAATATTTCATGTTAATGAAAGTAATTATGCCTCCCTATATCCCTGCAAACATCTCAGTAGGTCTTGGGCTCCAGCTGTGTGCTCTCCGAGCCCTGTGTGGCTGTGCATCTGTGCTGGGTGCCACAGTGGGTCTGGGATGCATGTGGGCCCCAGGGAGACATAGGCTGGTCTCCCCTGTTCATAGTGGGAGCGCATGTCCCTTTTGAAAAGCAGCAGGTTTGTGATGAGTCACCTCAAGGGGAGAAATCAACTCCCCCAAAGCCCTGGTTTCAGTACAAGTATGGACTCAGGCACTGTCTCAGTTCTGTCTCTGCCTCTTGGAACACATCCTGGCTGTGGGTCAGGGGTTAGAAGGGAGATAGCCAGATATTCCTGGCAAATCTGTGTGCATCCCTTCCCTCCCCTGCTCTCCGAGCCATCCCAGTGGAGTGGCAAGCATCCAGACTGCAGACATGGCTCGGAGTTAAAAGGGAGAGTCCAGCACAGCCTGCAGAGCCCTCTGGAAAGCAGCCCTGTGCCACCTCTCAGCAAGGGGCTGACTCCACCAGAGCAGGTACTCCTGTTCCTCCCTGGCTTGATAAGAGAGCTGGAACTCCTGCAGCCGCTGCGGAGATCAACATCCTTCTCACCGCTCTGGATCCACTTCAAAGCCGAGCCTTGCACACATCCTGGCCCAGGCCTTGGCTGCCTCGCAGCTGCTGGCTGGGGCTCTATCAGCTTGGAGGGTGGCCAGCCAGCCATACCTTCCTGAGCCCTGCCTGGCCTTCCAAGAGGAGCTGCTAATCACGGGGCTGGGCACAGGCAGGCAGCCCTAGCCCTGCCTGGATCTCACCGACAGGCAGATCCCTTTGCCCAGTGCTGAGCTGCTGTCGGGCATATCTTTGGTTATCACTGGCGGCTGGAGAGCCAGCAGGGTGTTTGGTGTTGATTTAGTTGTGTTTCATTTGGCCTCTGTAGGCGATGGGGAGCCAAGAGCATTAATTTGGATGACGGATCATATAAACTCTGACTCCTTCGCTCCCATTCCAGGGACTTGATAAACGGTAATAGGAACTCTCTCTTCCCCGTGTAAGTGCTATTTTATCAAGAGCTGGCTGAGTTATAGCCACCCTCTAATGCGGGGGCAATTAGGAACTGGCCACATTTCACAGGCTGGAGAGGCTCACAGGGGAGGGGATGGCTCCCACGGGGAGGGGAGGAGGACGAGGCTCTCCGAGAGCCATCCAGGGTGCACACAGCCTTGGCTGACAGTGCCTTGGCTTCAGGGAACGTCTTCAGCTGGAGATCCCAGTGCTGTTTGCCCCCACACGAGCAGAGCTGAATGGGGCCGAGCTGAAGGGGAGAACATCAGGGAGTGTGGGTGTGCCAGAGACTCTCCATCAGTGAGGAGGATGTGCCTGGATTCTCCTCTGTTGGCAGGATGAAGGGATCCTCTCTGGGACCCTACATGGGGATGGGAGAGGCCACAGCCAAGGTCTTGTCCACCAGGCTGCAGAGGTGTGAGTGCCTGCACACCTCTGTGTGCCCAGAATGGATTTCTTCTCTCACTGAGGCAGACAAGAATAATGTCCCAGCTTCTGAGTACACTGAGCATTAATAACGATAATGTAGTAAAGCCTCATTAAATTGGGCCTCTGATAATCTACTTGCCCTATTATTAGGCTTAGCAGGATTCAGCATCTATTTTTATCAAAAATTGATGGTTAAAGGCTGGGTTCATTTGTGATTGCCATTGTTTACTGCCCAGTTTCTAATTTCTGGTCAATGCAAACGTTACACAGGTGGATCTGGGGAGGAAGGGCAGTGCAAAATGAAGTGTTTATTGATCACAAGCAAATCCTACCAAACCTGCCTCTAACCCATCCAGAAAAGGCTGTCTCATCCATCTGCTTAGCCAAGCGTGAGGATGCACTTGGCATAGAGCTGGTGCACATGAAGCCTCTCTTTTCCTCAGCATCTTCCAGCACATGGCAGAGTTCAGGTGTCCCCAGCACAGCTCCTCCATCATTAAACTCTCCTTGGCCTCCCTTCAGCCTTTTTATAGCCAGGATGAGCCCAGCCTGGTATCCAGGATGGGAACCGGGTAATTTTGGGAAGCTGCACACCACAGTGTAGTCACCAGCAAGCTGGTACCCTCTGGATGTCCCCATGCACCAGAGGAGTGCCAACATTGCTGCTTCTTGGCTTTAACCTCAGGGAAGGATTTGGCAGCATCATCATTAATCCTCCAGCCCTGCCATGCTGGGATGATGTGGAGCTGTGGGCACAGGCAGGAGCTGCCCAGGAGCAATTCAGTAATGGCCAAGTCCTGGCAAGGAGCTGGACTCTGCATGTCAAATGCCATCTCTCCTGGGTGAGGTGGGATGGCACCAGGTCCACAGAGCTTCCTGTGGGCAGTGAGCACCAGCAGAGTCACCAACAGACACCCCACTGCCCTTTAAATCTGAGTAAAATAAGTGCTGTGAAATCCAGGCAGTGACACTGAGCTTTTTCCTTTTAGCTTGGTTGGAGAGTTCATCCTCACCTCATGGCCAAGTTGGACTGAATTGAAGCCATCTCCTGTGCTTGGAGCTGGCTCTTGCTTGCCTGCCATGCTCACAGGGACCCCTCACTCATGTTGGCCACTGACCATGCAGTTTCTTTCTGTGTCCTTTGCAGAGAAGTCCGTGCATTTCTCAGCCATTGCAGAGGTTCAGAAGCTGAGTGCTGAGTCAGTGGCTGCCTCGTGCTGGCCCCCTGTTCTGTCCTACCCCCGGGATGTGATCAAAACTTCTCCCCAGACGGAGCCCCACTTGTTCCAGTACAACCCACCAGGCAAGTAAAACCCACTGGCTGTGTGACATGTGCCCTCCCCTGCGTGACCTGGGACTGAGCCCAGAGGCTGTGCTTACAGCCACTGTCACAGGGTGGGCTCTTTAAAGGTCCCAGGGTGGTCAGGTGTGTCTCCCAGCTCTGGCTGTACAGGTGTAGGGATGTGGTTTGTTACAGAGCAGTGTGGGTGCAAAGTCAGACAGGTTTTATCCCTCTCTGGCTGGAGGGCAGCTCATCCTCCGGCTGCAGAGGGGACAAGGCAGTAATTTAAACTATTCCAGTCCTTTCCAAAATGGCTGTGTGACTTGGAGCTCGTGCAGGCTCACAGCCAGCCCGGTCACTGCACCCAGCCCCTGCTCCCTCCCATTCCCCTTCCATCCCTGATGGCTGCAGCTGCTCTGCCTGCCCTCAGTCTCACTGACATTTGTGTTCTCCTCACAGGACACCCCATCCCACTAAACCTGCATGAAAGCTCTCGCTCAGGGCTGCAGAGACTAGCCAGCATCTCCAACCCTCCTCCCCTCATCTCCTCCACCAAGCACCCCTCCGTGCTGGAGAGATCCGTCGGATCCATTTCCCAGGTAGGCCACTGAAAGGTGTGAGAGGTGGAGATGCCTCTCAGGGACCATCAGTTGCTCCTGACCTCTCCTCTTGCCCCACAGGGAATGCCCATCCAGCTCCACACACCCTACAGCCCCGAGCACGCCAAGGTCCCCGTTGGTTCCATCACCATGGGCCTGCCACTGACCATGGATCCCAAGAAACTGGGTAAGGAACTGGGAGAGGAGTTGTTTTCTCACATGTTCTGCAAGCAGGAGGGAGCAAGCTTGCCAGAAGCACAGGGGAAAGGAGGAGCACAGAGAGAACTGCTAAGAGGATGAAAGGATTAGTCCATCAGGGGAGCAGAGACACAGGGAGCTAAATTTGTGCAGTTGCAGTATAGGAAAGCAACAGCTCAGTCAGGGACACTTCCCAGCCTATAAATACCCTTCAGGTAATACTGTGATCGAAGGAAGGAAATATATTGTTGCTCCCCAGGCTGGTAGGATAAAGAGTAAATGGCCTGAAGTGAACAAAGAAAGTGTTTAGTCTGCAGATTTGGAAGCTCTTGTTAACAGCAGGAGGGAATGGGTGAGGGATCAAGCCTGGGGAGGAGGGATATGAGCTCTGTTTCCCACTGTTATAAACCAGCACAGAGTTTCCAGTGTCAGCTCTGGTCCTGGTGTGGGCAGTGCCAGGGTGAAGGATCTGGCTTTGCTGGATGGCATTTGTGCATTCACCACCCTGGGGAAGCCCATTCCAGGGAGTTGGGAATGGCAAAGGTGCTGAGAAGGTGCTGCCTCCAGGCTGGCACAGCCAAGGGCTGTGGCCCCGTGTCCTGCACCTATGCTGATACCTGGTTAATGTTTTCCAGTGCCTTTTCCTGGAGTAAAGCAGGAACAACTTTCTCCTAGAAGCCAGGCCAGCCAGCCAGAAAGTCTGGTTCTGCAGCCATCCCAGGAGGGCTCCATCCTGCGGGGTGAGGACGCGGAGTGGGGCACCTGCCCCAGCTGTGGGGAGGGAGGGAGGGAGGGATGCTGGCACTGCCAAGCCTGGTGGATGCCACACTGGCTGCAGCTGCCCAGTGATCTCAGATTGGACTTCTGGAATTGTGCCCAGCCAAAAGGGTCTCTTTGCCCCTTTACCTCCCCAAATCGGGGCCTCAGGTGTTGATTCTGGTGGAGGTTTTGTGTTCAAGGGGCACCTGAAAATCTGTTGCTTAAGACAAAGCGAGACCTGTTTAAATTACATTAATTGGTATTTTCATGCTCTTCTTCTTCTCAGTTGGTGCTCCAGCTGATCAGGGACCCCATTTTGGTTAAATACAGCCCTGATGGATTTCTTTCCCTATTAACCAGGCAGAAGAAAATAAATGCAGAGGTTTCTGGTTTGTGAACCTCCCAGTAAGACAAGTCAGGAGCCTGAGTGCTGTGGGCTGGCTCAACCCAGGACAGATCTGTGTGAATGAACTCAAGCCACCCTGAGCTGCATCTCACCACAGATCTGCTCTGATCACATCAGGAGAGGCTGAGCCAGGCTGTGCTTTCTCCCAGGCTCATAAATCTGCCCAGCACCTCCACAGAGACAGCAGGGAGCTGATAGCCTCAAGAGACTTGGCACAAAGGGCTCTGCAGGGTTTGGGATTGAGCACTGACAGCTCTTGGAGGGTGTCCCCTCCAGTACCACAGAGTCTGGGTCAAATCCTGCACTCAGTAGTCTCAGCCCCACAGGTTCTGTGCTGAACAGCAAATCCATCCCCCAGCTCACAGGTTTTGTGTCCTACAGGTACTTCCCTCAGCTCTGCCTCGGGAGGAAGCATCACCAAAGGAACACCCACATCCAGGCCCCCTCCGGAGTCACCCATCACCTACCGAGGCTCCATCACACATGTAAGTCCTTTGTCACCCCTGGGTGCTGGCAGCTGCAGCCTGTGGTGCTGGACATGGGCACTGGGGGTTTGTGGGGCACACTGGGTGTGCAGGACAGGCCTGTGCAGCACCTCTGTGGTGCTCCCACCCCATGGAGCCCCTCAGAGAGGTCTGCAAGCAGCCCCCACTCGGGATGGCACGAGCGGTGTCCCATGAGTGAAGACTGCAGAAGAGCAGAGCCCAACAAATAGCAGTGCAGCCTTACAGCACCTTTAAACCCAGCTTTGCCTTTTGTAGCTGTAAAGAACAGAGGCAAAAGCAGCTGTAAATGGCTCTGGCAAAATCATCTTGTCAGGGCAAGAAAGTGAAGCCGAGCAAAGGAGATGGGTGGAGGGCCCAGGCCAGGTGGAGGAGGGAGGAGGCTGTGAGGGGCAGGTAAGGTAGCAAGAGCTCCTGCCAGGGCTGAGCATGCTGTGCTGGGGGTCCTGCCCAAAGGCTCTTCAGCAGGAAGATACTTTGGCCTTAATCTCCACCATCCATCTTCAGAAGAGCAGCTGGCAAGCGGGCGATAGTTTCTTGCAGTGTGAGTTATTGCTCATCTGGTAACAGAGCAGAGAGCATTAAAAAAAATAAAAATCTGTTTCCCATGGGGATTTTATCTGGCTATCATTCAGGTATTTAAAGACATTCAGGCTCCAATTTTTGCCTGCCTTCTTCAAGGAGGATGATCATGCTCACTTTGGCCCTGGGGACCTGATCCTGAATCCTGGCCCAGAGCAAAGGCTTAGCTTGCCTGGTGCCCTGTGTCCAACATCTGCCAGGAGTGGGTGCTCAGGGGCTGTAAATAACCCATCAGAGCAAACACTTGCTCCATCCTCTCAGATGCTCCTGTAGCAGCTGTGGGCAGCAGTGGGTGGGTGTGAAGGACCTTGAGTACCACGTGCCAGTTGA